>NC_058369.1:133155180-133865180 GCF_018350175.1 Felis catus | reverse complement strand
AAACTACTTGTTAAAGATGGAAGAACACATATACATTTTTTTCAACATTCATTACTTAAGACCTAGTCTATATAAATGGGCTTGATAAGTTTGTTTGTTTACTTAGTATGTTCATGCTGGTACATCAAGGAAAGGAAGAGGTTATGCTTGTCTTTTGCACATAACTCCTTGTCGTGTTCTCCAGATGTGCCTCACCTCTTGTAAAGATATATTTGTATTCATAAAAACACAGTTTGATACTCCATGAATAAAAATCAATATAGCATTTAAATGCTGCTGGGGTACCATAACTTTTCCAAAGCAAACATTCAGAGTAGGATTGGGAAAAAATTCAGCAGAGAATTCCAAGAGATCTGTAACAAACCTTGCAAGATGATTTCTCAGCTTTTGAGAACATATACACATGCAAGTTGGTGTTCATCCAAGAAAGAACATTGATTTTAGTGTCTATGCAAAAGAACCTTCTAAATAAGTGCTACTCCAAAGAGTTTACCATCTCTTTCCATCCCTTGGAAAGGGACCTCAAAGAAGTTAGGATACAGTTTTTAAAATAGTGCATTATGTAACTTTAAAACTTATTATTTTTTTTTCCAGAGTGAGCATCACAGTCTCTGGTTTTGCCCACATAGGACCTTAGAATCTTGTTTTATAATCAAGGAGAGTCTACTTTGGGCAGATCTACCTCTTACTTTCTGTTGTGTTTTTGTAACTTGGACCTTTATAAACACTATGTAAGTTTGATAAGAGTGACTCAACCCAGACCATGAAATAAGCACAATATGGATTTGATTTTATAGTCAGCTTATGTATACTACACATTAGTTGAGTCATGTTCCTGAAATAATTACCAGTATTCTCCTTACTAAGGGACTGATGACAACTTTTCACTTTGTCTTATGTGTGTGTGCGTATGGTCTCCATTCTAAACCAGATTGGAGTTTTACTGAGCATTTTCTGTGTTCTGTTATCTTTGGCCATAAAGATCAGCTGCTTCCTGCTAAAAGAGCACTAACACTGTTTGCAGAAAAATTTTAGTCAAGATTGAAGTAGTTGCTCAAAATTCTCATTTAAAGTTAGGCATTTATTAATGGCCTCAGGGTTGGCCTTCAGGAAGGTTGGACCAAATCCAAAATCCTTGAAGGCACAGTCATGAGCTGGAGAGACAAGATAAAAACCCCAAGTTTTAACGGTTAGGATCTGGATCGTAAATAACAGACAAAGCCAAGATTTGTGGATAGAGTGGGAAGTGAATTGCCCAGGTCATGTGCCCATGTCTAAGCCAGTTTTTGTGAAGAGATGGAAGCAGGGTTCTGAGTGCCCACATCTGGGCCATGTACACACCTGGAGGCCAAGAGGTGTGGTCAGACTGGAGCTGAAGTGAGGAGGGGTGGCTCCCCAGGAAAAAGCTTTGGATTCTGGTCTTAGAAGAATGGATAATCAGTAAGCAAAACAACACCTGCCACCACAGCCACCTTCTAGTTTTATGAACCTGAGCATCTTACATGATTGTTCTGAGCCTCAGTTTGCTTATCTATAAAATAGGGACAACAAGGCCTTCCTGGAAATGTTGTGGTAAGAATGGGAGATAATTTATGTAAACTGATTCTTAGACATTGAGCATACAGAATAAGAAAATAAATTTAATAACATAGCTTCAGAGCAATGCTTGTACTAGATAAAACATATTGTATGTGCATATTTATGGTCACAATTTTTTAAAGCTGTGTTTTTAAAAAATGATAGATGATATTAGTTCAAAATGTAAATAGTAATTGTCTTAAGGTAGTAAGCCAATGGAAATAATTTTTTTCCAGTTTTTCTGTGTTTTCCAGGTCTTCTTTAATAGCTAGGTACTTATTTTGTGGTGTAAAATAATTGTTTGAACTAAAACAGCAAAAAAAAAAACATGATATCAATCCCAAACAATCCTTTTTTTTTCAAAGTATCTTTAAATTTGAGAATACTTTCTCACAATTCACTAAGTACAAAGAATGTGGGGCCATCAATATGATACCTCATTTAGCTGTTTATTGTTATTTCCTGTTATCAGGATAGGTGGGCCCATTCAGTTTTAGTTTTTAGGCTAAATATATGGAGACACAGTTGCCTTTAAAGTGTGACTAGTGGGTTTTATTTTTTTTTTTAAATGTGTAATTAAAAAATGGTCTGTATGTCTTTCCATGCTGATTTTCTGTAGGGTAGGAGTCTTTATATCCTTGCGTTGATACTCTGAGGAATTGGCTTTTCCCCATCAAGACCAATTGCTATTTATGGGCAGCTTTAACTCTTCTGATAAAATAATCTGTTATTTTCATGCCGTCTAATAAATCAGAGATTCAGAACCCTTAAAAAGGGTGTCTAAAATTAAAACGGAATTGTCCTTTAACATTTGTGCTATCAAGTGATCCCACTGGTCTGAGTTCAAGGAACTTTATAACTAGAGATATCAAAAGGAGCTAATGTTAATACTATTTATCCGGCTATATCTGTAGTGTTGCTATGCATGTTGTGTGTGTATGTATATTCACACAGACACATCTATACATGCGTGCGTGCACACACACACACACACACACACACACACACCCTATATTCACACAGAGTCTTTATAAGAAATCTATTTTAACCAATGGGGTCTTCAAAATTGTGCCTTACAAAATTGTAGCCTTATCACATGCCAATGTGATAGCATCGCAATATCCATATTGCTAAAAGAATTCCCTCTAAACCTAAATAGATTTCATTTAATAAAGTTTGATAGTATAAAGATAATGATAATAAGTCAAAGAAAAATCAACAATGAAGAGCCACCAAGGCTGTTATAGTTTAAAGGAGGATATAGGATTGAAGACAAAAATACAAGAAGTGTAACTGCTATTATGTAAATGTGTATCAAGTGCAGTGAGAACATAGGGGAAAGACTTGCTAAACCTGCCCTGGAGAGAGAAAAAGGGAAGCTACAGAGGTTGCAGCATTTGAAGGGAGGTTTAGAAGGTGAGTGAGAACCTACTGTCAATCAAGTGAACAAGAAAAAAGGACAGTATAACGGAGTCCAGTATGACAGAGTGTGGTTCACGTGCTGCTGGTAGCAGAGGTGATGTTTCAGGTTAGATACTGATGGACAGGTTTTTTTAACTTTTCATTTTGAAATATTACAGATTCCCAGAAAGTTGTGAAATAATGTACAGGCAGGTTTTGTGCACCTGACTCTCCCACTGTCCCCATGTTAGTATCTTGTCTAACTACACGTGAGTAGCAACACTATGAAATTGTCATTGGACCAACTCACATTGCTTATTGGGTAGTCCTACATATACTCATTTGTGTATGTGTGTGTGTGTGTGTGTGTGTGTGTGTAATTCTAATCAGTTTTGTGACATATGTAACTTCATGTAACTACCACCATAATAAAAAGGCAGCACTGTTCAATCATCACCACAAGATTCCTTTATGCTGATCATGTATATCTCCTATCACCCCCCATTCTTCTACTCTCTACCCCCTACTTCCCTCAAACTATAATCTCTGGTGACCACTAATCTGCTTTCCATCTCTATAATCATATTTCAAGAATGTTATGTAAATGTAATCACAGAGAATGTCTCCTTTTGAGATTGGTTTTTCCAGGCAACATAATTCTCTAAAGATTCATCCAGGTTGTTGCATGTATCATTAGTTTGTTCTTTTTTATTGCTGAGTAGTATTCCATGACATGGATGTACCAGAGTTTGTTTGACTTTTGACTCACTGAAGGGCCTTTGGATTTTCCCCAGTTTAAAAACTGGTATGAGCATTCCTGTACATGTTATTGCCTGAACACGAGATTTAATTTTTCTGGGATAAATGCCTAAGGATGCATTGGTTGTATGGTAAAGTATTTGTAGTTTTAATAAAAATTGCTGAACTGTTTTCCAGAATGGCCATATTATTTTACATGTCCACCAGCAACATATGAATAATTGACATTTATTTTTAAATGTTTATAGTTAACATATTGATTTTAAGTTTTCTTTATGTAGTAAATGACATCAAGTTTCCACTTATAATATGTTATAGAATTTCCTTTAAATATAAATATATTACAATAAACAATGATATGGTTGAGAACAATAAAAACATATTACACCATTGGCCTTTTTTCAAAATGGCAAAAATAATGCAGTGATACAGAAAGAGGAGAAGTTTAGGAAATTAACATTGTGGTTTAGGATGCTTACTTTGATTATTAAATATTAGGTATCTTTGGTTTCCAGTCTTTTATCACTAGCTCTGATTCAGCTCTTTAGCATTATTTTATTTATATTAATAATTATATATATTAATAGTAATAACAACATGGTTGTTGAGAGAAAAACAGGCAATCTATGTGAAATATTTAGCTGATGCCCAGAATGTTGTAAATCTCTTACCTATTGCTGTAAAGAGAGCCATTGTTCAGACTAAGTAGACATGAGGAGGTAACAGTATTCAGAGGTCATAGAATGTTGGTTACATATGCATGGAACTAAAACAAAGTTTAGTCATGCTAAACTATAAACTTGAAAGGGGCTAAGTGCCTAGTATATAGAGATTAACAATGGGAGTAGATTTATCCATAGAATGGAAATATCCCCTCCTATTTATTCTCCATAAAGTAATAAGTACTAGCTCATAGAACCAAGTTAAAGGAGTTCTTTTGAAATTTACAAAAACGAAACATACCCCTTTATGATGTGAAGTTTGTCATTCCATTCTTTTTTCATTAGTTTTCAACTGAATTCTCCCTTTTCGACTCCAGAAACTCAAAAGCAGACCTTTGGGGCAACTGAGAGGCAAGGACTTGGTCTAGTGGGAATCCAGAGTTCAAGAAGGCGTCTTTGTTACTTCACTAATATTGTTATTCCAGCAAATTATTTGGTCTCTCTAACACTCTGTATTCTCCTAATAGACGTTAATATCTTCTCTAAGGGCTCCTCCCAAGTATTAAGTGAGATAATAAATATACTATTATTTTCTCACATATAATTGCAGCTTTCTAAATAGTAGCTATTTTTATTTTTATTTTGGAGGGTTTTTTAAACAATTTTTTTTTAATATTGCTCTGTGGTTAAATCAAGCTCACTTGTGAGTAGAACTGACTTTGTTGATCTACACTGAAGCCTCTTTTTGCAAACATTCCAAAATGGGGTCTCCTAAGAGAGCTTTTAGAGAATCTGCACGAGGTTGGGAGTAGAGTCCTGTGTGCCTGTCTTTGTAACTGTTCATATGTTTTTTAAACACACACTACTCATTCACTCACTCACTCCTTCAGTAAATAAAACAACCACTCTTAAAACCTAAGGAGTAAGATCCTCCACATGTCCTAGTTCACCAAAAGCATCCTGCTCAGCTGTGTGGATGGTTCCTATTCCACCTGACTTGTTGGAGTTATTTTCTCACAGTGAAGAGAGCAATCAGTTGCGCTTGGACACAGAGTAAAAGGGAAGGTTGCACAGTGACAGACTCTCATACTTACTCATAAGAAGACTGGGGAAAACTTTGCTTTAGTTTTCCTACTAATAGCCTTCATAGAGATATGGAAGATTGATGATAGCGGTGCTTTTATTTGCCCATCATATCCATCATAAAGAATATCAGCTAGCCTTTTCAGTTTTGAGACACTTTATAATTTTGGCAGGAAAGAATGTTAAAGGAAGCTCAGCAGGATAATGACATCTCTCTTAACCCCTTTTAAACTATAGATCCCCCCACCCCTATAATTGTGGGAAATTTACTGACCATGTAACGGAATTAGAAAAGAAAAAATATCAACAAAATATTTCATCAGAAATATTTAAGACTGCATATTGTAAGTTGTTAAGGTTACTTGTTACAGAATATTTGGCTTTGCAGCACTTGAAATTTATTTTAGACAGTAATTATGGTTAAAATACTATGAACTATAGTTTAATAGAGAATAGCCTTGTAATTATAATATCACCATATATTTCTTACTACAAAGATTTGAATTTTACAATAAAGCTTTCTAAAATGCACCTAGACATTATTAAAGTATTGTGTTTTTTATTTTATTTTAAAGTTTTAACTGGATGATGCACTAGAGTGAATGCTTTTTATGATTTTTAAAATGATTTTTTTTGCAACATTAACTTTTATAATGTGGAATATAATTAGGACAGTGAAAATAAGAAGTGTTATCTATCCCACCAGATTACAGTGCTCACTGTCCTTGTTTTTCTCCACCCCTCCCCTACTTTTTTTTTTTTTTTTTTTTGGTCTTGTTTTTCATTGGCCGCATGCTAATTTTGGGAGGATCTTTCTAAATAGATTGTCTATTTAGAGTTAACATTCCAAAAGATATCCCTTGCCCCTTCCCAGTAACTCTTAGCTGCCTTGTTTGCAAAGATTATAAGTTAATTGGAGTCAACCTAGGATCATTATCTCTACTAGAAGAGTGTTGACACTTAAGGATTTTGACCAGGTTTTGGAAAGTATACCTTACAGAAGTAGGATGCTGCATTTGGAGACAAAAAACAAAACAGACAAAACAAACCTCGTGTTTTAGCTTGAACTCTGCCACTTGAAAGATTTACAGACACAGGCAAATTACTTGCTTTGACACTCAGTCTCTTCCTCTGTAAAATGGACATGATACCACTTAGTGTGGTCACTCTGAGGGTTAAATGGAATAATTGAGGGAAAAATGATTTTAAAATTGAAATGTTGTGCAAAAACTAAAGTATTTCTCGTAACCTCAAAGTTAATCTTGGCAGAATTGAGGTCTGTTCACTTATGCAACATATTCAAAATACAAATGTGAAATATAAATATATATATAATTTATATTTTTCACAAACACATTATTTTCAGAAATCACTACTCTAGTGGGAACAATGAATCTGTTCTTCATTGTTTTCAATAAAATCATACAATTATTGTAAACATAAATTATACTACATATTATAAAATATGAAATACTGGGCTATATAGGCCTGACATAGGGTAACATTTCTTGTGCATTTATTCTACAAAAAAATATTTTATATTCAATTTTTTTCAAATAATTCAATATTTCAAAATTAAAGTTTATTTGTATTTGAGAGTGAGAGAGAGAGATCAGGGGAGGCACAGAGGGAGGGAGAGAAAATCTTAAGCAGGCTTCGTGTGCTGTCAGCACAGAGCCCAATGTGGGGTTTGATCTCATGAACCCTGAGATCATGACCTAAGTGGAGATCAAGAATCAGGCGCTTAACCGATATTTTAAAATACAGTGCCCCCAATATTTCAAAATTACAGTGTGCACTGTTATGAATATTTTTTTATTTTTAGATGACTGTAACATTACCTAGCCAAATGCCACTCTAAAAGTAAAGGAAACAAAAACATATTGTCAGATATTCCAGGAATGAAGAGATGCTATATTTACGCTTAATTAGGATTGGATACACAAAGATAAGTGAAACAGAAGAATCAGCAAATCTAAAAATGAAGATATTGGGGATATAAAGACTTTGGTGGACATTAATAAGGATTCAATATATAGATTATTTAAATATTTTTTTCAATTTGGAGAAAGCATCAAATTCATGATAAAATGACACTTGAAATAGAAGTTATGTAGTAAAAGTCAATAATAATAATAGTCATGATCCATAACCTCTGATCATATTCGTAAAGATTTGCTGATCTGAAAGGGCAGAGGAAGTGAAAGTTTAGTAAATTTCACATCTTATTTAAAGAGAAGTCCGAAGTTATTTGCATCGAAAACAGGATATTTATTTGCCAAATTAGAGTAAAAACTAAAATCAAAGGAAACACTTCTTGAAGTAAAAGAGAATAGAATTATGCTCAACCATATTCAATTTATGTCTAGAAATGAGAGTATTAAATATTATGATTTAAAAATATGAAAATCCTAATGAATTATATTTCTAAAGATTTAAAAATACAAATTCAAAAATAAGAATAACTGAAAGAATAAAGTAGATCAGATTCAGATAAACAAAATAAAGGGAAATATAGGATACAAATGTCAGACACATTAACATTCCAAGGTGAAAACCATAAAAAGAAACAAAATGGTTGTTTTCTATTAGATAAAAGATACCATTCACTTTTAGGCAGCCCTTACAATAGTTAAGAATGTTTATGTAACAAAAAGAATGCTAACTAATTATATAAATGAAAAGCAATTAGAAATGGAAGGAGAAATAGAAAATAAATGTTACTAGCTGTTATTTGTCACTATCATTCTAGGATAAAACAAGTATCAAAAAGCAAATGAATGTGTCAGAGATATCAAGCTAATTACCAGCACACTGTTTACTCATATGCAAGGCAGATGAATCCTTAGATTGATTTTATCCAACAAAAGGGAAGATAAACTTTATATAAGAGAAAGAAGAGAGAAGGAGGAAAAATGAAATATGGCCAATAGGAGAAGAGTTTTCTGTTTCCACATATTTGGAGTAAGTGATTAGTGGTCAGTTAAAAGGAGGTGACTTCCACCCATCTGTTCATCCACAGACCAACTAAGTATCAAAGAAAACAGTTTCCGTTGTGTATGGATTCCCTGGAAGACTTTATAAGTTTATTATGGTATCTTTTTGACACATTGCCCCTATAAAGTATTAGCCAGAATCCTTTTTGAAAATATCTTTACTTTTGTTGCATCATAGCTACACCATTACCCTCTTCAGAATTTCTCAGGTATAATCATGATTTTTCAAAATATATGTGTATATAAAATGCATACAAAGTCTACAAAAGAAAATACTTTAAATTGTTAAAACAGTTCTGGTGGCATTACTAGAAGTGATTTTTATTCTTTTTGTAAACTTTTTTCTGTGTTCCCAAATTAAAAAAAAAGGCATATGTTATTTTTATAATTAACTTTTTCAATTTTATTTTTAGAAACAATAATTGATCCCAGTCATTGATTACTCAGGTTGAACACTCAACTCAAATGTGTTGCTCCATTAAGTCCTTCAGCAAAACCCAGTATAGTTTATATCATCACCTCATTTAGAGACAAAATTGATCTTGATAGAGGACACCTGATTTGTCTAAGGATTCCTTGGTTCCATTATTTTGACTCAGTAACAATTAATGGTATATTCCCTCTGACCATTCCTTTCTAACATAATACTGGAAGTTGTAGCTAACACAATAAGACATGAAAAGACTATAAAGATATACAGATGCATACCTTCTATGTTCATGAGAAGAGGACTCAATATTACCAAGGTGTCACTTCTTCCTAACTTGATCTCCAGAAGTAATGCAATCCTAATCCAAATCCCACAAGTTATTTTGTGGATATTGACAAACTGAATCTGAAGTTTTTATGAATAGGCAGAAAACCAAGACTAGACGATGCAATATTGATGGAGAAGAACAAAGTTGGAGCCCTGACTATCTGACTTCAAGACTTAATATAAAACTTCAGTAATCAAGACAGTGTGGTGTTGGTTCAAGAAGAAAGAAAGACAAATAGATCAACAGAACAGAATAGAGAGTCCAGATACAGACCTCCATAAAAATGATCAACTGATCTTTGAGAAGCAAAGGCAATACAAACAAACAAAGATTGTTTTTTTCAACAAGGGATGCTGGAGTATCTGAACATCCACAGGCAAAAGTGTGAATCTAGACATAGACCCCACACTCTTCATAAAAATTAACTGTAATGGATCACAGAAATAATTTAAAATGAAAAACTATAAAACTCCTGGAAGATAACATAGGAGAAAACCTAGATGACTTTGGGTATGGTGATGACTTTTTAGATACAACACTAAAGACACAATTCATGAGATAAAATAAAGACTAAGCTGGACTTTGTTAAAACTAAAAGTAGAGTAGTAACTCTGTAAAAGACAATGTCAAGAGAATGAGAAGACAAGCCGCAGACTGGGAGAAAATATTTCCAAAGAGCATACCTGATAAAAGACTGTTTTACAAAATATACAAAGAGCTCTTAAACTCAATAAGAAAAGAAACAACAGAATTTTAAAAATGGACCAAAGATTTTAATAGAAGGTTATACAGATGGCAAGTAAGGATATGAAAAGATGCTTTCAATCATATGTCATTAGGGAAATGCAAATTAAAGCAACAATGGTTACACCTAGCTGAATGGCCCGTATCTTGAACGTTGATAATGCCAAATAATGCAAGGATGTGGAGCAAGGTAACCCTCACCCACTGCTGGTGGGAGGACAGAATGGTACAGCCACTCTGGAAGACTGACATTTTCTTACAGAACTAAACATATCCTTGCTATATGATCCATCCATTGTGCTTATTTGTATTTACCCAAAGGAGTTGAAAACTTAAGATACAAAACAAACCTGCATATAGATGTTTATAGCAGCTTTACTTGTAACTACCAAAACGTGGCAGTAACCAAGATGTCCTTCAGTGAGTAGATACATAAACACATCCAGACAGTGGAATACTATTCAGCACTAAAAGGAAATGAGCTATCAAGTCAAGGAAAGGCATGGACGAAGCTTAAATGCTTATTACTAAATGAAAGAAGCCAACCTGAAAAGGCTACACACACTGTATGATTTCAATTATATGACATTCTAGAAAAGGCAAAACAATGAAGAGAACAAAAATTTAGTGGTTGCTAGAGGTTAGGGTAGGGAGGATGAATAGGTAGAGCACAGAGGATTTTTAAGGCAATGAAAATACTCTACGTGATACCATAATGATGGATTTATGTATTTGTCCAAACCCGTAGAGTGCACAACACCAAAAGTGAACCCTAATGTAAACTATGGATTTTGAGTATTATGATGTGTCAATATAGGTTTTATCAGTTGTCAAAATGTACCACTCATGGGAGATATTCATAGTTGAAGACACTATGCATTTGTGGGGACAGGTCGTATATGTACCTTACCCTCAATTTGCTGTGAACTTTAAAATGTTTTAAAAACATAATGCCTTAGTTAAAAAAAGAAAAAAAAATATATATATATACCTTTGTGGGGGGTGGGGGAGTTGGAAAGTACTAGCTCAGAACTAGCAACCATGATTTGAAACTCAGGAGAGAAAATCATTCATTGATTTTTTTTCCTAAGCATTCATTTCTTCAATGACCTTGTTTTAATGAATGAAACATAATCCCTGTCTTCTTAGTGCTCTTAGCCCATCAGTGGCACAGACGCTTAAAGAAACACTTGCAGTAATGTGTAATAATGAGGGCAGAATGTAACACATAACTGCTAGTGATTAACTCTGCAGGATGGACATAGAGGTATAGAAAGGTGGAGCCTGCACTAGAAACTGTGATTTGGGAGACAGCCTTGTAATGATGAGAGATAAGACTGTATATGAGACATTCTTGAGTCTGAAAGTTAACAAATAAAAAGTTATTTAATACCCTCCCCCAAATTAATGGAGTTGCCAGGAAATATATAGAAGTTTGTGAATGAATGCTCGCATTTTGAAATAAAGAATTGAAAAATATAAATAATTCATACGTGACAACTTTTTAAAAAATATTTGAATCTGGAGCTAGATTGCTTAGGTTTGCTTTGCTACTGTGATAACTTTGAGGTTTAGGGCAAAGCTATCTTTTTTAAAGCTCAGTTTCTTCCATTAAAAGGCAGTCATAGGGGCACCTGGGTGGCTCAGTAGGTTAAGCATTTGAGTCTTGATTTTGGCTCAGATCATGATCTTGGGGTTGGTGAGTTCAAGCTCCTCATCAAGGTCCCAGAGCCTGCTTGGGATTCTTTCTCCCACTCTCTCTGCCCCTCTGTTAAGTTCTCTCTAAATAAATAAATAAATACGTAAATAAACTTAAAAAAAAAAAACTAAAAAGGCAGTTACAATAGCACCTACCTCATAAGGGTAGAAGAATTGATACACATATATATCTTAATACTGTGCCTGGTATGTTTGAGGGAAAGAAGGGACAGCATGGCTGGAACAGCATCAGCAAGAGAGAGAGTATGGGAAGGAGATCAAGCGTGAGGTGAGAGGAGAATGGGGCTGTTACTTTGAGTGAGATGAGAGGCCCTTGGAGTGTTTTCAGCAAGACAGTGACAAGAACTGAGTGTTTTACATGGATCACCTTGCAGGTGCTTTGTGAATAAAAAATGGGGTGCAAGGGTGGAAGCATTTACCCTGCTAAATGAAGGTATCTTAGTCTGAGAATTAGAGCTGAGGGAACCAAGATGAACATTGGTGCATGGATTATTCATGCACAAAGGTTACTTCTCATCATGGTAAGTCTAGAAAATTCCAGCGTGTAGCTATGGTTGCTTTTAGTCTCCCTACCCTATAATTTTGAAATAGTGGCAAGTGGCAGCTTAGTATACAACTTGCTTACTTCTCTAGCATCAAACATACTTGTTTCAGGTGTCATTTAGTGATAATAGACCAGCTAAGGCTAGTTGGTTATTATCAAATGAGAAAGCTACAAGTGACTGGGGCTAGGAGATCACAATTGTTAACTGGCAAAATCTAACACAAATAAATTTTAAATTTTCCAAATTTTATTACTTATTTGAAAAATATCATGTGATTTGACAACATCAAAAACTATATTAAACACAACTAATGATATATTAACGGAGACTTTTCTTTAAAAATAAAAACCATTCTTATGTATTCCAAAGATGAATGCAACTGTTTCTTCCTTCTATCAGTGTGGTAGTGAAGAGTCACATGCAAAATCTGAAATTTGGGCAAAATATATCTGTGTACTGTTCTTTTCCTATTTATAGACAGGAGAGTGAGAAATGGTTAAGAGTTTTAAACTTCTAATGTTTATTTATTTTTGAGAAAGAGAGAGACAGCACAAGTCGGGGAGGGGCAGAGAGAGAAGCAGACAATCTGACACAGGCTCCAGGCTCTGAGCTGTCAGCACAGAGTTTTAAAGACAGCTGACTATTCGGAAAAGTTCATTAAATATAGTTTGAACATTCAAGGGCAGGAATGGAGCTACATGTATCAGGCATAACTAAGTTACTACTCTGCCTAGAAAAGTATGAAGAAGGGCTCCTGTGTGGCTCAGTCCATTAAGCAAGCATCCGACTTCAGTTCAGGTCATGATCTCAAGGTCTGTGAGTTCGAGCCCCGCGTTGGGCTCTGTGCTGACAGCTCTGAGCATGGAGCCTGTTTCAGATTCTGTGTCTCCCTCTCTCTCTGCCCCTCCCCCACTCGTCTCTTTGTCTCTCAAAAAAGGAATACACTTTAAAAGAAAATTAAACAAATAAAAAAGAAAGTATGAAGAATAGGTTGTGAAATTACTAGGAGGCAAAGAAAGAGAAGAGCAGCTAGAGGCTAGGAAGGTTTAATAAAGTCAATTGGACAAACACGATTTAAGGAAATTTTGTAAAGAGGTATGACTAATTTTTCAATACCAAATTATTTTCCTTGTCATGATGTGGCTCTCACTCCACCTACCTTAATTTCCTAAGGAATCCACATTGTAAGTTTAATGCCTTCTCTAAATGGTAATGGTTCTGATATGTGTAAAGCAGAAAAAACTATATGGGATCTTTATATGAGGTGATTAGTGAAGAGATCAGTAAGTGGAAACACTATGACAAAAGCTGAAATTTAGACCCAGTGGTGACGAGGAAATCATTAGACATCTAGCCCCTGCAAAATCCGAAGAGATATGAGGACACATGGATCTCATTGCACATGTACTGGATTTTAAGCTATTCTGATTGGGATCTCAAGACAGAGTCCTTTGCTATCATTTGAGTTAATGCTTCAGCTGGGCTTTGATAACCTGAAGTGACTGTATATCGGGGATAGGGCTGTCAAGGGGTAGGTGAATCCCACTTAACAGTATTTGGACAGGTCAGCTGTCAACGTCAGGGGCTTTGCAGATCCTTTAACTCTGTGGTTCTCCAATTCGACTGAACATTAAAATCACATGGGAAGCTTTGAAAAAATGCCTATGTTTCAACTCCATCCGAAAGCAATTAAATAAGAATTTTATGTGCAATCAAGTTCTGAGAACCACAGTGAGTAGCATCAAATAACTCTAGAACAATTCAACCTGAACATCCTAGTCTGTGATCCCGGTTTTTCACCAACCAATCAATCATAAATCAGTCAGAAAAATATGGATCCTTAACTCTATAGAATTTAACTTATTAAAAATAGTAGAGGAGGGGTGCCTGGGTGGCTCAGTCGGTTGAGCGTCCGACTTCGGCTCAGGTCATGATCTCGCGGTCTGTGAGTTCAAGCCCCGTGTTGGGCTCTGTGCTGACAGCTCAGAGCCTGGAGCCTGCTTCCAATTCTCTGTCTCCCTCTCTCTCTGCCCCTAACCCACTCGCATTCTGTCTCTGTCTCTCTCAAAAATAAATAAACATTAAAAAAAATTAAAAATAAATAAATAAATAAAAATAGTAGAGGAGAAATATTGATGTATGGGGCACGGTTATACCCTTAAAGACTTTCTAATGATATTAAAGGAACTAGATTTATACATGGTAAATAACTATCAAAATTGCTGTACGACTTCAAATATTAGAATAACAATATGGACAGAGTAATCAGAAATTACCTTAAGGAGGAAAGTGTATCTGGCTTACTCAGTAAGTACTGTTCTTTGCTTTAGAAAGACTACGACAGACAGCTATTGTAGATGGATAGGACTGATCCAAGTTACTTTTCATATATCTGAAAATACCATTGTTATTGAATCTATGCCTCAGATTCTAGAAATTGTGTTGTAAACAGGTGGACATGATGAAAGAGTTGCAAACCATAAAGACTGAGTTTCCACGAACAGAGTTTTATGTTGTCAATCAACCTTATGGCAAGTTTAATCAACTTGTATACAAACTTTTCACGATTCTTTATAGTCCTTCAGGTGAAATAACAATTTGAATGATAATAATTACTATTTCATACAATCAAAAACATTTGTTTCTTCCCTCCTTACTTTATTGGAAGTATGTATAATCTACCTCATAGTGGTACAGAGCCACCGCTTAGGATCTGAACCTCCTAAGTTTGGATCCTCTGCTTTCTCTGTGACCTTGAACAAGGTAATTAATCTCCATCTTTTGTTTCATCATATAGAAAAATGGGGTAATAGTACTATTTTTCCTTAAAAACTGTCATGGGGATTGAACTAGATAATACACAAAAAGCACTTAAAACAGCATCTGTCATATAATCTGTCCTTAATAAGTGTTAGCTATTATTATTATCTCCAATTTTCTTTGAAATCATGTTAATTAGTAATCATTATTACTCATACACAGAAACTAGAAAATAGAAGATTGCTTTATTTAAATTATATTTCCAATAAGTGGAATCTTGAGTCTCCAAAGGCCTCCACTGAAAGAGCTATACAAGATGTAGCCTTTGGCAAGTCCCATCATCCTTTTTGTGCCTCAGTTTCTCACCTGTATATTGGGGTTAATCATACATCATACTTCAAAAGATTGTTGCAAAGATTAAATAACTTGCACAGAGCACTTATGACAATACCTGGCACAAACTAAGCACTATCTGTGAGCTATTTTTTTTATGATTATCATTATTTTTATGATTGTGCTCCATTCATGATCTTCCACTTTGCTATTCCCATGGTTCTTTAGGCCCCTGAGGGGTCCTTTGGTGGATCCCCTCTACCCATGTTAATTTCCCTGGTTGCTTGTGAGCTTAAGGCAGTAGAAAATGACTACCAGCTTGTTAATAGCATTTTGACTGAAACTCATTTTATAGAATGTCCTGGGAATTTACATTTTAAGACTCTCATCGCTAATATTCTATTGAAGGATATTCTTGAAGTATAGGTAACAAAGAGCCAAATCTCATCTTCACTACCTTTGAGTGGTGTGGACATTGAGTGGTGTGGGAATAAAGTGGGGGTGGAGAGGAGGCTGCTTCCTTGAACTTGGCTCCATTCTACATCTAAGTTCAGTCCAAAGAAAATATTTCTCTCCTTGAGAAGAAGGGAGAATGGCTTTCAACTCTTTGACACTTAATATCTGGAGTGGGAATAACTGAAGATGACACAAATAAACTTGACTGACTTCATAATTCTTCCAGAAATTGGCATTATTTATATTCTTCTTTCTTAGGCAAGTAGAGTTGTGGCAATGGTACCTCATGTCATGTGTGGCCATGCACTGAAGTGCTTTAGGAAAATTATGATGATGACAGCAATTTTTAGAAAATGTACCTTCAAAACAGGTTTTCCAACAATGGAAAGAAAAGCAAATTAAAACACATCTTCTTAACATTTTAGTAGTAAGAATATTCTGATAAGACTAAACAGGTAAATTGTAGCATTCCATTCTCAAAATAATCAACTAAAGCAGCATTTCTGCAGTAAATTTAAATCTAATCTGCATTATTAAATAAAAAGTGATAGTGCTCTATTTTGTTTTACCTGCATTTGAGAATAGGTCCCTTTTATCTAATGGAAGAGAACAAAAAGAACAGACATAGTATTTTAAAAACAGCACCCTAAGGATTTTTAAAAACCAGAAAATTGAAATAACTTTGTAAAGATGACATTATATCATTTTTAGAATTTTTAAAAAGCTTCTTTCATTAAAAATCACCCCCAAACTGCATTCCTTATAAAAGAAATTACTCTACTCATTTTTATTAGTTTAGCTTTAATGTCAGTACTCAGGTTTATAAGTGCAGTATTAGAAAAACAATGGATTAATAATAGATGTCATGTGATGCTTTTATATCTCATATTATGTTTGATTCCTCATTGCTTTTCTCTGTTGCTTTAATTCCTAATCACTCTCCCCCAAACAGAGAGCATCTGCCAATTTCATTATATGGGAACTTAATAATACTTAATTAAAATACAAAGCTCTAGTTGCTATCTACCATTTAATTGAATGTGATTTAAATAAAACAATAATGGAAAGTATCAGATAGTTCATATATATTTCTGTTTGAAAAAGGATAATATCTTGACTATTTCTTCAGCGTAACCATGGGTTTTGTAATTTTATCTATATTATAAAAAGAATCTTTAGAAAATATTATTGGTTTTTCTCTCCTTGTAGCATTTAAAAATATGTTCTCCTGTAGGTTTTTAAATACGAATTTTTCTTTTGGACATTCAAAGCAATGCCATTACATTTGTATGTATCTTGAGAAGTTTATTCTACGTAGAAGTTTGTAATGGTTTCAAAATGTTCATCTACAATGCCTGATAAGATTAGACATGACTTTACTAATTATTTTTTGCTTGCAAATTTTGATGAAAAGTGTGACTTTATGACAATCTGTTAAATGAATATCTTTGGGTAGGAGTGGTAATTATCAATTAGTTACTAGGTACCCTACAAAAGTGATGAAAGAACAGTAATAATCACGGCAGAAGAATTCAGATGCCATCAGCTGGTGCTTTCTTCTTTCCCCCCCCTAAATTCAGTAATTTTTCAGTAACACAAATCAATTAAGTATAGAAATATGAATCCCAGAGGAAAAGGAGTGAACTGGAGTACAGTGTTTAGAAGTCAATGTGTATTTTGTAAATAAGTTTGAAGGTGATCTTCAATATGCATCCTTGATTTTGTCATATTTGCTTCAAATAATTTTGAGAAATGACACATTATTAAGTCAGTTAAAGCCCCTTTTGTGCTCTTTCCCTTGCATTCCCCTCCATCACTCTCTAGTAACCTACAATTGCTATTTGGTTTAGCTGCAAACACTTTTGTACTTTTATAACATAATTATAAAACAGATACCCAGAAACAGTTCATTGTGATTTTTTGGGTTTTGGTTTTTGTTTTTGAGAATGTGCATGCATTTTCTAGTTCCTTTTAATTCCTGTAGAGTATTCCATTATGTCAGTGGTGAACCAAGATGGAGGTATATGGTGGGTATGAGCTGTGTGCGGGTAGGGAGTACTATTTTATCATTGACGTTGTTTAGAATTGTCAACGTTTTGTTGGTTTTATTGTTGTTTTTAAACACAGACAGTGCTCCTCCTTATTGTTTGCCCTAAGGCAGAACATTCCCACTCCTCTCCCTCCCTCAGAATGCCCCTGCAGAGTATGAATATGCTATGATTTCAAATGTCTTCTCTCTTTTTTTTTTAAGTTTATTTATTTATTTTGAGAGAGAGACAGTGCGAGTCGGGGAGGGGCAGAGAGAGAGGGGAAGACAGAGAAGCCCAAGCAAGCTCTGCACTGTTAACTCATGAAATGTGAGATCATGACCTGAGTTGAAACCAAGAGTCAGACGCTTGAGATCATGACCTGAGTTGAAACCAAGAGCCAGACGCTTAACTGACTGAGCCACCCAGGTGCCTCAAAATGTCTTCTCTTTTTGTGTTCATGTGAATTGGCACTACTCAATGTGCCTGGTCTGCAAACTGCTTATACCTGTCTGTGACCAGATACGGAGCTTTCATCACAATGTACATTAGTCTAATGTTTTCGTCATCCAGAAAATCATAGTATGAAACAGTCTGTGTAAATGAAGTAGTCTCACTGAACCAGAGTATGTGTAATGAGGTGACTGAATTGCATTCCCTAGCAAGCCCCTTGCAGCAGAAGGGTAACAGATTGTTTACAGAGCAGTACTAGGCAGTGCTAGTCCTAGTACTAGCCAGTACTAGGTGTACTGAGTAGCATTGTTTGGGGATAGTTACAGTTTTTCTTATGTAGTACTTAGAATTCAGAGAAAATACTTATATGTCCTTCCCAGTGTATGAGTGCAGGAGTTTCTCGGAGCTTGTCCCTAACTAAAGAATGGCTGGGAATTGGCCTATGTGCATAGTCAGCTTACTAAGTATCAGCAAATCGCTCTCCAATGCAGTTATACCGGCTAAACCTCCAATCAGCATGCTGCATGTTTAAATTTTCCTCCAAAACTTACCAACAGTTAGAAATGTCAGACTTTTCTTTTCCAATTGAATGGGTTTCGAATGGTTTCTCTTTGCTGTTTGACCTTGCATTTTCATGATTGCTAGAGTAGTTGCTTATCTTGTTGTATTAGCCTTTCAACATTATTCTTGAATTACATGGACTCTTTTCTTATTGAGTTGGAGGATTAATAAATATTATATTGCAGATAAATATCTTTTGTTAAGTTTATAAGTGTCTTCTCCCAAAGTTGCTATATTTTAAATGCTTATAGTTTTGTTTTTTTTGTTTTGTTTTTTTTTTTTTTTGGTCTTACAAGAAGTTTTGTTTTTGATGTAATCAAATCCATCAATCTTATCCTTTATGATTTTTTTTTTCAACGCTTATTTATTTTTGGGACAGAGAGAGACAGAGCATGAACGGGGAAGGGGCAGAGAGAGAGGGAGACACAGAATCGGAAACAGGCTCCAGGCTCTGAGCCATCAGCCCAGAGCCTGACTCGGGGCTCGAACTCACGGACCGCGAGATCGTGACCTGGCTGAAGTCGGACGCTTAACCGACTGCGCCACCCAGGCGCCCCTCCTTTATGATTTAAAAACATCTTTTTCAAGATACCTTTTTCTATTTCAAGATTATAAATAGTTTCTCAATATTGTCACCTGTGTTTAAACATTTTGAATTTTTCATATTTAATGGGTTAACATACTTTGTTCTGTTTGGAGTGAGGTCAAGATCTAATTTTATTTCATTTTTCCATGTGGATAGAAATACATGTTCTGATGCTATGAAAAAATTAATACACAACCTTGAATCATGAATTTGTAATGCTATTACATATTTATCAAATTCAGATTTCTATACATTATGTCCTGCTATCTTCACAGTATTCTGGCTACTGTAACATTTACTGATCTTGTACCTGTTGCACACTATTTTCTTTACCTCCTATTTGATAGAGTAGAGCCCTCTATCCTGTCGGTTTTCTACATTATTATCATGTTTATTCTTACATCTTTGCATTTTCATATGTACTTTAGAATAAGTTTATATAATTGGACTATTATTTTATCCCAGATTCTGCTAGGATTTTTTTTTTTTTGCATTTAACTTACAGATTAATTGTAGTGAGGTTAACACCTTTACAAGTTTTAGTCTTGCTATCCATAACATATCTCTTTATGAAATCAAATCTTTTGTGCCTTTAATAGCTTTCAACGTTTTTATATTTAAATATTTTGCATCTCTTTATACTTTATACAATTTATTAAAATGTTTATTTATTTTTGAAAGAGAGAGAGAGAGAGAGAGAGAGCAGGGTAGGGGCTGAGAGAGAGGGAATCCCAAGCAGGCTCTGTACTGTCAGAGCAGAGCCTGATATGGGACTCAAACTCATGAACTATGAGATCATGACCTGAGCCGAAATCAAGAGTCAGATGCTTAACTGACTTAGCCACCCAGGCGCCCCTGTGTCTCTTTCATTGGAGTTATTACTCAGTGTTTTTTTGTTGTCTGTTGCTACTGTGGAATTTTTGTTCCATACCACACTTTACATTTTGAATGTACTTCTATATGGGATTATTTTGTCCTGATTTTATACCCATTTAACTTGCTGGATTATTTTATTAGCTTTAGGAATTTAAAATACATTCACTTGGATTTTATAGATAACTACATTGTCTAAAAATTGTAACAATTGTGTCTTTTATTTTTCTGTTATTTTTCCTTTACCAAATTGCATTGGCTAAGATCATCAGTATATTATCTTTTTCTTAAGTTTAATGGGAATACTTCCACTATGTTTGCTACATCTTGACATATTGTGGTAGCCATGAGAATGCATCTTGCAGACTTCCCATTATAAGGCATGGTGGATAATTGACCAAGACCCGCAGCTGCTGTACTCTGAAATTCATTGCTGTGTTTTCTCTGAGGCCATACTTTCCATGGGCTGTTTCCAGCCAATGATTGAGCAATGATTAAGTTATACCCCTTTCTAGGAGGGGAAATTTTTATAATCTTCCTTCTACAGTGCTGTTACCCCTCAAAGTTACTTCAGTGCCATTTTAACATTGACAAAAATGAAAACAATGAAACTACATTAATTCCCAATGAAGAATCAACTTTGAGGGGCGCCTGAGTGGCTCAGTACATTGAGCATCTGACTCTTGATTTTGGCTCAGGTCATGGTCCCACAGTTCGTGAGTTCAAGCCCTGTGTTGGCTATGCACTGACAGTGCAGAGCCTGCTTGGGACTCTCTCTCTCCCTCTCTCTGTCTCTCTCTCTCTCTGCCCTCCCCCCCCCCCCACTGGCCCTCTCTCTCAATATAAATAAATAAACCTAAAAAAATAATCAGCTTTGAAGTAAATGGTATATATTTTTTCTGATTGAAAGCTGTCATTTATTGTGTCAGAAATACCATCCAAGCTAGCACCTTCATTCACAAAATTTGTGAATTGACACTGATTACTTTAGAGGTAGAATTCTAATGTAAATCCTTGCCAAATGTTAGTGAATTTACTGTAATGCAATGCGTTTTCAAAATATTACATTACATTGAAATATGGTTAAAAGAAAAGACCTTCACACAAGTCTGAACTTCAATAATGTCATACTACAAATGAACCAAATTCAGGACAGAGTGCATATCGGCACCAAATGGATGTCTATGTGCAGAATTATGAGGCTGGGATTTTAAACGCTGGGAGTATTGGTTCAGAACACCTGGCCTGGCCCTCATCCTCACAGTGAGCAGAAGACAGGGAATAAATTCCCAGCATAGGATACAGATAGTTCACATGATAGACAAAAGAAAATAGAACTTCTAGTCAATTTAGTAAAGTGGACTGACATGATAAAATCCTCTGTACCAAACTCACAGCAGCAGTGTATAAAATATAATTTAATATTTACTTAACAAATCTTAAAAATATGAATGAGCAATTCTTGAATGCCAGAAAGTAAAGAAGTACTTCAAATTCAGATTGATGAAGAGGAGTTTAATTGAATGGTCTATGAAGATATTGGAACTAGATATATGCCTTTTACTAGGGGAGAGCTTTAATGCCTATGCTGGAGACAGTAATTCATGACACATTTCTCTTGAAATAACCCAATTCCGTATTTAATATGATTGAATTTTTGGGCTCCTCTTATTATATTATGGCAGGATTTTATTATACATAGAAATGCTGCACATGAAAAAAATGTAGCCCCTGAAATTACAAAATTCAACAAGTGGTTTATAAAAAGAGAATAAGCTAATTGGAAGATGTGTTTGGTATACTGAGGAAATCAGGCATGTTGCTGAACAAAAGATAAAGAAATAGAAAGTAAATATTAGTTTTAAAAAATCAGAGAATAACTGATGGGAAATCCAATACATGTCAAATAGGGGCTCCAGAAGGAACGAACAGGGAGACTAGGGAAGAGACAATAGCTGACAGAACCAAAGCTGAGAGTTTCTCAGAATTGAATAAAAACAGGAGCCATCTGATTGAAAAAGCATAGTTTTGTGGCTGAGTTTATAGCAGGAAAATTAAAGCAATGTATAAATATGTACTGAAGCAAATATAAAACACAGTATTTATTTGCATTTACTCCTAAATACATAATTACTAAACATTTTTGGTTGAGCTATTATGCTCTAAAGATACTAAGAAACAGGATCACAAGCAGTAGAGGGGAAGTAATCTTTTGATAGAGGGAAGACAAATGAGCAAACATGCAGATAAACCTCACAAAGATAAGCACTATAATAGAAGTAGATAAAGAATATTATGACTATGAGACTGGAGAGGAAGGGGACACATCTCTACTTCCAAAAGTCAGGAAGTCATTAAAATGAGATGATGTTTGAACTCAGTTTTACAAAAAGACAAATCACATAAGGGAGATTACTGCTTTAGCAAAGTGAGAGTAATAATTCTAGGCAGTATGCACATATACACAATCATGTGAGGACCCATATCATGATCTGTGACCTGAAGATAGTCTGATAGAGCAGAGAACAGCAAAAGTCTCAGACAGTGTGTATTGATGGAAGCTGAGGCAAAGCAGAGGACCCAGGCTGAGTTTCCACTGAAAGGAGATGGTACTTTGTGTAAAGGAATAGTCCCACCTAAAGTGCAATGTGTGAACTGAAGCCAGTCTGCAAACTCTCTTACTGGTCCTCAATGTGATAAGTAGACATAGTGAATATGAGCATTAAAAAAAAAAAAACCTTTTTAGCAGTTTGGCATTGCCAGGAAATCCAAGTACATGGCTTCATACTGCACAAAACTATTAGTCCAAGAGAGATTATAAATTAAAAACAAAGAGAAGGCACTTGTGATGAGCACTGGGTGTTATATGTAAGTGATGAATCGCTAAATTCTACACCTGAAACCAATTCTATCATATATGTTATATAACTAGATTTTAAATAAAAACTTGAAGTAAAAAAAAATTAAAAATAAACAACAATGGGGGTGCCTGGGTGGCTCAGTCGGTTGAGCGTCCGACTTCGGCTCGGGTCATGATCTCACAGCTTGTAGGTTTGAGCCCTGCGTCGGGCTCTGTGCTGACAGCTCAGAGCCTGGAGCCTGTTTCGGATTCTGTGTCTCCCTCTCTCTCTGCCCCTCCCTTGCTTGCACTCTGTCTCTGTCTCAAAAGTAAATAAACATTAAGAAAAATAAAAAAAAAACAACAACAACAATGACAATGAGAAAAACTGGTTCTTCTCTGTAGATAGGTTGAGAGGGCTTCTAAAGGTTTCTAAGTCAGGGAGAAGTCAGGATGGCTACAATGAGGCAGCCATCGCTATTTTATATATAAGAAAAAAATAAGTAGTGAGGTAATATGGTTAAATTCAAATATGAAGTAAATGAGGAACAGTTCTCTTTGACTTTGATGATATTAAAAATTTTACTTTATTGAGATTTAAGTTATTCTCTTTTTTCCCAGAAATTTTAAAAATCAATCTGTTTCCTAAAAAGAAATATATATGGACCATGCTGTATAGCCTCCTCCTTCTTCCTCAAATCCATACAAATAAGAGAAAACATACATTTCTAAAATCCATAATCAGTTTCAGAAAACAGGGAATCTTCATAGTAGACTAGAAATCATGAAGACTCTTGACACATTAAAAATAGATGGTACCTGTTTCTCCACATCCTCTTCAGCATCTATAGTCTTGCACTGTTGGTGAGAATGCAAACTGGTACAGCCACTCTGGAAAACAGTGTGGAGATTGCTCAAAAAATTAAAAATAGATCTACCCTATGACCCAGGAATAGCACTTCTGGGAATTGACCCAAGGGATACAGGAGTGCTGATGCATAGGGGCACTTGTACCCCAATGTTTATAGCAGCACTTTCAACAATAGCCAAGTTATGGAAAGAGCCTAAATGTCCATCAACTGATGAATGGATAAAGAAGATATGGTTTATATATACAGTGGAATACTACTTGGCAATGAGAAAGAATGAAATCTGGCCATTTGTAGCAACGTGGATGGAACTGGAGGGTATTATGCTAAGTGAAATAAGTCAGGCAGAGAAAGACAGATACCATATGTTTTCACTCATATGTGGATTCTGAGAAACTTAACAGAAGACCATGGGGGAGGGGAAGGGGGAAAAATAAGTTACAGAGAAGGGAGGAGGCAAACCATAAGAGACTCTTAAATACTGAGAACAAACTGGGGGTTGAGGGGGGGTAGGGGAGAGGGGAAAGTGGGTGATGGGCATTGAGGAGGGCACCTGTTTGGATGAGCACTGGGTGTTGTATGGACACCATTTTGACAATAAATCATATTTAATATATTAAATAAGTAAATAAACATTAAAAAGTAAAGGTGCTCACCTTACCTAAAAAAGAAAAAAAAGAGTATGGTAACTAAAGAAGGAAACGGTAGCTCAAGATTGGTGGAAGATGGATGGTATTATACCTATTATAACAAGAGTGGTAGTGATAGCAAGCATGGTTCTTGCCCAGACATGGTGGATACTTGGAAAAAGAAAAGAATGCACAGAGGGAAATAATACAGATTAGTCAAGTTGTCACAGGCCAAGCAGCCAAAAACATTGAGACAAACAGTAGCAACGGAATGGCTGGCCTTCCTCCAGGTGGGACAGTGGAAGTGGAACCTTGAATCAACGAATGAAAACAGTGTCCCAAACAGATAGCCACACTTGGAAGAAGTAAGGAGCATATGCAGGCCAGAAGGTTAGCCATAGTTGGTGGGCATGCCCCAGAACTACTCTCACTGAAACATATCAAAGTAAAAGCCACAATATTCGCTGCCTCTACCCAAACAGACGACGCAAACAGAGTTTAGAAGAGCATCTCCACTTCAAAATATGTGCACAATAAAAAAACTAATAAAAATCAAGGAAAGCCAACATCATGAGTGAATGAATGAATGATGATCAACTCAAAAAATAACACATCTCCGTAGGCAGAATTGATAAGTGTAAGCAGTAGAGAGCTTTGAAATAAATTGTATTAATAGTGTGAGAGAAATGAAAGTAGCAGAAGTCATTGTTCTGGCCAAGTTAAGTATTGGCATGAAATAAAACTTCAGTTATCAGAAAGAATAACGGAGTGGATTTAGGTGAGGGAAGATTAGTTTATTGGTCGAATAAGACAAGAAGTATTCCCAGAATACAGAATACAGTAGAAAGACATATACAATATTCAAGAAAAGCCCTCATGCAGGATGGAAATTTTGAATTACTTGTCCATGATAACACAGCTGGGAATAAAACATATTCCTGCTTTCTTAATTTCAGAGTATAGCTACTAATATTCTTTAGGTTTATTTATAAGACTGTTCCAGTAAGTAAAAGATGAAACTGCCATCTGGAGATACAAGATTTTCTTTTCATTGCCTGAAGTCCAGGCTTTCCTTCATGCTCCTTGGAGCTATTGAATATTTTGAGTCAATCAAAGTAAATACTTTCAAATTTAAAATATTTATCATATAATTAAACAGTGCTACTGTAAACATCCCTATTTCTTGTATATACACTGTGTGTTCCTCTAGAGAATATGCCAAAAATCGGAATCAAACATCAATATCTACAAATTGATATCCAAAATAGCTATTCTAATTCATATTTGCACCACATTGTTTCAGAGTTCTTATTCCCTCTACCCTTTGCTAACTCTTGATATTATCACACTTTTATTTTTTACTAATCTGACATTCAAAAAGTATTTATTGATGCTCTTTAATTGGCATTTTCTGATTGCAAGTGAGATAGAAGACTTCTTGATATTAATCAGATATATTCCCTCTTCTGAAGATACTCTGTATTAGTAGGAGTTCTTTATATCACTTGAATGTTAGTGCTTTATTTGTTCCATATGTCCCAAATATTTTTGTTTGCTAAACAAGCCAAGTATTCAACCTCTGTGTACCTCAGTATCTTCAATTATAGAAAAAGGGATAATAATGATAGTATTACTAATGTTTGTAACTGTTAAGAGTAACATATACTGTCTTTGAAAATCTTCATGTGATGCCAGGCATGAGAAACTCAATTTGTCAGTCTCATTTAAACATATATTTTGAAACATTATTATAAATGAAAACCTTGTGATGATGAATCCTAAACAAGAGAAAATGCATTTTTGGTAGATATTTCTCACAGCCCCTTGCATGTGCTCTCAGAGAGGGGAAGAATAATGCACCCACCCTCTTTCATCATTTTAAAAAATCTAAATGTAGTTCTATTACTGATGATTGAACCTCAGTGTCCATATTTCCTTCCATGACTAAATGTATTTATATAATTTGTCTTAAATGCTTCTTGTATTACGAATAGATTGTTTTTTACTGTTAACAACCACAGCAGGTATAATTTTTCTTTAATTAAAATTTTTTCTATTAGATAGTAATTAAATCCTTTAGCTAGTCTCTTCCTTTTGAAAACAAACCACATTTCAGGGGGGGAGAAATGTGTTACACTCAGAATTCATACACGATAAGAAATTCATTCCACAAGTGGAGTAAGACCTTTAAAAGACCTTTATCTACCTCACAGAATAAATTTGATATGCCTTACAGACCATTATGCGAACTCTCCCTCACTCTGCATGCAGATAGAACCATCTCTTGAAAGTGCTAACACTATAATTTCCATTCAGATGATGAAATTGTAATAAAAACAGTTTATTATGCTACATTTGTATATGATTACATATTAGATTGTAGAAAGTTAACATTTATTTTTCTTCTACTAATAATCTTTTTTTTTCAAGATCTAATAAATTCAAGAAGCCTAAAAACATGTTTAAACGAAAAGCTCCATTCCATAGGCCAGTATGCCCTGCTGGTGGTGCTGCTGAAACTGTTTGGGAGCTCAGCTAAATACTTACATGTTTCTATGCCACATATACAGGTTTCCTATATATTGTTCATAGTATAAGAATTGTTCCTTTATTACTAGCCTAACATTTGGATTTGGACACATATCGTAATTCATTTAAAATGCTATCTAATTCCAGTTTACCCAGTTTCTCATTCAGTCATGTCTTAGTAACAAAGAAGTCTTTTCAAGACTTTAAAAAATAAGAAAGAAATATTATAAGATTAACCTGAGTAGAATTCATGTGCTCTACCTGTTAATATAAGCAACCTGACAAGAGTGATGAGGTACTTGAATCTGGTGAAGTCAGACCTCTCTTAAGTAGCGTGGGTCTTTCTTTGATGGAATCTATAGAAACAATTTGTTAAATCGTTATATTTAGAGCTAAAAAGGAAGAGGAACCATCCTGTATAATGCATTGATTTTTAAGGATGAAGAAACTGATAGAACATGTAGTTAGGGGCAGACTTGAAATTTAGAACCCAGATGACTTTCCCCTAATTGAAATGGTGTCTATACTGTTCATTACCTGATCACATTGTCTCATCTTGACGAGTAACATCTGACTTGTTAGAAAATGTTTACATGCCAAATATCCAAACATCTGAAAGAAACGGACATCCAAAAGCTGTTAAATTGAGAAAAAACTACATAAGCTCACGGTCAGAGGAACATGTTATATTACATTGTATGTGCATTGATGTCAATGAGAATTCAATACCAAGATCAAATGTACAATATGCTGTCAAATGTTTAATAATTCTTCAGTGTCTAATTAAGTCTAAGAAAGCTGCACTTGTGAGTGAGTCATTGTAATTTCATATTAAGTACAATATAATGAACTGGTATAAATAGGATAACAGTGAAGAGCCAATGACTTAAGCTGATTGTCTGAAAGCAGGTTTCATGCCACCACAACCTTTTAATATCAACTTAGGTTTCTGTGTAAGGCAGGAAGAAAAGAGAAATGCTACACTCGGTGCCACGTGAATGGAGCTGGATATTCATGGGCCTTAAGTGATCAATATCTTTATCAGATCTGTGTAAATGTTGTGGGCAAGTACAATTAAAGAGCAAATCCCTGGATCAGCTGGCTAAGCTAAATTTCAGCTCCAGAAGCAGCTGATTTCACCGGAGGGCACTTGTTAGGGAACACAGGAAACGACTGTAGAAGGCAGAGGTTTTAGAGAAAACATCTAGGTTACTAATGGGGACACTGGAGTCAGAGTGCCTAGGTTCAAAACTCTGTCTCAACATTGCCTGGTTCTATGATCTTGTACAAGTCACTCAGCCTCTCTGAGCAGCAGATTTCCCATCTGTGAAAGAGAATGTTTTTTTCATAGGGCTATTATGACATATATTTTTCTCCTACTAATACTCATTTTTTTCAAGATCTAATACATCTAAGAAGCCTAAAAACATGTTTAAATGAAAAGATCCATTCCATAGGATCTGAAAAAAAAAATGAAGGATACATGTAAAAGTATACATGTAAGAAACCTAGAAAAATGTCTGCCTCAAAGCATTCTCAGTGTTAGTAATTTTTACTCATGGAAGAGCATTTTCCAAGTAACATATAGGCAAGGAAATGCCTCTTTAAAATCACAAAGATCTGTGCATTTACGTTTGAAGGAAGTTCTGTGGTTTTACTGATAATTCGAATTTGCACAGGTTCTTGGAATATCAATTATGAACAGAAATAGAAAAGAAACAAGAATAGTTGAGACACAAATGTAAAATTTTATTTGATGCAAAAAATAAATGTCAACTTATATTCTATAAATGAAATCATGACCATTTGAAGACAGAGTAGGCATGTGTACTTTGTAATTGACTCATCAATAATGATTTTAGAAAACAACCAGATCACTGTGGAGCATAGAGGGGACCATAAACATAAATGAGAAGGCTGAATGGAGGTCCAGGAGCAGGACTGGAGAAGCACTGACCATTTCTAGAGAAGGGTTCTCCATCCTTTGGTGAGGAGGGGTTTATAGCACCAGCATGCACCAAAACCATATGCATATATATATATATATTGTTTTTCATACAGCATACATGGGGATAATAACTGTTAGAACAATATATAATTTATTGTGTAAACAAATTCTTCTCAGTGTACTGTAAATTTATAATATGAATTGAAGGAACCTCTTTAAATACTCAAAAGGGATGTTTTCTTAATATTTCCTTCCCAAGGAAATTCAGTGGCTCTTTTGGTGTTCAATGCTGGATAGATTTTTGGAGTCATGTTGGAATCAAAGAATACTTTCTGGAAAAGGTCTCATCTTGTTTGGATTAATTAGCCCTTTCAGGAGTCTTCTAAACCACTCTTGTAAGAATTTGTTGTAGAAAAGATGTCCTGACCTGAAAACACACACACACACACACATGCACGCACGCACACACGCACCCCAAAATGGAAAGCTGTACATTGTAGGGAATTTCTTAAGATGTCTCCCATGCTTTAAAATGTAATTAGGCCCATAGTTCACAAGCGCAAATATATCTCCCAGAAGAAAGCTGACTGCAATGAAAGATAAGAGCTCGTATAAATTCTTTAATAAGAATTCTGAGTTACTATATTTCTGACAATACATTTGTTCCAATATGTAAGAATTCTCATTTTAAATATATTTTTTAATGTTTATTTATTTATTTTTCGGAGAGAGAGTGATAGAGAGTGAGTGGGGCGGGGGGACAGATAAAGAAGGAGAGAGAGAATACCATTGCAGGGCTTGAACTCACAAACCATTAGATCATGACCTGAGCTGAAATCAAGAGTCAGATGCTTAATTGAGCAACTTAACTGAGTGACTGAACCACCCAAGTGCCCTGTAGAAATTGTCATTTTAATGCAGAGTATAAACACCTGCCCATTAGAAAGGTTCTGTTTTGTTTTTGTTTATTCCCCAGATAGAACCCTCACAGACTCTCTGGGCACAGCTTCTGGTCACAATGATCACAGAGAACTCTATTTTTCTTTTCTTTTTTTTTTTTTTTTAATTCTTTAACGGGGTGATGATAACTGAGATACCAGCAAATCGCTAAAAAGTCCTCAGTGATGCTTTCATCATGTTCTAATTATCATCCTTTATATTTACAAAATGTTTTACATTTTCTAAAGTTAATATAAGAGCATTCTTACTGTAATCTCAATGACAGTCAACTCTGTGTTTGAGCTGACTGACTGCAGTTGATGAATTGGTGAAAATTGATTTCCCTCCCATAGGCATCTCTTTTAGAGATGTTGCTCAAAGATATTCTTAAACAGAGGAGGGCCATCTTTTTGGTCAAGGATATTTCAGGAGCTGATATACAGTTTGGAATAGCTAAACCTTCAAACGAGCTTCTCGGTTTCCTAAGAGTTTTTATCATGTACAGCATCTCCAAACAGAAACAGTTCCTTCACTAGATGAGGTTGTGTACTGACAGTTGTATCAGTAACAGGGGCTCCAGTATCCTAACTGAAAGTCTAAGGTAGCGACTTTTCTTTCCAGTTACATATTAGAGCAACATCCAGAGAATTCTTTAAGTAACTCAGATTTGGCTGGGAGGGACAACATAATAGATAAGAGTGACTGAACCCTGGAATGAAATCTGTGTACCTTTTACTATACAGTAAATCATATATATGTAAAAATCATATATGTGTTTTATGTAAAAACTAAGGAAATAAATTTTATTTTGGATAAAGTGTGTAATTCTTATCTTTCAGATACACCTATTTCTCAATTACTAGAATCATGTTCTTGTACCATTTATAGCAAGGATTATTTTCTTTATTCACAGTACTTTTTATAAATTATCTAAGTCTCTTTTGTTGCCATTGTCCATAATTTGCTTCCAGCACCCATTCTTTTATAAGTTTATTTCTATGATAGTTTATTCCTTCCCATCTATGCTGGATTTTGTCTTCTATATTAATTTAATGCTTCAGGAGTGGTGTTTCATTTTTTTTTTCTCCAGTTAGGAGAAAAGGTGCTCTGTTTTATGTCTGTATTCATCTCTCATTGACAGTGTTCCCTCTACCACACTGAGGCATGGGGAGGATTATTTTGTACTCTCTTGGGCTGAAAAGTAACTTTCTTTTTGAGGTTGAAGTTGAAAACTGATTCCTCCTTTATTCAGCACTATGATACTCCTGTGCGATGCTGTTAAACACTTTCCCTGGTTGCGGTAGCACAGAGGACAGCCTTTTGACCATTTCATGTCTACCATTGGGTGGAATAGACATTCACAGACATTACCCCATTTTATCCCCACAAGAGGTATGCACAGCAAGAAACGCATTCAGCTAGATTAAATCAACTGCCTGAGGTCACATATCTAGTAAATTGCAGAGCCAGGACTCAAACAAAGGTCTTTCGACTTTAAATCCCTTGGTCCTTTCATTATGCCATATTGCTTTCTATTGAGTTAGTAATTCATCATGATACATGCATTGTCATAGAAATAAAATGGAACAGAATAATTGTTTATATGTTTTGTTTTTGAAAGGCAAGATGTCCTATTTTGTCTGATGCTGATTAAAAACCACCAAAATTTTACAAATTACAGACCCTCAGCTATATAGCTCCTACTGATCAGTTCCTTAAAATAGCAGAGTGGAACGGTTTCATAATTTAAATATTCTTATCTTGAACAAACAGAATTATTTAGACTGTCTGGCAAGGTAGTAGTGTGGGGGTACAGTGGGGTTCAAAGTGTTAATGTTTAAAAAAAATCTTTTGACTATGGATTAAAAAATTACTTTCAAAATAAAAGAGCATTACAAATTTTTAATTTATAGTTCAGCAAACTTTTAAAATGCGTTTTATTGAACGGAAATACCCTTCTACTCTCTTTTAGTAAATAAAGTTATAGTAAAGTCACCTGAATAAATTGTTAGTCATGAGAAGAATCAATTATCCTTTAATCTAATCATCGTTCTTCCACTTTAATAGAAAATACCATTGCTGCTGAAAAAGCAAATGGACCCTGACTTTTATTTCAAATTAATTTTTGATTTTTGTTACGTTAGAATTTTTATTGAAACAATATATGTGATCAAGTAGGAGACCCCTGAGAGATTATTTTAGCTCTGTTGGTGATTGACTATCAGCCTGCAAAATGCAGAAGTCAGAGTGACCAGCAAAGCACATGTGGGGGAAACCCTTTCATTTCTCCAGCTTCATTAGATCTTTCAAAATATTTAGATCCAATTTTAAAGCACTTGATCTTGGAAATATCATATAGACATCCCTGATAAAGCCATTTCAATTCATCATAGAAATTCTGTGTTGTCATCTCTATTCACATTCCATTCAGAATTTCAAGTTTGAATGAGGATGGGAGAGAACTATGTTGTCTTTTTTCCCCATTTTGTTCAGTACACTTTCTGTTTTCGTGTTCTTCATATTTCCATTTTATGAAGCAAGATAATCGTTTTCAAATCCCAAAGGCTTTGTTCTTTCTGCTGCACGTAAATGACTGTTTATGGCAACGTTGCTTATAAAAGCCTTCTAGTTGAAAGCTCAGCTCATAGTCTAAATTTTACTTTTTTTTTCTGGTAAAATTGTTTCCTGTTTCTGTTTTCTCTGATGGGCCATTTTAACAAGCATATTCTAAATTGTCTTTCCCTTCTCCACACCCTGACTGCATCGCCCTGGGCAGCGTCTACATGTAGCCTTTGCCTCTTATGCTCAAGTATTTTATGCTGGCACAAATCAAGAAGTAAGATGTAGAGGCTATGGTTCAAATTTGGCAATGCTGTCCTAAACTTAGAACATCCTGCCTATGAGATAGCACTTATAGCTTCCTGCGGGCCGACCAGTTAGTTTTGTGTGATTTCTGTGCAGTTTGCAGCCAAAAGTTGTGTACTATTGGGGAATAAGATATATTGATTGGAGGTAGGCCAGTTATTTCCTTAGCCATAAAAACGGTCACACTGAGCTTTGGGACAGATCTATATATTCGTCATTATAATCATCAGCAGCTTTAAGAAAAAAAGGCAAAAAAGATAAATTCCTGGTTCTTACATTGCCGTGACAGAGTTCCCCTTTTCTGAGATCCCAGAGCATTATTCAAACATTATTTGATTCATTTCTGTAATATTCTCTCGAGGTCAAGGACAAGCATTGCCAACTTAATTTTACAAGTCATGGGTTCTTGGCAAGGAGGAGGTTTGGCAAAAAGAGACAAGATGATGCCAGGTGCGGTTAGAAGCACAGTTGGGAATGTCTCAATGCAAGAAACATTATTCTGTCATTAAAACTTCTTACTAGGGTGCACCTGGGTGGCTCAGTCGGTTAAGCTTCCCACTTCAGCTCAGGTCATGATCTCATGGTTCGTGAGTTTGAGCCCCGCGTTGGGCTCTGTGCTGACAGCCGAGAGCCTGGAGCCTGCTTCGGATTCTGTGTCTCCCTCTCTCTGTGCTCCTCCCCTTCTTGCACTCTGTATCTTTCTCTCTCTCAAAAATAAATAAATATTAAAAAAAAAACTTCTTACTAGGAATGTATGCAGGTTTTAGTGAATGTTATGAATGGTGCTATGATATTACATTGAACAAACACATACTCTTTATCTGTTATTTGCAAGGTTCTATACTAAGTAATGTTTAGAAGATTTTATTTCTAAGCATTCCAAGAGGCTAACATTTTACTCCTCACATTTTGCAGTTAAGCATTTTCTCTATATGGTTGTATTTGGGCGGTAATTTGATGGCTTGTGTTTTTCCTCCATTTGGGATCATTGACAGTATTCCATTTAAATCACTTGAATAAAACTTACATTTCAAAGATAATATTATACTTCTTTTTATATGTTAGTGAAACTATTCATATTCTATTTATTTTCATTATCTTCCCAATAACGGAAAATAAGTCATGACTATTGGGATTCAAGAAAATGTGAATCATGAGACAATGTTCTCGTACACACTTTAAAAAATTGTGTTTTAATGTTTATTTATTTTGAAAGAGAGACAGAACGAGCAGGGGAGGAACAGAGAGAGAAGGCGAGAGAAGGGCCAAGCAGGCCCCATGCTGTCAGTGCATAGCCTTGTGTGGAGCTCTGTCTCACCAACAGTGAGACCATGTCTCACCTCCGCCAAAATCAAGAATCAGATGCTTAACCTACTGAGTCACACTTTAAAAAAAAAATTTTATTTTAATGTTTATTTATTTTTGAGGGAGAGATCGACAGAATGTTAGTTGGGAACGAGCAGAGAGGGAGACACAGAATCCCAAACAGGCTCCAGGCTTTGAGCTGTCAGCACAGACCCCGACATGGGGCTCGAACTCGTGAACTGTGAGATAATGACCTGAGCTGAAGTCAGACACTTAACCAACTGAGCTACCCAGGAGCCCCAAAAACATTTTATTTAAAATTAACTTTAGATTAAAAGAATTATAGTACAGAGAGTTCCTGTATACTCGTTATCCAGCTTCCCCTAGTCTTAACACCTGACACATAATGCCTAGTCTTAATAGGCACAGCACTATTAACTCAATTATAGACTTTGGATTCCACCAGTTTTTCTATTTCAGGATCAAATCCAAGGATCCACATTTCATTTTCCAATCTCCTACTCTCGTACAATCCTTAACATTCTTATTCTTTCCTTGTTTGTCATGACTTTGATATTTTTGAAGCATAGGCAAGTCTTTATGAATTGAGAAAATAACATGATTTATCTGTGGTCTAAATGATGAAATACACTTATTTACATAAGGAACTTCTTGTTTATCTCTTTCCTCTCTTATCAATATTTTACTTATTTTCAACACAGTTTAGTTTACTTTGTTACAGTAGGTGCGTAAGAAAAATGTAGGACTAAAAGAAATGCCAAAATTATACTTAGTCATAGAATTTTTATACTATAGCTTGCAAGACTTTAGCTTGAAAGACCCCTGTTTAAAAGAGAAAATGTTTGAAAAAAAAGACTCTGACATAGAACATGAACTGGTGGTTGCAAGAGGCGGGGGCTGGGCGAGAGAATGAGTGAAATATGTGAAGGGTATTAAGAGTACGCTTTTTGTGATAAGCACTGAGTAATGTATAGAATTGTTGAGTCACTATATTGTACATTTGAAACTAATATACCACTGTATATTAATTATACTTTATTTTTAAATGGTAAATAAATAAATACATAAATACATAAATAAGAAAATGGAGCCAAGAGAAGGACTAATTATGATACCATCTACATTAATGTATTACTTCACAGCTGACAAATTGCCCACATAGACATGATTTCCTTTGGTTTTTCACAAAAATTCTTTGTTCCTGGAATAAAATAGGCAAGCTCCTACCTCAAAGATTTTGCTCTAGATGTTTTCTCTGTCTAGAATGCTCTTCCCATAGACATTTATTGGCTAATTCATCACCACTTTCAAATATTTGGTCCAATCTCAGCCGCTCCTTGACACTTACCCTGATGATCTACTTAGTGTTCAATCTGTTTTGGATACTTTATGTCCTATAAATATACTGGCTATCCTTATATCCATTTCAGATTCTACTGAACATTTACGAATACCTGCTGTATGGTAGGCATTTTGGTAAATGCTGGAAATACAAACATAAATAAGACATCATAACTGAACAGCATAGTCTGGTAATAGAAATATGTATGAACATAATATCACTATGATGTTATGGGAAGTATAATAAAAATATATACAGGGAGCTTTAGAAGCAAATACCTTGAGAGGTTATGGTACATTTTCTGGGTGAAATGGTCTGAGTTAACTATTTCGGACACTATCGCATTTCCATTGTCTCTGTCTTTCCCAGTTCCTCATAGCTGGATCCATTGAAACTCTTCTTTATTTCAGTTATCTCTGAGCTATTGGTATTGATTTAACTATGTTGAGGAGTACCTAACTTGTCCCAGCTTATTCCTTGGCATCCTCTATAAGTCTAAAGCCAACACTGTGGAGTTTAACATTATGTCTTCCTCCACATAGACTCCACAAGCAAGGAGCTCATGGCTCCCTTTTTTCTTGTGATAGTGTCCACATCTTATATCTTGAATTCTTGTATTGTAATGCCTCCATTTGGATAACTGGAGTCAGAACCCATTTCTTCTCTCTAAGAGGCCTTGGGAAAGCCTAGTTTATGGAAGGCATATGGTGAAAGGGGAAAGAGATCATATCTAGATTGAAGCAAATATGGATGTGAACTCTGTCTTTGCCATCTACTGTCATTTTTTTTTCTTATAGAGATAATTTGATGAGAATTGAGTAAGTTACAGTCACTTTGCCAAGCACTGGAAATATTATTGTAAATAAGAGTCTTTGCATCTGAAATTTTATTTTCTAGAAATAGGGTGATAGAAAATAAATTAATGATTATGATAGTGTATTAGTTTTCGAGGGCTGCAATAACAAAGTACCACAGACTGGGTGACTTAAATCACAGAAATTTATTTCCTCATAGTTTTAGAGGCGAGGAGTCCAAGATGAAAGTGCTGGTGGGGTTTCTTTCTCTGAGAATCTCTCTCCTTGGCTTGTAGATGACCATCTTCTTCTGGTGTCTTCTCATGGTCTCACTTCTGTATGTGTCTGTGGCCTAGTTGTCTCTTTTTATAAGTACATCAGTCATATTAGACGGATATATTTATAAAAATACATATGACCCACCCATATGACCTCATTTTAATTTAATTACTGCTTTAAGAGCCCTGACTCAAATATAGTCATTTTGAGGTATGGAGTTAGGATTCAGTTTATGAATTTGGGGAGTGGGACATCATAAAGCCCATAACAGAAAGTAAGAGATGGCTCTAAGGCAGCATCATAGTGATATTACAAAGAAAAGGAGTAGGCTGGTGGACTGATTCAAATAGCAGTCAGTGGAGTCCTCTCTGAGGAGATGGGAGTTTGGATAAATGAACCTGTTATAATTATCCAAGGGAAGGGTATGCCAGGCAGAAGAAACTGTGATGCCCCTGAGAGAGCACTTAAAGTATTTGGGGAACTGGAGAGAACCAGTCATGGTATTAGGAACATGGTGAATCAGGAAAAGAATCCTATGAAAATGGGGTCCGTAACTTGTGTTAATCTCTAATTTTTTTTTTCTGTTTGAGTTTCCATAGCTATAAAATGCATACAATAGAACCAACCACAGGAAACTGTTGAAAGAGTTAAACTATGTAATAATGAACAATTCTAGCATCTAATTGATGCTCCATTAAAAAAAAATAAAAGCTTAAAAAAAGAAGAAGCATTTTCTCTTTTTTCACACATCATTCATTACCTTTGAAATTACACTCCAGGACATTCATTACTGTAACTAATTCTGACCTAACTCTAGCAAAATGGAGGTGGCGTATTCACACGTTTTCTATCACCTGACCAGCTTCAATCACTTTACAGCTGCCATCAAAATCTGACAAGCCCATGATCACTATTCTAAAATACCTTCATTAAAAATATCCTTATCAAATATACTGTCAAAAAATCAGGATTTGATTTGCTGTGTAGTTAACCTCCAATTAGTTTTGGAAAAGAAAGTACATTATAATCACTCTTCAACTATTAAAACAATTTCAAATTTGGTAAATTTCTACTCATAATTATATAAAAACAATGGCAAGTGTCTTTTTAGATAATTATACTTAATCAATTGTAATATAATCTATTTTAAACCCACTAAGAGATATTTCAAAATACCAAATATGCTATTCACTCACTTATAGCACATGTATTAGGAAGTAAAATACAAGGTGTAATGTTATCTGCAAATTGAAACTTTATTAACAAGGGTGATAAATTAATGATGTTTTAGAAGATGTAATTTTTGTTTCAAAAGAGAGGGTAGACAGGTTAAACTGGATTCAGATATTTTTTTCTCACTATCTGTGATACCTCAAATTACCCTTCATTTCCTTCAATTATGACACTTTTTTTTTTATTCTAGTAGTACTTTACCTTTCTAAAGCTGCCTTCAACAGAACATTCAATACCACACTGGATTATCAGCATTGCTTCTGGGTTATTCAAATAAGAGTGAGATGCTGAAACATGTTTTGGACTGACTTACTACATAGTTTGTTCATGTAGATTTTGTAGTTGTCTGAGAAATATTTCTATGTATAGTCAGCACTTCTGAAACCATATCTTTCTTTTCTTCCTTTCTACAAAATAATGTCAAGAGTAGCAAAAAAGTGCCTTCCAAGAAGTACATTGAAAATTTCATTATATTTTAAAAATCACAGTGGCTTGTACAAAATCGATTTCCAATATTTTTTGTTGGATTAATAAATATGTCCCAGGATGTCTCATAGTAGGATTTGTGGTGTTATCATCAGAATGATTTTGCAACGAATTCTGAGTTATTTGCTGATGGAAGAATTACAGAGAATAAATAATAAAGCCAGAGAGGCAAAACAGTAACTGTGACTTAATTTTAACTTTTAAATTTATTATGTGAGTTTTTATCCCCAGTGTATGTGCATTCTTCATCCAGATTTTTAGTTTTTATTAGTGCCTATCTGAAATTCTAAGATTAGGATTCTGAGATCATGCCCAAGCTCATTAGGGTTATGATGATTAATGTGTCTATCATGGAGGCTGGAAGGGAATGTTAACATGGCATTTGCTATTCCAGATTTAAGGAATATTTTGCAGCAGATTAAATTTTTCACATTCTACAATTGTTTTGTCCTCTGATGAGACACCTTCTTTATCATCCAGCACTTCTATATTTACACTCCAATTTTCAAATTCTGCTTCTAGGAAGGAAAAACAAAAACCTCACAATGTAAAACCAATAACAATAATAATTCTCATTTTGTGCTAAATCCTTTACATGTATTTATGTAATACCTAGTAAAATGACTATAGAGTAAGAATTACTCCAAATTTACAGAAAAAAAGCTTAGTAACATAATCTCAGAACTACTAAGGCCCCAGTTCAGAATTAAAGCCCAGGTTTTCTGACTCCAGAGTCCATGGTCTTAATCACTATATTTATAAGAGTTTAAATGACGTTGAATCTGATAAATAACAAAAATTCAACTGAGTAAATTTTAAAGATCTAATCGACTTAAAAAATTTTTTTAGTGTTTATTTATTTTTGAAACAGAGCTCAACAGGGGAGGGGCAGACAGAGAGGGAGACACAGAATCTAAAGCAAGCTCCAGGCTCTGAGCTTTCATGAATGAATCGGTCAGCATTTCATTTAGCAAGAAATGGGGCTCCAAAGAGTTCTAAAAAAATGGAAGCATTTTAGAAGAGAGTGAGACAAGAAAATTATTAGTAGAAGGAAAGGATTGTTTGGGGCAAGGTGGCTTTCCCTTAGGGGAAAAGCAAAGTGTCTTACCATGTAGATTACCTCACCTTTCTTTGAGGGATGGAGAGGACCTGTGTGGCAGATTTCTTGGCACAGATAAAAAAAATTCTTGACCGACTGGTTTAAGATTATATTTTGGGGGAGGGTAAAACTGCAATTAGATTATGTGTAAGCCCTGGTTTGAGAACTTGGTCTAAGTGACCCTGTTTGGAGCTTGTGGTTTCCTTTGAAACAAACCTCAGAACATATGAATATCAGTATGGATCAAGGCTATCAGTGGAGAAATCAATGCTAATGATGAAATATTACTTATCTTCCAGTAAATGAAACTTCCAGTAAATATATTATATATAGTTTTTGACATTTCTGCAGATCAAAATCAATCCATACAGTCAGTAGTGCTTGGGTTATAGAATCAAAAGACTTTAGCACGCGGAGAGACCTCAGGAATCATTCCTTTCAACATCATCATTTTTTAAAAAAACTGTTGAGAGAGAGAGAGAGGCAGAGCATGAATGGTGGAGGGGTGGAGAGAGACAGGGAGACACAGAATGTGAAGCAGGCTCCAGGCTCTGAGCTGTCAGCACAGAGCCTGATGTGGGACTCGAACCCACAAACTGTGAGATCATGACCTGAGCTGAAGTGAGATGCTTAACCGACTGAACCACCCAGGCACCCCAACATCCTCATTTTTTGAATGAGGTGATAGGGCTTGAGGATATAGGGATAGGGATATAATGACTTGCCCTGGTTCAGGAAGACTAGTATACAGGTGGTCTGATTCTAGATCTTAGGTTCTTTCTGTCACCTCAATCTACTTTTCCTGAGCACATGTGAAGTAAGGTCAGAAAGAAAAGCCATGATCAGGGCAGAAGAATGAACCTAGTGGTGGGGATAAAGAATTTATTCTGCTCTCCAAGGTCCTTCTAGCTGGACTAAGAATCAAATTGACATGAGGTAGATTTACAGGAGAAAATCGTATTTAATAGTGTAGGTATAGGGAATCCATGCAGACGTGGAAATTCCAAAGACTGTGTGGCAGCATGATGACAAGACTCTGATGTGAGCTAAGAAGAGGGAAAGGAGCCTTACTATACAAAGTGGAAAAAGACCATTTGCAGGAAGGTGAGGGATGTTTGGAAAACAAAAGTTGCCCTATTATGCAGATAAATCTCTTTGGAAAAGAGGAATCTCTGTTAATAGCTCTTTTCCTGGTACTGCCAAGGGGAGGTGAAGAGCTTTTCCTGAATTTGTGGGGTTTTGATTGCTTTTAACTCAAAATAATGTTTATGCCAATGTGGCCCATCTTGGGGCTACCTGCCTTTGGCCCCAGCACAAGTATTAAAATTATGTCATGGAATAAAGAAAGAAAAGACAAGGGAAGAGAAGGCAAGAGAAAGTAAGGACTAAGTAGTAGCTCAAAAAAAATTGTTATTGTACCCACCATCTATAATTTCAGCTATCTTTGCTTTTTAGAATTTTATTATTTACTGACCAACAGATACCAACATTTTAAAGAAAGGAGCAATATCAATTATAATCCCTCTCCTCAAAAATAGACCTAACATAACTTGCTTCAGGTGTCTCTTCACTCTACATAGTAGATATCTTGTAGGTTTATTGCAATGAAATTTGAGAACAGGGGATGTGCAGAAATGGAGTCACAATCCAGAGAGGAGACACTTTGACTACTTCAAAATCCTGAGTACCGCTGCTGGTACTATTGGAGAGAGCCCCCTATAATCCTGAGATGTTATGGTAGCTCCTGAGTCATGAATTAGGGACTCAGGTTTTAGGTGCTAAAACAACACCCCCATAGTGCCTGGTGACATTTAAGGGAATCCCATTCTTAGGATTCAAATGTAATGAACAAATGGACTTCTCATTCTGTTGATAGGAAGATAAATTGCCAAACTGCTCTCTTGCTAGTGTAGAGAAAGAACACCATAATATATCATGAAACTCCACTGGGTTAGAAAGACTGTAAGTACCATATTTATGTCAGTCTTACTACTGGGATAAAAAAATGGTACAAATATAATTGTGTATCATTTACCATCTTCTTTTTTTTAAATCTACTACCTACCCCTACGTACACAACTGAGTCCTTAGAATTGACTGACCATAGGACTCAGGCTTTTTATTTAAAAAATCATGTGCATGTGTGTGTGTGTGTGCACATGAATGTCCGTTGTTATGGTGTGTTTTGACTAGCTAAACATAACAGGCACTCATACAATTCTATGGCCATCAGTTAGGTGAGGCTGAACCAATCATAGATCTTTAGTCTTCAGATTTCTTGTTCAGTCAGAAACTATAAATTACTTCCAGTTTTAGTCAAGAACTATAAATCTTAAGAGGTGAAATGTCAAGTTAGTGAGAAAAGGCATCCCCTCAGGTGGAAAATTCTCTATATTAAGTTAATGTTCAGTGATATTTAGGTACCCATTTTGTAAATCTGTAGGAGCTACATCTCACTGAGAGATTAAGAGTTAAGGGAATAGAAGAAAACATTTTTTAAATACAATTGAATTGTTTTTCAGAAGGTCAAACAAAATTAACGTGTTTAGCAATATCTATGTAAAATGGTAACGTTAAAGCATATTGAATTATGAATTCTCAAGTGATCAGTAATGACAAATGTATCAATGCATGCAACTAAACTTAAAAATACATGAAGTTTTAAAAGGAGGCAAGAGCTCAGTTTGAAAATCAGAAGAATTATGTTTTTCTATGCGGTCTCATTAATTTTACCTTCCAAAAAGCAAAATATCTAGCTCACCCTGTTTTCGTTTTTGTTTTTGTTTTTGTTTAACCAGATCATCTTGAAACTTTCCTTGTGGATCTGAGCAATAATATGGTAATTTTTAAAAAATTAATATTTAAAAAATTATTAACCTATAACTGATTATAGGTTCATAGAGTAAACATTTCCTTGCCATGAGATCTAGATTTGATGACTGAAATAATAGGCTAATTGATGTAGTTTCTACATAAGTTTAACTGCAACAGAAGTATTTTCACTTCATACATTTTAGTATATAAAATGTTTTCATAAACAGCATATAAGTATCAAACTGCAAAGTAAGAGACAGAAAAGATCAGATAGCTTAGAAAAAATATTTCTGGACCTGACTGGTTAGCTCTTTCCTCAGAGCCAAATCTTCTTTTGTATCCAGGAAAGGTTTAGAGATAAATTAACTTAGGGGTGGGTAGGGTAGACTTGGATGTATGTGTGTACGTATGTGTATATATATGTATGTATGTATTTATATTAACCTTTAGTAACAAAGAAAATCTTACCTCACTGACAGCTATTCATTGACATATTTAAAAGAGGCAAATAGATCTTTTAGAATTTTCTTACCTTAAGTAAGTATGAAGAATTTTCTTTACTAGAATTCTGTTATCAAATGCCTTGAATGCACAATGGTATAATTTCATTGAATCATTCTGAGGACCATATATTATGCCTTGTTTGCCATAATTAATATAGATCTCCTCTCTCAACCTTATGCCCAAATGATGTTCATTTATCACAATTGGACTTGTACACACATATAATAACAAGGCCTCTATATGGCACAAAGAATTTAATTCTGGTGTTAAAGTCTAACAGCAAAGAGCAGAAACTTTCTTAGGGATTTTGAGACATGGTTAAAGAGTGAGGAAATGGTATTGGGATTTTGTTAGCTGATAGGAAAAGGAATCTTTCAGCTATCACCAGTGATGTCAGAAAGCTATTTCTGTGAACAGAGAACACAGCAGGATTTACTTACAGGTTGTCAGGGGCAGGGGGTGGTTAAAGGTCTTCCCTGTGGTATTCGTTCATTTCTTGAGTGCTGGTACAGTTATTTGCTTCAGCCAACATGATCTGCAATGCATACAAAAAAGCATATAAGTATTCAAATTTTCAATGAAAATCTCAATCCTAATTAACTATAAATCAGTAAAGCTGGGTAGCCTGAGGTAGGTTAAAATGAGAACTTTGTACATGAAAGGCTACATATGCCCCTAAATCTAAGAATTTCCTAGTTGCAAGACTCCAAATCACTACATGCAACTTCCTTGACTTCAGTTGCCTTCCCAGGGGAAGTGAGAGCAGGTTAACCAAGCCAAATAGAAGTTCATGTCATCGGGAATAAGTTTTTTTGGTTTTATTTATTTATTTATTTATTTATGTATGTTCTTGTAGCAAAAGCCATAGATCTCAACGGGAGTAGATTTCTGGCCTGTCATCTGAGAATGTGGAGTGGAACAATATTAGAATTTATGCCCCCCTGATTAGCTGAATTACACCCCTGGGGTCTTAGACTTAGAAGGAGCAGTGTGTTCCTTCAGCGCTTTCTTTGTGCCACTCTTAAGAGACGTAGCACATATTGCTTTATCAAGTTATTAGTGTGATTATATTTTCTTCCTTTGTAAGGCTTAAAGTTCTTTAAGGACAGTTTCTATGACTTATACTTCTTTATAGGTATATTAATAGTATTGCCAGTTATTGGACATTGCAAATAGTGTATACTCAAAAAATATACAATTGCTTTTAAAGAAAGAGATTAAGTTGTGCTATCCAGTTAACAGAGAGCAGGGAAGAAATTCTCAAACACTTTACAAGGATGGACTATTTCAAACATTCACAAAAATTCCTATCTTGATCCTCATTCCTAAATGGGCTTCTGTTAGATTCACTGGTTTTGTTTATTTTCATTTCTGCTCATCTCAAGTCAGAAGTAAGTTGATGCTGGCAAATAAATGAATAATCACGCACACATTCCCAGTGTGAAGCATAACACCTGGATATCCAAGGTGATATTCACCTCTCTTCAAATTGGAAGATAGTCATCAAAGCCCTAATATAAATAGCAGCTTTCCAAACAGGACTGTGTGCACATTCAGGAAGACCATGGAAGTTAGATAGGGGCTGGCCAGACCTCAGCCTCCCTGGCTCATCTGCTGTGACAGTTACATTTTTTAACCAAGCCAGATGCTATATCTGAGCATTTTCCTGTGTTTGATTATTTTATTTAATTCGACATAGAAGTTTGAATAAGGTCTCATAATCCATATTACAGTGTTTATATAAAAACTGAGGAGTTCAATAAAACCACTGAGTATGATTTGACTCTGTACAATTTCATGTGAAATCCTCTCTTCTCAAAAGAGAAAGCACTTTTGGTATTTGATAAATACCAGACTTAACAGTACACTGTTTATTCACCCTTCTTTGAAAAGTAGCTCACTCAAGAGAAGATTGACCATTCAGAATCTTTCTTTTTCTTTCTGTGTCTCTCCAGTGAGTTGTCTGTGTTGAGTTTGAACTCAAACTACATACTATATGCAGGTAATGGGGAAGTCTGCAAGTCTTCACTTTCTGACATCTTTTTGAGAGAAAAATAGATCCTGTCTTTCTGATTTCCTCCTTTTACATTACAATGTAATGGTAGTTTTTGTCCACTGAACTACGGGACCCTAAAATTACATGTGCAGAGAGTAGGTTGGGGTATGTAGTTTAGTCTCTTAAGCTTCTTAAATGATAATGTAGATATCAGTCATGCTTCAAACAAAATATGGAAGATTAAAGTATATTTAGCCTATAGGACAATCTCAATCATGTTTTTCAGTAATCACTTTTATTTGTATATTCAATAAATAAAAATAACATTATCTCTAAATGTGTTTGGTATTTTGGTGATATGTTAGTGCAGAGAAATTGATGTTATACTTGGTAAAGTGTTAGTTTCCATAAAAATTACTTGTTCTAATTATTCTGTACTATTTCACCTCTCAATTATATATCCATCTCATTTGTTGGGAGTTATCCTTTAATTTGATTTTTATTTTTAACAAAATATTTTAATTAAGTATTTTAATAAGTTTGCTTTATGGGTCTTTTATTTATAAAACAATTTATAAAGATTGTATACCAGAATGCTGTAAAGATTTTTTGGCAGTATGTATTAAGTGAGTAAGTCTTGCTCAAGATATCTATGGTATAACCTGTCTTAGTCAGCTTGGGCTGCCATAACAAAATACCATAGCCTGATGATTGAACAACAGAAGGGTATTTCTCACAGTTCTAGAAATTGGAGGTCCAAGTTCTAGAGGCTGGAGGGGCCAGCCTGGATAGTTTCTGATATTGACTTTCTTCCTGGCTTGCATATGTCCACCTTATCACTGTGTGCTCACATGGCCTTTCATTAGTACATGTGAATGGACAGAGAATGAGAGAGAGAGAGAGAGAGAGAGAGAGAGAGAGAGAGAGAGATCTTCCTCTTCTTATAAAGCCACCAATCCTACTGAATTAGGATTCTACCCTTAGGACTTCACTTAACTTTGCCTCCTTAAAGCACTATGTACAAATACAATCACATTGAGGTTAGGGGTTCAGCATACAGATTAGTGGGGGACACAATTCAATCCATAGGATTCTTCTATACATTTCTATTTTTTAAAATTTTTAAAATGTTTATTATTTATTTTTGAGAAAGAGAGAGAGAGAGACATAGAATCCCTAGCAGGCTCCAGGCTCAGAGCTGTCAGCACAGAGCCCGACATGGGACCAAACCACTAAACGGTGAGATCATGACCTGAGCCAAAGTTGGACGCTTAACCGACTGAACCACTCAGGCACCCCCTATACATTTTTAATTTGTACTCTACTAATGACAAGGGTTTTAATAATTGATTGTTCACTGATAGATCAATTGAATCTGTATTTATCAAACACTTAGAGGCAACTTCTTATATAACAGGCAATATAGTAGCACTGAAGTCATAAAGACTAAAAGGCATTATTCTTGCCCACTAGGAGTATCCATCTACCCCAAGTATAGTGGGGAGATCAGTCAGATACAAAGAATTAATGTACAATATGGGTAATTGCTATAATCTGGAGACTTGGTGAGCAGTAGAATTTAGATAAATGAATGGAAGAAGGGAAACAAGTTGTAAATCCGTAAGGGTGTAGAAGGCCTGAATAACACTGTCAACCGACTTGAGATAATTGACATTTATAGAATACTCCAACCAACAATAGCAGAATACTCATTCTTTATGAGCTCAAATGTAGCATTCACTAAGCTATATTTATGCTGGTGTAAAAGCAAGTCTGAGTGAATTTAAAAGGATTGGAAATCTTAAAGAATATTTCTGTTACAAAACAGAACTAAATTAGAGTTCTATGACAGAAAAATACCCGAAAAGCCTTCAACTATAAGAAGAAATCATAACAGATATTACAAATATTTTGACCCCCCCAAATTTTTTTTAAATACATCAAAATTTGTTTCATGCAGCTAAAGCAGTGATTAACCTCAGTTTTTCCTAAGGGGTGATATCCTTTAAAATCCTTGGATGACCAGGGGTTAGGGAGAAGCCAAGCACTTTCTCTGTTTCTCAGAGGGTCATTTTGATCAATAGATTGTATTAAAAGTAATTGAGGGGTGGCAGGTAAAATGTAAGGTGGGTGAGTATTATTATTTTCACTACTTTATTGAGAAATGATTTTCATACAGTACAAATGTATCCATTCTAAACATATGGTTTGATGAGTTAGGGCAAAAGAACAGGGTGATGAAACCACCATCGCATCAAGATGTGGGACGTTTGGGGCGCCTGGGTGGCTCAGTCGGTTGAGCGTCCGACTTCAGCTCAGGTCATGATCTCACGTCTGTGAGTTCAAGCCCTGCATCGGGCTCTGTGCTGTCAGTTCAGAGCCTGGAGCCTGCTTCTGATTCTGTGTCTCCCTCTCTCTCTGCCCCTCCCCTGCGCATGCTCTGTCTCTCTGTCAAAAATAAATAAACATAAAAAAAAGCATGTGGGACGTTTGTATCATCCGAAAAATCCATCCTGGGTCACTTTGAGGTTGATCACAATTCCCCATTTCCAGCCCCAGGAACCCACTGACCTGCATTCTATTTCTGCAGTTTTGCCTTTTCTAGGATTTCTTTCTTACAGATGGTATCATACAGTACATAGTCTTTGTGTCTGGCTTTTTACACTTAGCATAATGTTGTAGACTTTCATCCATGTTGTATACATTCATATTTCACCCTCTTTATTCCTGAGCAATGTTCATTTTTAGACATACACAGTTTATTTTGCTTGATAGACATTTAAGTTGATTCTAGTGTGGGGGTCTTATGAATAAAGTTCCAACATACATTATAAGTCTTTGCACGGATATGTTTTCATGTCTTCTGAGTGGGTTGCTGGGCCCAGTGATAAGTGTAAATTTCTCATTCTCTTTTCGAGCCCTGACTTCTACCCTGGGACCCTGAGTGGGTTGGGGAATGCATTCAGTCAAAAGTGAGAATACACGCAAATCTCACCAGGAGTTGGTTTCTCTTTCAAAGGTAGTTCCCCTTTTAGGTTCTACCTGCTTTTTAACAGACTTTCAGTGGGCTCCCATGCTCAAGTGTAGTTTAAAGACAGACAGGATTTTGAGCAGAATTTGTATTTAGATTTTTAAATCTCAGTTCTTCTGTGGCTATTTTGCTTACAGGATTTCCCCCTTAAAATCCAACTGGTCTGCTGCCTTTTACTTTATCATCTGCCACCTTGAACTGCTAAGGCTGTAGTTGTCCATCTGGTTTGAGGACATGGGATAGCTTATGAAATACTCAAGACAATAAAACCACAGACTCACAATTCCTACCCAGTACCACAGTCATCTTTGAGAATAAGCTATTCCCAAGATTTTGCCAGGGTGAAGCCTGATGTGGGGCTTAAACTCATGAACGGTGAGATCATGACCTGAACCGAAATCAAGAGTTGGACACTTAACCAACTGAGGCAACCCAAGAGCCCCACAAGTAGTTTTTTTTCAATAATGTTGTCCAGTGTTTATAATTTTTATCTGTACCAGAAAGATTCAATTTTTTGAAAATTTGTATTATTAGCAAAGGAATGTCTAGAAAATATTCACCAAGTAGCAAGTAGTAATTATTTTATAGTGGAGGAATTTCAGATAATTCAGATAATTTTTCTTTTTTATACTTTTCTATATTTTTTGTTTTTCAATTATATCGTTATTATAATCAGGGGGGAAAGAGCATTCCATTTTATTACTTTCATTTTGTGATAGTCTGCAAGAACAAGAACACTGGAAGTTGGAGCTGAGATGTAATTTTAGAGACTGTTTAAGTGCTTTAACAAACAGAAGAGAATTATTTTGTAATTAGTATAGTTTTATGTCTAATGCAAAACCTCCTGTTAAGGTGGTACTTGAAAAGATTTGTTGGGCTTTCACCCCTAAGTAGTTTAAAATTTTGTCTCATTTATGCTATTAATTCATATTAGTATAGCATACTCTTTAATAATAGAAAGTAATGCAGGCTCATGTTTTCTGATTAATTTTAGATATAATTAATATAATTTAACTGCTTTTGTAAAGGTCACACTATTATTTCTATGGAGGCATCTTCTGATCTGAGAAAAAAAAAATGCAAGGAGATGATAATAGCTGTTACTCATCGAGAATTGACCAAACACCAGCCGTTGCTCTAAGCACTTAATGCATTTTTATTTTATTTATTTTTTTCATTATTTTTAATTTTTTTTTTTTGAGAGAGAGAAAGAGAGCGAGCAGGGGAGGGGCAGAGAGAGGAAGACACAGAATCCGAAGGAGGCTCCAGGCTCTGAGCTGTAAGCACATGGGGCTTGAACCCATGAACCTTGAGATTATGACTTGAGCTGAAGTGGGGTGCTTAACTGACTGACCCACCCAGGCACCCTGCGCTTAATGCATTTTTAAACCACTGAGTGTTCTTAACACCTTTATCTAGTGGGTTCAAATATGATTCTCTTCTTAAGTTTGGGAAACTGAGATTTAGAAAAACACTGTTGCTCCAGGGTCACTAACTTGGTACGTGGCTGAGTGGCAGTCCCCTAGATTTGAACCCAGGCAGACCGGTTCTGTGTCCGCCATCTTTACCACCACACTACACTAAAGTGTGGAGAATGTGGATTGGGGATGGGGAGTGGATCTCATGGTCCTTCTCTCTCAAAATTAACTGATAGAAAGTGTTGCCAAAGGAGAGGAGAGATTTCCTTCCTCAGAGATCTCAGAAAGCTAAATTGGGCTAACGTTTTCCCAGGATGCTTAAATATGGCCTAAATCAAAGGCATGATGATTTCTGAAAATTTCTTCCAGATCAATATAATTCATTATCTCGGTTCACAGCTATTCTGGCCTAAGCAAAGATTTAGAAGTGAATATTTTCTCACACCCTGCATCCCAACCTTGGCACTCAATTATCCCTTAATTTAGATTTCTAAAAAGTTATTTGTTAAGGTCAGTTTAGTGGAAAGAGTGCAGTAGTAGGTATATATGAGTGTACAGAAGCCTCTTGTTTTTCTCCATTAACCATTCTTTTCTCTCTTATTAATAAAACCTTTTGAGTTTTAACTGCATAAATGGCTGCCTGGACAAATTACGTTTTCTTCCTCCCCTTTAGGTGTCTGTGGCAGTATGACTAACTTCCAACCAAAAGCGTATAAACTTAAGTGAAATAGTCAATCGAAGTTTTATCTTTCAAAAGGAAAGTGCTTCTTTTCCCCTTCATTTTTTTTCCTTTTCCTCAAGCTGAAAAAATGGATGTAAGTGGTATAGTTGCCTTGGATCTGAGATCAAAACCATATATGGAGAATGGCATACATGAGAAAAAATATGTCCTCTGTTATTTAAGTGATTTTTTTTAGGTTTATTTATTTTGAGAGAGAGAGAGCAAGAGACAGGGAGGGGCAGAAAGAGAGGCAGGGGAGAGAGAATCCCAATCAGGTTCCATGCTACCAACACAGAGCCCAACGCAGGGCTTGGACTCACGAAACCATGAGATCATGACCTGAACCGAAACCAAGAGTTGGATGCTTAACCAACTGAGTCATCTGGGAACCCTTAAATGATATATTTTAAATCTATATTGTTTATATCAAGTATTTTGTTGTCTCTTTGTTACAACAACGTAGCCAGTATCCTAATGTAAAAATTGGCATCTGAAAGTAGGGCACCACCCCAATAAAACACAAAATATGTGGTACTGGCTTTGCTATCAGGTGGCTGGAGGCAAGGGGACATATATTGTCCAGAAAGCTGGTGGCTTTTGTTATACCGGGGCGAAACATTTAGTAAACGGTTATTCACAATAACTTTACAGGTAGGCCACATCTTTACTAGAACGGCAGTTCCAGCATAAGTGGCTAGGAAAAGTAAAAGTGTTGTTATATTTTGGCAGATGATTTCTGCTTATAGTAACTAGGAGAGAAGTGGATTTAGTCAATTAACCAGTTGGCAAGCAAAAATTGAAGGTAACAAAACCATTCTAATAGAGTACTCTCTGCCCCATTAATCAAAATAAGCACTGATCTTAAAATATAAAGATATATTTTTTTCACAGGAGGGTGTTTTTGGTCATGAAACAGTGTTAGGTCACTAAAGAGCCCACAATAATGATCGTTTGAAATCAAGATTATATCTGGATTAGAAATAAGGAGACGATCTCAAGTTGAGAGAACAGACTGATTGGAAGCTTAATTTTTGTGCACTCTTACCACTTGCCAACTTTCTGGGTAATTTAATTGTCAAAGAGTGAATTTATTGGAAAGAAAAGGGAGGAATATCAAATTGGTATAAAAAAAGAAATACTAGGGTCTGTGTATGACAAATCAGTGTTAAAACACTAAGATTGTAACCCAAACAAATATATTACCAAAAAATCAATCTAGATTGACTATGAGTTCAGTAATTGGGACCTCAGAAGGTTAGAAAAGTCAAATATATCTGAACCGCAAACAGCAGAAAACAGGATGGTCTCTGAAAGCCTTTCCAGAAATTGCCGTATTAAATGTTCTTTGTCAGAAAAGTGGAGCAGCTGGCATCCAAGGTCAGTTTAAAGATATTGTCCTCCCACCTAAGCTACTGTTTCAGATGGCCTCAAGGTAAATGCCATTAAATTGATATGGGTGAGTGAGGGAGTAGTCTTAGCCCAGAAACTAGTATATAAATGAAAGCCTGAAGTCATAAAAGCTATAACCAGAGAAGATCCTTTCATTCTGGTTACTTCAAATGGAGCTGACCAGAATCAAAGTGATGAAAAGAAATCATTGCTAACCACAAGCTGGCGTACACAAATCTGGCCTATAGTCGCTGAACCTCTAGAATAACCTGTTTCCCAAAGTCTATACCAGCAATATAAGACTATCAGGACATATTCCTCGGCTCCACTTTCACTTGAGACCACAGAGAAAAAAATTACAAGAAGACACAGGAAGAGACTATAGAGGACAATGGACAAAGGATTTATTTCTAGAACCCATGGCAGACTGGGCTAAGCAAGGAACTTACACAGCATGAAGTCTTTATAATTCATAGTCAGTGGGATTTGCGACTTGCTTTCCTTCTTCTTTTGAGTTTGAGTACTTGTTTTAGTTATACTGTTCCTGCCTCTACCATTGTATATCATGTATGTATGTGGAGGGCATGTGTCTTTTAGTGTATAAATCACAGGGTCACCGGTGGCCACTTTCTATACTGGAAAGCATTGTGCTTCACTCAGCTATAGGGACTTCTTGGTGGCTGTAACTCTGGATTCTCTCCATCGGAGAAGACATGAGAATGTTTTGCGTGCCCAATAGAGATGTGGACTGATATACGGGCGGCCAGGCAGTGACACCATGGAAGTGACTGCTAACTGTCCTCATGACCCTTTCTCCCCTCCTCCTTTATTAACAGAAACTTTACTGATAAAACATGAATGTTCAGGTACAGACTGCATTTCTCAACCTTCCTTGAAAGTAGGTGAGAACATATGGCTAAGATCAGGCCGGTGGAATATGAGTAGATGTAATGTGTGTAACTTCTAGTCACAGCCGCAAGATGGACGTTCCTTGCTCCTCCCTTTCTCTGCTGTGCCAGTCTGCTGTATGGACATGAAGTCAAGTGACTTTGAACAAGTAAAGCTTTGTCACAAGTGAAGCTCTCCTACAGCATTTTAGCCTTTACCTGAAACATTAGTTCTTCTGTCCACAGTTTTTAACTGGCCACATGATTGTAGGCAAACCTGAGAGTTTTCATGTCCAAAAGGAAGCATCTTCTCTTTCTATTCTGATGTGTATGCGATTCCTGTGTGAAAAACACATTCTAAGAATCCTGAAAGCATTTACCATACACAAATTTAACATCACTTATAACGAGATACAGTTTAACCACCTTCAAAATGATATAGAAACACAAATTAGGACAACTGATATTCCTCACATTAAACTATTCTTTTCCTGAAGAAACAATCATACAATTTTTGGTGTCATTTCTTATGAATTATTCAAAAGAAATATGACTAACATATAATAAGATGTTCGTAGAATGTTGCTCTCTTCTTTTTAACAGAAAAATATAAAAACTCCATAACAGAAGAGTAATTAAGCAAACAGTGATGTAATCTTTGTCAAATATAATACAGTCAAATGGTGTTAGGTATACTATTTTGCCTTCCAGATCCTCCCTGCTCTGTGGCACAGGCAGCTGACCTGCTTGGACTTTATCAGCAGGTTTCTTTTCTCTCTGATGATGGCAATGAAAAATACTGGCAGGGGATCAGAGAGGAGGAGAGGAGGTAGGCATGGGTATATGTTCTCCAGATTCCCTCGTGGCAGCTTCACTGTGAGCTGTATGAAACTCTCTGCCCAAAGTGAGGACTCCTGTCCCCCAGGCCTCTGAGCAGAGCGCTTTCCACCTGTGGGTTGAGTAACTGTTCTCAAACCTTGTCTCTTCAGTCCTTGGCTTGAGAGCAGCAACCTGGTTACTAGCTCTGGGATACTGTACTACCCTACATCCAGCCTACATCTTTATAAATTGTCCCTTTATTGAAAAATAAGATAAAGACAGAGAGGAAGGCGAACGAGAAGAGGCTCTTTACTATAGAAAACAAGCTTAGGGTTGCTGGAGGGAAGGTGGGATGGGGGATGGGCTAAATGGCTGATGGGCATTAAGGAGGGCACTTGTTGGGATGAGTACTGGGTGTATAAATAAGGGATGAATCACTAAATTCTACTTCTGAAACCAATGCTACACTATATGTTAACTAACTTGAATTTAAATAAAATGTTGTGGGAAAAAAAATCACCCTTTACTCAGTTTTCACGAAATTACCCAATTTGGGTATGCCCTCTATTTTCTCCTGGGACCCTGGCTGGTACATAGGTAAAAAATAAAATTTTATACACTATGATAATTATCATATAGAATCCAATACATAAGGCCTAAGATCAAAAAGAAAGACAGAAAGCAATGGAATACTATGTTATAGTGATAAGACTAAAGGTGAACATATTTTCTTTCTTAATTACATTTCATGTTAGGTTATTTTATTAGTTAAAAAAATGTAAAATTGTTGCTAGGATATTTTGTCAGGTGGATTTTCTTAGCTTTGCTTTACTACCTAGATAAGAATGAATCATTAACATATTGAATTTATGTAAATCACCCTAATCATCTGCTTTCTCTTTTTCTGTTTCTATGCCACAGAGAATTGCTAGAGTAAGTTTTGGAAGCAGGCTGACATGATTCTAGTCAGTGTTTTTCACTTTAAGCAGAGGGAGCGGATTCTGGCTGATTTCACCAGAGGAGTTTATTAGGTATACATCAAGAACATACGCATTTGTGGGGAAAAGAACAAAGCTCAGGACTAAGCTTCTAGTTACGTGCTCTAAATTGCGGAATGTCCTAATATGAAGTCTTTTATCATAACTGTTACCGAACGCTAGATCTTACAGCTTACCTGGATGATGCCCAAGTATTTGACTTTGCTATAAACTCAGCTGTTGCCTGAACCTTGCTGCATATGTCTGCTCTGAGAGCGACCAGAGCCTGGAAAAGCCAAATGGCCCTGCAGAGTAGATTCTAGGTGCACTCCAGCTTCACATGGCTCTCTCTTAAACCAAAGTCACTCCAGCTGATAGAGTTGGTGGAGGCTTGTGATGCACTTGCATTTCAGCCACAGAAGACAGTGGGAAATTGAATTTCAACTTCCCTTTTAAGGAAATAGTAAATAAGTATTTTGTGAATATAGGAGATATATTAGCTTACTACAGCTGTCATTACCACAGACGGGGCGGCTTAAACAATAAAGATTAATCTTCATACAATTCTGGGGGTTATAAGTCTCCTATCAAGGTGTGGGCAGGCTTAGTTTCTTCTGGGGGGCTTCTCCTTATCTTGTAGATGGCCATCTTCTTTCTCTGTCTTCACATGTTCTTCTGTGCGTGTCAGTGTCCCTACCTCCTCTTCTTATAACGACACCAGTCATATTGGATTAGGGACCACTCTAATAACCTTATTTTAACTTAATTACTTTTTAAAAACCCTCTCTCCAAATACAGCCATACTCTGAGGTACTGGTGGTTAGGACACTGCTATAAGAATTTAGGGCTGACACAATTCAGCCCATAACATAAGGGTATTTGAAAATCATTGCAACTAAATGCAATTTAGGACAGCAGTATTGCTATGAAGGACTGGCATTGTTGGCTGGCCGATAGTAAGACAGGCTTCAAGAAACTGCAGGAATATGAAGAAGGAACCTGGAAGTTAGTAGGATTGAGTGATGGGAAAAATGTGGGAGAAGCTTAAGGTATCTTAAACGGGAGCTAGTTATATGTCATGTGCATCCTAAGAAAGATGTGAAAATGGAGGGGAAATGCCAGCAACACCCTGTTTTTGTAATATGTTGGACATGAGAGAAGGAGGGGTCCCCATTTTGAGAGCACTGACAGAGAAGCAATGGCCTGGAGGAAAGATCAAGTTTCAGTTAGTGAAAAGAAGAAAGGGAGAAGTAGACATGTTACTTGAACTTGTGAGCTGTAGGGGAATTTGTTATTGATGTGTCAGAGATTTTATAAAAAACATCGAATAATGTTAAATAGAAATGTGTATACAAAGTGTCATTTTATCATTAAAATTTTTGCAGTTGCCCAATGAGATACTCCAATTTTTTTTTCATCTTTAAAGCTTATTTTTGAGATCGTGTTTTGTATGATGCCTAAAGTTTCTCCAAAACAGAGAAATATTGAAGTTTTCTTTCCATGGTTGTTAAGTCATATGTCTCAAAATTGGAACATTTAAGGGTTTGTTTTGCTATAAGAATAACATTCTCATTTTAATTGATTTATTACAAATTTGATGGAAAAAGAGAAAAACACAACAAAACACAACATAAACTTGAAAAACACATGCAGATTCATTGGCAGAAGGTTATTTCAACATCAGCAAAGAAGAGATCATAGAAAAGGATTTTAAGGAAAAGCTAATGTGACCTTAAAGGAATATGTACTTCTTGGTCTCCACACATGTGCAGTTATCAGGGAGTTCCCTGACTCCAAGTGTTTATTCACATCTGTCAGCTAAATCATAGATCCAAATGCAAAACGTAACACTCAGGAACATTATGTGGATTTGTGACACTCCCTGGAGGACTTTGGGTCCATAAAGCAATGAATGGATTATAAGAAGACATAAATATGGTATTTTCATCTATGACAGATGCAATCTTACTCCAATGTTATTTATATTATATAAAGGAAAACTGAACCTATTTTCCTCAGTCGAACTGAAAGGAGGCACCCTTAGGGATGAATAAATGAATAGCTTGCTATTAATTTCCAATTCCTATGAATACATCTTTGAAAACGTCATGTTTTGGAGATATTTTTTAATAGCTGATGTTTATTTATTTATTTTATGCATGTGTGTGTGTGTGTGTGTGTATGTGTGTGTGTGTGTGTGTGTGTGAAAAATGGAACCAAAAAGAAATTGTGAGATTGAATTGTGATGAAAGCAGAATAATAAATTTTTCATTTTTGCCATTATCCCAAATCATGCAAAATTTATCTAACTTTAGATTTTAATGACAAAATGAACATCCAGACTAGGTTCTATGAAACCTGCTTTTAGTCTTTAACATTCTTTGAATCCTTATCCTTAGTTCATGTTAGGGAAGTGGGATGTATGGTGTTCTGGAAAGAACCTCGGTCTTGAAGTTAGAGAAGCAGTCCTGTAGTATTAACTCTACCTAGCCTCTATCTTTATGTGTTTGCAGACCTAGGATTGAAGCAAGAGATACCTTAAGCTTCTCTGACTCCTAAGTTTTGTACTTAGATTTAATCAAAATATCCCATGTCTTTTTTAGCATGTTAGTGCTCCTCAAATTTTGGAAAACGATCATCAGTAAAGCAGTAGGTAGTCATCCTACAAAGGCTATTTTCACAATATTTAGAACTTGGGCCAGATATTGAAGAAGCTGCTATGAATGAGTTTTCTGTATTGAAGATGTTTTCTTGTTCAAAGTAGAAAAGAAGGGTTGGATACATAATTCATCATATAAATCTTATTTGTTACTTCAGATAAGTACAGCTTGGATTAGAACTTTAGCTTTATATCTCACCAAGAGATGTATGAGAGTACGCTCTTTCATTATTACAACTGTGAATGACAAAATGCTAATTGGGTGGAATTAGAGAACAATTTAATATTCTTATTTCAAAAATCAAGATCAGAATCATGATGTTTTGTGCTGTGAAATTATTTGATTTCAAATAGTTCTCTGGTGACAGGTGGCAGTCATATTCTGAATCCCTGAAACCTTGGTAAAATTGTTAAAAGGTATTTCATTAAGTCAGAATTATAAAATTAAAGATACTACTATTCCTTTTATCTCCAACTCCCCCATCCTCACTTAAAGCTCTGTTCTGAAGAAAACTACCAGGATGGATTTGTCCACCAAGGGAAAAAAAGGGTCCTCAATTGAATTCAGTTCAGCAAAGTTATTGGATCTCTTTCAGATTTGTTGGAGTAATATCCTTAAATAATGTCTTTTATCTTTTTGAGACAATAAAACATAATGCGTGCAAACAGGATGAGTTTTAGCAAAGAAAAAAAGAGTCAGTATAACTAAGTTGAAATTTATATTAAAAATTGAGCCAATTTTCAAAAATAAATTTCCCATGGTCAGTTTTGATTGGTGATTTTAGCCAATGAAGTGGCCAGGGTGAAATGTTCTCTTGCTGTTGTTATCACTGCAAAATGGTGGAAACAGCACTGGACTGTTTAATGAATTGTTAGTTGACATTATCTCTAAGTTTTATCTGATACACGCAAAGTTGTTTTATATGTAAAATAAACGGCTCTTTTTAAATTTAGTTCTAGGTTTCTGTTTTACATAAAAACTAAACTATTGGGGGCGCCTGGGTGGCGCAGTCGGTTAAGCGTCCGACTTCAGCCAGGTCACAATCTCGCGGTCCGTGAGTTTGAGCCCCGCGTCGGGCTCTGGGCTGATGGCTCAGAGCCTGGAGCCTGTTTCTGATTCTGTGTCTCCCTCTCTCTCTGCCTCTCCCCTGCTCATGCTCTGTCTCTCTCTGTCCCAAAAATAAAATAAAACGTTGAAAAAAAAATTGAAAACTAAACCATTGGTTTTTCTGTGTATCTTTAATACTATTTTAAGCTTTTGTAACCAGTATTTGTACCAATTTTGATTTTAATTAACAAAGAAAATTTCAAGTTCTAAAACTTTAGGTGGTCTAATGGTTTATCTTCATATAAAATCTTCACTGTCCTTCCAATTATATGTCAATTTTAAAATATTGTTCTGAATACTTTTAGGGAAAAGATGTAGTCCAAGACTGATAGATGTTTTAATTTATTAGCTAGAACTGATTAAGATATAATGAATTTATTTGGATAGATAGTATGGCATAACAAAAAGAACAGCCGCTTATTAGTATATTTGTCCTATTTATAATTTTTACATTATCCTAAATTATATTTGAGTACTTATTGGGGTCTTAAATAACTTGACATCTGGCTCTGCCAGATTATCCTACCTTTATTTTCTTCTCTACTTTTTCTTACTTCTTTAAAATTCAAACAAATAAACAGTGAGCTTTTAGTGTCCATTGTATTTAATGCCATCATCACAGTTTTAACTATTACTGAATCATAGCAGACTTTAACACTTTAGAGAGCCCTCTTGTTGTCCCTCTTTTTCTTAATATTCTATTGTATTACCATGTGTTTCTGAACAATTTTGGAATAAAAAGTTTGTAGTTAATTAAACCTATGATTACATTTTGAGAAAATTGATATCTTTATCTTATTCACTTATTCTACATCAGTAATATGGAATACTTCTTCAATGCTTTTGGGCATTTTTATGCTTTTTAATTGAGCTTTTTGGTTTTCTTAAAACACACACACTCACACACAGGCACCCCTCATTACTTTTTTAAAACAATTTTTTTAATGTTTATTTTTGAGAGAGAGAAAGACAGAGCATGAGCAGGGGAGGGGCAGAGAGAGGGAGACACAGAATCTGAAACAGACTCTGCGTTCTGAGCTGTAAGCACAGAGCCCGACACGGGGTTCGAACACACGAACTGAGATTATGTGAGATCATGACCTGAGCCGAAGTTGTTTGCTTAACCGACTGAGCCACCCAGGCACCCCCTCATTACTTTTGAATTCAGGAGCATTCTTACGTGCTTACTTCTGTATACTGCTCTTCTTTCCAGAATTACCTTTCACTAAGAATGGCTGGCAAAGTGGAATGCTTTAGATGGAAATGTATGTGTGAAAGTGTTTGTGTATGTGTGTGTGTGTGTAAATGCTACTTAACAAATCATGAAGTCTTATTATTTTTCATAAAACCATAAGGGAGTTCACAGCCTTACAATTTCCCAAAGACCGATTTCTCAAAGATTCTTTACGATAAGGCCTAGTAGGTCTACAGAGTTGATAACGGCTGCTGCTCCCATTTAGATTGTTCTATAAAATCCATGAAGACTGAAAATAAGTATAAAATGTATTTGGGGAGTCAAGAGAAAAATTCACTGAAAGAAAATGGAAGTATAAGAGCAACATGAACTTGCTAGAAAATGGCGGGCCTCTTAGGTGGGAGTAAAACTTTGAAAGACATGTGAACTATAGTCATTGGAGAAGAGACATCTGAGAGAAGACGTTTCCTCACAGTAAGTCCATGAATTTCTCTCTTATTTCTCGTCAATCTTATCTGTATATTCCCGCTCGATGCCTTCTGTTTGAAGGCCTCACTTCCTACCTAGTGTGAAAAGTACATCTTCCGGTCATTCACTTGGTCTTCTCAGCTTCTGCAGTGGGTTTAAGTACTAACCCTGGTGATCCCCTCAGTGAATAAGGAAGACTGTCCCAGCAGTGCTGGCATCCGCCCACAGCCCAAGAGACCTCACTAACAAACCTGAAGATCCTTTAAATAGTGTCATATTTTTCAAATTGTATTGCAGCTGCCTTGATATAGAAACAGAATAGTGTCAACAAGCTTTCACTTGTAGTGATAATGTGCAATAGTGTGTATGAGATTCAGTTCTTAGCATTTGATCTTTTTTGAGAGGCACTTCTCCAACATCACAGGTTTAAATATTTCTATTGATTTTCATGTCTGGATTTATTGTGAACATATAACCTCCAGTTAGCCTAAAGCAGCCTTTCTGATTTCTTAAGCAAAACAACCAGTTAGAAAGACTTCATAACAGCACTCTAAATGTACGCAAGTGAGCTGTGAAAAATAATTGTATTTATGGTAGGCATTTTACATTGGAAATTGTTGTCAACAGTTCAGTTTTCAGAATATATTATTACAATAAATGGCTGCTTCTGGGTCAGGCAAGCTTTTGTTAACTTTAAATCTCTGCAATGATCTGCAAATTATTTACCTACATTACTATATATATATATATATATATATATATATATGATATACATGTATGGCATACATGTATATCATATATATGTATATAGATACACACACACACACACACACACACATCAAGGAGAACCATTTTGATGGCTCGATTGCTCAATCCCATAGTATAACTTTTCCAGATGTTGATGGTTAATACTTGTAATTAATTAAATATTTAATTAAAATATTTAAAGTATTTTTCAGATGTGCACAGTTAATATTTAATTCTCCCTAATTTATTTACTTCTACTTCAAACAGAAAAATTAACTTTGGAATTTAGACGATTCCATATTTCCCCTATGAAATTCACACTTAGTCTTTTGGAGGAAGTATTGGACCTCTTATCTGAACTCTATGTTGTTACTATTGGTCTCTTCCTTGTAAGGTATTGACTTGATTATTTTAAAAATCCTTTCTCTTTGTTCTGCCTATTCCTGACTCTGCTCAAGTCAGGCCAAGTTCTTACTGGTATAATTACATATATTTCAAGTACCTGGCTCTGGACCAACCATGTAGTTGGTGCATAGTAACTGATAGTACTTTATTGTATTATATTGTATTTCATGTTTTAAATTTTTTAATGTTTATTTATTTTTGAAAGAAAGAGACAGAGAGCGAGGGAGACACAAAATCAGAAGCAGGCTCCAGGCTCTGAGCTGTCAGCAGAGAGCCCGACGTGGGGCTCAAACTCACCAACCGTGAGATCATGACCTGAGCTGAAGACAGATGCTCAACCAACTGAGCCACCCAGGTGCCCCTATTTTATTTTATTTTTTATTTTTATTTTTACTTTCTTTGAGTGAGAGAGAGTGTGTGCACACATGCAAGTGGGGTGGGGCAGAAAGAGAGGGAGAGAGAGAGTCTTAGGCAGGCTCCACACTCAGGGAGACTGAGGCAGGGCATGATCTCAGGATGGTGAGATCATGACCTGAGTAAAAATCAAGAGTCAGACACTTAACCGACTGAGCCATCCAAATGCCCCTATTTTAATTTAATTTAATTTAATTTAATTTAATTTAATTTAATTTAATTTAATTTTAAGGTAATCTTACTTGAAAAAAAACATTTCTTAAATTTAAATGATGCTATATTTCTTTGTTAGGTCCTCAAAACCAAAATATTTTGCAAAAACAGTATCACCTAAACTTTCTATCATATACTTCTCATATAAACTACTTTAGTAGTTTTCAAATGAATAATTGAGGCTTAGAGTGAGTAAATAATTCTACAGTCTGGCACAAAAGGAGTTTATTACTATATGTTGTGCTTTATATTATTTTAAGTAGTTGAAGCATGAAATTTAGAATTTTCTAGATAAGGATATTTATCCAAACAATCAGTGTGGATGATTTAAAATCCTACTTCACAGGTTTTTTTTTTTTAATGCAAAATGGCATAAGAAAAAAGGCCCCTGATTAAACCAGTAAACTAATATTATCAATATGTATGTCTTTATACATAAGGACAAATAATAATGGATATAGTATGTCTTTATACATAAAGATAATTAAAATTCTAGAAAATATCTGACAAACGCAAGAAGTAAAACCCAAGTGATCTAACAGTTTTGAAGAGATCAAAATATATCCATCTGCCAAGAAGAAAGGAAGCTTTTTAGAAGAGGAAGCTATTAAATTTGAACTTCTTACAATTCAGTTAATAGAGTATATGATTATTTACCTGTTGGTATAGACTGAATGTTTGTGTCCTCCCAAATTCATATGCTGAAACCAAATAATCCTCCGTTTGTTGGTATTAGGTGCAAACGTTGGGGTGTTTAGATCATGAGCACGGAACCTTCATAAATAGGATTCATGCTCTTATAAAGGAGACTTCAGAGAGATCCTTTGCCCCTTCCACCATGTGAGGACCCAGCAGAAGACAACTGTCTATGAACCAGGAAACTGGCCATTACCAGACACTAAATCTATGGATGCCTTAATCTCGGACTTCCTAGCCTCCAGAACTGTGAGAAATAAATGTTTGTAGAGGCCATCCAATCTGTGGTATTTTCACTGTAGTAGCCCAAACAGACTAAGATATCTACCAAGTTTTAAAAAGCAAAACAATATTAATTATCTCAAAATTTTAACATATCTTACTTTACCTAAGTGTAAATTTTCAGTGATTCAGAGTAAGAGGCACACATCGGATCATATTTTCAGTAAACATAACAACTGAATTGTAAGTATTTATGTATATAAGAAGATGATACCAATTAGTAAGGAAATGATTGTTTCAGTATGAATGGACAAGTAACAGGAAGAAAAGATTTTCAACAACAAAAAATACAATTAATAAACAAACATGAAAAAATATAAAATCACGTTAGTGAGCAAAGAAGTATAAATCCATGTGAGAGGTTAGCAGATGGCTGCATGTGGTCGATCAGTATATTTTAGGTGTTAAATGAAAGCAACAATCAGGCACCATTTTCTTTGGTTATTTGGGTATTATGACATTCCTCCCTGACTGATAAGGAAATAAAAACCATACATTTGTACACTCATAGAGGTCATGGGAGCCAGAGCTAACATTCAAATGCATTATTTATCACATTATTTTAAAAAATTAAATAGAAGAGATAATACTGACAACAGTAACAAAATAAGCATGGCTGTTTACTGTTGGTGGCAGGAAATATTGGTTAAAATCTTAGAATTTGGTTGTAGGGGGCAAAAGCCAGCATATTGTTTTCCCAGATACATTAGTCTCAGCGGTGAAACTTAACTTCTAGTGATAATCCAAGCACAGGAAATGTGGACAAAATTCTATGTTACTGCACCATTTATAATTGCAAAGTATTCAAAGCTTACAGTCCAAAATTAAGGATGGGAGATGTGGAAAAATGGAATCTGAATTTTGCACGTTGTGCTGAACGTCTGGCATCTGCTTCTTTGGGTTCACTCTCCAACTTTGTCCATGCAATCCTGTGCCCTGCTGGCTTGCCTGTTCCACTTGAGTGGACTCTCTTACCCTCTGGCTTTGGGCTGTGTTCAGCCAATACAAAACATGCTAGAGACTAGGGGGGAAGAGAAGAGTGAAGTTGGAATACATTCCCCAACTCCCTCCCTATTGATCGGTATGGTTGGCTGGGTCTGGGCACCGAATGTCCTAACTCCAGTCAGATACACCTCTCCAAGGAGCGGTCTCTCTAGGCTCATGACACTGCTCGCTGCTTTTTCTCTAAAATCCTCTCATTAGTAAGGGCTCCCAGGGTTGCTAGCCCAGGGTAGATACTATAGCATCTCTTATTTCCTAAACACTGACCCTTTTATTTGGCTCTTCTCAAATTGCCCACTTAAGTGTGCCATATGTTTGTTTCATGCCATGGTTCTAATGTTCTTCTGAATTTTTAAAACTTTTCATTTCTGTTAATGGTGACATGTTTTTCAATGTTGATAATATATGTAAAAAACAAAAGAGCAAGTTTTAAAGATTCAGCTTCACTGTCTTATTGCCATTGTAGGTAGGTTTTTTTTTTCAAGATTTTTTTTTTCACTTGCCATTGTAGGTAGACTTATTTTTTCAAGAAACATTTCCTGATTGCCTGCTCTATGCCAGGTATTGTCTTAGACACTTGAAATACAAGATATCTCATGAAACTATAATATGTGAAACATTATCACTGGTGATAAATGCAAACATAAGTCTACTTGTTTATGATGTAGCTTTGATTCGTCATGATTCTTTCAACCTATTTTCCCAATGTTATTTGCCAAGGATGGGATATTTATGTTCTTTAAGATTTTAATAATCTTCTATTTATTATTGCTAGAATAATATTCTGTTATTTGTTATACAAGTTATTGTATAACTTTATAGTATGTTATGTCAATGAATTTGGTTTTACACATTAGAAAAAGTGTGAAAGTCTATATAAGCCTTCAGAAAGGCTAGGAAAAATACAAGAACACACTTGAATCATGAACTTTCCAGTAAAGCATTAGGTTTTATCTTACAAAAATGGAGCTTCAAACACCTGAAATTTGAATTCAGCTTGCAGGGACTCATCAAACTGCTTAAAGAGATTTTCAGGGGTTTTTTTTGTGTTTTTTTGTTTTTTTTTTTAATTGACTCAAAGAGGAGCTGTATAAAAAAACAGATCTTTTGACAGAATTTGCCTCTGTAGGTGATAGGCCATAATACATGTGAATAGATCAGTTTATTATTGTGGCTCACTTTGAATCTGGGGTCAGATTATTGCCATTCAAACTCCCACACGTAATAGTTGTGTGACATTTGCAAAGTAATAATAGTATTTAACTTGTGAGGTTATTTTGAAGGTTAAATGAGATAATAATACCTGTAAAACTATCAAAACAATATTGGAATATAATAATCACCACTAAATGTTAGCTATTTTTCCCTTAGTGCTACTATAATTGTGCAAGTGGAGGCATCAAATATGTCTAAACCCACTGACACAGTATCCAAACCACCACCATCTTGGACAAAAGATTATCTTACGTGTGATATTTATACTAAAAGTACAGTCTTATATTGGTATCTGTTTTGCTATATTTTTTTCCTTTAGACAGGCAGATAGGTGTTTATTTCACAGTGTTGAGATTTAATAAAAAATTTCCTTCATTCTTTCTTTCCTTCCTTCCATCTCTCCTTCCTTTCATCTTTCCTTCCTTCTTTCTTTCCTGTCTTCAAGGTGCTTCCTAATTGCCACTGGCTCAGTTAACCTAATATATATGTGTTTTGTGTGTGTGTATAAATTTGGAGATGTATAGAAAAACAAGTAGATGCACTGAAAAGATTAATGAGACATATCAACACCAAGGGATAGGGATGTGTTTTGTTTATGCAGAATGCTATAGCTGTATGTTAAATATAAGTTTATATTACCATAATAATGCATTTCTTCCTAGCTATTAATCTGAGCTACAGAATATCACATGTATATTTAATTTTCCTTCAAAGGGATCTAAGCTTATTTACATGTTCTATATGTAGCATAGTTTTAAGGACATTTTAATATTGGCCACTAATTTTATTCTGTCAGAATGTTTTAATGTAATTACAAAGGAATGTAGCTACAATCTAAGCTTATTTAATCTACATTCTCTCTGTTTGACCTTTCCTGTAGGAACATATGAAAAGAAATCCATGCCATTCTACAAAATTCCCAGTGCAAGGGAGAGAGCAAAAATAAAAATTTCCGTATGAATTATTTTGTGTAGTAACAACTTACAGTCTGAAGCATATGGCAGTAAAAACAAAACAAAGCAAAACAAAACAACAACAGCAACAACAAAACGATAACAAAGCTAAACAAACAGCTTTCTTGTTGCTCACTTTCTGAATTCCTCTAAAATAAAATAAAGAAGGCATTTCAATGAAATAAATTATTTCCAAGGAGCGTGGTAACTTCTGTAGGATGACTGTATTTACCTCAAGTAATAATTCTTAGAGATAGTATGTACAAAAGTCGACATAATTATTTTCTTTATTTGACTATAGTGTCTGGATCTTAGTCAAAGGACAAAGTGCAATTGGTTTGTTTTTCAAGTTATTTCTTATTTCAGTTGCATGTCAGAAAGATCATAGTGTTACTGTTTTAATTTTGATTGTTAACATGAAATTGGAATCCAAAGTAAAGGAAAATTGTGAAAATTAACTTGTTACAAGTATAAGAGAACAAAGCATGGGCATTATGATAATGTAATCATTGAGAATCTGTGAAGTAAAATGTATTTTTAAAGACACAAAGTTAATGCTTTCCTTTGAAATCTCCATGTAAAAATTAAAAACACAACTTTAATAGAAGACAGGCACAGGTAGTATATGAAGAATTACAACTGGGAAATTAATAAAAATAGTATCTAAAACAGTATTAGTAAGATATGAAGCTCATTCATTAATGGTCTCTATGATAATATATCACTGAAAATGTTGCATGAAGGACAGTCTTTGATAGGATTATGTACAGTATAATAGCAAGATAGTGGAATTAAAATTCACTGAGAAGATACATCTTGTGAACTGAAGGGTAAGAAGATAATAATGGTAACATTAATAATAGTAAATAACAAGAATAAAATTATTCACATAAATAGAATTTCCATCAGCAGCCATTATTGTAATTATAGGAATGATAAGCTAGTAATCTACAGTAAATAGCTAATCTTTATTGATTCACTGTTTAATTTCTTTTTATTTTAAAGGCTTTAGAACTGCTGTCAATAACAATAATGTGTACACGGAAAAAAGTTACACCAAGAAAGAAAGGGAAAGAATGTACTTCATTGTGCAGCACCCAGCATTACTAAAGAATCTTTTTAAAAATACATTTCTATTCTATTGTTAAAGAAAAAGAAAAAAAGGCATTCAAAAGATTTGCCCCCTTTTTAAATCATTGCTGTGGGATTTATTCTAACACCGTTTATGGGGGTTCCAGAGATGAGGTGAGAAAATGCAGGGATCTCAGCTCTGGCTCTTTAATCACAGGGAGTTGAGGATTATTCTTCATCAATAACACCTGGGAGAAAAAGACAGGCCATCAGCAGGCTGACCCTACAGCAGCCCTAGGGGCAGTTCCACCGCCACCAGCAAAGTTAGCACTAAGGGTAACCGAGCCATTATCTGAGGTCTGGAGAATAGCGGGAGCAGAGAACTCACTTCTTGATGGTAGAAAATAAATTCCATGTTTAGCTCATGATTTCTGGCAACCAAGCCTTCTTCCAGGGAACGAAGGTTAATTTTCTTTTAACATAAATGAAAGATGAGAATGCGAAAGGATGAGTCACTGGGGCGTTCCATCAATGACATTGCAAGAGAGGAAGTTGCAAGGAGGCAGTTTTCCATTTTACTGCAAGTGATACAAAATTCACCAGAAAAATTTTAGCTAGAATCTAAAATCATAACGTGCAGTGATTGCAGAGAAAAGAAATCAAACTTATTTCTCTTTTCAGTTAGCTTTTAGTTAAAATCTAGACGGATTATTTAATCACTTGAGCTCCTAGGTGATGACTGTCCTTTAGCTGTTAATTATTACCATTTGAAAAGTCTTTTCAAGATTCAGTTAAGCCATTGCCCTTTATTTCATTCTCCACACAGCCCTCCCAGCCACTCCCCACTTCAGAAAAACCTGAACTCGGTAAGGAAAGAACAGAACTCAGTGCTGTAAAGCAGTATCAGTTTGAACCTGGAAGTTGGTTAGTTCTATGCATTCTTTCAATGATAGAATTTCTGATTTTTGTCGTTAAACAGAAGACCCACAGGACTACCACCCTCTCTCCTTTCTCCTTCATCTCAAGAGTATCCCTGCCACACCTCAAGTCAGCTCAGGACCTGCAGATTCCTACCCTTTTCCATTTTCACTTTCCTTCTCTCTAAAACCTTTTACCTCTCACTCCCACACCCCCATGGACTTTCTTCTGTCTCCAGTAAACCATATTTTAGTGCTGAAAATCACTTCCATATAATCAAAAATTTCCTTAAAGTTGTCGGTTTCTTCATAGTAAAAAAGTTTCCCCCGGAAAGCACCATAATCTTCACGACTGTTTCCATTGGTAGTGTATTTTCCTGGCCTTGGGGTCTCATGGGTTAAGGAAGGAGACTGTCATTGCCATTGGCCACCACTGTGATTTCTAGATAACTGTCCAGACACCGTGGCGTCACACCCCTTGCTCCTTTGAAATTCACTATAATTTCTCCTGTCACCCTCTTCCCTCCTTGTCACCAGGTTCTTCCTCAGGACCTTCTTTAGTGACTTCAGCACATTCTCTATATCTGCATCCACATCTTAATCAACGATTTCTCTTTTTATAAGGTTAGTTTTTTATCTTACATTTAAATAACCACCTGAAAAATATTTTTCCAGCTTTATTGTGGTATAATTGACAAATAAAATGGTAAGATATAAGATATTTAAAGTGTACATATGACATATGTATACATTGTGAAAAAAGGATCCCCCCATGTATTTAATTAACATACCCGTCACTTCCCATAGTTATCCCTCTGGGTTTTATTTTGTTTCTTTGTGTGTGTGTGTGTGTGTGTGTGTGTGTGTGTGTGAATACTTAAGCCTCACTCTCCCCAGCAAACCTCAATTGTACAATGCAGTGTTGTCAACTCAGCAATCAATACACCAGATCCTCACACTTTATTTATGTTACAGCTGAAAGTTTATACCCTTTCTTTTTTTTTAAGTTTATTTACTTTGAGAGAGAGAGAGACTGGAGAGGGGCAGAGAGAGAGAGAGAGAGAGAGAGAGAATCCCAAACAGGCTCTACTTTGCTAGCACGGAGCCCAGTGTGGGACTCAAACTCACAAACCACGAGATCATGACCTGACCAGAAATCTAGAGTCAGACTCTTAATGAACTGAGCCACCCAGGTGCCCCTATACCTTTCTTTTCTTTCTTTCTTTTTTTTTAATTCATTTATTTTGAGAGAGTGAGAGAGCACACATGCACACACAAGCAGAGAAGGGGCAGAGAGAGAATGAAAGAGAGAATCCCAAGAAGGCTCCATGCTGTCAGTGCAGAGCCCAAATAGGAGGCTTGATCTCATGAACTATGACATCATGCCTGGAGCCGAAATCAAGAGTCCGATGCTTGAACAACTGAGCCACTCAGGCACCTGGTACACTTTCTTAAGACCAGTTTTGCAAGGCCAGTCTTGAAGCAGTATGGATTTGATGCTAAAGAGGAGAGAGTTCAGGATATAACAAAAGATCACACTAAAGAAAACACGTGGCCGTGAATTTATTCCTGGATTCCAATTGGCTTTTACTCTGCTTGCCATTCACTCCAGTCATTCATTCAGCTTTATTAATCGTCTACTGTATAATCTGGTAACTAAGGGGCAGTCGCAATATAGTATGTTTATACACTCCAGTAAAGGTGTGCACTGAGTACAACAGCAGCCAGTAAAAGGAAGACCCAGTTTTGCCTGAAGGGATGGCAGGGCATCAAGGAAGCCTTCACAGAGAAGATGGTGCTTGAGGCAAGACGTTGAGGATAAGAAGAAAAATATCAAACAGTAAAAAGAAGGGAAGACTTCAAAAACAGGAAATAGGTAGTTCAAGTTGAATGGCCAGAGAGAATAAGCCAACATGGGTGAAATGGAGGGTACACGTTGAGAAAGCCACAGGAGGCAAGTGACAAGATGCTTCATTTCCTGCCACTCTTTCTCATTTGACTTCAGTGTGGTGCAGGTCTGATCATCTTATGCTGATCCTAACATCCTTTAACAGTGTCCCATCAAATTCAGATCCATATTTTCGAAACATTAGGAATAGGTGGGTCATGACAGAAGCAAGGCAATCTCGTGAATCTGAAGTTACTCCGTATACTTTTGTACTGTCTTTATTTCCTTAAAAATCTCTAATTTCCATTCTCTGGGCACTGGGTCTGGTCCTTATCTTCTCTTCCTTGGCCTTGCAATTCTCTCCTCTCTGGCTTCCCTGACTCTAGTCTTTTCCTTTTCCAGTTTATTCTTCCTACCCTTATAAACACAAATTTAATCAGGTGACTCCTTAAATATTTCACTGGCTACCAACTCTAGGATAAAGTGCAAGCTCTTTAGCTTAGCAAACAAGTACTCTTCATATGTTCTTGTTATTTATTCTCAGCCTCATCCCCTGTGACTCTCCCTACCCTTTGTAGTTTTATCCTACATGTTCTAACTATCTGCGAGTCCCCAAAGACATGCTTTCCATGCTCTGGCATCTTTGAAGGTCATGGTTCTCTTTCTCTGAACCAGATGTGTCTTCACCTAATGTGGTGATATGAAGAACTCCTATTCAGTCTTCAAAACTCAGACCAGATGGTTACTATTTTATGGCATTGTCCCTGTACTCAGTTAATGTATAGAATTTGTAGATTAATAGAAGTTGTCTATATAGTTTCAATGCTGTTTCTGCACCTTATACATGCAGTTAAATTACTATTTAAATTCTTGGTTTAACTGTGCTGGCATATAGGGGCGCCTGGGTGTCTCAGTCAGTTAAGCGACTGAATTTGGCTCAGGTCATGATCTCATGGTTCGTGAGTTCAAGCCCCACGTTGGGCTCTGTGCTGACAGCTTGGAGCCTGGAGCCTGCTTCCGATTCTGTGTCTCCCTCTCTCTGCCCCTACCCCACTCATGCTCTGTCTCTCAGAAATAAATGTGTTAAAAAACAAAACAAAACACACTGGCATATGAAAAGCACCTAAATAAAATATTAAAATGAGTTGTATTGCATAGAATAAAAGAGAGGAAATTTTTGTAAGGAAGACTTATTTTGCAGAAAGTTACTATTAAAGTACATCATATCTCAGCAGTCATATGTCTATCTAATCCATTTAAATGTGTGTAAATCTTCCAAAGCATTTATCAGGAAGCAGAAACACAAGCAAAATTGTCTCCAAATGATGCAAAATCTATAATTAACCTAAAACTCCTCAGAGAATATATTCTGCCTCCTATCATAGATTCCCTGCTTCTTCCTTATCTACATTTCTACCCATTTGGTAATAGTAATTAGTGTTTTATAAAAACAATCTACCAGGATGAAGCACAGCTCTGTTACTTGGTTTGTATTCAGGTAAAAATACCAGTTACTGGGGTGCCTTGGTGGCTCAGTCAGTTAAGCTTCTGATTCTAGATTTTGGCTCAGGTCATGATCTCACAGTTGTGAGATCAAGCCCTGCACCGGGCTCTGTGCTGGAATCGGTGAGCCTGCTTGGCATTCTCTCCCCCTCTTTGCCCACCCTCACTATGTGCAGGCACATGTGCACAGTTCTCTCTCTCTAAATTAATGAACTTAAAAAATACCACTTATCACCAAATTCATGCGATAACACTTATATGATATAAATTTACTTTGGAACATCCTATTCTTACTGGAGTACTGTGTTTTGTAGAATGATTAATAGTATTTAATAATGCAGGCTGTATGTTTTGCTGTCAGTAAACTCCAAAGTATAGAGAAGTTATTAAGAGTTGAACACATTGAAATGTCTAGGGTCCCTGAAAGACAGCTATGGGTCCAGGAGGTGCACTCCAGTTTCCTACACAGCTACCACATCCTGTTCTTCCCTCATCCAGGAGGACGTAAAGACTGAAGGTGCTGTGTCTGGTTCCTTTGAGGGGGAGATACAGAGTTGATTAATTTAAAGCACCAACTTTCATATTCTTCTGATAAGTACTAAATGTGACTGTGAGGCTAAATGTCACTACTTCCCTGAACTTGCAAATGTGTTTACTTGATCTGCCCCAATATATCTGTCATTTCATAGTTTTCTGTTTGTGTGCTACTTGATGGTATTTACTGAAGGGGCCACCAAGCATTTGTCTTAACTTCTTAATGATCTGTGTGTGTGTGTGTGTGTGTGTGTGTGTGTGTGTGTAAACACAAATGTTTTGCTTCTCTCTCAGTAGCACATGCATCAAGGCATATGTAGGATAAGGTGAGGATATTTAAGAGTGGTAAGGGAGGCACACGGAGAAAGACTTATAAAAATGCATTATAAAAATACAAATGGAAGGGTCTGTGAATATATGTGAAAGAACGATATACTCTAAGTGGAGCATTCAATTTTAGGAGTGATAAAGCTCTAAAATTTGGCTGTTTAGACGATTGTTAATTAGATAATTGAAGCATAAAAATTAACTCCTAGATTTAAACTGTTCCTTTACCTATATTTTCTATCTGTTGTTGATTTCCCGTAAGAGCAAAATGATCTCACAGTTATTCGATTGCTCTACAATTTAGTCAGGGTGCTTTGTATAAAACATAATACAGTACAGATGTCAACTCAAGAACTAAATAGCACATATTTCTAAAGAACTGTAAAAAAATATTAACGCTATAGAAACAATGGCTCTGTAATTACTTTTTGCTGTGGAGTGAGGTTAGGCATTTATCCTTATAGAGTCCTAATACACTTGAAGTCCGCTCTGCTCCTGTGGTCCTTTTCCCTTTGTTGATGAATGCATTGTGCAGGTACCTCGTATGGCCACCACAGCATTTGAGGTCATTCGATACTGTTAACACAAATGGTGTGAACAATAGTTTATATGCCACTTAACTCCTTGGGAGAAACGGTTAACCTTGCTAGAGAGGACAGATCAGTCATGTATAGTTATTAAGGTCTAGAAGGTTTTGTTAGGCTCTAAAATACTTTTGTACAACCACAGTACACTTCTGTATGAGGCCCACTTTAGCAGGAAAGCAAAGGAAGGAGAACTCATCTTCGGAATTTTTTACAGAAATGTACAATGAAACAGGTGATGGAAGTGTCTCAAAGATCCATTTCATTAATGACACCTCCACTGCAGGGGTGGCAAACATTTTCCCCTTTAGAAATAGACTTTCTAAAAATATGTTAATGAATTAAGAATAAAGGCTTTGCAGATGTAAAAAAGCTTTTGAAAATTTTCAGCTTGCTAAAAGGAATTCAATCTGATCACTTTGTTTAAAGATTTCAGAATCATCTTATTATGTTTTAAGTGACTGCTTTTGCTATGAAATGAAGGGCCCTTATTAAATTTACTCCAGGTCATTACCAGGCTTCATTTAAAATTAACTTTCAACCACTGCCCTTAGTAACTATGTATTTTTAATCTCGAGGGTCATCTGATGATGATAGTCTCAAAAGGAATCAGCTGAGAATACCTAGAGAGAATCTTCAGCTCTCCCCTACTTCTAATGAAATCATGAGACTTCTCTCCTTATTACTGGTGAGCAAGGGATATGTAGAAAAACAATCGTGAATTTATTTTTTAATCTTGAAAAGTACCATATTTCATTCCTTTTTCTGAAATAATATATCCTTATAATACTTCACCGGCACTGAAGATATTTTTTAAATATTATGAGTAGAAAAGCATGAGATGAACAACATTTTTTTAAAGGTCATTGTACAGAGCAGCACATGAGTGAAAATCCTTTGTTTCTTATACCCTCAATAAAAACAGTTGTACTGGGGTTTTCTTGCATTTCATTAAACTATTAACAAGAAAAAATGCATTTACAGCTTTTTCAAACAGGAGAAAAAGAAATCAGTTTACCACCACTGCTATTTAAATATCTTCTAAGTGGCAAAATTAAACCATGTCTCTTTATTTATTTATTGCACTTGTAAAAAGATTAATGGGGATGTGATTCCTTGAGGCTTTTACATATAACCCCTTCACAAAGAACAAAATTATACAGTTTGGCAAATGAACTAAATTAGCTACATTTATTTAAATAATCACTATAGAGGAAACAATAAATCAACAACATTCTGCACCAAAAAAAGTGTTTACAGAGTGTCTTGTAATTTGTTTTATCGAGGACACAGACTTTTTGCTCTTAGCTAATCTTGCTTCTAACAGTCTATTATCACATCAACCATTAATGAGTATTTGCAATAGAAATTTAGCTGGAGCTTAGGACCAGAAAAGTAAGGGTAACTTCCACCTTTGTCGCCAGCAGTTTCTCTGAAACACATTCTTCTAATAAACATTTTGTCAGAGGTTCCTAATAACTTCAGAGACAATCAAAATTAAATGGCAGAGCTTTGTTAAATCAGGGAAAGAGATGATTTGAATGGTCATAATCGTGCAATTATCTCAGCCTCTCTATATTTCAAAGGACTTTGTCCATATCTCAGTCTATATCAGAAGTAAGTGAGTAGGGGGAGCTCTAATGCTGAACCTGTGATATATTCATAAATCAGGACTTTCAGAGCCTGTCACGGGCACCATAATGAGGGTCATTATTCAGGCAGAGTGTCAAAACTACTATCAAAGGACCTTCTCAGAATTACAATCATTCTGTTTCTTGTTAAATAAGCAATGTAGTACACAAAAATGGCAAACAAGAAGCAGGTCAATTTGATACAGTGTGAGGGCACAGAGATCTCTAGAGTAATTTACCCTCTGGGAATTCTGATGGCTGGTGAGATGAATTATACACACCCTCAAAAAAGATTAATGGTAATAAAACCCCTTGAACATTTTCACTAAAAAGAATCCTTACAAATTGCTCATAAGCAACTTTAGAAACAAATCTGGGGAAAAAAGTGATTAGTTTTGGTGTTACACATAAAACTCCTTGCAAAGATAAAAAATATCATCTTGGAAAACTGTCAGTGCACCAATAAAATGTTACAGATTTGATTAAGTTCATAGTATTTGGTCAATTACAAAAAGTAAAACTTTGAAACTGGAAGATTTTCATTCCCTTTATCTTAACCACATCATACAGCCACAGACTCACATATACGCAAACATGCACGCACATCTCCGATATACACATAAAAGCCAACCAGTGCACAGTAATACAGTAAAGAAACAATTTCCTGATGTTTGTATTTCTCTGGTAAGCACAGTGACATAGTTGGAGAAAGATATGAAAGGTAGGCTTATAAAGACTTTCATTCTTTGTATGTCAAAAAGAGAGGAAACAGTCTTTAGTCCTGTGGCTCTTAAGGAGGTAAGTACATCTTTCCTCAATTTTCAGGTGTAATTAGCATGCCTATGTCTTTTTATGACCAAAGTAGTAAATGCTTCAGCCCCACAGACAAGCATGTCATCAATTAGAACTAACATAAAAGTATATGAGTCTATGTGGACAAGAATTTGAAGAAATTTTCATATAGTTGTGAGTGAAAATTCATATAAGCTTGTTGGCAGATAATTTTGCAATGTGAATACAATGTCATAAAAAAGTAATTCAAATTTGAATCCAAAGTTCTACTTGTAGAAAATCATCTGAAGGATATAATTTTGTGCCAATATAACATTTAGAACTCGATATCTCAAATAAGAGATGATTAAAGCAGTTACATTTGAGCCAAATAAGGAAATTATATATTATACATATAATATATACAATTACATATATTATATATATAATTACGTATGTATATATATGTCCCTTGAAAAAATACTGTCGAAAAATATTTATGATTATAAAAAAAATACTTCTTAAGCATTGCTAAGCAAATAAAGAAACTTGCAAATAAAATTAGGCATCAGATGATAATTTTGATACATAAGGTAAATTTTTTTCGTTTTACACTTCTCTGCATGTTTCAAATTTCATACAACCAACATATATTACTTTTCCAATAAATATAAGTATATTACACAATATTTGTTCATATAATAAAGACACATGCCTATTTTAAAAGAAAGCTTTGGGCTGCCTGGGTGGTTCAGTCCCTTAAGCATCCAACTCTTAATTTTGGCTCAGGTCATGATCTCACAGTTTGTGAGATCCTGTCTCGCTCAGGCTGTATGCTGACAGTGCAGAGCCTGCTTGGGATTCTCTCTCCCTCTCTCTCTCTGCACCTTCCCCACTTGCACACACGGGGTCTCTCTTCCTCAGTAAATAAATAAACATTAAAAAAAATAAAATAAATAGAAGAAAGTTTTGAAATCTAAATAGCGTAATATTAGAAGACTATCTTCTAAATAGAAAACAGTCTTCTATTAGAGTGAAGAATTTCCTTTTGCAACTTTTTCAATGAAATGGACATTTATTAGGAATAAATAGATGTGTTTAACGGACATTTTTCAATCAGCATTGCTTACAATCCATGGAACTTCAATGAGTCTGGCTTTGGCATGGACAATGGTCATCTAAACATTTAAGTGAACATTTGTATTTATATTATGTAACTTTGGAAAAATTTATGTTGACAGGAAGGGAAAGGGAGATATTTGAAATTATTTTAATTCTTATGTTTTATCTTCATATGCTTTTGTTATCGAGTTTAAATACAACCACTACTGTTTAAATTAAAAAAAACACAATGAAATAAATCTAAGAAATCACTTAGTGATTTTTAAAGCCCCTATTTTTTAATTTTGTGCTTACTGGGTACAAAATAGGATTAAGCACAGTCAGATATAGTGGATTTTACATAAGAGGGCAGAGCACATAATCTTCTGATAGATAAAAGCCATTAAAAATAATAGTTATGTTTAACCCTTTGTTTGGGCTGGTTTGCTAACCAAAAAGTAAGACTCAAAAACAATTGAAATCTTCAACTATAAGACACAGGGCTATTTCAAGAGTCTTTAAGAAGTTTCAGGACAAGTGCTGGCATTATTGCTTTTGAAAGAACACTGATTTTCACAATGAGACAGAAGAGATTCAAATCTAGGCTTCATCATTGGTTAACTCTGCAGCTTTGAACTACTCAGTCAACTTGAGTCCAACCAACTTTCTTATTGTAAAATGGAGATGATGCCATTCTCTTTCCTGTGTGTGTGTGTGTGTGTGTGTGAGAGAGAGAGAGAGAGAGAGAGAGATTTCACTGCTATGCTCTGTCAAATTTCAGGTTTAATTTGAGACACTTAAAAAAAATCCAAAATCCCTTAAAATACAATAATTTGAGACATGGAAATGTATATTTTTTAAACAATCATCGATAATTACTTCTCATATTTTTAAAATTGATATTCTCCAGCTATTCAAAAGAATTTGTAGTAGCTTAATATCTACTGTGAAACCCAGAAACCCTTAAGAAGATCTCAAGTACCGAGAAGACAGACTTTAGTTTCATCAAATGTTTGTATTGTCAGCTCTAAGAAAGACAAAGCCAAACGTTTGGTCAAGATTTCATTTCTTCCCAAGCTTTTATGTGTTGAGGCTGAAAGAGGATCACTGAATCCCTTAACTCCTCTCTGTAAAACTGAATATTCTGTGACAATAAATCCTACCTTGTCCAGACTTACTCGTTAAGTAAATTGGTATCAATGAAATAATCAAAAGCAAACCAATTATATTCTGGCATCTTTTATCCATCTGTTTGGATTTAACTGTCTATTAAATGGTGTTTGCATTTGAGGAAATGCTCTATTGTAGGCAGAAGTACTCAATTATTTAGATTATACATTTGAATAAACTGTGCAGTGGAAGGACTACTCTTGTAATGTAGGACAATTACATTTTCTTGCATAGTTTACAGATTATTAAACTAATATCAATTCGACCCACACTACCAGTTGCTGGATTCTAACCTTTGCCTTTGAGACTTAGCTACTATGAGGGTCTAGTTTCTACCCCAACAATTAGCAACCTGTGTCAATCACTTCAAATTATACCAAATTATGTAAATTGGTTTTGGGAAAAGGACTATATGAGAAGAGACCACAAAAATTTAATTTCAGTAAAGATCATAGGTGAGGTTTGTAGCTGCTTGCTACTGCTTGAGGGCTGCCAGATATCTGTAGTTAGTAAGCAATTGTTCTATTGTTTCAGAATGGCTTTCCCCACACATACAGGCTGGGAGAAACCTCTGCATGAGCCTTCCCAGAACACAGGACCATCACCTCCACTGAAGCTGAACACCTCGGAACTGCAAAGATTGCCTTTGCTAGAAATATCTTTAATTTTCTTGAAAGAGGCATTAGGTCCTTAACACATAAGTTCATCACGATGTGCAATGTTTAATATATATAACAAACTGTCCCATTCAAACTCCATTTTCACAGAATTCTGTGTTTATAAGATTACCCGATAAGGTAATCTCTTTTCTCTCACTTCTACATTTTTGTTATAAAATTTAAAAATACTTTTTAGCTATAAGAATAATACCCATCTGCTGTAACAAAACAGAGATGCTCCTCTCTCCAATCTTGCCTGCCACTCATTATGCAATAAATGGTATGGATGTAGATTTTTGTCTGTTTATAAATGCAGGCATAATTTTGAAAATCTATATTTTATAAAATAGGATTAAAGAACTTGAGAGAACATGAGTTATAGATAAAGCAAACTGGTAACTTGATTCCCCCAATGTGATTTGTTGGAAAATTTAAATACTCTCTATTTTCATATACCCAATTTGCATGGCTAGTTTCTATTTCTCACCTGTCCACAAAGGAACTTGAATTAGGGTGTAGAGCCTTTATTGTACACCAGTTTTAGTTCTAACAGATAAATTGAGGGTCACAGAGGTTAAGTGAATACTCAAAATCATATAGAGAGCTGATGGCATATAGGGGAGCAGACCCAGGTATTCTCAGTTCCTTGTTTTGTGCATTATTCTCTGACCTCCAGTGGTTCTTATGCACAAATAGGCGAACTGGACTTTTCGCTTCAGGGTTTTTTTTTTTTTTTTATGTGTCACTACAACAGATAATTCGTACAAATTCTAGAAGTATTTGTATTCATCAAAAAATGTGTTCCAACCCTCATATAAATGTGGAAAGCCAACATGTTTTCATTCCAGTAAACTCTGAGTGTCCTCATATTCCAGACCATATTTATTTATTTTTATATATTCAGTACAGAGATTATAGTTTTATGTGTCAACTTGGCTAGACCGTAAGTATTCGGTTATTCAATCAAGCAAGAATCTAGGTATAGCTCTGAAGGTATTTTGAAGATGTGATCAACATCTACAATCAGTTGACTTTTTATCTAAAGGAAGTTACCCTCGAGAATCTGAGTGGAGCTGATCTAATCGGTTTAAAGGCCTTAATAGCAGACCTGAAGAAGTTTCTTCCTGTGGACTGTTTTGAACTGTGGTGTTTGCTTCTACCCAAGAGTTTCAGCCTGCCCTTTCTGGCAGCCTATCCTATAGATTTGGATTTGTCTAGCCAGCCCTGGACAATTTCATAAACTAACTCCTTGATAGAGGTAAATAAACTTGTATCTCCTCCTGAACTTTGATATAAGTGACTACCAGCTACAGTAATCAGGAAATGTTTTCCAAATTGATGAATGTATGAATGAGTGTTTTATTTCATTAAAAACTATAAACACATTTGACTTGAATTTATCACATTACTTACATTTTGTTAGTTTACTTAAATGTTTATGTGTATTAATATTAATAAACCAGACCCTCTGGTGATTTAAGGATTAAATGTCTATTTTTATTTCTCTTTTTAGAAAATAAATCTCATGGTGTGTCCCAAGTAAAGTGGACTAGCTTCCTTGGTTATAGAAATATACAGAGAATAAGACTTTTTTAAAAAAATTAATATTTGTAGGGAAGAGTGTACATTTATATAGTCTGTTCTCAGTTGTTGAAGAAGAACCTGGTTAAATCTCCCCAGACCATATGAATCCCTTATTTTAAATCTCTAGTGCTGTAAATAATGAAATAGCAATATCTTGCAAGCATTGTATTGACTATAGTATCCCTTTGAAGTGAAGATTTGGCTTATGGGTTACTCAGATCCTGTCCTTCCATTAATTAAAACTCTCATATATTTTTGGGGGTGTGGGGATATTAAAACATTTCTTACATAATTTTGTTATTGACCGACTGTTGTTTAGGTGTAATGATGATGACAGCATTATCACTGCAAGAAAAAAATGAAACAAAACAAAACAAAAACCCTCCTTCACAAACAGCTAAGAGAAAGAAAAATACAGAATAAGTCTTTTCATACAACTGATCAAATATAGAGCTTTTTAAGGACCTCCAATTCCAGATTGGTTCCAACATTTAGGGTGTATAACTTCAAATAAAACCTTTCCTATATTCATGGGTGAAAGAACCGATGATAAATAAGACTAGCAGCACAAGCCAATCTTTTACAATTATTTGCATTTCCAATGGATGTTGACTGCACATTCATTGACTCCATAGTCAAGTAATGTCAGGGTGACAGGTGTGCAGGAAATGATTCTGATTCATAATGCGTGTAACTCAAGGTGCATATCAAACTGTATAACACTATTTATCAGAAATGTTTGGGGACAGCAAAACATTTAGGTAAACAAGGTTTTGTGTGATCAAGGGAGTTACAGGGTAATTGATTCATGTCAGGAGATATAACCTAGATTTGGAAAGGAGGTGGTTTTGAATTGAGGATTTAGGACCTGTGGAGCTTTAATTACATAAATGTAGGATTCCCAAATTTCATTAGCAGTATTAATGTGTATTTTGGCTTGCATTTTAAACACATAAAAATAAGTTATCCGGTATCCTTTCGAAAATCCCAGACACAGTAAAATATTTAAAGCATGAACATTTAAATGTTTGAATAAACATTGTTTTTCAAATATAATTTGTCTTGAAGTTAAATACTGGCCAAAGTGAAAAAAAGAATCTACCAGTATATGGGAATTCAGGCTCTACTGTTTGTTCCTTGGGTTCATATTTTTGTCCTCAAATACTAAAAATACCTCTGTACACAACCTACGTTTTCTACATAATTACTCATTTTGAATTTCAGTCTTTCCTGTTTATTGATGCATTTCCTGCATCAATACAGGCAGAACCATATAAATTCTATTGTGTGGTCGATGACTGCTTCACTGATTTCCTGACAAACGTGGGCTTTCTTATTTTCACTGTATACTTCCCTTCATGGACAAATACTTGTTTCTCCTATGAGGAATAGTAATCTGTTCCATATTGCTATTATAGAAACAATCATAGATATTGAGTTGGAGATTTACTATTTAAAGTTTGTAAATTTTGCTTAAAAGGATCCCCATGTGTTCATGAAGCCTCCATACTCTAATGAATGAGCCCCTTATCTTACAGCTGTTATATCTGCCTCTGAGAGACTTGTTCATTGAATTCCCTGGCCTCACCTAAGGTGGAAATTGGGGAGTACATCCTTCTTGGAGGTGGCACAGCTTTGACAGGAGACTTGCTATTGGGGCAAGTTTGGTGGCCTAGGAATTACTTTAAACTTGGAATCGCAGTCTTTTCTATCCAGTCTTAGGATTTCTTAAGTAATATAATTCTCGGTACTATTAAGATTTCCAGTCTATTTACTTTCTATCAAGTGCATTGGATAATAACCAAAGCCAAATGTCTTGTCTAAATATAAAGTTTATTGATTCCTGTCTCCAAGTCACTGGCCTCAGTGATTTACCCATCTATACTTGAATGCACATTCTTTAGTTTAATGGCCTCTGATTCAGGGTACTGCTCCTTTTTATTTTTAAGGTAAAATATATCATGGCTTCATATTGATTTTTCAGTTCAAATTTGGAACATCAGGAATCTAAAAAATTTCTTTGATCCTATATCTATACGTACTTTCTCATAATCTGAGGAGCCTAATTCTCAATGAGAGCAGGAATAATAGAATTAAAGTATCTTCTTCTAATATGCACACGACTATCTCAGAATGCCAATGTAAATGTTAAGACCAATAATATAATTACAGAAAAACAGTTTAAAAATTTGTTGCAGTTCTGTATTTCCCACTAGGGACATGCAGTCAAATTCTTGGGTTTTAAAGCCACTTATCATAGCTTCTCCTTTGTAGTTATTCCAACAGCTTGGTGTACATTAAGGTTTATTTATTTTCATGTTCTTTTCAATAGTTAAGAATTTCTTTTTCAGTTAAATTTTATACTATCCTATAAAAGTGTTACAAAATAAAATCAGCATAAGCAGGTACATTCAAAGACCATAAGCTTTTCACACTGTCTCCTTTACCCTATTCTCTCCCTTCTACTTTAGGTGACCACATTTCCTGAGTCATTCTTTTTGGTATGATACTCAAACACACATATTTGTATGCCCCCTTTATGGGATAAAATAATTGCATACTCTACACACTTTCCTCTACCTTGCTTTTAATCCCTTAATATTCTTACAAATCACTTCTTGGTAGAGTATAGAGATTCTTTATTATTTTTTATGGCTGTATAATCTTCTATTATATGGAGCTGCCATAAATAGTTCACTCTATTTCTATTTGTTTCCCTATTAAGAGACACTTTTTTCTTTTTTATACTATAAATAATCCTTGTGCAAATGTATTTTCCCATTTTTTGTTAGTGTAACTTTGGGATAGATTCCTACAAGAGGGATCAATGGATACATAGCTACCCAGTTACCCCAGTACTACTTATTAAAATTTCCATTTTCTTTACACCAATTTGAGAGGTCAAATTATTATATATTATATATGTTATTCATATAGTATATACTTATTAGATATTACATTCACACATGCAGTTGTGTTTATTTCTGTATTGTCTACATCTTACATCTGTCTTTGTGATAATTTAAAAACTATGACCACAAGTTCTTTGATACTCAACCCCTGTTCCAAGAGGTGGAACTTAATTTCCCTGCCCTTGCATGAGGACTAGAATTAGTGACTTACCTCTAAACAATATTGTATGGCAAAAATGATGGTATGTCACTTTGAAGATTAGGCAATAGAAGACTGTGGCTTCCATCTTGGATTTGGGTTTTGCCTCTCTCGTCTGTCTCTTTCCCCTTCATTTTCTCTCATACTCAATCTGGAAGAAGCCAGCTGCCATGTCATGTGCATAGATGGCTCAACTTCAGATGACTGCAACCCCAACCAATGACTTGACTGCAGCCTCATGAGAGACCATAAGCCAGAACCACCCAGCTAGGCAGCCATTAGATTCCTGGCATTGAGGATATGAGATAATAAATATATTTTTTTAAGCTCATCAATTTGGGGAAATTTGTTACACAGTAATAGATAAGTAATACATTCCATCTATTCATGAGCCAATATCATACAATTTTAATCACATAGGCTTTATTGTATGTTTTTATTGTTCTTCATTTCCCAGGTTTTTAAGGCTACCTTCCCCTGTTTATTCATCAAATTACATCCTATAATTATATTCTCTAGATCCAGACAGATCCATAGTGCTATTTTTTTTTACTTAGGTTATACTAAATACAGTATATAAATTAAGAAGAACTGTCATTTTTACATTGAACATTCCTATTTGAAACATGATACATTTTCCATTTAACCAAGTTTTCTTTTGTGTTTTTATGTATTTTCTAGTTTCCTCAGAAATATTTTATATATTTCTTGTTAAATCTATGTTCAATGTATTTTTTTTTCTCTTTGCTGTGATGAGTGTATTTTGATTCTCTTGCTTTTCTTCCATTATTTCCTTCCCTCTTCCTCTTCCCCCCTCCTCTTTTCTTCTTCCACTTTTGGTTTTTATGTATGACTAATTTTGATTTTTGTAAGTTGATTTTGTAACCTCCTGGGGCAAGCAGAGTCCTTACCTGCCCCCACCCCCCAAAAGTATGCATTCTAATCCTTGGACTCTGTGACTATGCTAGGTTAAATGGAAAGGGGAATTAAGGTTGCAGATAGAATGAAGATTGCTAATCAACTGACCTTCAAATAGGGAGATTATCCTACTTATACAGGTGAGGCCAATGTAATTTCAAGAGTTTCATAAGAACAGAAGTGGGAGGCAGGGAGCTGGAGAGTCATTGTTAGAAAGGTATGGTGTGAGAAAGACTTGAACTGCTATTTCTGGCTTTGCAGATAGAAGGGGCCACAAGCAAGGAAATGAGGATGGCTTCTAGAAGCTGGAAAAAGCAAAGAAATTAATTTTTCCCTAGAGGCTCCAGAAGGTATGTAGTCCTGCCAACACCTTGATTTTAACCTAGTGAGACCCGGAACTATAAGGTAACACATTTTTGTTGTTTTAAGCTACTATGTTGCGGTAATTTGTTACAGCAGGAATGGAAATGAACGCACCTGAAATTCATTAATTTTTCTTATTGTTTTCAGTGACTTCTCTATTGATTCTTTTTAGTTTTGAAGATATACAATCATGTCATCTGAAAAGGAATGCCAGTTCCAATTTGTATGATTCTGGGTGCTTTGACTGATATCCTCTGAAATAATAATAGGCTAAGATTAATGCAGTGGGCATCTTTGTTTGGAAAGCTTCTATTTTCACATTAAGGGACTGGCTTTTTGGTTAAAGCATATATATTTTATCATATTAAAGTATCCATAAATTCCAGTTTTGTTGAGTTTTTTAAATAAATGGTATTAAATTTTTGCAAAGGTTTTTTCTGTATTTTCCTATTTTCTATAGGAAAATAATCCTATAGACCTTCTCCTTAGTTCTATTAATAAGATGGTGGGATCCTGTTTGCAAATACTTCATTAGAGATTTTTATTTTGATATTTAAAGGTGATGTTGATCTATAGTTTTATTTTTTGATGAATTTTTTGGTCATATTTTGGAATCACTATTATACTTCCTCGGGGAAATTAAATTGACAAAAGGGAAATACTGATATATACTAAAATGTGGATAAACCTTAAAAACAGTATGCTAAATAAAAGAAGCCAGACACAAAAGACAACATACTGTATGAATTAATTTATATGAAATGTCTAATAAAGTCAAATCTCTAGAGCAGGAAAGTAAATTAGTGGGTGCCTAGGGCTAGAAGTCAGAATGAAGATTAGCTTTAAATGGGCAAGGGGATCTTACTGGAGTGAGGGAAATGTTCAAAAAGTGGATTGTAGTGATGATGACAGCAGAACTCATCAATTTACTAAAAATTGTTAGTTTATACATTTAAAATGAAGATAGATTTTAGAATATGAAAATTACAACTCATTTAAGTTATTAAAGTCATAAATTTAAAAATACTGAAATGTAGTCCTACTAAAACAATACAGTTGTGTTTAATAGAGAAAAATGAAGTTGGAAATCTCCCTCCCTTTCCATATTCTGAAATAGTTCCAGTAACATAGAAATGATCTAATACAGAAATGTTTGGTAGAGTACCCAGTGCAAATATTGGGCCTGGTGATTCATTGTGTGCACTGGGGTGGGGATGCACAGTGAGGTCTTTATAATTTTTTCTATTTCTTCTATGGTGATTATCCTGTTTAGACTTTCTGTCTTTACCAAGGTCAATTTTAAGTAGTATATTTCTTATTTCATTGGGGTGCCTGGGTAGCTCAGTCAGTTGAACGCCAAACTCTTAGATTTCGGCTCAGGTCATGCTCCCAGGGTCATGGGATCAAGCTCTGCAGCAGGCTCTGTGCTGATCATGGAGCCTGCTTAAGATGCTCTCTCTCTCTCTCTCTCTCTGCCCACCCCCCATGTCTCTCTCCTTCTCTCTCTTTCTAAAAAAAAAAAAAAGAAGAAAAAAGAAAAAAAAAAGAAAAAATTAATTTATTTTACCTGAAACCAATACTACACTACATGTTAACTAACTTGAATTTAAATAGGATCCTGGAAGAAAAAAATTAATTTCATTTAGATTTTAAAGTATATTTACACAGTGATACTCAAATATATCTTTATTTTGTGATTTTTGAAAAATTCTTCACTTACTATTTTTAATTTTTGTGTTTTCTCCCTTTTGCCCTTGATTAGGTAAGCTAATACATTATATGTTTTGTTGATCTTATTACAAACAATGATATTTGGATTTGCAAAATGTATCTTGGTGCTGGTTGTCCTGAGTAAATTCTTCTAGATACTCGTTGTGCCCTTTCAATATGTGCTTTCAATACATATTTTTTTTATTTTTTGTATTTAAAAAAATTTTTAACGTTTATTCTTTATTGAGATATAGAGACAGACTGATCATGACCAGGGAAGGGGCAGAGAGAGGGAGACACAGAACCTGAAGCAGGCTCCAGGCTCCGAGCTATCAGCACAGAGCCTGATGTGGGGCTCAAACTCACAAACCGTGAGATCATGACCTGAGCCGAAGTTGGACACCCAACCAACTGAGCCACCCAGGTACCCCTCAATACATATTTTTTAATTTCAAGAGGCATTCTTGAGTTACCAATTTTAGTGATTATTCTATTCCATTGCTTTGCTTTGTTTCTTTGAGGACACCTATTGTACATATATTTCATCTTCTTTTCCTATATTGTATATCTGTGACTTTCTCTTGGAACTTGCTATCCATTTTGTATCTTTTTCAACATATTTATTGGGATATAATTTACATATCATAAAGTTCATCTGCTTTAAGTGCACAGTTTCATAATTTTTAGTAAATGTATATAATTGAACAGTAATCCCTATGATCCAGGTGAAGAACGCTTTCATCACCTTATGCTATAGCATAGAACAAGCCACTGTAAATTAAATGGAAGGAGATAATGCAAAGAAAAATCTCCAAATAAACCAAAATCAAATTAGAAATCAAGAATGAAAAAACAAGTTGGGAAATCCCCCAAATATATGAAATTATTCGATTCATTTATAAATAACACAAGGATCAAAGAAACATTCAGCTACAGAATATTCCACATACTCTTAGCTTCTTTAAAGTCTTTGTCTCCTAACTGCAAAATCTAAGATCAATTACAAATGATTTCTAGTGAAGTGTATGGATAACAAATTGCCATTTCTTTGAATTTCTCCTAATTTTTGGTTGAAATCTAAACATTTTAGATATATTTTAGTAACCTGAAATTTTATTTTTCTAGCATCTTCTTGTTGTTTGGCTTTTTGATTTTGGGCGTCTTTTTTTAAATTTTTCTTAACGTATATTTACTTTTGAGACAGAGAGAGACAGAGCATGAATGGGGGAGGGTCAGAGAGAGAGGGAGACACAGAATCTGAAACAGGCTCCAGGTTCTGAGCTGTCAGCACAGAGCCCGACGCGGGGCTTGAACTCACAAACCACGAGATCATGACCTGAGCCGAAGTCACATGCTTAACCGACTGAGCCATCCAGGCGCCCCTGTTGTTTTGTTTTGTTTTGGTAACTTGCCATACTCCAGACATCTTTCTCCCATTGTTTTTAAGTGCTCATATGTCTGCTCAAATCTTTTATTCTGATTTTTATTTTTAAGTCTGGCATCCCTGGCTTTCTCCTGTGAGTACATGGCTTATGAGGCAGTCAATGATGTGGGCAGAGGTTGTGTTAAAATGTGTCAAGTTCATAAGGCTTCCACCTTCTGTGATCGATATGTGTGTGAGTTGGAGAGTACATTCAGTGTTCATGCAGTCCTCAAATCTCTCTCTTGCCTTTTAATTTCCTCTGTATTCCCCTGAGTCTCCTCTGTATATGTTCAGTTTCCTGGTCAGCCAGAGATGTGTACACAACTTATCTAGTTTTATATCCTTCTAGGATCTCTCTTAAAGTCTGGCTGGTTTGCCACTCAAAACAACTGTGGACTTCCCCATTTGGTTTCCATGGGAATTTGTTTCTTACCATAATTGCCATGTTTATCTGACAAAGCTAGAAGTTTTAACCACCTGCTCCAAATTGACTCTGTCCTCTCTGACAGTAAAGCTGTTGGTTTTGCAGCCATCTGCACTCTGATAAAGCTACAGATCTCAAGCAACCAAGTTTGAGACACGCACATGTGTGTGTATGTGTGTGGTAGACGCCTGAAGAAGGGGAGGAGTATGGTGATACCTGCACACACAAAGGCCACAGATTAGTGCTGTTCTTACCTGAAGACAAAGCAGTTTTTCAAGAATAAATATTTGTTGGTTTATGTCATATCTTAAGTCTATTTCAACACCTTGGGGTAGTTATTTTTAAGAATTTTGTTTAGCTAAATACATTGGCCTCCGCATGCCTCTGTAGCCACGGTACCGCCTGTCGTTTCTTTGGATTCTAAAATTGTTCATTTTCACGTTCCATCTTTTTCTTAAGGTGTCTACTGTTTATTCACTGTCATGTGTGCATGTGTGTGTTCAAATAAAATGTATTTACCTAGACAAAAAGATGGTCCAGATTTGGCCGTTGAGCCTTGTTTTCTGATCTTGTTTTAAGTTTTCCTTTTTAGCTTGGATGGATGAAAGCTAAAAGTGAGTGGAATGAAGAATACAATATGATACACATAGAAAGACACAGTTTTTTCTTCCCCCAGTGGTGGAACTAGAAACGTAAAACCTGTTATTCTTTCTTGGGAATGTGCAATGGGACTAGATCTTACTGAACAGTTGCTGGTGCCAGATGTTGAGCCCAGTATTTAATTCTTAAGGTAATCCCATACCACATGTGGTAGTAAAGGGATTATGATGACATTTTTGGATTTAGGGAAGTTAGATTAGACTATCAGTTCCTTGAGGGTCAGGAACTCACAAGCCTTGTTCATTGCCCTGTCTCTAAGGCCTGGACAAATGCTGGCGTCTAACACTAACATCCGGCTGAAAAAGGACATGCTTACAGCATCAAATAATCAGGGACATTCACAAAAAAGAGAAAAACCTAATATTAAAGTTCATGAAAGATATTAACCTAATCATCCTAGGAAAAATTAGAATATCCTTGGGCTTTTGTTAGGTTATGATATACTTAGGTTACGATGTACTATAATTTTTATGCACTTTAACGTTTAAAAATTGTGAAATATGATCTACATGTAGGGAAAAAGGCATTGTACATGAATGTATAGTTGAAGGAGTAATAACCCTTGTAATAATTAGCTAGGTAACAAGATGGGATCACAATATACTCCTTACCCGCCATTCTGATTTTTGTAATAATAATTTTCTTGCTTTATTTGTAATCACTCTTGATTTGCATGCATCCCTGGATTATGTAGTTTAGTTTTCACTATTGTTTATTCACACTTGTGTTTCTTCTCATTTAACTGTTCTTTGTGAAATGACTTTTTATTTTATTTTGGTCTTTTTTACCGACTTCTCTGTGGCTCAGTGTTTCTAATTCTCATTTATGGTGCTCTTTTGTTTCTTCTGTTTATTTTCACTGAGGTCATTTTGAAATATTTGGTTACAATTTGTATCCATTTTGCAAACAGGTTATTATGGCATGCTTTTATTAACTGAGAGGATGCTATTCTCTTTGTTTTCATTTCTTATAATGTACTGGATTCCTTGTATAGTGCACGTTTTTACATAAAATTAGTTTATTTAAACTTTTAGGGAGGACTGACTAGTCAGGATAGTTTTTCTAACTTCTCTAGAAGAATCGACTCTAGAGATCCTGCTTTGGTTGTTTTTGCAAAAAGAGCAAAATACTTTCTGAGATTTGCTTTCCCTGCTGTCCTTCCTCCTTTTTTATCTGGACCTTCGCTTCATTTTGCTGTTATTCTTCCCATCTTGCTTAATTTACATCCTAGTTTCAGTAATTTATTGTGTGTGTGTGTGTGTGTGTGTGTGTGTGTGTGTGTGTGTAGGAAAAGAGCTCAGGTCTTTGTCTTTGTTTTGTTTTGCTTTGTTTTAGTTTTGAGTATTGACGTGGCTAAGACTTCTTTGGCCTTCTCACCTTGCTATGAATCCCCTGTTTTCCCTGTAGTAAGTGTGCAAACTTCTGTCATTTGCAGCTACTTTTTCAAATTGGCCTGTCACCCTTTCTAATAAATGTCTTTTGGATATTTTGGGATTTCCCTGTTGCTTTTCTTTTCTTCCTCCCACAGAGCTATTGATTCCACATTGTACTACTATATGTTTTCTCCCCATCTGCTCATATTTTGCTTTTCATGTAGATAATATATCACCAGGTATTTTATAAAGATTGTCTGGGTTGTTCTTGTTGTGATGGTTAATTTCATCATCCTCGTTGTCTTATTCTGTGGTAGGATTGAGATAGCTTCAAAAACTATGGTGTAAGAATTGTACTTTGGCTATCACCCAATTAAGCAGTTAATCAACTCTATCTTCCCACAGAAAGCCATTATAAATATTGGGCAGAATATAAAAGACAATTATTAAAAAGGACTGAAGAATTACCACAAACAGGCAGATTATAAAGGGGAGTGGGCACTTGGAGGAAGGGGACAACAGAGTGTTACCCATTTTCTTTAAAGGCTGAAGGGTAAGCTGATAGAACATTTCCAGATTTTCTTGTCTGAAAAACCAGAGGACAGTTTTTGGACAAGTGCTTTTCAGATACTGAAGGAGAAATCCCAGAAGGAAGAGAACCAGGCAGCAGAAGTCCCACATTTGGTATTTCAACCCTGTTTAGATGTCTGGCTGAGTCATAAATCATGAATATACAAGATACTCCATCTCAATATAAAAGACTAAGTTTTCATTTTATCTGCTGTTCAGGAAACAGAGTTTTTTGGTGCATTGAACCAAGTTAATGGCCCATTAAAATATATATATGTATACATATATATTTATATATATGTGTGTGTGTCTATATTTATATTTATGTGTGTATATATATTTATATTTATGTGTGTGTGTATATATACACATATATATATCCATACCCACCCCTTTGAAGACTGTAACAGAATCCAGAGTACGAAAAGTATAATAGCACAATGTCCAGTATCCAGAGTCACCAGACATGAGACAAGGACAATATGAACTCTTTTCTAGAGAAAGAATGATCAATGTGGAAATCAATTTTCAAATGTCTGATTATTGGAATTTGACATAACATTTAAAAGCAGTTATTATAATTGTGCTCAAGATCAAAAAGGGAAACTGGTTTACAATAAATGAAAAGATTGGAAATCTCCACAAAGAAATAAAAATTCTGTATCTGAAAATAAAAACTCCGTGAGTGGCTTCAGCTGCAGACTACACATGGCATAGCAGAGGTAGAAGTCAGTAGACTGTTTCAATACAAAATATCCAACCTGGAAAGTGGTTAGGAGGTTGAAAAAAATGAACAGAACCTCACAGATCCTTGAAACATTATGAAAAAGAAGTATTATGTATGTAATTGGTGTTTCAGAGGGAGAAAGATAGGGAATTGAACAAAAAATAATTATAATGACAATTAAGAAATAATGGCTGGGGCACCTGGGTGACTCAGTTGGTTGAACATCCAGCTTCGGCTCAGCTCATGATCTCATGGTTCCTGAGTTCAAGTCCTGCATTGGGCTTCCTGCTGTCAGCGCAGAGCCCACTTTGGATCTTTTGTCCCCCTCTGTCTGCCCCTCCCCGGCTTGCACGCGTTCTCTCTCTCTCTCTCTCTCTCTCTCTCTCTCAAAAATAAATGCACCTTTGGAAAAAAAGCAAAATGGGTAAAAACTTTCCAAATTTGGTAAAGACATAAATGTAGATATTCAAGAATCTCTGCAAATCTACTGAGAAGAACGTACAAAGATAACCTCTTTAAAGACACATCACAGTCAAACTGCTGAAAACTAAAAAGAAAAATCTTAGAAGCAGAAAGTGTACATTGACACTTAAATTACAAAGGAACAACAATTTACATGTTGCCTGACTTTTGCGAAACTATGGAGGCCAGAAAACAGTGGAAAATGTCACTAAAATACTAACGCTAAAAACTGTCACCCCAACTTATATATTGAACAAAATTATCCTTTCAGAATAAAGGTGAAATAAAGACCTTTTCAGGGGAAAGAAAACTAAGATAATTCATTACCAACCGATCTGCACCATAAGAAATGTTAAAGAAAATTCCTGAAGTTGTAGAAGTTATGTAAAGTTGTGCATGAAAGTAATTTATATTCTATTTGTCTTACATATAGGAAACACAGGTTTAATTTGCTTCATTTGAGATCAATCTCAAACAGTTATGTTCACTTATTTATTAATCATAATGTTAATAGAGGCATCATTGTCAGTATGTGCATTTCACTCTTGTAAATGCTTTATAGTCAGTACCTTATTTAATTTTCTCAACCTACATCTGAGAATAGGTATAGTTATTCCCACTGATAGATTAGGAAGATGAATTGATTGGTTCAATGGCTTGTCTAAAATCCTAATAATTGGTACAGCCAGGCATGACTCTAGACTCATTTCTCTTACTTTTAGTCTTATTTATTTGTTGAATCCATTTAGTATTGAAATTGCTAACTGTCCTCTCCTTTAACCCAAAATTAGAATACTTTGAACTATTATTAAAAATTGTTTTACTGATTGAAGTGGTTAGGCTGCAGTTATTGAAAAACAAACTGAAAAATGTACTCTTGTCATACTGAGTGATAACAGTTATTGAACTTGGGCTCTTGTCAGGTTTATAAAAAGCATGGATAGGGAAAAAGTGGGATCCAAATAGTAATTAGAGTGGGAATATTCATGAGGAACAGGAGAAATAAATCTCCAAGCTCCTCTGAAATTCTCCTTCTTAAGTCATGCTTCTGGAAAAAAGACACTGATTTTCACCAACTTCTATTATGATGTTGTGACTAAAATTTGAACTTGACATAGCCCGGGTGATTAAATAATAATAAACATTAGTATTAGTATTAGTGATTATATTATTTATAATAATAAATATAATAATCAGAGTAAAATAAAAGAATTATGCTTAATAAAGAATTGCTTAATTTAGTAATTTAAATCGAGTGGCTGAGGAAATTTCATGGATGTATATTTGAGATTGCTTCAACAGAGGAGGTCAGACAAAGTTTTGGATCTGATTTCTTATTTGTAGTTACTGTAGCCAATTGTTGTCTGCCTTTCTAACAATCATTATACCTGTTTACTTGTTATGGAATCAAGTTTTGTTTAGATATAATGCAGCCATGTGTTACATTGGGGTACATTTTGATTACTTAAGCCAATATGAAAACTCTATTTCCCTTCCCAGGAATGATTTTGGAATAAATATGTGATGAAGTTCTGGGCAATGAAACATAAAGGGGTTTCACTACAGTGTGCCTATTCCTGAGATACTATTCACCATTTTAAACCATATGTGTGGCCTCATAGTCTGGTTCTCTGGTTATACTCACTGGTGAACTGATGATTAAAAAAGTCATCTTTAATTGGTACCTCGTGACATGCCAGCACCAGATAGAGTAGTGTGTTGCTAGCATATTACAACATGAGTCATCTCTGTAGGCACAAATTCAAGAAGATGCCTATTCTGCTCAGAAGGTGAGACAATGAGAGGTCAAGAGCTATAAAAATTACTTGGTGGTGGGTTGCCTGGGTGGCTCAGTTGGTTGAGTGTCCGACTTCCGATCAGGTCATGATTTTGCAGTCCATGGGTTCAACCCTTACCTCTGGCTCTGTGCTGACAGCTCAGAGCCTGGAGCCTGCTTCAGATTCTGTGTCTCCTTCTCTCTCCACCCCTACCCTGCTCGCAGTGTGTTTCTCTTTCTCTCAAAAATAAAATAAACACTAAAGAAAGGTATAAAAGTTACTTGGTAGTATCTAATGATCTAACTTGATGATGAAGGATATGGAAGAAGAAAAACTGAAGTGTTGATGTCAAGAGATTAATGAATGGCCCACTCAAAATTACATCCGAACCTGCAAATATTGGCATTATATTAAAATTCTTATCAGGGGGCGCCTGAGTGGCTCCGTCAGTTAAGTGTCTGACTTGGGCTCATGTCATGATCTCATGGTTTGTGAGTTTGAGCCCCACATCAGGCTCCATGCCGACAGTGCAGAGCCCGCTTGGGATTCTCTCTCTGCCGCTTTCCTGCTCACTCTATCTCTCTCTCAAAATAAATGAATAAACTTTAAAAAAAAAGAATTCTTATCAGAATGATTCCTAAGACTGTGTTTGGATATTGATCACCTCCTTTTAGTGGGGAGTTGACTCAGTGAGCCCATGAACAATATCATAAGGAGGCAAAAATCAAAGTTGTATGTGGGCTCAACAATATGGGTGTCTGCATGAAGGATGACTTCATTGTGGAGTGCATAGAATGCACGATTTATCAATAATGTCTAACAGTGGATACCAGTTATGGCAGAGTATGTGTACATTAGGACCTGGTGGCAGGTCAATTATATTGGACCATTTCATGGTGAGGGATTTTTGTCTTTTCCAGAATAAAGCTGTCTTCTGCATTTAAATTTTCTTTCTCTGATCTTCATGCTTATGATAAAACAACCATAGATAGACTTCCTGAATGTTTTGTATGTTACTATAATCGTATCCCATGTGACTTGCCTCCAAACAAGGCATTTACATGAAAACAGGAAGACAAGAGACTTTTGGCCATGCCGTCCGTAAATCTTCAAGGTCCATCTTAATTCTCATTTCTTTCATGACGTCTTCTTGAGTACTTACATGTCTTTGATAATCATACTTCTTCTGAATCTATAGCCATTACATTTTTACATCATTTAAATTATCTTAGCACTTACTTTCTTGTTCTATCATTCAACTTTGAGGGGTATGTCCTGCTTTATTATTAATTAGACTTAATCTTTTTAAATAAGATCTTATCTCACTGGTTTCCCTTGGTCTAACAATATTTTACACATGCAAGACATGAAAAGATGGCTTCCTGATGCCAATCATATTCACAGAGCCCTAAAATTGCAGGTGATTCCAAAGGGCACTGAAACCCCAAGTCCTCCAATAAAAATCTCCTTGGTCAGAATGTTTTATTTTTGTAAAAAGGTTAGAATTGGCCGAAATAAATTGAAACCTTTCTTACTAAACAGCTAAGGTCCAGGAATAGTGTAAGATCAATGGATACCCATGTGATCTTACATTACTGTTCCTATCACTTGCAAAATTGTGTATCGGATTATATTGAAAAAGCAGACCAAGTTATTTTTATCTTGTGAAAGAAAAGTAGTTGCTCTTCTTCTTTGTAGTTTGCACTAAATTCTGATAACATAATAAATTTAAAAGTTTATCTTCTGACTCTCTAGGATGTAAGCTCCATAGGGATAGGAGTTCTCTCTCTCTGTCTCTCTCTGCTTTATTCTAGTATTTAGAAAACTGCCTCTCCTATAACAGGGATTTGATCAATAGATCATTGTTCTTCAGTTGCGTGTGGTTCTGTCTTTTCAGTTAAACATCGTTATCAAAACCAGTACGCAAAACAAAATCAACACAAAATGAGAACATTATAAAAGTGAATGTACTTATTTTAAGGTCTTTCTATCCATAAGGAAAATCAAAAGCCTTCTGAACATTGCTATCCATCTAAGAGACAGAGATTAGAAGTCATTTTTGTAGACAAAGGCATGTCAGGGATAGGAGTGTCAATCTCCAAAATCATAGATTTGCTGATTCCAAAAATTGACTTTCAACAGTTCTTCCCTTTAGTGACCTTAATAGGATATTCCAAATAAACAGTCTATGAAAACAGCTAATGCCATATGCTTATTTAGGTAAACCCAGACTGATTTTCAAACCTGATGATAACCTGGCTTTTTAGAGTGATTCCAGTTAGTGCGAAAAGACTTCCCTAAAAACCATACAACAGCAGTTTAAGATATCATTTAACTGACAGATATTGGGCTGACTGAGAGGTTAGGGGCGTCTACTTCAAAACCTCATTTCTGAAAGTCGACTATTCTGTATATATGCTATTGCACAACTTGAAAAGCCATTTGACAGAGGGCTCTAAAGAGTAGAAGAACTGGATATTTCCTAACTAAACTTTTAAGAGAGCAATTTCAAGAAATGACCATTTTCAGTTTGGAGTTCTCTAAGGGGTTTGGTTCACCTTCATCATTGATCTTTCTGTTTGAAGTGTTCATTTACCATCCTGACATAATCTAGGGCCGCACTGCATGATGTTGATGATACTTTTGTCAACGTGAAGAATGCGGTGCCATTGTTACAGAAATCGTACAAGAAACAGAGACCTTAATATGTACCATCTGTTTTACAAAAAAGCTCAATGTGGTAATGCATTTGCAATACCAGAAGCAATATCTCTAAGACATGAAATGAACATATGTTGTCTAAGAGCCTTCAGGCTGACATTGAAAAAGAGAAAAGATAGTACTTCAAGGCAAATACTGTCCCAGTAGAAAGACTGCCAGATCCAATATGGCTCAGCCTATTGACAAGTCTCTGGTGAACAACTTCATATAAAGATTTTCACATTGTTATGGGTTGTACGGCTCTCTGGCCCATTTTTTCAGCCTGGGTAAAACAGTAGAAAACACCCTCTCTGTCACTCTGGGTACTTTTCTGTTTCAGAGCAACAGATGTTGTCAGAAAAAGTCACACCACACAATAAAGTGCTTGAATGATTATTTCTAAGGCTGGAGGGAAACTGAGACGGTGTCTTCTGATGAGTGAGCAGGTAGTTTTAAGAACAGCTGAAAATGCATCTACTGAAAGCTGTACGAAACATCTAGCTATTTAGCATAAGTGGAAATTATACATTTTATGAAAGGTAGTTTATACGGTTTTCATATATATATTGAACATCAACGGAAAATTCTGACCTCACTTTTTAATATAAAAGTATAATATTTTACAGTGTAAATTTAAAATATACACACGTGAATATTCAGTATGTACATAGCCACAAGTCTATATATGTGTGTTATATTTGTATAAGTGAGCATTAAAAGAAATGACAAAGGTCAAATGGTAGGTTATTAAGGCTATTAGAAGGAAGAAGAGTTAACTAGCTTAACAAGTGTTAGTTTGCTTATATTTCGTTTCCAAAGATTCAATATGGGTTCAAGTTATGTTATCCCATAATCAGGCTTAGCTCTTCATAAACATGTCAATATGAAATAGAAAGCTTACATTTTAAAACCAGTTGAAGAACTACAGCAGTGAACTTGGAGCCAGGAGATCTGGGTTTCAGTCTTCAATCTCTATTTATAAAGTGCATGACCTGAAATAAATTTGACCTTATTCCCCCTTCAAGGCCTCAGTTACCTCAGCTATAAAGAAGGGGTTTAAAGTAAATGATCGCTAATGTTCTTTCTAAATTTGAGAATTAAATTATAATCACAAAGAGGCAATCATATAGTTTAAAATAGCAGGAGAAAAAGTGTTTTGTGTATAAAGTCAAGATAATTAACCCACCAACTTTTTATGTTTTATCTTTAAAGCCATACATTGATCTATAGGAAAGTTCAGTTAAACCATGCCTGTAAAAAAGATGTTATTTTTTTTATGTCTATCATTTGCATGACATTACATACATAGGTTTGCGTTCATATTCATTCTAAATCTTACTTGGGAAAAAAAACACAAAGGCCTCCTTTATGACTGGCCTGTTAGGTATTAGGCAGGTGAAAGATAATGGCCTGACCCAATTACAACCATACTCATATGTATTTGGAAGTAGTGCTTATGGGTTGCCTGCACGGCTCAGTCGGCAGAGTGTTCCAATTCTTGATTTCAGCTCAGGTTATGATCCCTGGGTCATGGGATCGAGCCCCGGATTGGGCTCTGTGCTGAGTGTGGAGCTTGCTTAAGATTCTCTCACTCTCCCCCTCTCCTCTGCTCATGAACTTTCTCTAAAATAAAAAATAAAAATATAAAAAGATGTAGTTCTTAGGTAAGCTGTAACATAAAATTATTAATAGATGATCATTATCTTCTATTTAAATGGAGTCTTCATGATAGCTCTCATGACCTGCTAAAGATCCAGGACTTACTCCAGACATCCTGATGCTGTTCAACCTATGATCCAAGGATGGCTTTAAGGAGGGAATTTTGGTTTTCCTTAGGGTAGTATTCTAGGCACTGGGCCCATCCTCTTTTTCCAATCCACTGATCCCTGGTGTAATAACTCTTTGGATTATGTCTCTCATAAAAGAAATCTGGATGGTTCATTAATTATTCTCTGGTAGATGCTACAAATGCAAACTCCCAACATAAAAACACATACCCAGCTTCTGAGCTGAGATTTGTATGGGAAGCTTTTCCATACCCTATTTGAAGCTGTACTCTTGATTTCATTACTAACTTCTAATCCCTGATCACACCCTAAATCTAGTTCCTGATCACTATCACCCCCTTATTGTTTTGTTACCTAGCTTCTGTTATTCATGTTATATATTATGCAACCTTAAAGGGCTTCGAAGAGCAGTGAATGCTCTGGTTACCCTTGAATTAAGAGCTTTATTCAAACTGCTGCCAGGTCTCTTGACCTGTCAACAATCAGGAGTGGGCCAACAGGAATTCTTCTCTTCACTATGGGTCAGAGGAAAGCCACTGATAAAATTCACTCCCAACTACGCAAAGTTCAAAGGCACTGGCTTGAGTGGTGGGTGTGTTTATTCAGGAACATGTGGATCTGATGAGTGCGAGGAGATTGGTGCAGTATGGCTCAGATGCAAGTCGTTGAGTATAATTGATTTTTAATGGGCTGGCTACCTGCCACCAGATGTTCATCAATTAGGTACGCTTTAAAAACCAACACAGCTGCTTATTTCATGCTGACTATCCGGTGGCTGAGGTATTGTTAGCACCGCATAAGAAGTCATCTCTGTGTCGGCTGACCAAACGTTCAGTTTGCTCTTGACCAGTCTTGATGTAGCCTATAATTATTAGCAGCGTCCCCTTTTTCTCTTTCAAAATGCCCCAGTTTGGGTAATTAATCATATGAGAATCCTACCTATTTGTCACGCTGTTCCTTGCACCTTACACACTTAAGTTAGAACTAGATCTTGCCCTATAGCAGTAAGTAATTCATATTAACATCATGCACAGAGTAGTGCTACTTCTGAACACCATTAAATTTTAGAGCCGGAAGGAATTTTTAGATTGCATTTAGTCCAGTGTTTCTTTGTTTTTTTTTCTTTCAGCACTTTATTATTTTTTTAATATGAAATTTATTGTCAAATTGGTTGCCATACAACACCCAGTGCTCATCCCAACAGGTGCCCTCCCCAACACCCCTCGCCCACCTTCCCCTCCCTCCCACCCCCCATCAACCCTCAGTTTGTTCTCAGTTTTTAAGAGTCTCTTATGTTTTGGCTCCCTCCCTCTCTAACCATTTTTTTCCCCCCTCTCCCATGGTCTTCTGTTAAGTTTCTCAGAATCCACAAATGAGTGAAAACATATGGTATCTGTCTTTCTCTGTATGACTTGTTTCACTTAGCATAACACTCTCCAGCTCCATCCACGTTGCTACAAAAGGCCATATTTCATTCTTTCTCATTGCCATGTAGTATTCCTTTGAGACTGGGATGATGCTTTGCAAATAAGTGCTGGAGCATCAGAGGTAAGTTGGTAAAAATCAGGTCATTGGTGAGCTGATTTTTACCAACTTACCTCTGCTTCTCCAGCACCTATTTGCAAAGCATCATCCCAGTTTCCTCCTTTCTCTTTCCTCTTCTAGACTGTACCTGGGGCTAGCTTATTTCCTTATCTTGTAGGTAATGCCCAAGGCCAGAGAGGGCCTTTCTCTCCTTTGAATCAGCATTTCCCCCAAAGTAAGGTGATCAAATGACCTCACTGTTCTTTATGAAGGAATTGACAATCACTTTTAGGCAAAAAGCAAATAACGTTCCCGAAATACCTTGTAAGATAATTTAATTTTATGTCTGTAAGAAGAACACAGTATTATTATAAAAGAATTTTCTGCCATCCTAAAGATGTCTTTCTATGAGTGTCGTTACAGATCTTTAAACAAATTAACCTTCTTCATGTTGTTACACTGTGATATTTTAGATAATTATCTACTGGATAATTTTGACTAGGGGTGGCCCAGCCTGTACCTGTGAAGGCCACTTTTCCCCCTGACTCTCTACTGATCTCTAGGAAATATTTATTCACTACTGGCTACTGGCTCTACCCCAGTATTTATTTACACTTCTTTTTTTTTCACTCTTTATAAATTTAATTTTCATTTTTATCAAAGAAATAGATGTAGAGGTAGAGGTTTTATAAATAATACAGTTCTAAAATCTGTAATGAAATACAGCAGCCCATGCTCTAGGGACCATCACTTACGAATTTTTTAGTTCTTTCTTTGTGTCGTTACCTTCATATTTCTAAACAATGTATTTAATTTGCTGTGTTTTGATTTTTCAGCTTTATATTATTCCTGTAACAGAGGCTTTACAGCAATTCTCCACTGCTAACATACTGTCCCTGTCTTCGTCCTCCTCATATACCACAAATTTGTTGAACTAAAGAACTGGTGTTTGAATTGTTACGAATAAGTGAATATTGCAAAGGTTCAAGCTATGTCGTATGTTATAAGCATATTTTCTTTTTCATAAACGTCTTTTAAACTTGGAAATATAACTGCCCCTTGTCCTGTTGTTTCTTTAGTTTTAGTTTTTTTTCACTTTTCTGTGTATCTGTCATTAATTTCGCAGCTCCAACTTCTCCTAACCTGTCAATTGTTCAACTCACTCAAACATTTGTAAGTTGCTTATAAGATACTTTATAAATTTTAAATTATAATCTATAAAGTAATTTACAAAGTCTATTCCTTTCTATTGTCTGTGAAATAGCCTCAGGGAGACTTGGTCCTTCTGCACTCTGTAGCCTCAGGAAGAAGGCATTGCTGTTGTTGCTGTTGTTATTTCTCTCACCCACTGTTAATGTGGAGAAATCCAATGCTGTTATGATGACTGAATTATTGCAAATGTAGTGGCTTAAAATACCACAAAATTATCTTAGTGCTCCAGAGGACGCAAGTCTGAAATGGGTCTTCTGGACTAAAATCAAGGTGCCAGCAGTCCGCATTCGTTTCTGGAGGCTCGGGGGACAAATGTCTTTCCTTGTCTTTTCTCATTTCTAGTAGGCCTCTGCATTCCTTGGCTTGTGGCCCTTCCCTCCCTCTTTTGTTTTTTTTTTTTTAATTTTTTTTTTCAACGTTTTTTATTTTATTTTTGGGACAGAGAGAGACAGAGCATGAACGGGGGAGGGGCAGAGAGAGGGAGACACAGAATCGGAAACAGGCTCCAGGCTCCGAGCCATCAGCCCAGAGCCTGACGCGGGGCTCGAACTCACGGACCGCGAGATCGTGACCTGGCTGAAGTCGGACGCTTAACCGACTGCGCCACCCAGGCGCCCCCCTTCCCTCCCTCTTGAGAGCAAGCGATGGCCTATGAAGTCTTCTCCATATCACATCACTCTGACAATAACTCTTCTGCCTCCCGCTTTCACATTTACAGACCTTTGGGATTGCTTTGGCCAATCCTGATCATCCAGGATAATCCCCCTATTTTAGGGTCACCTGGTTAGCAGTCTAAATCCCCCTTTGCTATATGCACAGGTTCTGGGGAGTAGGACATGGACATCTTTGGGGGGGCCATTCTGCCTACCACAGGCTCCTGGATGCCAATACAAACTCTTAAACATTCAACTATTTACTTAATATTTCCACTTAGATTTCTAATTGTCATCTCAAACCAAATTCAAACCAAACTCTTCATCTTCATACTCCATAAACCTGTTCTCCCTTTAGCCTTTCATATCTCAGCAAATAGACATGACAAAAATTTTAATTGCCAAAACAAATTAATGATGCCTTACATATGCTTATATCCCATCAAATCTATGATTAAATTCGTTTATTGTATTTTCAAAATATTTCTAGAATTTAGCACTTCGTCCCACCTTCCATACGTTTCATTGCCCGGAACAATTCTTAGAATATCGTAAGTACTATTAAGTATTTCATAAATGAGCTAATGAATGAATGTAGTCTATCCCAATTACATGATCACATATCTTCTATCTTCTCTGCTGGTTTATGGTTTTCTCTTTCTTTGATTACATTTTACCTGTAATTCAGATGATAATTTTATTGAGATATATATATATATATATACACACATATATATATATAATATGGTATATATAATATGGTATATATAATCTGATATATATATCAGATATATATGATATATATATGGTTTAAAACAAATATTTGTTCTCAGTTCACTCTAAGGATATGTGGTTTAGTGAGGATTCTCAATTTAGAACAACAGAAATTATTAACTGAAGCAGTTAGTAAATTTATTGCAAATACATGTGGCAGAAAAAATCAGCAAGAGTTTAGAACAGCTGGTGCTGAAAATAGGTAGGACTCAGAGAAGCTACGTCATCCACCTGCCACTGCTGCAACCCTATTATACAAATTAAGCAGTTGGGCATTGGCTTTTCTTTTCCTTCTGTTATGATTTTAGATTTTTAAACTTTATTATTTCCAGAGTTTTCTTTCTAGCAATCATTCTGAATCTATCCTGTCATTAAATTAGGGGAAAAACACTATCAATTGTAAATGAAAAGGACACAGATAAACACACATGATTCGGATTTCATAGATCTTCTGTTTAATGCTCCTTTAATATCTCAAATGTCCATGATGTTATGATCAATGAATGACCCCTCATCTTTGTATTTCCTTTCATATAAGTTGTGTTGATTACAAAGAAAAGCTGCACATTACATTTGATATTTTGGAACTTTGCTTATCTAAATATTGAATGTTTTTGAAAATTAAGATTCCCAATATTCAAGTAATTCCCCTTGAATGGGGAGGGAACTATGTGACAAGATATGGTCCTTACTTCTGTGAAGTTGAGTTGCTCTTCGTGTTAGATTACATTTACTCTAAATGGCCAAACACAGTGCTGTTCCGTCCTAGTTTGCAATGCATGTGACTCACACAGTTAATAGTAGTGGGTCAAACAGTGGTGACTAATAAGGCTAATAAGACTTATTCTATGTTGGAGCTAACAAATCCTTTATCAGTACTTCAACCACTCTGCTTATGTGGCCTCATTGTTAAGATTATGCCTTTCATCTATGGAAACCAATCCCTTTCATATACAATTTCAGCAAGAAGCTTATAAAATGTGTATTAAAGCAGTATTGACTTGTCTAACAATAAAAAGTACAATTAGGCTTCCAACACAGAGCATTTCTAATTTGCATAAAAACCTCTCTAACCTATTCCTTTTACTGCAGAATATAACCAAAAGGTTATATTCTGTTCCATGCACCAGTAATTACTCTAAAATCACTAGATAGATGTACCTATGTAATATTGTTCAGTTCTTTATGCAGATCATTAAAACTGAATTTATATGCAAGATATATCAATAGGAAAATACTATTAAAATCATTAGAAAAAAATGTCCAAGCACAATGGGTTCCTTTTACATAATATCACATAATGTAATAATTTAAGATAGTTTCTTACTGAGAGCCACTGTCTTGATAAAAATCATTCCAAGGGTAAGACTAAAGACACACTTTCATCACACCTTTTAATTGGGGCTTCTAGTTTATACAATGCATAATTTTAAAAGATTACTATTAATCATAGGAAAGAGTCATTATGAACAGACTTTATGTTAAAGGAGTAGGTAAACTGATCTGAAACTTGTGATTGTTTTAAAAATACAGGAAATGTTCATAATGGAACATTTTAATTCAGAGCACAGGTTTTTCTCTGCTCACGTACGATCCTTATCACAGAGACACATGCCTCTCTTGTGTACCTGAAAATTTTAATTCCACTTTTGAAACAGTGGAAACTGTGTTCTTTGATTTCCTTACATGACTCCTTGGAGGAAGAGTTCAGACCGTGGTTGATTCTCTACTTTGCAAAGGCGGCATGAAAATGGTTTGTGACCACTGCTGATGAGCCTTCCCACGGTTGTTTAATAAAGAGCAGCACTACTCCACCAGAGTAACACAGAATGACATTGCCTCGGGTCACTTCAGGGCATGTCACATCACGTAACACAACATAACCTGATGTAACCTGATCCAACAGGTCAGGTGCCTGTTGCCTATTTGTAGGAAATACTTTTTATTTCTCCTCTTGAAGAGGGGCCATGTCACCATGCATAACGAAATGTCAGTTCTAGCTCTGGGTCCAAGGAATACCAGTGGAAATCATTTCCTTCCCAATTACAGTGGACTCTGTTCAGCGTTGAGTTACTTAGAGTGCATGTCATTAACAAGACTGTGGTTGTGATTATTGAAAGTGAGTTGAAGGAAATCTGCCTTAATTAGAACAAATTTAAGAAGGACAAAAGTTGTATAGTAGAGAGAGAATGCCATATTTTTGTTTAAATGGCAATAAAAATAGGAAAGGGGAGAGAGAATTATGAAACAACAGTTTTAATAAAACAGCATTCTTTTACAAAAGAGAATTAGGTTTTCTAGGAAAAACAAATAAATGGCCTAGTTTATTTTTCTTTTAAAAGTAATATTAACTAATGTAATTAATTGGAAAGTTACTTGTATTGCTCCATTCCTGGATTGATCAGTGTATTTATTCACTGTGCTGGCTGCATCTAGGTATATAAAAGAGACATGATCCTCATTGTCTGTCTTCAGTAGGCTTAGGAGAAAAAAGAAACAAGGGTGGGTTACATTGCACATCTGAGATCGTAAATGCTAAACTCCAGGCTATTAGCTGTATATCCTAGAGAAGGTAGAGAGAGAAAAGAACATTGCCTGGAGTAGGAAAGAACGTCCCAGGGATTTGAATTTATTATTGCCCACTTTGAGTTTAATTTTCTAATCTCACAAGGAAATCCAAGTTTATTACAAGGTTAAAAAAACATGTAGTTCACGAGGAATGGTGAACTTTAAAAACATCTAACTTGAGTTTATCTATAAAGGTAGCTTTTCTTTCATTCTTTTACCTACCTAAGAAATATTTTTAGTTATTTAGAAATAAAACTATAGGAGTCATCCCTAGAAAATTTGAGATGAAAGGAAAATCATATAGCAGTACTATACAAATTCACTTTTAAAAAGTTAATGCATGCTTACCTAAAAGAATCACCCATATCACCAGTTCTCTTTAATTAATTATTCAGTTGACATGAACTGTATCTTATGTGACTCTAATCAGTTAGATGTTGAAGGAGAAGAATTGAGTAAAATGAACAGCTTAAGGAAGATATGAACGAACTTCTTTTGGGAGATAAGAGTTTCATATTGTGTTAACTTGAGGGGTAAAGCTTTTTCTTCCTGGATCTAGATGGGGACACGAGGACAGGTGTGAGGGGCAAAAATGGTGAAGGCAGGCATTTGTATTATCACAAAATAGTTTTGCTACTCCATCAGTACTCCTATAGATTGTTCAGATCAAAGAGATAAACACTGTGTTTACTAGCATGTTGTCAGATATCTGAGTCAAACATGAGTTATGTAAGAATTAAACATCATTTCTAATAATTTGTCCCAATATTCACAAATCCCTCCATTAGTTCATATACTCAAGATTTGACTGTGCATATGTTAATAGGTAAAGGACTATACTCAACTAATAGATGCATCAAAAATATTAATAAGCATAGATGTCAGAATACAGTTTGTAATTTTGTTTCAAAGGACAATTGGTTTTGGCTTAAATAAAACCTGTACCTCTGATGTAAGTGTATAATATGTTACTACCAAAATATAAAATATTTGAAATCTAAGATATATTTGATAGATAGGCTTTCTTGCTTTGTAATGAAAACTAAAAGCTTTACCCCAAACAAGCAAATTTTCAGAGTTGAAAAAAAATAAATAACTATCCAAAGTAATGGAATGTTTGGGTTATTAGTTATCTCTATTGTGCCAGTGTTCCCAACTATATTTACCATTTTAACCAATTATACAAATAACTCTAGTTAAATTCACACTGATAAAAAAGATAAAATAATTTTGTGCTTCTCTTCTGCAAGCAAACTGGCACTAACATAAAGATTATTAAACTATTCAGAATTGATTTCTTTGAGCACAAAACCTGAGCAGAAATGCCTGGAAGCCATAAACTATATAGCTAAACACTAGTAGAGTTTTAGTGGTTCATATTTCAGTTAGATGTTTCCGTGCATGCTTCACCTTTGTGGACACCTCTTTTTTTTTTTTTTTTTTGCCTCTTTTCTGTTTTCTCCTTTTCCCCAAATGTCCAAAGAGGAAGGTGAAAGAAAACCATAGTTGGGACTAGATCCGGATATCCAGGGTTAGTTGACTGTCTAACTCTTCACCATCATTAGGTTTGGAATCACATACATTAGGTTGTTGACCAATTACCAAGCATGATAGAACTATTAGAGTACAGCTTCTGGGAATGAATGAGTTTTTAATAGTTGCAAAAACAAACCAAAACTATTCTTCTATGATGATAAAACTAATGGGGCATGAATTCTACTCCCTCTCTCCAAACTTCATTTCCCTCGGATGAGCGAAGGGGATAAATAACATATTCCCTCCTAAATTTCACAAAAAAACTTTTTTCTAACACGGTAAAACAGTGAGAGAATGTGAATTGCTTGTTCTCTTTTCTCTGGCTTGAAACTGCACTCACAAAGAGAGTTCGCACCATGTAAAGATTTTTCACAGTTATGTACTAACAAGTCTGCAGGATTTGCTGTACTTACACAAGGAAGTCAGATTTGAAAATAAAACCGTTTTTCTGTTTGTGGATGCATGATGAACATATGGTCAACACCTGGGATTTATAGAGGCCTTTACCTAATAAAACCTTCTGAGACATTCCAAGAATGACAACAAAGTGATGGCATGGAGCAGAACTGCCAAAGGTAATCTTCTTCACCTTCTGGTTCTTTTAAAGCAGAAAACATAAAACTAACAACTTAGTGCCCCCCAAATGCTTATGAAATGTGCATTAAAGAGGTGGGAGCTCACGCTCCCTGACAAAAGTGCCATTATATCCTGACTGTGAGTGTCTCTCTGGATTGTCTCAGAGAGAGCTGGTTTATGAGGAAGATGACTGATTGGTAAGCATAGTATTAAAAAGTAGAGTAAGACAGATTGCAAGATCAAGTTCAAAGTTTTGAAAGTTTTACTTGGAATGTTTTTATAATGGAATGCACTCTTAAGTGATAAAACCACATACAACATGGACTTATGATTTTATAAAATCCTCTTAAATTTAGCTGCAACTTAGGGAAATGTCATTTGCGAGGTGATTCTAAGCTCAACATTGACTTGAAAACTGAAATTCCCAATCAGGAAAAGAAAAGTTGATGAGATTCAAGTTGAAAAAAAAAAAAAAAAAGAATTGTTAAGGCTTCAGAATAAGACAGCTTTAACTTTTAAAGGAAACAAATCTTTTGGGGTGCCTGGGTGGCTCCGTTGGTTAGGCAGCCGACTTTGGCTCAGGTCATGATCTCACGGTCCATGAGTCCAAGCCCCGTGTTGGGCTCTGTGCTGACAGCTCGGAGCCTGGAGCCTGTTTCAGATTCTGTGTCTCCCTCTCTCTGACCCTCCCCTGTTCATGCTCTGTCTCTCTCTGTCTCAAAAATAAATAAATGTTAAAAAAAAAAAAAGAAAACAGATCTTTTTACAAATGTAAATGAAAATACTGTGACCAAAATATTTTGTTGTTTGCAATATTTTGCAAATAATGTTTATTTTTAAAGATAATCACAAAATCAGAATTACCCCGATCCTGAGCTTCACTTGACCCCAGTTCAGACCTCAGCAGCTTATAATATCTAAACCAAGATTCATACTACCTTTAATGACATCTCTCTAATTCACTCAGTTCTCACACTTTACTCCTTCTCTCCAAGAATCAGTCAAATAAGTAGAAGAAAGAGATTATTGCACCCACAAACATGCCCAGTTAAACCAATTGACTATTGGTTATCAGAGTTTAGTGCTATAAATACCTGTCAGGGACCAAAAAACAAAAACTCCCCCTATTGTACCTCCCAGAAAAATCAGCCAGCTGATGCCTTCTACAATTATCAGGTGCATGCCATTATCAATGCAAAAAAAAAAAAAAAATGTTGCTGCAGCATAGAGAAGAAACCACAGCCCATTCAGCAGAGCTGCTCTTGCTAGAGAAGAGTCTGCAAGGTAGCCGAGATGTTCACACTGCGGACCAAGCAGAAATAGAGAAGAGTCTGAGAAGACTATTTGAGGCTGGGTTAAAGGAGTCAAGTGTCAATAATGGTGATTATACCCTTAAGTTACTTTTCCTTAGAGTTCTTTTAAAATACTGCTCTTGTGTTTAGAATGATCACTTGCTTCTACTAGAATACAGGGAGGTGGAATTTTTTCATCTATTATGGCTTATTCTTTTGCTCAGAAAAAAATCTATGAAAGTTACTCATTGAGGAAATAATTTGAGGCATTTAGTTTATTATTGTGTCGAAGTATAAAAGCCTGACCAGTCCAAGGAAAGATTGTTCATCTTTCCTCACATCCCTAGTCTATCTCTTACTCTGGGGAATAAACAGTAAAATAAGTTAGAACAGTCTTTCTTTCAACTGTCGATCATAAATCATTCCTTGGTAGCTGAGGCCTAACGCAGAAGCATTTAACAGTCAGGAGCTGAAATTTTGGTTATCAAAAATGCTATAAGACTCTGACCTTGTGGGTTTTTAATGTCTTCCATTACACATGTGTCTTGCATTTAGAATTCCTTTGTTTTATATGTTCTAATTCATTTGGCTTAAATTTAAATATATTTGTAATTTAAAAAAATAAGGACTTCATAGCAAATGCTGAGTACTTTTCTTTGGCAAGAATTTAGATCTTTAGCTGCCCATTAAAGGTAAAGGTAAAATAATAGCAAATAAAACCTAAAGCAAAATCATAGCAAAGAGTGACCAAAGACTTAGGAGGAGAGTTTGTAGCAAATACTGGTCATAAAAAGCACTGAGATTTCATAGCCAATGCCAATCATTAAAGTTAATGGAAAATTCAAAGCAACTGCTAATAATTGAAGTCAATACAGAATTGATAGCACATGCTGATCAGCAATGTTAATGGAAAATTCTCCCACCAAACTGCTCGTTTTCAGATGTCATCTCAGAATAGCAAAAAGCCCTAAGTGTGAGTTTTGACTCTTATGTTGACATTTTCCATTTCTTTGTATTAATCACATGTATATAATGTGAAATAGGCACAGCCTATTGTGGCAACAGGGGTTTAATTATGACTCCAAATGTATTTGCAAAAGTGTATTTCTTATGACTTTGGTGCCCTGAAAATGGCAGTGATCACCTGTTAATTGTGCACAGGGTCCCTGAGAGCTGTCTAGCATGATAATCTGGTCTGCCGATTTGGAATTGTGAAAGGCCCCTTTTCTTAGTATTAAATGCCACTGGTTTTCTCAGTGCATAAAGAAACCAACAATCCCACAGATAATATATAGTATGAAAATGTAACCTTTCCTGTCCTTTCTGTAACTAAACAAGGAACTTTTCTGCATGTGATCATAGTTCTGAATTTATTCCTGTTATTTCAAATTTTCTGGCTTCAATTATTAGCTTCATTGTGCAGGATAAGCTGTCCAGTGAGCATGATGACCATCCAGGTAATAGCATTTAGACCACAGGAATCTGGTGGGCAAACATGGAACAGAACTGGTGGAATGTAATTGGGTATTACTTGTCTACATACCTTTTACTGCCATTGTACAGGTTTATTTTTTACCCCTGACCATGCCTGTACCTTCCATATTTTGCACTTTTCCTCTCCTATCCTCCTTCCTATTATGCTATCCTACTTGTGTACTCAAAACTTATTTTTCTTTCAGTGCCCAGTCTTAATTCCACTTATACTATGAGACATTATCTGATTATCCCATTTTTACTCATTTGCATCAACAAGCACTCGTCTGTATTGCAGATTTGCTACTCATACCGTCCTGTATTATTCAACCTATATTGTTATTTAAATCTTAATCAGGCCAACCAGTATCTCACAATGAGACAATAAACTCCTTTTAACAAAGGATTCAACTTTTCTGATCTTGACCTAAGTGCATACATAAATCTCAGTGGCTTCCACATAAGGAGATGGCATTTAAAAATAAATAAAAAGTGAGAGAACCATTTAAGCTAGAGTCAGACACTCAGGTTTAAGTATTAATTAGCTCCACTATTTAAAAATCCTGGGAGATTTCCCAAGTTACCTCAGCCCCATGAGCACCAGTTTTCTCATTCAGTGAAATGGGAGGATTCCTATGCTGGTCACCTCATCCTACAACTTCTGGGTATCAGAAGCAAGTGCGAGTGCACATGTGAATGGGCTATATTTGGATGTGAATGGATGTATTGCGATATATCTCATTATTGTAAAAGAGGTTGAATACATATTTGAGCACAATTTTCAATATATTGTTTTTCATACATAATTTTTATTTTTTTTTAAGTTTATTTATTTATTTTGAGAGAGAGAGAGAGAGATAGCATGAGAAGGGGAGGGACAGAGAGAGAGGGGGAGAGAGAATCCCAAGCAGACTCTTCACTGTCAGCACAGAGCCCGATGCAGGGCTCAAACCCACGAACCATAAGACCATGACCCGAACCAAAATCAAGAATTGAACACTTAATCAAATGAGCCACCCAGGTGTCCCTTAATATAGAATTTTAGATTCATATTTCAAATATACTTTTAGCTTCTGAGGGAAGACAAAAGAAAATCTACCAAATATGTACTCAAAAAAATAACATAATACAGTGTAATGAGTAGAAGGAAGATGAAGTGAGAGATGGCAGCAAATCGAGCCAGTAACTGTCAGGGAAGAGATGGTCTGTAAACCTGGAGCCTACCGTGGCTCAGTAAGACCAGCATTTTATTTTTCCTTCTCGATAACATTTCTATACAAAAAGGCTGGTTTAAATGTAAATTAGTTTTGAGTGCCAGTATGTTGTATTTCATTAATTGCTCTAATAAAAACTCTATTCTTGTCCTCAAGAAACTTCAATCTGAAGAACAGAATAGTCCTATCAAATAAAGATTTATGAGCTATACCATGTGAAACAGTTCAGATTCCAAGCTTATTAAGTCTTGACCTCATGCTATCCTTTATTTTAGCTAAAAGACAGATAAGAATAGTTATGAAACCTCCAATTCATACACTGTGCTGAAATTACAAAATATAGCTTAATTATCTATTTAATGAGAGAAAATTCAGAAGCACAGGAAGAAAAAAATTGAAAGCATTAGCCTCATTTGAATAGGGTACAAATCATCTTTTACTTATGTTTTTATAAATAGCATGAACAAGAGAGGAAAATAAATGAAGGAAAAACCAGATGAGGATTTTCTGATATAGAGAATGGTAGAGACCAAGAAATGTATAATGGAAGACACAAACTCAACTGCCTTCTGAGAGAGACAAGTTATGTAAAGTGAGTGAAATGATAATTTACAGTGAGTGGAGATGTGGAAAATGGAAGGAAAGAACATCTATAAACAAGTGAATTCAAACTTTGGAAATGTTACATGTACCATGCAAAAACCTCCATTGCAAAACACCTATAAATGCTAGATAGCCTATTACAAACTTTAGGAAAAAGAAATCTTGGCTGGGAAGACCAAAAAAAAAAAAAAAAACAAAGAAAAATCTCCAAAACCAAAAATGAGAGGAAACAGCAAATGAGAGCTGACATTGTTCCTGTCTTTGGAGAGTATCCTGCACATGGTAGCCCACAGGCTTGAGTGCAATTTCCAGAAAAGGACAGGCAATAGGACCTTGGGCCTGAAAAAGTCAGCATTATGACAAAGGCCCTTTGCACTGAGCTCCAAAAGTTAAAGCTCTATATGGCTAATAAAATGGAAAATTGGGAGAAAAATCCTTAGCACAGGGAGATAATAGGAATTCTCTGTTTCAACCTGGGCTCAGACAGGAACAAAATATTGCCCTGAGAATATAGCCTTGGAGCAGTTCCTCTCATGACTTTGGTGTGAAATTTTATATTACCTGTATGAGGTCAAATTTCTAAGCTTAAAAGTTGATATAAAAGGTGAATGAGGGTTCTCCTGAACCCTGCAGTATCTATCAGAAGCAACCAAAATACTTTTTGGAGGAATATGGCTTTATATCATGAATACTCCTTTGAACATATACTTACAATCTGAAAGTACAGCATATCTGAAGATAAAACAACAGGCATATCCCACAGCAGAATTAGACTCCTAAGAATTTGAAAGAACTATTTAGAAAATGTTACAAAAATGAGTTTAAAATAAATATAGTCTTAAAAATATTCAAAATTGTAAGAGTAAGACAATATTGGCAAAGAACAGATATTTTAAATAACCATGTAGAATTTCTAGAAAGAATACAATCATACAGATTAAAAAATTCAGTTTATACCTTAACAATAAATTGAACACGGTGACAAGAGACAGTAAACTAAAAAATATTTCTGAGATAATTACTTAGAATGTAGCACAGAGAGCTTAAGAGGTAGAAAATGTCAAGGAGAAGTTAAGAGACATGAATGCAAAACGAGAAGTCCATTCTATGCATAAATGAACTTCTTAAAGGAGAAAACAGAATGGAAAAGAGATACCAACATTAACCGTATACCCAGATAATGAGAGAAATGTTTTCCCCAATTGAAAATGTGATTCCTCAGATTTGAGAAACGTAAATCCCAAGGAAGATACGTGAAAATAAATACACATCATAGTGAAACTACAGAATACCCAATACAAAGAGAATATTTGCAGAATAAGACAGAGTTTATCACTAACAGATCTTTGGTTAAAGAAGTAAAGGGATAAAATTCTGGAAGAAGAAAAGCAGTGACAAGGAGTTTGAGTTTGATTTTGAGTGTAACATTGTAGAGTATTGAAGAAGGGAGTGATGCAATTTAATGTATATTTTAAAAAATATTGCCATGACTGTTGTATGGTACCATTGATTGTAAGGGTGTATTATTTCTCAGGAACATACCAGTGATAGTGGGATGGCAGCAGTGGGAGAATTGCTGAGATAAGGAACACAGTTTTAAGGTAGCCAGTGAGTTTTGCTGAAAGATTGAAGATGAAAACTGAAAAGTCAAGGGTGACTTGGGCTTCTGGCCTGAACAACTGAGTGTATTGTGCCACCTTTTATTAAAAAGGAGAGTACTGGATGGGGAGAAACAGGGGAGGGGAAAATCAAGACCTTTTTACCCTTCATTGAGAACTTTCTGTTGGTTGGGCAGACTTATTAGCACTTGGATATGTATTAATTCATTTCACCTTCACTACCACCCTGAAGGAAGGTACTGCCATCCTTCTCCTTTTAAAGATGAAGAAACTGAGGTAGAGAGACAGTAACTCCCTTGCTGAGGCTCACACAGCTGTTTGACTACAAAGTCCATATTCTCAAGCACTACTCGCCCTTGCCTCTTAGGATGACTCATCTAAATTGAGATGCAGATTTATGATAGGAACCTCCAAGAAAGAGGAGATTTTCCTGAAAACGTCATGATAAAGAGGTTAAGAGAGAGAGAGAACTAGCACAGCATAGTAGTTCTCAACTTTTTGTATATTCTCAGCCCATTCTCAAGTCCTAAAATCTCTGGCAGAAAACTTGACGAGAGCAAGAAATCAAAGCAACACCATCATCTGCGGCAAAGCTGTGCCACACTGTGCTAACAAAGGCTTCTAAAATCATAGCCCTTCCCCTTGATGGCCCTTCAGCACTGTGCACAACAGAAGCAGAACTCTCCACGGACCTGCACATGTCCAAGTCTCTGTGAATGAGGCAGGAGGGAGGTAACACAGATGTCAGACCCTGCCCAGCAACTTCATCAGAATATAAGCTACATGAGGTCAGGGATATTTTTCTGTTTTGTTTCCATTACGTGCTCAACCTAGACCAGCATCTGACATACGCTAGACACTTAATAAGCATTAGTTGTACACATGATTAAAAGTTGTAACACACTGTAACCCCAAATGCCCAACCACTCTCAATAGCCTCACAGAAGTTGCTATTCAAAACAAATAAGCAAACAAAAGAATTCAATCACAGAAAAGGTAAATCATGCACATTGATCAAGAGTCACAAACCTGTGATGGTTTGGGGGCATTCATTAGTAGCAACAGGCTAAGTGAATATCACCAAAGTATGAGATTGCCTTTACTACCTCCAAAACCCAGAAAATGTAGGTTTGGGAGTAATGATCAGTCTATGCTCACAAAGGCTTCAGAGAAAATAGTGTCCTTGATTTAGAGCCAATTTTCAATTTAGAAAAAGAAGACCTGGGTGGATGAAAGGAAGAGGCATGGAAGATAGGGGAACTTGTTTTTAATGAACTGATAACTTCAGAAAGGTCAGTGGAAATAGTCGCTAGAAGGAGGTCAGTAGTGAAAGGAAGAAAATTAGGGCATTAAGCAGTTTTAGAAGAGGTTTATCAGTACATATGATCGCAAGCTAGTGGGTTTTGCATCTGGAGAAGTAGCCAAAAAGGATAGATTTAAACAGCACGGTTGTGATGACTTTCCTTGAAACTCGTAGATCGAAGAAGCTGAATTGTATGTGCCTCCTGATGACGTCAATCCCCAAATTAATTGCTCAGCACTCAAAAGGACAAGTTCTTGGGTTCTCTTGGAATCTTTTGAAGATAATTCTGCCAATCTATGCTTTTTGCCAGGGTCATAGAGGGTAAAATATAAGTCCCTTATATTTGCTGACCTTTGAACTTGGTAGTTATTTGGATTCCAGAACTCTCTACTCTAAACCTAACCAACTGTTCAGTTTGATGGAAGGCTGATGTTCTAGGTGCCAAAACCTGAAGTGCTTCTTAGTTAGATCTGGGAGAAAATGCACTTTGGAAAGAATTTATGCAGATGGTTGGAGATAAGATTGGCAGGATCCCATATGCCTCCTACCTGGTGGAGTTATTTGTAGTGATGACAAGTCCTGAGGTTTTAAGTCATATAACTGGGAAGCCCTAATGAAGTTTTGAAAGAATTTTCCTCCAATGGCTGAGGTCAGGATTAAGTGGGGCTTGGGTTGCTCCCTTTAGGAGGAGTCATATTGGTTCAAGATGGCTTAGAAGCTGAAGCAATGATCTTCAACCCACCTTACAGAGTATATGTTTTACAGAGCAAAAATTGAACAGTACTTTATTCTCACATGCCCCCTGCAAACTTCACTTTATTTTCCCTAATGCTGAAATTATTTGTACTTTTCTAATGTCATCTCTTAATCATTTAGAGAGATCAATATTGTACCATATTTATATGAAAAAAATGATTTGAGCTCTCTATACAGTTGGCATATGGATTCCCATTTTCTTACTGTGTGATTGTGTGTGTGTGTGTGTGCATGCGTGTGCATGTGAGTGAGTGTATGAAGAGGAAGGTATGTGGACATGGGTGTTCTCAGTCCATATTTTTGTTGTTCCTTTAAGATTTTAGAGAAATAACAAGATAAAAAATTAAAAGTAATTGTCTAAATGGCATTTTAACTAAATTTTTTCCCAATTCACAAACGCTGAACCTTGTAAGGAAAGCATCACATTCAACCTTTCTAAAGAAATGAACCAAGCTTTGCTATCACTGCTTTTTACACTGGTTCCACATGGGTGGTCTTTTATTTCACAGGACATATTAATCTCCTGTTATACGTGACAACCACTACTGTGTGTCATCTCAGTTCAGGACAATAAAGTGACTCCAGAGTTTCCTTCTCAACTTAGTGATCAGGCTTTTCTTACTGTGACAAATGTTTATGGATTCTTCTAATTACACGTCTGGTTTAAAGCTAAGATACCAAGAGAATACAGTTCTCTTTTGTAAAGTTCCCAAGGTTTTTCTATAATAATCAATTACCATAATGAGTTTTTTTAAAGCTTCCATTCATCATTTTCTTAAAATATATAAACTACGAGGATAAAGATAAATAGCCATATCCAGCATACCCTGAGGCACTCTACCAAAGGTTTCCTTTAAATCAAGATCAACTGGAAAACATGTTGGGTTTTATTTCAAAGTCAATCCTGCTTAGGTTTAAAAAAAATTGTGTAAAACAAAAAAGAAGTAAAGTAAAATCTATGACAAGTAGGCTTAATAAGAGGACACTAGACAATGCATCATTATCACAGTCACCCCTATAGTCCACATGTGTGCTTGTTCAATGGGTCTCAGTAGCTGGCTCTTGTACCATTAAACCTAGACTCTAATTCTCTACATGGGCCTTTTCTCACCTATTAACCTATTATCTCCTTCTGTTCTTAGAAAAACAGTACCCAAACTGGGAGTTATTTGGCACATCTTTATCTAAACCAGGGCTTCTCAACCATGGCACTATTTCTATCCTGGGAGGTACGGTTCTTTGCCGTAAGAAGCTATCTTGTACACTGGAGGATGTTCAGCAACATCCCTGGCCTTCACCCACCAGCTGCCAGTAGCACATGCCCCCCCCCCGCACCTTAATTGTGACTATCAAAACTTTCTCCAGACATCGACAAGTGTACCTGTGGGGTGAAGTCCCCCTCCTGTTTGAGAACAGCTGCCTACTACCTCTGTAAGCTTCCATAAGAATTTAATGTGAGAGCTTTCAGTAGAATATTCCGGTAGTATAAAAACAGTTTGAGATTGAGAAAACTGGGGTGAAGAATAATAGCAAGGTGACTCGCCTGGTTGGAGCTTAGAAGGGATGCAGTAGGTAAGATTTGGGTGATAATCGAAGAGACGACCATGAAGTCATGAAAGGGTGTCCTATGTCATTTAGCCAACATTGTCTCTTCTTTTCCTTAAATGCAGACTTATCTATAAGAGAAATTCTTCAAACTCTCTGCTCTTTCCCCTTACTTTCTCCCTTGGTTATCTTACACGTCATATCTCTGTCAGCAACTCTAGAAGGCTCCTTCAGCCTTCGTCTCCTGGCCTAACTTAGACCCGAACTTAGAATGGCTGCTCTGCACCTGCACTGTGTATATACTCTGTGGTCCCGCGGTGTCTGCCAAACTCCTGTTCCTCTTGGCTCTCCCCAAGTTGTGCTCATGGCTGTAGAAACAGAAGAATTTTTTTTTAATTTTTTGATGTTTTATTTTTTTTATTTTTGAGAGAGAGAGACAGAGAGACAGAGACAGAGAGACAGAGTCTGGGGGGGAGGGGCATTGAGAGAGGGAGACACAAAATCCGAAGCAGGCTCCAAGCTCTGAGCTGTCAGCACAGAGCCTGATGCAGGGCTCGAACTCACAAACCACGAGATCATGACCTGAACGGAAGTCAGATGCTTAACCAACTGCGCCACTCAGGCACCCCAGAAACAGAAGGGTTTTTAAGAAAAAATTTGAATGAAAATTATATTGTTTACCTTTGGCCTTCTAGTTTATTTTTATATCATTGTATTCAATATACTACCTGATAAGGCAGAACAGGTGGTAAGCAAAGATTTGAAACAGGAAACGTCTGAGTTCAGTCTTAGTTTTGCCACATTTTAACAATACTGAATCGAGCAAGTCACATTTCTGAGTTTGAATTTCCTACTGTGTAAAATGAAGTGTTCTCAAAAGGCTTAAGTGAGATCCCATATGCAGAGGTTGGGGAAAATCACCCCAAAAATGTCTGACATTGAATATGAATTTAATAAAATACATTGTTTTCCTTTCCATTGCCACTCCTTTTACCCTGAATGAGGTTCCTGATCTATATTTTCTTTACAATTTATCTTCCTAGCCGTCAATCCTCAGCCACTGCTCATGGTCTCCTCCTAACATCACCTCCTGACATCACCTGTTTCCCCATGCTTTTATTAAACACTGGCCATGCTTAGCCTGTCTCCTCTCCCCTTTGCTCTTACCCTTACTCTCCCTCCCTTCATTCTTGTTATTGCTTTTGTTACTTAGCATTGTAGTTTTCATGTACATTACTTTGGTTACTAAATATATTGATCATTTGTCCATATCTCTATTAGCCATTTGTATTTATTCATTTGTGAATTGTCTTCACATGGGCTTTTACAAAGTCTCGATATGTTAAAAATACTAATCCTTGTTCATATTTTTTTTAATTTTTTTGTTCAGTTTGTGAATAGAGTTTCTAAAGGGAAAAATAACAAAATAAGAGACTGATAAAACTGACCATGTTAAAGTTTCCGAATTTGCCCTATTTACCTGTATTTTTTAAAATACAGGTAGGATAAATTCCCTAATGTTAAAACAATGTATATATGTGGATACATAGAAAAAATGAAAGAACTACAATGTATATCTAATATATATTAAGTAATAATCCACAGGGATGAGATTATTGGTTTTATATTTCTTTTCATACTTTTGAATTTCTCCTAAATAACAGTGAATTTGTAATGCTTTTGTAATAAAAACAAAGTGAACAAATATAATTTTAATTGTTTTGTAAAGACAGGTAGGCAAAATTACATGCAAATGCAGTTTTTCTTAATTGGGATTCAGCAACTTCCCTACTCACTGTATACACTCAATAACACTTCGATGATAGTGATGGTAATTTTTAAACGATCTCTTTAAAGTATTATTTTTAATATTTAGTGGTTCTCAATTTGTAGCATGATAACATACTCTTTTTACATAAGTTCTTTGTGAGAGTGCAATTCAGAAAATAGTAGGCTGGGAACTAGATGAATTAAGTTTGAATTCTGCCCTCATCACTTATTAAAAGCATTTCCTTAGACAAGCTCACCAAGATTGTATAGTTCAGTCTTACCTATGTAATTAAAATATCTTTATCTGTTCCTTGCTTTGTGGATACGATGGGCTCAAGAGAAAACAGAGAAAGGATTTGAAAGTCACTGCCAAGTAGTCTTACCTGTTTCATATTTTAATAGTGTTTATATGCCTGCAAAACTTCTTTGTTTTCAAATGGAGTGTGAGACATAATGTCAAATTATCATCCGTAAGAGGATGCACCCTTGAAATGTTTTATATGAATACCACCAAAAACACTGTTTTCCCTGTGTTATCATTATTCATTGACTTCTTGACCCTGAAAGCTTCTTATTTATTTTTCCTCTCCCATATATTTCCAAAGAAATATTTTAGATAATCCTAGCCAGAATCTTGAGTTCCAAACAATAACATCTGAGTTGTGACTAAAAATAAATATAAATATGCACCATCCAAACTAACCTTTAAACTGAAGATACCACTTGTGTATCTGAAAGAAAGTAAGAACCATCTTAAAAGATGGGTATAAATTGCCATAAGTACAGTCAGCCTCCTTTAACTAGTATCTTTGGCATATTATAGACCTTACGAGACATAATTTTTAGATAAATGATACTTTATTTGATACTTATTTATGGGGTGAAAATGACTGGGTTGCCTCAAAATAAAATATATCCTATGACAATGACTTATACAGAACATTGAGTTTATGGAAAAAGCAGTGGTCCAGAGAAATAACTTCTTTATTTATGTCAAAGATTTAAAAAATGCTACATTTAATTTTAATATCATGATGAGCAGTATTCCCCCTGCCTGATAGGCCTCATTACACTGCAGCATGTACAGTATTTGCCTTATTTAACAATTTTTATCAATCATTTAAAAATGGGTAACGCTCTCAGAAAAGAAGTGATAGATATGTAGTATACAGGTTCTTAGCTCTACAAAAATTTGCACTCAATTGTGAAGGATAATAAAAAATTAGAACAAAAAGCTTTTTCGTAAATCCTGGGCCCATGATTTGATTCACTCAGCAACCAAATACACAATCGTATAATTGTATAAGAACTGTAATTCCTATTCACTACAAACATCTCTCTGCTTTTCTTCTTAATAATTGTTTAATTCCATCTACCTACTTGAATTCCTCAAATTTGTGTGAACATCACCTTCCTGTTACTCTTAGACTCTCCCTTATAATGGTCACCAATGTTTATCCTTCCCATTTTTCTGTAGTGTTAAGCAGTCTCAATCACTGGCCCCTTTCTAAAGTTCTCTTAAAATGTGAATGTGCAAAGCAGGTAAACAAATACAACAGTGATATGGAAACTTCTACTACCCCAAATAATTTCTGAACCAGTTAACAGAAGGAAGAAAAATTATGAATCAAAACCTTTTGCTTAAATAGAATCTTTCATTCTTCAAAGCATCATGTGTTTCTTTTATTTAATTATCATATTTTAATTCATCTTCTCTTTCAGATATTCCTGCTTGAATTTTACCTTACTCTTGTTCTTTTTTTGTTTGTTTGTTTATTTTGAGAGAGAGAGAGAGAGAGAGAGAGAAAGAGAGAGAGAGAGAGACTGTGTATGTGAGTGGGGGAGGGGCAGAGAGAGAGAGAGAGAAAGAGACCATCCCAAGCACGTTCCATGCTGTCAGCGCAGAGCCTGATGTGGGGTTTGAGCCCACAAACTGTGAGATTGTGACCTGAGCTGAAAGCTAGAGTCTGATGCTTAACCAACTGAGCCACCCAGGCACCCCACCTCACTCTTGTTCTTATTCATATCATTCATAGCATCTTACTTTATAGATTTTTACCTGTACTTTTATATTGTTTCAAAATTGTTTCGAAAACACCGCCTTCATATTAGGTGATACTAAGTGAATATAATCCCTGGTCCTGTCTCTTCCTTGGCCTCTGTCCAAATATTTTAACTTCTCTGAGTCCTAGCACTTCTGCTATAAAATAAGAATATTTTGGGTAAATATTAAAATAAGAATCAGCTATGAAATAATATATTTTATTAAATAATTATTATATTTCTTCTCAGCAGGAAATTTATGATTTTGTGATTAATGGAATATTCAAACAGTAACTTTTTAAATTCATTTATTATGCCCCCCCCAACTAGAATATAAGCTACTTCACAAATAGGAACTTTGGGGGAGCCTGGGTGTCTCAGTCGGTTGAGCATCCGACTTTGGTTCAGGTCATGATCTCGCGGTCTGTGAGCTCGAGCCCCGTGTCAGGCTCTGTGCTGACAGCTCAGAGCCTGGAGCCTGTTTCAGATTCTGTGTCTCCCTCTCTCTCTCTGCCCCTCTCCCACTCATGCTCTGTCAAAAATAAACATTTTTTTTTAATTAAAAAAAATAGGAACTTTGTTTTACTCACAGTTAAACTCAGAGCCTTAGAACAGTGTTATGGTGGGGCACCTGGGTGGCTCAGATGATTAAGCGTCCAACTTCGACTCAGGTCATGATCTTGCGGTTTTGTGAAGTTCGAGCCGCACTTTGGGCTCTGTGCTGACAGCTCGGAGCCTGGAGCCTGCTTCGGATTCTGTGTCTCCCTCTCCCCCTGCCCCACTTGTACTCTGTCTCTCTCTCTCAAAAATAAATAAACATTGAAAAAAATTTTTAAAAGAACAGTATTTTGGTATCAGGTAGAAGCTCAGAAAGAATATGCAGAATTAAATTAACAAATATTATTTGCATTTCTAAAATATCTTTGCAACTCTTACCAATTGAAAGAACTTGATTTTGTTTTTATTAAAATATATTAAAAATTGTTCACTCATACTTGGGAATCAAGGAAAAAATATCCAACCCTAAGTCAACTGTCTTAGATTCTTAAAGGGATAGCTTTTTTTTTTTTTTTTTTTTTTTTTTTTTTAAGAATAATGCTTAAATTCATCAACCTTACTCTGCCACACCAAAGAGGTATAGGAAAATAAAAGGATTTGCATGGGTACAACATAAAAAGCCATGTAGAGCCCTCTGGGATAATTTTTCAAAATGGTGTACCATGTTTTAACCATGTAATTCTCATTGACCTTAATGGGAGTCATGCAGCTAAAACCACAAATACCTCTTTTAAATCATATCTCTAAGTGTTCTGTCACTAATGCTAGTAAGTAATAAAATGGTACACTTTCTTTCTAGACATATAAACATTACCATGTTTATATCAGCATAATTGTGAACTTTTTGTACCATTATAGCTAGATTTTCATTATGCGATCATTAGCTTTTTGGTAGCATAAAGACCCAACTTTCAATGGATGTTGGTAGGATATTTTTTTTAACCATATTTGATTGTAATAAGACAGCATTGTCCTGATGGGAAATAATATCTTTTTATATGTACATTTGCATTAGAAATCATCCACTAAGATACTTATTTATGTCTTTCTGAATACAGCCTTCTGATGTAGATCTATAGTTTGGGAAATATGTGGCCATGTGATGACTTTTTGTTATAAAACAAATACAGTCTCAGCACCTTGCTGGCCTACTGTAAATATATGATTTTTAATAAAAGAAGAATAAACATTTAAACATTTATTTGCCAAAATATATTAGTTATGACCTGCAATATGGCTGTAGTCCTAAATTTCTTCTAAATATAAGGTGTCCACTGTGCCAGATAATATGATGACTTCACAATATGGGCAAATGTTCACCAGAAACCATAAGGCGGTTTCTAATAAAGTCAGCTATTACATAGTACAAAAAGCTATTACATAGTAATTCATTTCAACAGTTTCAGAATAGAAATGATTGAAAAAAAATGAATAGGCTGAATACATTAGGCTCTCTGAATTTTTTTGTTACTGTTTAAGCAACACTCACAAGGTATTTTATTATCACAGGATCTTAGCACTAGAAAGAATATCAATGACCTCATAGTCCAGCTTTTTCCTTTTGCCTCCCATTTGCAGATGAGCAAACTCAGAATGACTAAAGTATGTTTTTCCCAATTAAAAACCTCTTGTCATATATAGTTCTAAAACCATCATTTTACTTTTTTAATCTATTTTTAAAGGTGAATTGTACAGAGAGTTTACAGTCTGTGGGCAAGTGCAGACCTTGCCCCTTCCCCACCCTCATACCCAAGTGAACATAATATGATTAAACAGTTATCTTCCTGAGTTTATATTCATAGAGAGTGTTCATTTGTTTCTGAGCAAGTATTTAAAAAGGTTTCTGCTTAGTGAAGAGTCTATTCATAGTGATTTAAGACCATGTTTAAGACACCCACGTCATAGTCACAGCTCAGGCAGAGAGACAGAGGAAACTGCCGCTGCCAATCATGTCTGGCATGAGACAGGTGCTCTTTGACTATTAGATGTATGGGACCCGTGGTATCTGCTTGGATCTTAAGTACACTCCGAGAACTGCCAGCTAGGATCAGGAACCTGAGCAGCTAAGAGGCAGTGGGACATCAACAGCCCTCAGTGGTGACCGAGGGGGGGAAGACTGTGTTGTGTGGGAAGGCAGGGGCTAAGACAATAGGTTTAAACAAACTGAGGGTCCACGGAGGACAGTGAAAAAGAGAAGGAAACAGAAATTTGTCTACCACTGCAAGAGGCGGTCACTAGAGGGACCCCAGAGTCCAAACAAAAGTTGAGGGGATGAGTAAAGCGGAATAGTGAACACATCTCGGAAACTTCCTTCCCAACACACATCCACACATGCACATGCCCACATGCATGCACAGAAGGACTCTCTCAGAATAGATCCCTTGGTCCTGAAGTAAGGTTGTCCTTGTGTGTTCTTTTACATTTTGTGTGAGTGCTTGGCTGGCTAATGGATGGACCGTTTCATTTGGAACTATACCACTACTTCCTTGCGTGGTGAAGGAACAGAGGTAGAGTTAGATATTTGAGGAAAGAACATTAGAGATTGTTATAAAGAAGAAGACCAGCAGAACACAGTTGATCCATGGGGGTTGGGGGGTATCTAAAATGGATTTATTTTGGAGATCTAGAATGGATTTATTCTCTTAACTATATTTGGTGAAGAGTTTTATCCACTCTGGCATTGAAAACTCAGAACCCCACTCTAAATAATTCAATTTATTGTATATGGTAATTGTATAATGGATGATATATAGTTATCTCTTGGTATAGTTGGGTAAATCATTTATAATGAATATTTTTATTACCTTCATGAACCTTATGAAGTTTTATATTAGTATTTGTTATATAGTATAGCCTATATATAACATTGTATATCTTATATACAGCTATCCTATATTATTATAGAAATGCCCTCAACTTACAGAATGGTATCAGGCAAATAGCAATTATGTGCAATGAAAACTTATTAATGATTATCTTTTTCTTAAAGTGATACTTATTGTACATGCAGACTAAAGTATCATTAAGGTTGGTCAATTTAGATCAATTATCTGTCTAACCAAGTGAACTCAGCATTAAAGCTCTATAGAGCCTTTTTGGGTGACAAAAACACTACCAGGTAGAATCGACTGTTACATGTCCTTTAAGACACTTCCTTTCTCTCCTGGTAATCTATTTTTTGGGTTGTTCCATGTAGAGGCAATGATGCATAATGGTTAATATCATGGGCTCTACATATGTTCATTGGTTAAAATCCTGCTTCCACCCCCTCATTATTTGTGTGACTGAACAAGTTACTAAACCTCTCCAAATCTAGTGGAATAAAGGTAATAATAGTGGTTGCCTCATCAATGTACACTGGTTAGCCCAGTGAACAACACATAGTAAATGTTCATTAAATGTCATTATTATTATACTACTAATATGACTACTTTGACCTTTCTGTGGATATAGGTATAGTGTTTCCCCTTTCTCTCTTTATTTATTTCTGTGGATTCTCAACCTTGAGCTTACTTTGGTGACCTAATTTAGTTTTTATATTCCTGAAATTACTTCTTTTTATTTAATCTTCTACTCTGTCAGAAAATGATATTTTGCCAAACCCAGCCTGACAACCCAACCTTGACTTCTGATATTTGATGGTTTACCGTGGTATTCTTTGACCCATATTATACCCTGACAATAATTAATTCTGCTTTACTAAGGCAGTAGATGTCCAAGTCTTTCTGGTTCACACTATTGGCTGGCACACGAATGTTTTATTAGCTTTTTCATAATTTTTATAATAATAAAAACATTTACTATATTCTGCCACAGACCTGGCAGGGAAGCTCCAGATAAAAGGTCTCAATGGAGATATTTTTGACACAGCTGTGCCATCAGTTATGATTAGCTCACCCTGAAGAATAGTCCCAAAATAGGTCATCAATTGTCACTAAATTCCTTGGTCAGAGATTATAGCCCCAACCCAGCATGCCACCTAGCAAATGTCTATACTTAGAAGCAGAAGACAAAAAAAGAAAGAAAGAAAGAAAAAGAAAAAGAAAGAAAGAGAGGGAGAGAGAGAATGTAATATACCTATGCAAATCTATCACTGCTATTGGGAAAGATTTTTCAAAATGAGTGCCCCAACAATAGTATCCATTTATCTCTTTCTCATAACCATCCTTTTGTTTGTAGTTTTAGCCACTATTTGTATACCCTGCATACGAAGACATTACTTTGTAAGAATTCAGTACAATGAATATTTGGATAAGCATTCACAGAGGTCTTGTAAAACCACATTGTTTTATGAATCTCACAGACTACTCAAAAGCTGCATGAATATGGAAGAATAAAGGACAATGTCTAGTGTGCTTGCTTCCCAGGACTTTAAAGCTCTGCAATTGTTGCCAGAATTTGTACTCTGTGGCACAGGTTGGGTTCTCCAGACTGTGAGATTGAGACTAGGCGTGTGTATTAGAGGTCAATACCTATGGAAGGGATGAGAAGGAAGTAGGATTGGGCAGAGGGAGAAGTTGAACTATTATAAAGGCCTAAGAAAGCCTTGGTCAACTGCTAGAATACATGTCCCAAGAAGCTGGCAAAGCTGGACCTTTATGTGTCTGCCTTCAGCAGTCATTGCATGTGGACTATCCCAGAAAAGGTAAACCTTGGCCTTTTCAGGTAGAGGCTGTGTAAAGACAGCATTCCTGGCAACTAGACAGTAACTTTCTTGAGAACCTAGGCACTGAATCTCCTGGTCCATCACAATGTATGATGGACCTGGTCTACCACTACTGCAAGAGAGAGCAGGGGAGGGGCAGAGAGAGAGAGAGAGAGGAAGAGAAAGAGAATCCCAAGCAGGCACCACACTGTGAGTGCAGAGCCTGATGCAGGGCTCGAACTCATGAACTGTGAGATCATGACTCAAGCTGAAATCAAGAGTTGGAACACTCATGCACCCCTGTATTTTGTTATACCTAGAACAGGACATTTTGCATAAATGACAGTATTCAATTGTTTCTCTCTTCTCATCCCTCCTGCTTTAAACCACTACCTCACCTCCTCCCTTCTCTCTCCAGTACATACTTCTAGGAAAGTTAGAGGGCAGGCTCTGTGCTTAGTCTTCTTGCATAGTTTCTTTATGCAGATGAGAAAGGATGCTATAAAGTTCAAGGTCCTATACTTAGTACAAAGAACCTAAACCCAGTTGGTCCAAGATCTGTCTGTAAATCCCATTTATTAGCTACTGAACTATATTGCCTCCACATGAAGTCACTCAGACACCACATCCATGATTATCAGTATTTTAATCTGGCATGTTTATATATGGACACCATACTTTTCAAATCAGTCTCTCAAATGACACACTCTATTTCCTCATTTTACTTCTCACTTTCTTGGTTAGTCAGCAGAAGTTTCCATAGTACATTGCCCCATTTTTATAAAAAGTGGATGACAGTTATCAGAAGTATATTGCTCATAAAAAATAAAAAAAGGAAAGGAAAGAAGGAAAGGAGGAAAGAAAGAAATTTTGGAGTATATGAAGTATTTTGCCCATAAAAGCTGATGTACATTTCTTACCACTTCAAATAAATTTGCAAGTCTTAAGCACTGTGATGAGTATTCTGAAAAGTCTGTGGTCTCTCATATCAATTTCTTGATTGCATATTTTTCACATAGCCATCGTCAGCTTCTCCTTCAGCTAGGAGTATCATTAACAAAAAATAGAAATCCAAGTTCTAAAACACCTGTTGTTCTACCTTTCCTCAGGTTAAACTTCTATGACAGGATCACAGATATGGTCACCTGAGGTGTATCTGGGACCCAGTCCAGACTCTAGCTAAAGCTATGGAAGAACTGCTCTAAGTTTCCCACAGGCAACTGTCAAGCCATACCCAAGCCTAGCCCATTGAAAGATTGTAGTAGAAAATACAAAAAGGAAGCAAATTTAGGGCTTTTGTCCCATTTATATGTAAGATGATTTAGAGAGCAGAAGGCAGAGAGGAATTTTATAGCTTAAAAATCAAGGTTTGTTTTGTGAAGGAATTATTGTAACTTGTTCAATTTTATGTATTCATTTTTATATTAAATATAATTTATTGTCAAATTGGTTTCCATACAACACTCAGTGCTTATCCCAACAGGTGCCCTCCTCAATGTCCTCTTGTTCAATTTTAGAACTCTTTGACACATCTTTTGGCAGAGGGATGCATGTACACGTGTACACACACACACACACACACACACACACACACAAACATGCAGAATGGTCTAATTGTCATTTCCCAAGGTTAAGTACTATTCCTTAGCACTAATGCTTCATAGTATGGGACTGGAACCATTTAGCCACACTGAAAGCCAGAAGATCCTGAGACTGGTTGCTCATTTTATAATTTACAGTATAGAGTGACTTGCAAATAGATAAAAAAAGGCTTTGCCATTTTCTTGGTAGTGAACTTTCACATCAGTATAGTGAACAATTCATCAGCTACCTGTTATCTGTTGTTTCCTCATTGTTTCATATTACTGTTATTAAACCACTGATTAGCCAAGTTCTCTTCAGTATAAATTTAACACCTAAGCCATCCAGTCTTAATTCCCATAGATGATTATTTCACAGAATGTTGGTGAGTAGTGTATTTTGCTTCTGCTTTTCCCAGTACTCAGGGGGCATTTCTAGAATATAAGACAAGCGCTGTTACTAATATTAAGATATTTAATAGGAGACACTACATTAAACATATAATTTTTTTTTCCTCTGTGTTGCATCTCTGATCTGATTCCCTTCGGTCAGCCATAGTACACAGAATATGAACAGAATGTGCTGGCTATGTTCCTCTGTATTTCTCACATTGGACCTACATTCATTAGAGTACTCTTTCTTCTCATTCTTCACAGAATGTCCTGATTCTTGTAGGGTCATACAAATAGCTGTCCAGTGCAAAAGAATTCTCTGCCACGAGACCAATCCTCTTCATGCTTCAATTGAAATATACTCTAGCTATTGGTTTCTGAGAATCTATCAAATATGCACTGTGGGAACAGACCAAATCTTTTAGATGGATTAAAACTGTAGGTATGTAGGCTCCACTGCTCCACAACCATATTGAATTGGAATCTCTAGAGACAGAGTCTGGAAATCTGCTTTGTAACAAAGACCCGTAGTGACCCTTAGGCATATGAAAATTTGAGAACCATTGAATCATCAGAGGGCAGTTAACCTATTTTCAGTCTATGGCTCAGTATCAAAGAACTCTTGATAATGTAAGGACCCTGGGGACACCTGGTCACAATGGCTCTGTCAGTAGCTGTTTTGAAGCATGCCTCTACTCTTACCATTTAAAAGTGAAAGATAAAATATTAAATGAAAACACCCTAACACAAAGCCTGGTTCAAAAACATACCAAATATTTTCGTGGACTAGAAAAATTGGAAAGTGTGGCTGAATATAAATGACTTGTGGGCTCCTGAACCAGAAGCTGGTAGTGGGGATAGAGGCTCAGTTCCTCTGTTCCAGCTCTGCTCCTTGAAGCAAGGGGATTCTTTGGGCTCTAAGCCCATGAAAGAGGCTAGAATTCAGAATCTGAATTATGGTTTTATGCAAATTATGGGCTATGGGAAGCAGAAGGATAAAGAACCATTTCATGATCAGCACTAAGCCAAAATAAAGGAAAAGAAAAGCCAATAACAAAATCAAACCAAACCAACCAAACAAAAAACCTTCCTACTCCTAATGACCCTGAAAACCCAAATCTAAAATAACTGAAGAAATTGCATGCAAAGGAAGACAACACAATCCACAGTTAACAAAATCAGTAATTAAAACACGACTTCACTTCAGATAAAACTAATGGAAAGAGCCAATGACTGAAAAATGAAAATCAGTGTAATATGTTTATGATGTCAGTTCCCCAGAGGGAAGCAATCTCCCTCTCTCACCACCATTGTGTGTCTCCAAGGTCTTCAGTGACTGCTCAGGATTATCCTACTGTAATATGGCCCCGTATGACAGTTCTATTAAATCACCTCAACAGAGTTCAGAGATAATAACAAAGATTTAGAAGGAGAGCACTACTTCATGTTTAGAAATAGGGTAACTGGGGTGAAGTTAATGATTGAAGCTAAAACTTAATTCTAAGTTTAAAAGAAAAGCAACAAGGAATGCCGGAATGGTTCAGTAGGTTAAGTGTCTGACTCTTGGTTTCAGTTCAGGTTATGATCTCACCATTGTGAGACGGGCATGGAGCCTGCTTTGGATGTTTGCTTTCCCTCCCTCTCTGCCCCTTCCCTACTCACTCATGTTCTCTCTCTCTCTCTCTCTCTCTCTCTCTCTCTCTCTCAAAAATATATAAATAAACTTAAATAAATAAATAAATAAAAGAAAGGCAACAACAACCAAAAGTTCTCCCTGCTCATTGACTTAGTCATTAGTCTTATTTATCTCTCTTCTCTAAGACCCGCCTTGCATCTTTGATTATATTGTGGTGTATAGAGCAGCCCTAAAATGTTTTGTCCGTCGTTTGTCTGCAGATGTGGAAAAGCAATTTAAAACAAGGCTCCTCTAAGCTTTCTCACTGCAGAGGCCACGTGATGCGTAGTGTGCCATCTCTTTTGTGAGTATGAATGATACAGGAGTTTTTTGGTTTCCCATGTGTCACAGTCAACTACATAGGGTCCAATAGCAAATCATGTTTTAAACTGATTGCAGAGGAGGTGACCAGGAGATAAACTGGCTGAGGAAACTCAGCCATTCAGAAGGCAGCAACGTGAATTATCTACCCATAAGTGATGTCTTTTCATGTGAGACATAATAACATCATTCCAGAAAATGGTTTTCATGACCTCTTACTTGTAGGATATCCAGGAATTATCTGCATGAAGGCATTGACAAGAAGATAGATATGGTGGCTCAGACTTGATTCTCACATTAAACATGATAAAGACATGTAACACATGATGGGATAGCTAATAAAATATTTTAGAGTTACCTAATTTTTCATGAAAAGGAAAAGGAAAATTGTAGGCTCAATCGGTTTTTATCTCAATATCAGATCCCACCACAAAATCTCCAGCTCTTTGATAGTTTTATAAGGAGTTGCATATAAACTATATATTGCATATATTGCATAGCTTTCAACTTTGGAAGATTTCAGGCACATACTTTATCATGCTTCATCCCCTAAGTGAAATGGGAAGGGTAAAAAATATTGTAGGCAACTAGGGATGTCCAAGCACGGATCATAGAAAGAAATTAATAATCTTTTACCTCTTTCCTTCTCTTCTTTTTCTTTCTTTACTTCCTTCCTTCTTTTTTCTGTAATTTGTTATTCAAATATTCATGAAAAATTCATTCAAACCTTCAGAGTTGTACTCAAAATAACTAAGTGTGCTGAGAATATAAAAGCAGAAAGGGGCAATCTAACTTTATAGGATGTTGCTTTCAGGAAAATAACATAAAGCACTATTTGAACATGGGAGATGCACTAGATTCTCGCTGGAATAGTAAGGAAAGTCTAGCAAAGGATTTAAGGAATTACCTGAGACCTGAAGGATTAGCACAAATTTTCCCTGCAGAGAAGTAGGGGCAGATTGTTTCAGAATAAAGAGGAAGGTCATCCATAGAGGAGATACGGGCATGAGAAAGCATATATTTGCAAACAATTACAAGGAAGTAGTTCTGTTCCTTAGTAATAATATTGTCATGGTTAATTTTATGTGTCAGTTGGCTAGGTTATAAGTCCTGGTTGTTTGGTCAAATGCTAGTCTATATGTTGCTATGAAGGTGTGTAGATGTGATTACCTGCCATAATGTGGGTGGGCCTCATCCATTCAGTTGAAGGCCTTAAGAGCAAAAACTGAGTTTTCTTGGAGAAAATTGAATGCTGGGAATTTTGCCTCAAGCATGTAACATAGCAATCCTGACCATATTTCTGCCCCATAATCCAGCATGGATTCTGCCCTGCAAATTTTAGACTTGTTAGTCCCCACTCCCATGAATCGATTCCTTAAATCTCTTTCTTCCTTCCTTCCTTTCCTTTTCCCTCTCTTTTTCTCCTCCCTCTCTCCCTCCCCACTCTCTTTCTACCTTTCTCTCTTTTTCTCTCCCCTCCCTCCCCCTTTTACTCCTATTGGCCTGTTTCTCTAAAAAAAAATGTCTACTGATACAAATACTAACACATAGTGAGTATTGGTTGACTCATCTGATTAACTTCTCATTATAACCATTGAAGTGAGGTAAAGACAGAGAAACTGAGATGTATTTAAAGAAAAACAAACAGGGGCGCCTGGGTGGCGCAGTCGGTTAAGCGTCCGACTTCAGCCAGGTCACCATCTCGCGGTCCGTGAGTTCGAGCCCCGCGTCAGGCTCTGGGCTGATGGCTCGGAGCCTGGAGCCTGTTTCCGATTCTGTGTCTCCCTCTCTCTCTGCCCCTCGCCCGTTCATGCTCTGTCTCTCTCTGTCCCAAAAATAAAAAACGTGGAAAAAAAATTTAAAAAAAAAATAAAGAAAAACAAACAAACTTGCCTAAAGCCAGTCAGTTAGTGATGTAGCTGTGATTTGAACTGCTTTGTGTGACTCCACCTTCACTTTTAATTACTATATTGGTTCTTTAGAATTTAAGTTGTAGGAGCTAATACATAATATTCAAATAAGGGGCAATATGCTCAGTATGAGAAAGATCAGTCTTCCTATCAAATGAAACAGAGATTGGAGACCAAAGAAGTTGTTGAAAATCATGAGTTAATCTTTTTAATAAAATTTCTCAGAGCACCAGTGTTCCCATTTGACATCTCTAAGTCATTGACTGCCAACTGGCTTCTCATGAGCATATTCAGTATGCTTCTCTTCTCTAACTTGACATGACTGTTGATTGAATCTAAACACTGTCTTCCTCCTCAATAAATTTCTGTTAAAAATGATGTAAAAAGAAAAAGAAAGAAAGAAAGCCATTTGTTAGACATCAAAATGGCTGCAGTGGAATTGTCTCATGCATACCAGGGTGTATGTGTTCAGTAGTTATTAACATTGTGTTGTTAACATTGACAAGTAAATAATAACATATAAAGCCATGCATTCAGTTCTGCTAAAACATGTAGCTGCAGACCCTGCCTTCCAGGAAGTTATAATCTAGTAGAACGTGTTCAAAAGTAACTATAATACAAGTAAATTACAAGAAATACCTAATGAGAATTGGAGATAACACTCTGTTGTTAGGAAGAGACCATCATCACATCTTCTGTAGTTAAATATTAGCAAATCAAGAAGACATTTTAGGCATTACTATGATCTAAAATTAATTTTTTTCCATGTGACTTGGCTGATTTTAACACAGTGGTTTTTACAGCAACAAAATATGATTTTTTTAAAGTTTGTATTTCTTTTGACTATCTCATTGCTTTCCAAACAACAGAAAAGGCTTTGATGCTTCATAGCACCCAATTTTTAGATTCCCATCTATGGATATCTGCTCTTCTGCTTCCTCATTTGCCTTTCTTCCTTCTTCTCACACTCATCTTATTTTGGCTGTCACTGTCAGATTCATCTTCCAACTCCTCTGGTGCATGGATAGGGAGAAGATGTTACATAGATAGAGTCAGAAGGATGTATTTTAGAGTCTCGTCACTCTGTTTACTTACTGTATCACCTTGACACAGCCTATATGAGATTTATGATGATTTGTCTTTGATATATATTGTCAGAGCTCGATTAATGTTCATTCTCTTAAATCTTTTGGTGATTTACCATTGAACATTGGATAAATTTGCAAGTGATTTAGTACTTTAGTGTGAAAAGGAATGACTTGTGTAATTTGGTCTTAGCCTACCTACCTGAGTCCATGTGGGCTGTTATAACAGAAGTCCACAGAGTAGATGGTTTATGAAAACAGAAATTTATGCCTCACAGTTCTGAAGTTATAAACAGCAAGATTAAGGCCCAGGAGTTTTTGTGTCTGGTGAGAACCTACTTTCTCCTTCATAGATGGCCTTCTTTTCACTGCATTCTCACATGATACAAGGGGCAAGGGAGTTCTCTATGATCTCTCCTGTAAGGGCACTAATTCCATTCATGAGGGCTCCACCCTCATCACCTAATCACTTCTCAAAGCCTTCACCCCAAAATACTATCACATGAGATTATGTTTCAACATAAGAATTTTGAGGGTAAATAAGCATTCAGTCTATAATACTACACTTCCAGTATTTACCCTGGGCCAGTTTGATAAAGATTGTCGGCTACAGGAAGACCGGTCCATTTATTGTCCTAACAGTAAATCATTTTTCCCATCAACTTTTTGGTTCTTTATTAGATAAACATAGAGATGTTGTGGGATCTAAATTTTATGCAACTTGGGTGGTCTACTTTTAAAAGGACTAGAGGGATGGAGAGAGGGAAAACATGAATACAACAGGGAGTATACAGGTTTGGGGACCCATGCACCTTAAAGTTCATTTGCTTCCTAGTATATCTTCCTTTGCCCATTGAACCCTTTGATCAGACATTTTCTTTCCCTTTTCTCTGCTTATTAAATATAACCAACTGTCAGCTGAAATAGTGCCTCCTCTCTGAAGACTGGCTAGTGTTTCCAGCCCAGTGCAGTATTTTTCTCCTTGCAATTCTTCTAGCACTTATTACTGCGCTCTTAATTTAGGCTGCATTACATACTGATTTCTACAGTTACTTAAGTTGGTGTGCGTATATGATTTTACAAAATTGCTAATTTGATACCAATTCCTGGATTCTGTTCCAACCCCCACCCCAGCCCATCTTACTGTTTTGTGTATACAGGTGCTCAGTATTTGTTTGTTGATTCGCATCAAAGATGATACTTCCAAGATCCTTTTTTTTTTAAGTGAAAAGACAGCACAAATTGTGTTTTCCTTAAATAGAAATTGCTCCAATTACAATTTCAAAGGCACTAAACCCACCCAATTAAAATTAAATAAAGTTATTTTTATTTACATATTATATAAAATGTGTCAAGTAAACGAAATCGGTATGTGCAATAGATTTCCTCTAAAAATTAATGCTGAAGAGAATTATGTGGCATCTACCCTTCCTTTTTTTTTGGTTACGTTTTAGAACATTTATGTGAGGATAATTTTCTTAAATTTTTTACTAAACAATCAGCTCAATGCATTTTACAGTTTCTTTTCCTAAAGAAGTCTACCTCTAAAATAGTATCCATATGAAAGAGAGTATATTTCTAAATGAAGTGTCATTAAAAGCAGCAAGAAGGAGAGCATTTATGCACCATGTCTTAAACCACCCTTCCTTCATTTGTACTGCTGCCGAAGTATATTTCTTAAGCCCTTGATGTGACTATATCAGCAAAATATAATAAATTAACATGAGTAATCCTCGACTTTTATTATACTGTATCTTTTCACATGAAAAGCATATAAGTAGGCATGAAATACCATGAATTTTCTACCCCTAACTGCATTATATAAAGAGCTGTCGTAGGCATATGAAGTGCTTTTAATCTGAATGAACTTCATTAGCTTTGGATTTAGTTGTGCATTCAGGGTACAAGTTGAAAGGCCTACCTGTTTGCTCAGGCTTTTCTTAGAGTTTGTCCGAGCAACACAGAGGGGATATAGTGAGATGGGATAGAGGTAGTTAAAGAAATAATTCTGAGAGGCACTTTCGAACACTCACAGAGATCTCTTTACCTCAGGATGCATTTCATCTAGAACTGGTCAGGAATTGTCTTCTGGGAGCTTCTAGTCAAGCCTTCAGGGAGTGTCTATTCCCTCAGGACCATGAGGAAACTGAGACCAGGCATGATATGTGGGAACTTGTAGCGTACAGGAGAGAGAGGAAAGGCATCACAACAGAAACAACTGGCATTTTTCAAGGGCTTGCTCTGGACCAGGTGTTCCTCTAGCTGTTGTACACATCTTAGTGTTTAAGCCTCACAACAACCCTATGAAGTATATATGGTCACTTTCCTCATTTTGCAGATGTCATGTGAAGGTCAGAGAGGTTAAATAACTGGCCTGGGGTTACACCATTAGGTACAAGCAGAGTGGAGATTTGAAGCCAGACAGTCTGGCTCCAGAGGCACTCTTGAGCCTCTCTGGTATGCAGAGTGCACAAAATAAAGAAGTGATTAAAAAGACAAGAACTCTGTGTTTAAGAAGTTTACATTTTATTGAGGGATGGCTCTTATGTAAAAGCAGAATAATACATTACTACTAATATGCTACTTAAGCATTGCTTATAAGTAAAATACAGGGGACTTAAAAGATAAAAGACATAAAAGATAAAATAAAGATACTGTCCCCATGGAAGACAACAACCCGGCTAGCCCACACATGGCCCTGAGGTCTCCATTAGACAGGGAGTGACTCTAGGCTAAGCACAGGCACATGTGCGTACATGAGTGGGTGGGTGGGGGGCACAATTTCTGTTCTCAAAATTCCTGACCTGATGGTGAGTCATTGATGAAAAAAATATGTCCATAAATATGGATATATTCCATAATTATGTCACAGACCAGAATAAGTACTGGGATAAGGGAAGTGAAGCTCAGAGCGACGGAAGTGCAGAGCAACAAGAGTTTTACCAATGCTGGTATTCAGGAAGGACTTCCTGGAGGAGGTGATGATGTTTAGATGTGGAGTTTGTAGCATTTCACTATATATTAATGGGAGGAAGAGGAGGAATGCCGGAAAGAAATAAGAGCAGAAGCAAAGTGAAAGACGTGGCTTGCCCACAACATATTCTGTGGATACCATACATGTCTGGAAGGGCAGCACTGTATGAGTGGGGAAGTGTGGAAAGGCAAGGAGTGGGAAATAAAAATCATGCAGCTGGGTACTACACTTGATCTTAGCCAAAAGTCCAAGAAGCGATTCATGCAGCTGGGTAAAAACCATGCTGTAAACGTCATGTCTCCACATGTAAATGTCTCCACAATGTGTGGGGTCTCTCATTGGAAACTATGGGGCTTACCTGTGTTTCTCCTATAAGGGGGATGCTTGCTGAGAAAAGTGTTGCTGGAAGATTCCTCTTACAGAGTAATGGGAAAGGAGGCAAGGCCAGACACAGGGTGAACCCACTCACACATTAATATATCGATTTAAATGAGAAGCAGAAATTACTTGAATTCAGTAAATGACGGTAGGAATATAACACATGGGAGTATAAAGTTAAATAGCCCAGTGGATCTTTTCCACTTTAAGTACACAGGGAATAAACACAGAGAATCCCATCTTCCGTATCAGCCCAACTGAACAAGGGGAAAGGTTCTTGCATTATACTGAACGGACAGTTGCTTCACCCTGCACAATGCAGCGTTACGTGTCCTTCCTACTAAAATCTCACCAGCAAATGAAATAAATTATGATGGATGAAGAAATCGTACCATTTCTTTTCAAATTCTATGTCAAAGAACAGGTCAGAATCAAACACACTTGGGCATGTCAGTCTTCAACATTGGTATTTCTAGTGCATTTAAATACTTCTCTCTTTATTTGCAGAAATGTGATGTCCTTTAAATAGAATGATGACCTATTAACCCACTATTATTAGGATATATACAAACTTCAACAGTTTTTTGTGACAATTAACTGAGTTATATATAGTGTATGTAACTGTGTCTGGCATATAGTGAGTCCTAGAAAAGTATAAGCTATTATTATCATTATCATTTTTATTAGCAGTAGTAAGGTTAGTGTCCCTGGGTAAGGATGTTTGGTCTGATTTCATGCTGCTCCTGTGATCAACTACAGATGTTTGCAAGGTGGCTAGCTGGGGCTGCACCCCCAGTGCTGTTTAGATGCAGTGCTGTTTACTAGTGAAGGTAACTGGAATCCACTGACATACCCTAGCATCTACCATCAGTGACTTAGCCACCTTCACAAAACAGCAACCCAGAAGCTTGTTCAATAAGTTTATTTTCACAGGTGAACATTTGCAAATATGAATATGACTGTAATTAGAAAAAACAACATGATAAGGACACTCAGCACTGTGATTCACAATAAAAGCAAATCCCGCTGTCTTCAAGCCAGTGGGTGTTATCCCTGCATAAGAACCCTAGGATCGTGCCCTTAATTAGCTAATTATTTAGAAATTAGAAAGGATCACTTAACAAGGAACACACACCCCATGATACAAGTGACATGAGTGGTGAGTAAATTTACTTTCAAGAATTAATAAAGAGTGTCAATGAGCTACATATGGTATTCATGTGTAATTAAAAACAAATTACTGGGTAGAGGAACATGAAACATGCTAGTAAATTAATCTCCTCAATTAAACCAAAAAAAAAACCTCCCAAAATTTCTGATAGAAAACATATGTATTGTCTGCATGAAATATGGAAAGGATTTCCCTCTGTCTGACTCAGTGTTTGTTTAAAAGAATCAACAAGGGGCACCTGGGTGGCGCAGTTGGTTGAGTGTCCGACTTCAACCAGGTCGCGATCTCGCGGTCCGTGAGTTCGAGCCCCGCGTCGGGCTCTGGGCTGATGGCTCGGAGCCTGGAGCCTGTTTCCGATTCTGTGTCTCCCTCTCTCTCTGCCCCTCCCCCGTTCATGCTCTGTCTCTCTCTGTCCCAAAAATAAAAATAAACGTTGAAAAAAAAAAAAAATTTAAAAAAAAAAAAAGAATCAACAAGATTGCAGCAATATATGGGGAATATTTCACTGACACGTGAGCACAAAGACCTTGAACAACAACAACAGAAAACAACCCCCTCCTCATCTGCTTTGGCAATATTTCCCTCTGCTAATTAAACACAGTATACTCGAACAAGTAAAAATAATCTACCGTGAATAGTGCTCCACCATTTCTTTAATACACACAACATTCCAGATGTATAACAGGAAACAGAATCACTTAGCTTTATGAAGTAGTCTCCCACATTTTTTTGCAAAAGAGAGAATCCTGGGCCCAGTGGGCTATGTTGTCATGTAAAACAATGCTCTGTGAAACTCATGGTAAACCTCAATTAGCAATGAAATACTGCAAACCCCACTGTTAAGTGGGAATATAACCAACTAATAAGTGTAATACTACAGGGAAACTATAATAGATCCTCAAAATGTCTATGTTATACACAGCGGAATTTATTTGAACCTCATCTTACTAATTTTGACATCATCAGTGTTGTCATACATTGATTTATCTGTTTGATTGCTATGCTAGTCATTTATTTCATAGTCTTTACCATTACTCTCTTCCAAAACAAGTAACCTATAAAGACACAAAAAAAGAAAAATATAAAAATAAGAGGAAGCTGATAGGATGGTAGGAAAAATCAGGATAAATAATAGAAGATAAAGTCAAATATAAAATTAATGCACAAATAATATTTTCCTCATGTAACTTATTAGAAATCGGTTACAAATTTGCCTCTGAGCTTCCTAAAAATCAACCCAAAGACAGAAGCACAGTCAGTTACTTAACACACAATTCAAAACTGAAAACAGGCATGGCCGGTCATTGAGTCCTGATGAAATTTCTCTCCTAGGTTTTCACATACAGAAAGAACCCATGTAGTATAGTGAACAATGTGCCAAGGTATAAAAGAAGTCAATTAATGCATACCATGTACTACCAACATCTTTATAATAAACCTAAAGGCGGGTTCTCCATGACTTTCTTAAAATGTTTCACTATGGCCTGCTGGCATAAGCCTCCATACCAATCAAAATAATCTGGTTTAGCTTTCCATGACCTGAATTATTCCAAGGACATCACTTGGATTTTGGAATGGCTAAAAGTATTTTAATTAGTAGTTCTTAAAGTGTGGTCCCCAGACCAGCAACATTAGCATCACCTGGGAACTTATTAGAAATACAAACTTTTAGGTTCCACCTCAGACCTTCTGCATAAGGAACTCTGGGAGTGAGGCCCAGCAATTAATCAATTAAATTGCATGTTGGAGAAAGATAACAAAGTGAATTTATAGTTGAAAAACGCAAATAAAACATGTTTGTACAACATATACCTTTCCGTGTTTCTGGAGTATATAGTGTGAAATGAATGACTTGGTCAAAGGAAAGTAAATGAGCAGAGGAAAGAATTTATTAATTTAGAGGGTGTTTCAGAGAAGAGTTATTATTTTAGGAAATCTTAAGTACTTAGCAGAGAAGGTGAGGAATGGAGTGATAAAAAGGGTGGGGGGGGATAGGTTATGTTACTCATAACAAAACTATGTGATCCTGAGAATAACTGGTGCTGCTTTTACATGAAACAAAAATAGGCAACACCGATAGATGTCTTTTAAAGATTGCATCTACTCACCATAGCAGAGTCAGTCATGACGTAAGTATTGTAAAAAATGCTTCATGAAATAGGATGCATTGATTTGCGGTTCTGAATGTTCACAGCTACATTGCATCTTTTGATCAGTTACCATGTATATAAAATTACATATTATAATTTATATGTACATACATATGTATTGAATTATATATATGTGTATACATGTATGTGTATATTGAATTATATATACATATATATGTATACATTGAATTATATATATAATTATATATAATATAATAATATATAATATAATTATACACACACATATTGAATTTAAAATATGAAATTCAAACATAAGTGCTGTGAACTGAATTATATTGTCCCAAATTCATATGTTGAAGCCCTAACCCCTAAATGTTATGGGTTTTAGAAATAAGGCCTTTGGAAAGTAACTAAATTTCCGTGAGGTCTTGAGGGGGGGGGCTCTCATGATGAGATTAGTGGCCTTATAAAAGGGGGCACAAAGCTTATCCCCTCTCTCTCTCTGCCCTCCCCCTCCCATCCTCTCCAGCTCTCCCTCTCTCCACCTCCCTCTCTCCCTCTCTATTTCTCTCTCCCTCTTCCTCTGTCCTTTCTTTCCTTCCTCCCTCTTCTGCTACCATGTGAGGACAAAGCAAGAAAGCAGGTCATCTACAAGCCAGGAAGAGAGCTTTTAACAGAAACCAAACATGCTGTCACCTTGACCTTAGATTTATAGCCTCCAAAAGTATAAGGTAATAAATATCTGCTGATTAAGCCAAATAGTCTTTTTGAATTTTGTTATGGCAGCTGTAGCTAAGATAATAAGTTTGAAACAATTTGATTTTAGACCTTTAGAATTTAGAAGGGATTTTTTAGTCCTTTAGAGATTTATGATATAATTTTCAAATTACCAATTTCTGCTAATTTAAGTAATTACTGGAAGTCTGTTTCAGACAATAGGGCACACTAGATATTCTGCCAGGTCTTCTTCCCACTGTGGACTAGCTGGACCTTGCGTAAAATACATCATTTGACTCATGGTCAGATTTGGCCCATGGCCATAGGTTGCCGGTCCCTACTATGTAACATTGAAAACTAATGATCATGCAGTGTATCATTTTTGTAAAACTCAAAAGCAACCAAATCTAAGTAACAAATTTTGTTGTGATGAAACTATTTTTAAAAAGATTAGATAAACACAAAATTCAGTACAGTTATTACTTTTGGGGGAGGAAAAGGAATGGGAACATATGAGTAGATGAAATACCATTAGTATATTCTAGTTCTTAGGCTGAGTGGTAGAATCGTGGGGATCTTTTCTTCTGTGTTTCATAACTCACATATATGTTTCTTGTACTCTTTTTATATTTCCAAATTTACATAATTAAAAGTATCACTGCATCCCTAAATGATTTAATTTTATGAAAGTGATTTTGTTCTTGGTAGTTAGGTCACTGGTTCTCCATGACATCATGTTTCTCACCACCAAAGGACCAGTCATGAAGCCTTTCAGGGGAAATACATGAATAAATTAATTTAGGCAGACTTACATAGGCAATTATGAATCCCTTTAACATGTGTAAATATTGTATATATACATATTGCCATAAAATTTTTCTAATTTGAAATATGGGATAGAGTAATCTATTTCCTGAAGTTTAAAACAGTCCATAAGACTATGTTTATATGATTCAGAGACAAAGGCTCAATAGCTATATTGTATAGCAGGGATACTTATAACGTCTGTCAACCGTATGTATATATTTTCTAAATATACACATTACGCAAAGAAATTATAAAGCCTCAAAACTATAGTTCACCTAAAATAAATATGGCATTGTATACAGGGTGTTGGCCTGGCGCTAAGTAATTATGGGAAATAACCTGAATGTGATCCTTAAGTTATACAGGCTTATATCAGGTTTCTACAAAAATCATATGAAATTCCTCTCTTTCTAAGGGTCTGTAGGGGAAACACAGAATATTAATTTCATAGAGTTCCATTCCAGTATTTCTGTAAGAATTATATGTCTGGATAAGGCAGTTACTACATACTGCACTAATATAGTTGAAAACATTCCGTGAATTGAATAAGAATATTTCCATCCAAAAAGTGCCAAATAACAGGTCACCTCAAGTGAATGGAGAAAGGTATAATTATGGGTGCATTTAATACCTGTAATGAATTCAACTTTGAAAGCTTTCCATTGTTTATATGTCATATACTGGTTATAAATAAAATTTTAAAAGGTGTAGCACAAAGAGAACATTAAAACTTCAAAGATTATATATATAAATATATATATATATATATATATATATACACACTGTCTTTGTTATGTTGCGATGACATACTGTATTATTCAGTTATATGAGATCTTGACTGCCAAGCAAAATATATTTGTCCAATCTCAAACTATGGATTTTTATTTTCTTTTCTGTTCAAATCATTTGGATTTAAGCTAGCATTTATAACTATCAAAGCCTGATGGATGATCAGACAAAGACTTAGAAAAAAATATTCACATACTGTAAGTTAAAATATGAGGTTTTGGAGAAAAAAATCACCACTTTATAATAAATTGAGGTGATAAAAAGAATGTCCATTAAGATTTCATGGAAAAAGTGAAGTAATACTATTTTATGTTATTCAGATAAATCAAACATATTTCATGAGCAATGTTTTAACTTTCAAAAAAAATGTAAAAGTAAACTTTGGGGTAGTGTTGGAGATCCCCAAAGACAATTTTTTAAAGTTTAAGTGCCAATGATCTTTAAGAGTTGGACTGAATAGTATGGTAGGTGTCTTTCAAGTTATGATAACAACCTGAGTAATAGACCTTGAATTTTTAGCCATTTTAATGGATTTTCCCATTATTGATATGTTGGTCATTGCCAAAAATATTAAAGCAAATATACTTTTTATATACTTATTCACTCACTAAAAAGCAAGACCTAGCAATTACATACTAAGTGTTTAGAATGTATTAGTCACAGAAGGTGAAAAGACAAATCATATAATCTGGAGAATCACAGAGTCTATTAAACGAATATGTTATTAAAAACTTAATTGGCTTTCATTGTAGTAATAAATATGAAACTGTGAGTTCTATTACGTATACTTTCATATTAAAATATTGTTTTACTTCCTTAATAACCAGGTTTAATTTTCTCCATCTTTTCCAACCAAGATCACCAAAATGACATTTTGTTTATCACGCCTTGACCAATGTATATTGCTTCCTTTTCTGGGATATGTTTATAGTATATATTTCTAACCATTTATGATCTATAACATTTTATTTAGAAAATTGACATGTACTCAGTGAAGAGAGTTGGTAACAGAGTTGGTGAAGTACACAGATAACATGAAATATCATCTAGCTTTCTGCCACAGATAAATGATTCCCGTAATATATTGGCATATTTTCTTCCAGATACAGATTCAGATAAAGTATGGGTCTGGGCACGAGTCTGTCCATAGATAAATGTATGTGTGTGAAGCAGACAGTAGGATGTTCTTGCATGCCTGAGAAAAATATGACCAATGGTTGCAGACAGCACCTGAAGAAAGCATAGATGTTAAAGAACAGTGTATGGACATATGGAGGTCCCGGGCATGGGGCACGGTAACTGTAACTGTTTGTTAGCACCTTGCTACTCTAAGTGTGGTCCACAGACCAGCAGCATTAGCACAACCTGAGAACTTGACAGAAATGTAGAATCTCATGACCTACCCCATACTTACTGAATCAGAATCTGCACCGTAGCAATATTTCTCTGATTTTCATGCACATTAAAATTTGAGAAGCACCACCCTAGATACAGATAGATCAAGTAGAGCGGGCGAACCAGGGCCAACTCGTTAGAATAGACAGTGGCTAGAACCTACAATATTTCAAGGGCCCATGAAATCATTTCAACTTCTTTTAAAATAAGAATTAAAAAAATAAACTTCTACATAGAAGAAAATGTTTTAATATGTGATCTTAATATATTCCACTTTATGCAAACACTACCGTAAAATACAACTTTTCATATGACTTTTTTATGGAGGAAGGGACCCAGAAAGACAAAATTTCCCAGGGTGCACGAAAGTCATAATGCAGCCTTGTGATGGATAACAAAACACTCGCAAAATGAAATAAATCGTAGACAGTCACTTCAGTGGCATCTCTTCTTTCATCTCTGTCATCGTTTGATTTTTCAGAAAGGATATAAACTTCCCCAAAAAAGACCTTAATAGAAATCAATCCTTTGTATACAATTAGTATACCTACCAATTTGCATGTAGTCATTTTAAAAGGAAACCTATTGTGTTTAATTTTTTAATATCTTCTGTTTTAAAATTAACATCATTCCACAGATGTCTTCCCATGTTAACGAAAACTTCTCTAAACAGGGTTTTAATGACTGTGTGGAATTCCACCCCATAAAATAAATACTTTTAATGAATTTGTTGAGCATTCGTTTAGTTTCTAATTCTTATTATTACAAGTAACTCTGTGATGAACTAATACCCTTGCTGCAAATCCATGATTATTTCCTTCAGAGAAATTCTTAAAGCGAAATAGTAAAATTATTGGTTCATTGGGTCTATACTTTTTAATGTTCTTTTGTTTCGTTAACTTTCAATTTTGACAGTTCAAACTTACGGAAAATTTGTAGGAATCATACAAGGAACCCTTTATATTCTTTACCTAGACGCGTCCGTTTTGCCCTGTGCCCTATTGCTTTTATTATTCTGTATTCTCAATCTCTCTCTTCCTCCCTCCTCTCTCTCTCTCTCTCTCTCTGTCTCTCTGTCTCTCTCTCTGTCTCTCTCTCACACACACAAACACACACATTCGCACACACCACTTGAGATTAAGTTGATAAAATCCTGCCCCTTTACCATTCATTACTTCAGCATGCTTTGCCTAAGAGCAAGGATGTTCTACTACAGATCACAATGAAACTATCAGAATCAGGGAATTACCACTGCTACACTACCATTCTCTATTACACAACCCATATTTAAATGTCATCAACTGCCCAGCAATGTTCTTTTGAGTCTTCAAACCCCTGTCCTACCAGGCCCCCGGCCCAGAATCCAATCTACAATTCACATTGTGTTCATTGTTATTTAGTATTTAATCTGGAACAGCTCCTCATTGTCATTTTTGTTCTGGACATTTTTAAGGTTATTGATATTTATGATCTACAAATAATATTACTTCTTTTTTTAAACAAATGTTTAAGTTTGTTTGTTTGTTTATTTGTTTGTTTTGAGAGAGAGAGACAGCACGAGCAGGGTAGGGGCAGAGTGGTGGGAGAGAGAAAGAATCCCAAGCAGACTCTATGCTGTCAGCACAGAGCCCGACACAGGGCTCAAACTCAACAAAACTGTGAGATCATGACCTGAGCCAAAACCAAGACTTGGACACTTAACTGACTGAGCCACCGAGACGCCCCTAAATAATATTAGTTCTACTGAGAAAAAGGACATATAAGAATGCCCATTTTTTCATTTCTTAATAACATTGAATACTAAGTTTTTCACTTCTCTAATCTGAAACTTGCAATATGAATTTTGTTTTCCTTTAAATATTCATTTCTTAGATTATAATTGAACCCCAGTGTTACCTGAATTTCACTCTAAACTTTCATCTATTTTATGACTGTGTTTTACATTTATTTTTAAGCACTGTGAAATATATTTTGGTACCTAACCTATATTTTCTCAAAATTTAATCAATTAGCCTGTTTTCCCACCGATTTGGAATGCCAGCTTATAATTAACATTGACAATTAGTATTTTTTAATCTTTCTGATTAAGTATTTAGAATAATTAGTTAATGCAAATACTGACCAAAATAAATGTATATCCAAATTCAAGAAGAAATAGAAATCACAGAACTCTAAACTGGAAGGAAAATAGGAATCGTAGAAGGAACCTTAGAAATTATAGGCTACAATCCATTTATGAAGATAAAGGAAAATATGTATCCTTTTGGTGACTCAACACTGATAATAATTTTCTCTGTTTCATTTTAGCCTTGTTATTTTTAAGCTGGGATCTCACATATAAAAGTTTAGTAACATCTATTAGCAACGGGGGAATATTTTTGATAGTTAAAGTTAGAGGTATACAGGCAATTCTATTTGCTTTTCTTTTTTATATTTCAAATAAACTATATAGAAATTTGTTTGTTTATTTGTCTAAGTTCACTTCAGTTTCAAGTCCCCAGACTTAAAATTTTGATACTAAACAGGGGAAATTTCTCTAACATCCATTAGCAAGATATCGAATATGTTTGGACTGCAGCCTACTACCCATGGTACCCTTCATATTACATAAGATAGTGTGCTCGTTGCCAAACGTACGTTTTAGAAATCAAATAAATTTTAGTGTAAAGCTAGTTAATGAAACTAGCAAATTTAGACTTGTTTAAATGTCAGTATAATATTAAGTACCATATGCTCTGTGCCAAGCAGTTAAAATTGTTTTGGGAAGGATATGAAATTAATTGTTAAGAGAATTTAGTGACTTAAAGTACTTCACAATCAGCGTTATCATTTAATGCATCTTTTGGCAATTATTAAACCCTCGGGAACAGCATGAATATCCTTATCAAGTCTGGAAAGACACTAATGGGGAAGAGAATGGAGTGTTGCTTGCATTTATATGTGGGCATGAGCCCAGAGAAAAGTGAAGGGGGGAAAAAAACCCATAAAAACGCCCTCGGGCTCAGTGCCTGGGGCAGATATATTGTGCAGCCACCAGAGTCTCCAATAGTGCCATTTCCTACACTTCCCAGTGTTTTACTCCTTTTCTTCCTTTTGTATTTTTGGATGCTTTTCAATGTTAAGGACAGATAGGTTTGTTTTTTTTTTTAAATCCCCATGCATTGTTTACTTCTTAGATTATTAACTCAAATCCATGATTAATAAGAATGTCCTGTTAAGGTCAAAAGTATGTTGGAGGGTTTGGGTTGGTTGAATTTGTAAGTTATTAATAACAATAATAGAAGAAAACAATTATTAAATACTCGTTGCTAGGCACGGTTGTAAGCATTTTATAATTACTATTTTGTTTAATCCTCTAAATCATCTAATAAGATATTTACTAGTTTTGTCTCCACTTTGCAGATGACGAGACTGAGGCAGAGTGAGGTTCGATAACCATTTTAGTTTCGACTTGATGGGAAACTGTCTGAAATATCTACTTTCCTGACTTGGGAAATGCAGCTGTTGGATATAATTGCACTTTTTTTTAATGTCTCAATATCAGAAATGCCTCGGTTATCATGTAACAAAATTGATAATTGTACTGCAAGTAGCAGCAGGCAAAGGAAGTTACTGGCAGGACTAAATCCAGGTTTTTGTTTATTTTGTTTTATTTTTTCCTTTGTTTTAGTTCTATTTTCTAGTGAATATCTGAATACTCAATCCGAAAATTTGAAGAAGAAAAAATCCTTTTCTGATACTTGAAGGATCTGAACCGTTTCCACTTAATCTAGATGAGTCAAATGTTGAAGGAGGGCGAGAAGACGGCATATCACTTGGAAGATGGGGGTGAGAGGAAGGAGTTCCAGTGCGGTTCGAGGGATGTAAAGTGGAGAGCCGAGAATGTCCCCCAGTGAAATGTTTGAGACAAAGCAGTCGGTGCCAGAGAATACTTCCCTCTACATTCTATTTCTGCCATTAACCACATTCACACCATCACCTCCTAACCAGCAATACGAGACTGGAATCCTAGGATGTCTTCATAAAATTTCATAAGCTGATTGCTCAGCCAAAAATGTATAATTGTGAGAGCTTGAAACAGTCATTGCCACGGTCCAGTAACCTACGTTAGCAGGTTGCCAGCTTAAATTAATATCTGATCCAAGGTTTTAATTTATTACTACATCACATAGGTAGTGTTTTTAAGCGTTTCTGTGAAAACCGTGGCAGGGTTATATTATTTCACTGGTATAATCACAAAGTCTGTGCTTTTAAATAGTGGACGTACTGTGATTAAGCTAAGTAAAAATTATATAATTTAGGACAAGGAAGGATTTTTTTTTTTACAGGCCAAGTAGGTAAATGATAGACTTGGGTGAGGATGAGAAGTTCCAGAAAATCCTGCTCTTGCTAATTCCAGTTCCCACTGAAAGTTTCATATATCCCTTTTTTCGTTAAGGCTCTGCATGTGAATGCTAAGAGGTAAATGATACGTTGGGGAAGGAAAAGAAAGAGAGGAAAAAGAATTCCTATTATCTGAGCATCTGCTACCAGCTATGCCTAGGAACTGTGAAGGTCTATAAATCCTCACAAGCCTGTAAAGGAAGTGTTGGCATCTCTATCTTAGAGGTGAAGAACATAAATTTCATGGTCAGGTTAAATAACTTGTAAGTTCACAGTGCTATTAAGTAGTATGGACAGGATTCAAACTCAGGTCTTTTTGTTTTCTAAGGTTTATGTATACTTACGTTATCTTTAGAGCCATCGTTTAAATAAGTTACTAACTACCTTAGCTGTCTGTCAAAATCCAGGAAAAATGGTCTTGGACGAGATAAATTTTGGTCACTGTGGGATAAAAAGGATAGAGAGGAAGGGAGAAAGCAGTGGAGTTGGTATTAAGTTTTCAATGCTACTTAGAAGAAGCTGTTACAGAGTTCCCTCCTCAGAGGAAAGTATTTTTATTTTTTCTGGAATGCCGAGGCATGCCAGTTCAACATTTGTTCATATTACTATCAATATACTGTGGGTACACTATACAGGTGAACGAAACCCCATAGAAATAGAATAGATTACTAACAATCCTATACATTTCCCTATGTTTCTTTTCTTTTTTATACAAGTGCATTTTCTTTCACAATTATCTTTGTGGCAGGAACTAAGAATTGAATGGGACTATTGAAATGATTCTAGAATTGCAATGCTAGAAAAGATGCCCACAAACATGCTCTGTTCCAGAAAGTAAGAAGAGTGTATAACATTTTATCAGTTTAATTACAAAGTCCATTTAAACATAACTCCCTGGGGATCATGGAATTTGAATCTGTACAGTGTACAATTATCTTTACCCAGTCAGTGCATGAAATAACTACACTGTTCCCTGGTCTCAGTTCGAAAAAAAATTTTTTTAATGTTGGAAGAGATAAATATAGCATGTGAGCAAACATGGTTTGCTGCTCAATTGTTCAAAACTGTGTTCACACAAACAATTGTTGGGGTAATTATTAATGCTAAAAATATGTGAAGTTTCAGTGACTCTACATTTGAAGTCTAGAATGTGTCATTTGTTTTATTCATGATAAACAGATCATTTAGTTGGAAAAATCCCATCTGCTTAGATATATCTCTTATTATTTATGAGAACCATGTTTAGGAATGCAGGCGGCACATGTGCATAATTAATCCTGAAGAGAATTAGACATTGTTTGATTCACAGCTGAATGCAATTAGCATTAGGAAGTTTACATATGTTGGCAATAACACAGATTAGCAACTAAAGTGCTTGTTAAAAAATTTAACCTGAGGCTGCTGGAGCAGACCTCTCTTAATGATGCTTTAAATGTTGTTGATGAAGTAATAATCAATTTTGTTTTATAAATAGTAAATCAAGAATTTAGGTCTAATTAGCAGTGCTACAGATCACTTCACTTCCATATCAGATGTACTTGTGATGTATGCTATGAACTTTCTTTGAGTCTTGTGTGCAAACAGTTGTTATGGAGAAGACGTGATCCTTTCTTGGAGAAAGAAATCATTCCCCAGCTAGAGAAGAGTAAGGCGTCTACCTTCTGGAAGGACTCTTCCAGAGATGTTTAGCGTGAGAGTCTGTCTTTGTCTCTCTGCAGCTTTTAATTGCAGGAGAGAGAAACAATGCCTTCTCTTTTGCAAGGAGAGCCATTAGCCAGCTTTACAGACTGTGAAACCGAGTCATCTAATGGGGAGGGAGGAGAGAATGGAAATGGCGAAAATGAGGCCGAAAGTAAAATTGAGCTATAATTGTTTGCACTTCAACTTTGAGAAGTTCACCATTAATTAAAATGTTTCTGCACCACTCACCACCAGACTGGCAAGAAGGAGGCAAGGCTACATGTGAGGCAGCCCCAGAACCTTCAGGAAAGCAAGCAAGGCCTTTTATGAGGGAGGGAGCATCTTCAGCACACAAACTCAACAGAGGCACTGGAAAGCAGGCAGGCCACTGTCACCTGACCATTTTCACACAGGCCTGAGTTAAGATTTTGACTCTTCCTGCACCTCATTATAAATTAGAAATATACATTTTTAGAATGAATTGGGAGAGAGGACAATTACCTTAGGAAACACCTGCCCTCTTTCATAGATTCTGGAAGCCTCACATTTCTTTTTTTCATATTTTAACATCCCTGAAATGTGGGTACTTCTCACAATGATGACCATATTTCAGTTAATTAGCAACAGTTTTTTCTTTAGTATGTAAAATAATGCTAATAGCGTGTTAGATTCATTTAAATGTGGGACCCAAAGTCTCTTCTGTGCCAGGCACTGTGCTGGGGATGAGGAGTAAATGAGATGTGATATAATGTAAGAAGGGTTACCTAAAGGTAGGTATGAAGAGCCTGCTTGTGATTGAACTTGCAGAAGGCTAACTTCACTTCCTTACGGTCCCATGAGCCTGTGAGCGTAGTTTTGTAACAGGATCGTGCACTTACACCCATCATCAGTATAGTGACTCTCTTCTGGATGATAAGCGATGACAGGGGACCAATGTAGAATGTAAGCTCTGTGCAAACAAGGAGGTTTTCCTGTTCGTTCACAGCAGGGTTCCTAGCTCTGAGACAAGTGCATGGTACGTGGGGTCATGCAATAATTTCTTGTTGAATGAAGAAAAAGCCAGGTCAGGGGTTGGCTTTGCCCTGTGCTCAAAGATAGCTTTTACATTTGTAAATGGTTGCAAACAAAAATCAAAGGAAGAATAATATTTTACAACATACAAACATTACATAAAATTCAAATTCCCATGTGCATAAATACACTTTTATTGGCACATATCCAGACTCATTCATTCATTCATTCATTCATTTTTTGTCTGTAACTGTTTTCTCATTACAGAGGCAGAGTTGAGTAGTGTTAATGGGGATCTTATGGTGCACAAAACCTAAAATATTTATTGTTGGCCACTTACAGAAAAAGTTTGCTGCCTCCAGACTAGGCTATTGTCGGAGAGATCAGATGAGGAAGTTTGGTACCGACCAGTTGTCCTGTACCTTTAGTAACACATTCCTGTGGAATTACCTCCTGCTCCTCTTCTCACTAGATTAGGAAACCTGAACATCATCACTGCTGACATGCTTGATGACAGGGAAGCTGAACCCCATCCTGAGTCCCCCCCCCACACACATACACACTGCAATTGTCCCTTGACCCTCATAAAATTAAATTAATTTTGGCTCTCCTGGTAGAAATGCATAAGCTGAATTGTATATATTAAAGCTTAATGATAATACCTCCTGGTACAGGATCAAATTTGGTACAACTTTAATCCATTTGGCTTCAATCCAAGAAGAGCCATTATAGAAAGAAAGTACCAGCTGAATTTCATTATCAAAATACTTTCTGTGTTATGTGGTCCTGAGACGTAAACCTAGAGAGTGTTATACTTTTAATTAAAGATTATGGGTTCTGAAGATCGTCTCCTCATTCACATCTGCTACGTGCTAGATGTTTTCACTTGTCCACTAGGAGTACAGTGACTACAAAAGAGTCCCAAAGCATGGCAGCCTGGCAGGGCGCCAACACAGTCTGAGGGTATCTGAGATCAGGGCAATGTTGCCAGTGGTTCCACTGGACCTTGGTACAGTCTGTACTAACAGTACACAGAAAGCAGCCCGCAAGGGGGAGGAATATAGGCATAGAGATAGAGAAAGCACACGTAGTTCTGAGCTCTCCCCCTTTACCTCTCAATAGCACAACCTGCTAGAGATGGGAGTTGATTTCTTCTGTATGCAGAGACTCAAACTAGCCCATCATTATAGTCTTGCAAATCTCTAAGCACTATGAAGACGGTGTCCAGATCTGTCTTGCTCATGGCTCTGTGTACCCCCAGTGCCTTGGCATAGTACACAGCCAGCACGTCTTGGAACAGACCTCAGCCAGGCCATAAGATAGCTGGGTTCTCTTAGATCTCTCCTTAGAGTAGGCAATTCTTTGCCATCTCTGCACCATCTGTTGATGTTACGGAGTCTTTCTGAATGCGGGATAGATACAATTATGCAGGAAAAATCCTCCTCTCAAAAGAATAAATGGGAGAGGGCAGGGGACAGTTGGTTAAAAAATAATAAGACTTTAAGATAATGTTAGTCACTGCTTTATCATTAGCTAAGGAGTAACTCCTAAGTACAGACAACTATTTCTGCAGTATCTCAGCGAGACTGAAGAGAGAACTGGTCCCAAATTTCTTCCTTATCTATCTGCATGACGATCTGAAATTTTATAGGTGAAGTTTTCACCAATTTAGACTTAGCAATTCCTAAATGTTTATATTAAAAAGAAAAGGAGTTATTTGGGGGTATTACTACCCAGTAGCCACTAATTTATCATCCATTAATATTTTAGTATAAATTAGTGAGATAATTACTCTCCAAGAACATAGAGCTGAGGAATGAAACAGGATTGCAAATGACTTTGAAGAGCTGGACCAAATATCAAAGTTCAGAATATAAGATAATGTCCACAGGCCAGTTCTACAAAGTCATTTGTTGGGAAGCTATTGAGTAACCAGGGGCACCTAGAAGGAGATGCTAAAACTGGGAGGAAGACTGTTTGTGGCAGAGACGAGTACATCCCCAGTGTGCATTTCTCCCTTCTGTCGTTTAGTTACACACACACACACACACACACACACACACACACACATTGAGTTTCAGCAGGAATCATGGCAACCCACTAGATGTTTTTTTCGCCTTTCTTATGGTTAGGCATCCCCATATGTCCAAGTTCTGAACAAGGAGAAGTTAGCAGAGATAATATTTGCTATTTATATGTTATATCCCTAAAAGAAAGTTGCTTATTTTCCACTGCGTCTCTTTCCTTCTTCCTGTGTGCAAGAACAAGGACATGGTGCTCATAATCTAGGGTATTGGTCTGCTAGAACTGCCATAGCAAAAGACCACAGAGCAGGTGGATTAAATCACAGAAATGTATTTTCTCACAGCTCTGGAAGCTAGAGGCGCGAGATGTAGGGCCCTCAGGATGAGTTCCTGGTGAGGCCTCTCCTGGCTTGTAGATAGTGCCTTCTCACTGTGTCCTCACAGGACCCTTCCTCTATGCTCACACGGAGAGAGATCTCTGGTGTTTCCTACTCTTTTTATAAAGTCACCAGTCCTGTGGGATTAAGGCCCCATTCTTAGGAACCCATTTAATCTTTATTATCTCTTCTTGGGCTCTGTCTACAAATACAGTCACGTATGGGATTAGTGCTTCCACATACAAATTTGAGGAGGGACACGATTCTGTTCATAACAGCCAGCTTGGATGACATCTCCCAGGCGATGGTGGAGCACAATGGTGGGAGAAACCAGGGGTTCTGATGACTTCTTAAAGTAAAAGCGTGTAACCTCCTTGAACCCCTCTCAGGACTGGGTTCTGTTTCAGCTACTGGGTTCTGGATGTGTTTGTTGTAGCAGCTGTATCCTAACTAATAGGGTGTGAAAGAGGAGAGCCCAGATCAACTTTCCCTTACTTCACAAATCTGCTTGGGAAGCTACTCATAAGAGAGAGAGAGAGAGAGAGAGAGAGAGAGAGAGAGAGAGAATAGGTCATCCATCCTCTTATCTGAATCTCTTTTTGAATGTGCTTTGACTCCATTTTAATACTAATCTAATTATATCCCAATAGGCAAATGCACAGAAATCACAGTCTCATCTTTCATACAACGACTCTATCTAATCTGTGGCAGTGGAATTCGTTTTGGTCCTACTTTGCAATAGATGTGAGGATACCAAAGGTATAAATTTAGATATCGGCTTAATTATATTTCTTGCCAACTTTATGTTGCCAACTTTAAGGGCAGTGCTCATTTTTTAAAGTAGATACCTCTGTAAAAATAGAATTATTTGCCATGAAATTAAAATACCTTATAAAAATCCCTTTTTTAGGATGCTTGGAAAACAGAAGAGTTATTGAGTTTCTTTTAGGGATAGTAGAATGTTTGAAAAGTAGATTATGGTGATGGTACATGCAACTCTCTGAATATTAAAAAAAAACACAAAAAGCAAAAAAAAAAAAAAAAAACAAAACCAAAAACAAACAAAAACCCACTGACCTGTGCATTTTAGTGGGTGAATTTATGGAACCTATGAGTTATATCTCAATCAAGCTGCTAAAAAAAGACAGAGGAATATGAGATCTATGGCCAAACACATTGAGAAATGTTTCCTGCTTTATCCACCCTTGGAGAATTTATAGGTGCTGTAAGATATTGGCCTTTGAACAAACAAACAAAAACCGATTTAACTTCGTATATCCAAGGGCTTCTTGAAATTATATAACCCTGACTCACTGTATCACTTAACCTGGTAGAGCAGAGGTATGTGCTCAGCTCAAAGAATAAAGTACTCTGAACTCCTGCTTTCCTGGCTTAACTAGAAAGGGATATAAAAGTTTCACACGACTTACAAAAAGTCCAGGGGGAGGGGTCCAGGACTGGCACAGGAGCTCAGAAAGGCCCACAGTGAGACTCTTTCTGTCTTGAACTCCACTCTCCTCATCACATGGGCTTTTGTCATTTGGCTTGAGGTGGTTCAAGAACTTCTTTCCTGTGCTCTGCCCTCTGAGCATAAAGAACGGAAACACTGCAGAAGTTTCCACTTACCTTTTCTTGTGCAGAAATATGCCATGCGTCCTCTCTTAACTGCCAAAGAGAGTAAGAAACCTAGAATTTAAGCTCTCCAGGATGTACTCTGCAAGAAGAAAGGGGAGAAGGAGATCGTTAATAGCTTTTGGCTTTCTAATTCAGCATTGGCAAGTCCATCCCTCTGACTGTTCAACATATACATAATATATATTTTTAAGTAGATCCCATGTATCATGTTTATTGAGCAAAGTATCTAATGATTGAGAAATATGTTATATTTCAGGTTTAAACATAGAATTAAATTAATGGTGTATCAAATCTTCACCAAATATTTGGACATAGAGAATTAAAATTTTGAAATTATAGGATTTTGTAAACTGTTCTTTACGTGAAATGCACATACTCTTTCCTATAGGATTCAGTTCTCAGGCCACACCCAGTATCTGCATCCTGCCTGAAGCCTGGCTTTCCACGTGATCTTTAGCCTTCAGCATTAGGCCCTCCATTTCTCCTTAAAAGTCCATAAGGTAAAAACGACTTATTTGCCCTGAACCAAACCCAGACAACCTCTCTCAGGAGCATAACTACCTATTTATTATTAGAATAAGTAATGGTTATAACTAGTCACCAAGTGTGACAATACAAATGCATATTCCCATGAGGCAGCTTCTAATATACAGATAGCTCAACCCACACAATCTATCTATCTATCTATCTATCTATGTTTGTGTATATAATATATATATATATATATATATATATATATATATATACACTAACATAGTATTAGTATAATGTAGAAATCCTAATATATATAACATATAATAATATATATTTTAGTAATATAAGCCCTTACTGTGTCAAAAATCCAAGCTATAGCCAGTTTTTCCTAGGTTCTATTAGATACCCCAAATCCAAAACAAAAAATTAGATTGGAAAAAGAAAAAAAATGGAAGTTGAAGAGGGAAAAGCTAACTAAAAGCCAGTATAGCCTTAAAATTGTCTTTCAAGGATATATATATCCGTGTGTGTGTGTGTGTGTGTGTGTGTGTGAGTGAGGGGCACTAAGATAGCCAAGTCAGCCTTTGTTCTGGATACAGTTATCCTCATGGAACCAAACAGCTCTTCTCCAGAAGAAGGGATACAGAAGGAGCCCTCTGGCATATGTACGAGCTAGACTGAAAACCAGAGTAATGAGCACGCCTAGGATTCTTCCTACAGAAGTCACTAAATTAAATAGTCTCAAGATGATGAAAGACACACATGGATGGGGGCCTCTGAACCTGCATAGTCTGTGTTCTGCCTTCTGAGAGGCCCCTCACACAGTAGGTACAGCCTCCACACACATCTCTGCTTTATTTGTTTCCCTAGTTTTTTTTGTCTCTTGTATTATTAAGAAAATGGAGATGGCTATTAATTAAATACTTTTACCAAACCAGTTGAATTAATTGGTCCCTTTTACACTTAGTTCTAAACTTGGTACTTCCGAATAAGTGAAAGTCTTTCTGTCTTTAACGGGGAGAGTCTTAGGATCCCAAACAGTTGAGTCAGCTGTAGGATTGTGCAGACTCATGTCTTTTGAATCGGACTATCCAGTTGGCCTTACCTGGTATGTTTATTCCTTTTTCTTAGAGCATGGGTGACAGAGTTAGAGCATCTTATGACGTTTCATAATTTCCACATTTTTACTGTAAGCTTAAATCCTTTTCTTATGTCTTCTCCAGATGTAGAGAGCAGCGGGTCATTATTTTTCTATACTGTTCTTGAACTGTGGATGCTGTTAGACCTTTCTTTTGGCTGAATAATCCAAGTTCCTTTCCTTAAATTTTCCTTTGTAGCTCCTATTTCTCAACACTTTAACAACTCTCATCGAGGTCCTCAGTTGTTACAAATAGTCATTTTCACTTTTTTTTCTCTGCATGATGACTTGAAATAGTATTTCTAAGAAAAAATTAATATAGCTTTAAGTGATTTTACACTATGCACATTACAGGGTCTGAAGAAATACACTCTCGAGATTCAAAAAGACTGGTGATTACTTTTGAAAACTTAGGCTGAACTAGGTAGCTCCAGAAAATGGGATAAAATAAAACATGTAGGTTTTATTTGTCAGAACAAAGAGATTTGCTGGGATAATTACAATTTGGCAAGTCTATTGTGAGGTCCCTGGAGTGGGGGAAAAAAACCCTACAGCTTATATGGGATAATAGAAACATGAGCAATAAGCAGCATGGGGTTTTACAGGGAGAAAAAGTCACTCAAAAAACAAAAGTCCTCTTTTCTTTAACAAAATTACAAAATTAGTAGATGAAGGAAAAGTATTTAGTTTAATGCACCTGGTCAGCTATAAAGCTTTTAATAAAGTTTTACCTCAAAATGTGATTCAAATTATCTTATGAATAAAGAATAACTTTTGAGACAAGTGAAACCTTTTACCTCATAGACTGCCTACCAAAGATTGGAGCCTAATATCAGGCAAGGAAATAGGAAAACTGGGCTTCAATGTTTAGAGAACAAGGTGATACCTGTCACATACATACCTCCGGGCTAGTTCTCCCCTATTGACCTTCCCCTCAAAGACCAGACCTTTAGTCTCTGAGGGGGAAATGTTACAATGTTACAATGTCCAGGACATCAGGCACTTTGAAGGATAGAGATAATGTGGGAGGGGGTGCAGGAGGTAGACAATGATGCATGATGAACCACCCCAGCTCCCTCCCCTCAGCTCCCCATAGTGTCATGCCCACAGCTGGTCTTGTAGCCACACACCCCTCCCAGGAGATAAAGAGGATTCTCTGGAGAAAGTAAAGGCTCTAGTGGCAAACCCATAGATTCTGACATTTAAAGATTCCCTCACATAAATATCCATGATGAAATTTTTCCCATACACCAAGAGATGTCATCCAGTTTTTCCTTTTCAATTTATAAATGTGTCTCACTCCTATCTTTGAAAGAACAGTCAAGACATACCAAATATTTGAAGGAAAAATTAAAAATATACAATAGAGAGTGACACAAATAAAGAGAATAGACTGGGGGGAAATAGAGATGATATAAGGCACAAAAGAAAACTTTTAAAAATATTACATGAATTATTATTATTATCTGGATTGTTGAGGGAAGAATTGTACCTAAAAGAAATAGGTTATAATAATAAGAAAGAACAATAAAAAATAAGGAATAACACTTATAATTTAAAATGTGATATTTTTTTCAAGTTTTTATTTAAATTCCAATTAGTTAACGTACAGTGTAATATTAGTTTCAGGAAAACGGTATAAAGTTCCTCAAAACATTGAAAATAAAATGTGATTCCTGGACAAAATTCTCTGACGATATAAAAGATAGTGACACTATATAAGAGGAAATAAATAGACAATTTAAAAGATACAAATCCAGAAATGCAGAACAAAGAAAATAGAGGTGACAAAATTACCCAAAATCAATTCAGAAGTATTTCACAGAACTGAATATCCTACGTCTCCAAATGGAAAGGGCCAAGCACAATAGAGAAAGATTCTCACCAGAGCAGACTGTTATGAACTTCCTGAAAAACAGAGATGAAAAAAAGATTCTAAGGATTTCTTAAAGAGTAGAAGCAAGTCATAGAGAAATGCTTAGGAATAAGAAATTGTATTCAAATTCTTAAGAACAACCCTGAGTTCCAGAAGACTGTGGTTCAGTGCCTATAAGATTTCATTATAAAGTGATTTTAAAATTATCAATCATATATGAGAGTACAATAAAGATATCATCAGATATTCACTATCTAAACTGAATGGGTTACTGTGCACTCTTTCTTAGGAAGATACTAGAAGATATGTTTTAGAAGTTCAAGAGAAAAAACACTAAAGAAGATCCAGGAGTCCAGGGTTCAAGTACAGGAGACAGGCAGAGATAAGGACCGATATGTCAGCTGTGCACACCTACAGAGAATATAGAATGGAGCAAGAGATAGAAAACTGGTGTGGCGACAGGTGTGGAGACAGGTGTGGGGATGGGGGAGACTCCTTAGAACCATGTTGCAACATTTAAAATATGCTAATAGTCCTTTGACATATTTTAGAGTATTTATTTTAATAAATTTATTTTGAAAAATAACTTCATAGATAATATAAATAGGAAAAAGTTATAGAAAACCAAGCAAGGAAATAATGAGATAATATTAATTTCAGTAAAAAGAAATTTATTAGAAAAGAATTATAATTCCAGAGTGAAAACTATTTATGTAGAATATTTATATAAACACTATTCACCTTAACCAGCAAATTATAATTTAACTATATTGAGAGACTGGGAAGAGCAATAAGAGAGAGGTAAATTCTATACTTCCAAAACAAAAAGTTAATATATTATTACTATAACTGTCAAATTAAGAAATGGATATGTATGTGATATATATATATATATATATATATATATATATATATATATCTACCAGAATATATGTGCATACACACACACACACAGACACAGGATATATATATGACATATATGAGTAGATATAAAGGATATATATGACATCTATGGATATATATAGGATATATATATGAATATCAGAATATATATAATATGTAGATATATGGACATATGTATGAATACCACAGAAGTACCGTAACCAAGAAGAAACACCTTAATGGCGTTGAACGTGGTTGTCTTTACAGAGCAGAATAACTAAATGTGGTAGTAAGGACTGTTGGATTGTGACATAAACCTTTTTAGCACTACATATATGTATTAGTTTCAGAAAGTTGAACACAAACTCATAAATGCTAATAAGAAGAAGTAGGTTGAGAAGATCATACTGAGTTTTCTCCAAATCAGTCAAACTGGTTAGGCTAAGTAGTGACCTTTATCTTTTGACTGGTCAGTTTTGTTTGCTTGTTTGTTTTGTGTTTATTTCTGGGAATGAACCCTCTGGACAAATTGAGATTTATTTGCAGTTACAATAGTACATAGATTAGATCATAATTTCTAAGTGCTCTTTCTAAATATGTCATTTTATTAGTTTATATGTACATAATTTTATTGTTAAATTGGTTTTCTCAAGTGATTTTGTTGGGCATATAGAAATACAAATCTCAAAGAATTAAAACCACATATAAAGTCCCTGAAGGTATTAGAAGATTTTCATCTGAAACTTTCTATCTTTATATTTTATGGCTTCTCATCTCTACTCAAGACTTTCTTCTTCAAATTTTCTTCCTCATTTCTGATACCTGTTTCTTTTTGCCCACATGGTGACCCAATTTGTCCTGGCCCCGCAGGCTGTCTAGGGCCTCATGTAGCTACTGAGGGCAATTATGGGGAAGAAATGCTAATGTGAATGGAGCTTCAAGAATTGTTGCAAAGCACCGGTCCCTGCAAATGCTCCAAGGCCTGTTGGCTTTGTACCACATGAAGATAAACTTCCCAGACATCATCTGAGTTGAATATGGACCAGGACTGTTAGACATTTGGTATGGACTGACGTCCGCAGGAGTCAAAGGGAAAAAAAAATTAGTAAGTTTGCAGAAAATAAACAGTCACTCAGATTTGGTCAAAAATAAGAATTTTCACCCAGAATCGGATGATGCAGTACGAAATCTGGGTAACACGCAGGCGGCTGGTGTATTAGCGAAAACCAATAGAGAAAAACATCAAACCGGTGATTTGGCAAATAGAGTAAAATAATAACCAAAAAAAAAAAAAAAAAAAAAACCCGAAAACTTTGGCCTTGTTCTTTTACCTTTCAGACAGTTTTGTTGCCTTCTCTGTTCAAACATCGTAAAAATAGGCTGCTTTACCTCAGCTTCTGGAGATACCTGTTTTGTGTAATTTTAGACGACTTAAAAGGGAGCGTACCGTCCGAATTTCACAGTGACCAGCGAATTTGTAACACAACAGTGCTCTTTTATTTCAGGAAGCGGCCCAAAGCAATTAAGGAAGACTGTCTTCATCACAGCAGAATGCATCCTGTTAAACTAATTGGAACATTAGACACTACAATCTTGGCAAAACGTACCAACTATGAAGAGCTGTCACCGTCTTAATAATTCTGTGATGGCCGGAGGAGGACAAAACAGTTGTTGTTGACAAGTGTTTGATCTTCATAAGTCTGCTGCTGTGACAAACTACACACTGTATTTTATCCTCTACTTCTGTGATCCTTCACCCAGATAAGAACCAACACCTGGCATCTTTTCAAATTTCCTTTTTTTTTTTCCCTTTTACATCAGTGGCAAAAGTTAAAAAGGTAACATGAAAAGAAACATGAAACAGGAATACTGTTCAAATTGAAGGACTGTAGTTTCAAGTTTCAATCCTGTATCAAAACATCTCCGCCTTATCTTCTTTTCCAGTCATCACAAATGATGAGTATAAAGGGATACACAAACATCAGTACAATGCTGTGTGTGTATGCAATCCAAAAATCACAGCTACAAAATTATACCTGACATATCAAAAACCGACAGTCACATCCTCAAGATTTCCTTCTCTCGTTCCCATGGACCTTCTTGATTAATAAATCTGACACATAAAAAGCATCTATATGACTAAAGTGCCAGTTACTGGAAAGACCGTTTTGATCTATTTCTCAACTTTTAGAAGAAATATTCTCTTTTTCATGAATACAGGATCCGTTCACTGACTGCCAGCTTTCAAATGACCACCTCTTGAAGTTTAATTTTAAGTTTTAAATAAATATTGTATGCATGCAGAATAATTACGATGCTCTAGAGAGATACTGTATAATGACATTGATTCTTTTTTATCTGAAAATGCCAAGCCCTTAAGGCAGCAAAGTCTGCATTTGCTACAGATGTGGAAAGGTTCATTCCATGTGTTAAATTTCAGAAGGGGCATGCATGGCACTTTCATTAAGACGCTAGTGGTATTTCCTGAGTAAACTCCAATTTTCATGAGTGTAAAACTTATTTCCATAAGACTCATCTGGTCTAAGCAACAGAAAGGAACTCACTGGCCTTCAAATGAATGTTATATATATATATATATATATATATATATATATATATATATGTATATATATATAATATAATGTATATATTCTATATATTATGTATATATATAATATATTATATATAATGTTATATATATAGGAATGTTTTATATATATACACTATATATATTCTCTCTCTCTCTATATATATATATATATACAAAACGTTTCTTCATTCTGAAATGAAAACTAGTTTAAAAACTAAAATATTTGTAGTGCACCTGCATGGCTCAGTCAGTTAAGTATCCAATTCTTGGTTTTATCTCTGGTCATGATCTCACAGTTTGTGAGAAACTGTGCTGAAAGGGTGGAGCCTACCTGGGATCCTATTTCTCCCTCTCTCTGCCCCTACCCTGCTCATTCTCTCTCTCTCTCTCTCTCTCTCTCTCTCTCTCTCTCTCTCTCAAATAAATAAATTAAAAAAAAAAAACAACTAAAGTATGTTAGGCTCATTTCTCTATATATGGTACTGCAATTCCCTACCAAACTAAGTAGATATTACCCTGCTTCTTTTTCACATATTTAGAAACATGATGAAAAGAAGGCAAGGATTGGAGATAGACATCAGCATAATGTCTCATCTTTTGCATTCTCTGTTGGGATTCCTTGAAAAAAATGCTTTTTATTTAAATATAACCACACTCATAGCAGCCCTAGGCATATATTAGGAAAGGATCATTTCTATATTAAGAGTGCATCTGGATTCAGGAACCTATTTTAAATATGTTGGCTCATCAAAATATTTTGGTAAAGTCAGACCAAAAAAAAAAAAAAAAAAAAAAAAAAAAACCTTGGTGAAGAGTATTGTCAGTGTCACACTTTATTTGACATATGATTTTTTCAGATGTTATTTCTGATCAAAAGCTTATTGGGAATGACACCTTCCAAGCCACTAGCAAGTCTCATCGCTCTGTGTGCAACACGCCTCTTAAATCTTACTGTTACCCTCCCTCTCCACCGCTCCCCTCCCCCTCCGCCCTGTCCCAGTCCAGCCTTGACCGTTTATCATCTCAACCTTCGGAGCCTCCTAATATCTTTCTGCTTCTGGTCTTGTTCCTGATGACACCACATAGTTCTGCCTGGCAATCAGAATTAATTTTCTAAAAACAGAAACCAAATATTTTCACCCTCACACCACGCCTCCCCCCCCCCCCCCAGTAGATCCAGGTTCTACTTAGACTAGAATAAGATCCATGCCACTCTGCAGCCACACGACCCAACTCTGGTAGGTCCTCCCACTCCATATGCCATGGTGTCTCCTTCCCTCACTCTGCTTCAGTGGGTGCTGCATTTAACACCTTCAGTGGTAGAAGTGATTCTCGCCTCAGGGACTTTGAACTTGCTGATCCTTCTGAATACTTCTTCCCAAGTTTTCCTTATGACTTTCTTCCTTCCCTTCAACAAAGAATTCTTCTCTGACCACCCTTTTTAAAATGCCACTTTTCATACTCTGATTCTTTATCCTGCTTTCATTTTCTTTATCATGTTTGTTACTATCTGAAATTTGTTATTTATATGTATATGTGTTCATGGTGAATTTTGACCACTCTCAGCTCCATGAAGCCTGGGACTTTATCTCTCTCATTTGTTGCTATTTTCCTAGCATCTGAAATAAGCTACCAAAAGGAAATAAGAAATAAGCATCTGAAATAAGCTACAGAAAGTACCCAGACAATGAAAATAAAGGAACAGTTATATGAGTGAATGTAGAGGAGGTAAATGGCTGATTTTTGATTTGATATATTTTTATTTTTCAGACATGTTAGGTTGGCTTATTTGTGAACACCTAGCTAAAGGATCATCTGTCCATGCATACTGAGCACTGGCATATATTGCCTCCAATTTTGGATTGCCACATTTGTAGCTCTCTGCTATGAAACTTGCCACAGGTGATTCTTTCAACTTTGTCCATGGTGGCATAATTTATCCATTCGAAACACTCCAGTCTAACAGATATATATGTATACTGATCAAACATTTCAAAGCATGGACATAATGTGATTAATGCAAAAACTCTGATTCTGCCCTTTTCTTTTGAGCCCCACATTCCTATATGCAACTGATGTCTGATATCTTTTCATGTATATCTTGGAGGCACATCAATTTCAACAGGTCCAACAATGAACTCATTATTTCCTCCCAGGCCTTTATTTCCTTGTATTTCTTATTTCAGAAAAAAAAAAAAAAAAGCCGTGAGCTAACAAGTCACCAAGTTAAAAACATGGGAGTCATCCTATAACCCACCCCCTCTATATCCCTCCCCACCTTCAACCTCAAGTCAGTGTTTATTCTGTAGCTTCTACCCTATGCTTATGCTCCCCTGCCGTGGTCTTGGCTGAGGGTCTGACCCTCTGGGCTATTGTACCTTTCCGTTAAGTGTCTCTTGGCCTTTATATCTGAACCTCTCTGATATTCACTGATATTTACTCCCTGTGTAAACACGCTGGTCTTTTAAAAATGTAAAAGAGGTTACATTACTCACCTGCTTTGAACTCTTCAGTTCCTTCCCAGGGCCTGGAAGTCCCAATTACTAAGCTTGGCTTTAGGAGCCTTTTCCTTCTGCCTCCAGCAAAATTCTGCCACAGCGTCCACCTAAATGGTACTCTTCATCCAACATGTTGAGTAAGTTCCCACAAGACACTGTTCTTCCATACCCTGTGCACTGCACATGCTCTTCTTCCTTTCTGGAATAATCTTCTATTTTTTATATCTATAAAAAACCATACATTCTTGAGGATGCCTGTTGAGGATTTTCTCTGGCTATTCTCTATGTACATAACTCTTCTTATAATAGTTCCTATTTACATTGAATTATATTTGTGTAATGATATACCTCTCTGAACTCAGTCTATGAGCAACTTGTGGCTAGGTAGCATATTTTACTATTTTTTTAAATGCTTGTTTATTTTTGAGAGCTAGAGCACAAGCAGGAAAGGGACAGAGAGAGAGGGAGACACAGAATCTGAAGCAGGCTCCAGGCTCCGAGCTGTCGGCACAGTGCCTGACAAGGGGCTCAAAGTCACTAGCCATGAGATCATGACCGGAGCTGAAGTTAGACGCTTAACCAACTGCGCCCCCCATATTTTACTATTTTAATGTCTGCAACCTAACAAATGTTGAATAAATATTGGCTGAGTTAGTGAATAAACAATTGGATGAATGTATATTCTCTTCAAGTAGTTCAGTGAATTGCAGTTTTTGGCAACTGTTAAAAATATACACTTAACAGAGTTGTTAATTAAGTCATACATATATAAAATCAGAATTTTCTTGGTTCCTTTACAGATAAACCCACTATTATTACTTATATCCAAGCTTTCTGTATGTATTATTTATTTACTGTGGAACATCCCTTTATTTCTAATTCATTCTGTATCCATTTAGTTAATGCTGATTAAAATTGATGCTTTGATCTTTGTGTAGATGTCACATGGACTTTTATAGACGTTCCATTATAATTAAACATACATTAATGGACATTTAAAACATGCCACTATTTTTTAATAAAGCTTGTGTCTCTGGTCCACTGGTGGTGAAATGACCCAAAAATATATCAGAACACCAGCTTCTAATTTTGATAGAGAACACATTTGGCTTCCAAGTTTTTAAATCAAGCCCCTTTTCCAGTTGGTTGGGTACCAAATGCATCACAGATTCTCTTTACATATAAGAATATTATCTATTGTTGTGGCAGATTTAAGTGTCATGCTGAGGGCAACCTAATTAGATTAAGCCGGTACTTATTGCCCAAGCACAAATTTAAAAATTATGTTAAACCACTGTTGGAAAATTTAAAGTAATAATTAAAAATAAGTTTTAATCTGCTATCAAGTAAATTTTATTTTTAATTTGACCTTTATTGATTTTATTTTGTTTTGTTTTACTTTTTGTCTTTTAAAAAATTCATCTTCTTGTTATTATCAGTAAAAACACTTATTTGGTATTTGTTTAAAAATTCTTCATATGTTCTATCTCAAGATTTTCCATCAATATTTCAGACTGGTCTATAGACGTGTTTCACATTTCACATTTCAAGCACAGAGGCTTCATTCATGTATGTTTTATGTATTAGATATCAACTTTAGATATTGAGTATCTATTTTGGGGGAAAACAGGGTTCTACAACTAAATGAAGTTTCCAAACATTACTCCACAACTTGAGAATGTTTTTAGTCATCATTTCATAAAACTTTAAAAGGAATATGTTACATTTCATATAATAAAGTTATCTGGCATTTGGTAGAAATGCCTTTCGCTTTCATTTTAGACTCTTTAGTAAATATAATCATCAGCTTTACAGAATCCAAATAAACACAATGCTTACTAGAGTCCAAATGAAGTCCCTTCTTTCCTTTGAAGAAAGCAAGTTCTTAAACCAGTTTTACTTAATTGCTAGATAGACAAGTTTCAACATAAGTGTTCTTCTTGGAGAATAAGAAATTACAGTTACTGAGTATAGCCACCTTCCAGTTTTGGGGAAAAAAAACACTATATGAAACTGTCCATAAAATCCATTTCTAGAAATGTAAACTTTATTTGCATCACAGGGCAAAGGGGTTTGGTTTTTATTTCTTTTATGCAAGCCCCACAGAGACTGGCTCACAGTACCTGCTATGATTTACTATGAAAGGAGCATGGGAACCTGTGGGCAGAATCATCCTAGAGATCCTAGAGAATCACCCTAGAGATCCTAGAGATCATACCCTACCTCTTCCCATCTGGAACCCTTTAGTACTCTGATAACCAGTCAGTTTGAATGACCTCAGTTATTGATACTTTAGGAAGGAGTCTAAAAATTAGGAAGATATATTACATACATATATGTTTGTGTGTATTTGCATTATATATTCATATGTATATTTGGTATTATGTATATATGTATATTTGGTATTATATACATGTATATTTGGTACATATGTATTCTTTCTGCTGTGTGACTTTGGACAGTTCATCTAACTTCCCTGAACATTCGTTTCCTCAACCATGAGAAAGGAAACAATAAGGTTTTCGGGTGAGCATTAAATTGGTTAATCTATCCCATAATTATCTTATGGTCCAGGCATGAATTAGTTCCTCATTAAGTTGGAGAACAGCTGGAGAAGAGTATTTGTTGATCCTATTAAACACCTTATTAAGCCAGAAAGAGAAAACTATTTAATTTTAGGATGAGCTTAGTATCATAACAGGCCCAAATATTTCTTTCTGAATATAGTATGCTCAAATCTATATGTATTTCTTTAAAATAGAACCAAAAAATGCCAATAACTAAATTTTTACTTGCTCTTCTTAAATGGAAAAACCAACTAAAAACACCTAGTATACTTGATTAAATATACATTATAATTTTCCATATACTCAGAGAACAGCCTTCACAAAGTTTTTTATCTAAGTCTTGTGGAAACTGGAACACTAGCATGACATTACTCCCAGGAGCCTAGAGGAATCTTTTTAAAACTGTGAAGATAGCATATTTATATTTATAATTGTGAATGTGAAATCTCCAGCATTTTTCTTAAATTTTGAGCCCAGTCTCTAGTTAATCTGTAGAGCTTAATTTGTAAAAGAAAATTGCCCACAGAACTGCTTACAGAAAAGCAAGACCATGGGGGATAAAGATAGAAACCATAGCCATTAGCTAGAAGGTGTGTTCAGTCCCTGACCAATCTCTCCAATATCAATGATTCTCTCTTCTCAGATATCCAGAACCCACATCAAAGTGACCCTTACAAATATTTTCTCAGCTAGCTCTATTCAATGTGCTATTTTACAAGAACCTATACTACCTCCTCAACTCCACTAAGTCTAATTATCCTGAGACTCATATTTTTTGTGTGTGAATTATGTGTGCTACCGATAATAACTAACGAAAATCTGAATTAGTTCATGTGATTATTTTACCAAATAATACACAGAATTGTAATGAATCTCCATAAGAAAATGACCAGAGTTTCTAGTTTTAGTCTCTATTAAAGTTTTACTAGAAAAATAATATAGGACAAGCCCAAAATTTGAGAAGTAAAGTCTTTAATAATAGTAAAGCCACCTTCCACTAGGTTTAGTCAGGCCTTTAATAAGACACAGGTGACATTTCTTCCCCATGCTCCCAGTATCTTCTGTTGTAGAAGGGTTGTATTGCTATCTATGTCTCCTGCCTCCCAGCGTCCTTAACTATTTCCAGTGTCCTGGGAAAGTGTCAGCTGAAAAAATGATGAGCAACCAAATATTGAAATGATTCCAAGGGAGCATATGGTTAAATTTGGGGTATGTCTTCAAGGATCATTTAGAAACATGTTATATTTGAAAGCTATATAAAGAACTAAATAATTTGTCACTCTGTGTTTTCTCCATATGGAAAGACAACCTTAAAAACACTTGTCCAGTGAGATTGTGCCATTGGAGATAACATGGATAGACCTAAAGAGTATTATGCTAAGTGAAATAAGTCAGACTGAGAAAGACACCATGTGACTCCAATCATAAATGGGATCTAAGAAACTGAATAAACAAAAAGCAGAATCAGAACTGTAAATACAGAGAACACTGATGTTTGCTAGGGGGGTGAGGGGGTGGGAGATTGTGCAGAATGGGTGAAGGGGAGAAGACGATACAGACCTCCAGTTACAGAATGAGTAAGTCATGGGAATAGGAAGCAGAACATAAGGAGTACAGTCAGTGATACTGTAATAGTGATGTAATGGGACAGACAGATGGTAGCTATACTTTTATACATGTATAAACTTGTCAAATCACTGAGTTGTACACCTGAATGTAACACTGCGTGTTGACTCTGCTCAATTTTTTTTTTAAAAAAAAGTCATTATCAGAAAACAAAACCAATAACTTATCCTAAAAAGAAATTGGTGTCTTTTTTCCAGGGGAGCCCTAGTTGTCCCTGTTAACTCATGAAAAAAAAATTAAAACAATTGGGTTAACTAGACAAAGACTACTTGTGTTATATATTTTTACTACTAATCAAGATGTTTGTCCCTTCACATTTTAGTCCATTCAGAACTCACTCTAAGTTTTTTTCCACAGGAAAAAAAAGGCTTGAACAACTATTTACTAAGAACCATCTTTCGGCGTTGTGCTTCCAAGGAATTTATATCTCTTGTTGAAATAATATCTCTATAATTCATCAGAGGACACCTAAGAAGAAAATATATGGCACTTGCTTCCCAAAACAAGAGTTATAATTTATCTTCTATATTCACTATCTCACTTTAAAAAATAAAATTATGCTGAAAATAGAATAAACAATAGAATCAGGTAGACCTGGGCTAATAACATAATATTTTCTACTTACTAGTTGTGTGGAAAAGTTGGAAAAGTTACTTTTAACTTTGTGCTTCTCAATTTCCACATCTGTAAAATGGAAATAGAAATAACTGTTTCTCAGGGGATCCAGTAGACGCTGAAGGTGATGCTGTCTGTGCCTGGCATGTGGTAAGAAATTTATAAATCTCAGTTTCTTCACACTCCCACTCCATTAATTGACAATTAAGTACATTTTATGTTTGGGTTTGCAAAGGATTTTAGTGTTTTTCAGTTGCAAGTTTAAATCATGATTCATAAATGTTTTATAATCAATTTAATATCAATCAAAGTATTCTCACCATTAGATTCCCATGTTGACAAGATTTCGTTTTAGAAGTCTTTTTCACTATTACAGAGCATATGTATGGAAAAACATTCCAAGCTTTAATTATATTTGCTCAATTCAGATAGATTTATGCCACAACTGCCTCAATTTTGGTGTTTTCTCTAGATTAGCAACCTCCTGGAAGGGTCCCTTTTGACTACAAAGCCAATGCCGCCATGTTCATCCTCTCCACTGTAGCCATCCTCTTCGCTGGTTATCCCAACACATATGATTATCTCTCTACCGTGCCCCTTATCTTCGATGGCTCCCCATTACCAAAAGATTACATGGCATCTAAAAAGTTATTTTTTTCAGCCTCCTTTTCCCATCTAACAGACCCACCTGTCATGTATACCTACTTTCTTCCAGACAGCCACTGAAATAGCCAACCACCTACATTGATGTATTCACGGTGCTACAAAGTCAACATGTTTTGACTTTGTTTCTCACCACCATTATACAAAGAATTCCTTTGGTATGGAAGCAGCTTAGGCACTCCCTTCCCAGTCCTGTTTTTGTCAGTGTCATCAAAGTCATTTAAATCTCACTACTCATGGGTTCTAAGTCCATTTAAGGCCAATCAAGGTTTTAAATCAACCCTCTTATAGATAACAACTCTTAACTCTGGAAAAATATGTATACCAAAAACCAAAAGCAGGAAGAAACTGAGATTGACACTTAATGGAAAGGAATAGTGCCTGGCGAGCTTTTAATTTTACAGCTTGCAGCCAGAGGCTAGGCTGCAATCTGTACCATGAAGGTGCTAAAATTCTGATAGAAATCCCATAGTTTTTATGGTTTGAAGAACCAGGATGGAGAGCTCAGGGAAACCTTGGCCACTCAAAAGTAAGAAGGAATCCAGGAAAGAAGAAAGCCAGAGAAGAAGAGCCCCAAATTCTCTGTATAGACTATGTTCACATCTTTGGCTAATCCCCAGTGGTTCATTCACTGGACAGAAGGAGGTAGCCCAGCTAAATCTGAAGGAACTGACATGAGCTTTGAACTGCCACCCCAGAGTCTGAGTCTGTGGTTTGAGTCCAACCATGTTAATTGTCTGCAAAAACAGACACAAATATGTCAATACTTTTCAGGGGTGTATAATCAAATCCAGAGTCTTCAAAGAAACCTTCACAGTGCCCAGGCCATAATCAAGAATTGCTCAGATAGGAAGAACAGGGAAATATGGCCCATTTTCAAAAGAAAAGAAATCTATGAAGACTGAGCCTGAGATCACTTATATGTTGAAATTAGCAGGTCAGATTTTAAATCAGCTATCCTAACACTGTTTAATAACATAAAGAAAAGTATGTTAGCAATGAATTAAAATATAAAGAAGCTTGCAGTAGATAGAAATTATTTTAAAAGAGCCAAATGGAAGATTTTGAACTACAAAATAAAATACATAAAATCAATTATGCTTTTCCAGGAAACTTACCTAGATTCTCATCTTTTAGTTAAAATTAACCTTCTCTTCATTCCTAGATTGATATTTATACTTTTATTATAGCAATTTGTGGTCTATCTTCTATGATTTATTTATGTACATCTCTTAACTCTCTGATTATAATTCCTGGCATCATTCATTGAATATTATCTTCCAGCAAGAGAAACCTAGTATGAATCTCTGAATTGACAACACTGTGAGATGGTTACCATCTTGGGCACTGGAGTCAGCAGGCCTGTGTTTGATTTATACCTCCAACAGTCTTACTTAACTCATCTAAGTCTCCATTTCCACATCTATAAAACCACAATAATAATATGGACTTAATTGTGAACACTAAATGAAATAATACATAAAGCACTTAGCACCTTTATTAATTTGTTCTGCAAAATGTTTTGACCGCCTATTTTGGAACAGGCATTTTGCTAGGTATTGGAGATAGAGCAGTAAGGACTTGTAAGATCCCAACCTTCTTAGAGTTCACAAATGAGAGAAAAAAAGAAATTAAACAAGTAAAGAAACAAATAAAACTGCTCTAAATTTCATAACTGCCATAAAGAAAATAAATACTAACTGGATAGAAGGAGTTAATTCAATTACAGTTCAATGAATAGTGGTTATTTTGTTATTATCGCATCATTTCTTGTTCCCCACAGCGCTACACCCATGCTTTGGAGAAAGTACATGCCTAATGAACATTTGTTAAAGTTACTTTCTCATTGCCTAATTTGCATTAGCTACATCTTCTAATAATTTGGAAAAAAAGGGCCATGGGCTATATGGGATATCCACAGCCAGTCTGGCCCAGCCCACGACATATGTCATCTACTACTCTTTCCCTTCGGACAGTCTAGACTATTTTAGAAGGAGAAAGTATTTGTTTAAATGCAATGTAATAAATTCAATAATTAAATCTAAGAGAACTGAGCTGTGGTGCTCAAGGGAGTAACAAATTTGAATTTGACTAGCCAGATTGTTTGTCCTTGGAGGAGGCATTAGCAGTTTAATCTAGGGAGGGAAATTTGTGGTTAAAAGCAAACATTAGAATATAATAACTAAACAAGTGGTTTGACATGTGGTGCATTAATTGTGCTAATTGTAGGTTAAGAAGAGGTAGATCTCACACTGCTAAATGTTGATTACAAGCTGGAAATTGCTATACAGGAATTGTGTTTTTGTGCTTTAGCAAAGGAGTTTTGCTTTTGTTTGAGTCTGTTTGGGTGCGGGGTGGAGAAACATTGCTAGAAAAACAATTAAGTTAGTTTGTGACACTAGACCCCTTAGGGAGAGTCTCAGAGGACTGCTGTGATTAAGCCCTTAAGGCACAATTTCAAACAAGCCTTTCTCGACTGAGGTCTCTAACATGTAGCCCACTCCCTCCCTGAAACTTCCACGGCACTCTTACACTCACAAACACAAACACAGACTTTTTTTTTTTTTTTTTTTTAATAATGTGCACAAAGCCTGTGCATTCCTGGGGGTAAAAGTACACCGAGGAAGAAACATATGACAAACAGTGCTGTTTGCTTTGCTTTGAAAAGTACCAGTGTAGAAACACCACTGAACTATCTCTGCTGTATATCAGTTAAGGTCACTATGATTCCCTACCTCTAAAAAGGGTTTTTGTTTGTTACTTCTTGTTTGCTTTCTGATTGGTGACTTCATGATATTCAGAAAATTTATAGTGAGTCTCTGTGACTAGAAACTGAAACTTTAAAACGGACCACAAGTTTCTTCCGAGTTTTTAAGTGCCCCTTCATGTTCTCAGACTCATGTACAATTCCATTGTTCTAAGGGTTAAAAACTGCACTATCACAATGACAAGCCTTATTACTCAGTCAAAGTAAATGGATCACCGCATAACCTTACAGAAATGTTCTTCCTTAAGCTATTAAAACATTCCATGCCCTTAGATGACAACAATTTCTCTGCCTTTTGAAATTTCTTTTCTATCCTGCGGAGTTCATAGAGATATGCTTGGTTAAAATCAACTTATATAAAACTATGCACTGTAAATTCTGACACTTCTGTTTGAATCTCTTTTCAAACACTTGTCTTTGCTCACCATAATAGATGTCAGTTCTTCTGATGTAGTTCAAGCATGAGCTTCATATGAAGACTCAGCTATGTCTATTGCATTTCTGAAGCTACTACTCACTGAAGTTTTGTGCTGTTTGACATCAAAGATAGGCAAGAATCACCTGCTGAGTTCACATGCATGGAGCAAAACATCTTCAAATCACTTTTGCTAGACAAAAGTTTTTTTTTTTTTTTTTAATATTAAGCTTTCACTATCGTGTGGACTTAAAGACAAATGCAGTCCTCATTAAGGTCACAACATTGTATTATTAAAATATGCGTTGGAAGCTCTGAATTTAGCTAACTTTAAAACTAAAGGTAATTTGTGTGGTTGCTTCAGATTTGAACTTAGCTGCAAAGAATTCAGCATCATTCAGGCATTCAAAATGTGATTTTTATTCAGTACGCAGTTATTTTGCTCAAAGGTAAAAAAGCACTTTAAACATTCTCAAAATGAAAGAGAATCTTCTAATATTTCCAACTTTAGTAGATAGATGTCCTTGACATCAATTAAAGAGATGATTCCATTCAAAATAAACACTGTATACAGAACATTTGAAAACTATAGATTTTCTTTAAAAAAATCTACTTAAATTTCAGAGTTACAGCAAATAATACAGTGTGTATCTTCCCTTTTTAAAAGAAATAATAACAGCAATAATTTTGAATTTTTCTAAGCAATGTAATTTGGCATTACTTTTGTTAAACATCAGCATTTCTTATGACAGAATAAAAATGACATTATTAAAGAGATATGAACATGATGTTCTTCATGTTTGTGATGTTCTGGATAAAAGTTTTAAAATTTGGATTGCAAATCACTAAGTAATTAAACTCCATGGAAGGCTAAGTGCATGACACTAAAAATGGGGCAAAAGCTTGAGCATGCCCAGGGATGGGCCTTTTTGTTAACTTCCTTTTTAGATTCTTTTTAGTTTTCAATTTTTGGCTTTCATATAATATTTTTTTTAAACTTTGGGAGGCTATCATATCATCTGTAAATTATTGTTTATGCATTTAGAATATGTTTTTAAATGCACATAGTTATGTGGTTTAAATACATATGATTTCCCATTTCTAATATATTAAAAGCGACATATATATGATAAATATATATACGTATATATACATATATATAATAAATATATATACGTATATATATATATATACGTATATATATTTCTCTATTATATGTAATATATATTATGTGTATTTCTATATTTTATATAGGCATTTTAATACCCCAAAACCTGAAAACATCTAACTTTAAAAGTAAGTAACTAGATTGTTTTACTTTTCCATGAATCAGTATTTAGAAATTCCTGCACATTTTTTTCCAACCAATACAGATACGCCCTGTGCTGATTTGTGGTCACACATATCATTCGGCCCAAACTGTCTCAGTGGTAAAGGATTTGAATAGCACAAGGACAGAAGAGAAATATATAGAGTTTTTTTTTTTTTTTCCAATCCACACACACCAAAAAAAAGCAATGTAGAAAGATAGAGATAAAATGTCATGTCAGTGTAATCCCTTAGCTAACTAGTCAACCAGAGAATGACCACTCAAGTCCAGAGTACCTATGGCTTTCTTTATTGCAATCACATTTTGAATTATCGTTCTATGCTATGAGAGACTCTGATTAAAGAAATATTCTCAGTTTTACATCCCGAAAGGGTATGGTTAAGAGTGGAATCAGTCCAGATTTTACCCAATTTTGTAAAAGAGCAAATCGATAAGGAAAGCAATAGAAGAATTTCTATATGGCACTTGATTCTATTTAATAGTTACTATTAATAAATATACTGAATTTAATATTAATAATTATATATAATTAATATATTAAATATTATTAATATTACTAATAATTAAATATAATTAATAAATGCAATATTTGTGTTTGGGACAAAGATTGTTTGCTGCTCACCAAAGTCCAAGTTATTTGCTTTTTCCTGGGTATACAACTATGCCACAGTTTCCCTTTCAGTTAAGTATGTTCGTATTATTGAGTTCTAGCCAGTGGAGTGTGACCAAAAGTAATGCGTGCTACTTGCAGACCCATACCTGGCTCACAAAACCCTCCCTTTGTGTTGCTCCCCACAATCTTCACTTCTAGTTTGAAAGGCATGTGCTGAGAACTGTAGAGCCTCTGACAGTCTGGGTCCCTGAATGACTTCATGAAGGAGAACCACACTTTGCTTTATTTACCCACCAAGATAGTTACATGAGCTGAAATAGACTTCTATTGTGTTTTTACCAGGATCCATTTTGGGTGCTACTTGTTATAATTGGTAGTCTGCCATTGACCTACATTGAGGTTACTAGTGCCAAGAGTTAGCCTACTTATAATCTACAGTATTGCATTTTATTTTAAACTTATCAAACAAACTTTTATTTATTTATTTATTTTAATAATACATGTGTGTGGGGGCGCCTGGGTGGCGCAGTCGGTTAAGCGTCCGACTTCAGCCAGGTCACGATCTCGCGGTCCGTGAGTTCGAGCCCCGCGTCAGGCTCTGGGCTGATGGCTCGGAGCCTGGAGCCTGTTTCCGATTCTGTGTCTCCCTCACTCTCTGCCCCTCCCCTGTTCATGCTCTGTCTCTCTCTGTCCCAAAAATAAATAAAAAACGTTGAAGAAAAAAAAATTTTAATAATACATGTGTGTGCTTTGTGCCGTACTATCCGTGAAAGATTAACTATCACATGGCATACCCACGGCTCTCTTCTGAGAAAAATGGCCTCTGAGATAAGATGATACTCCACCGGCCATAACCGATTATATGGAGAATGGACACAGTTGGTAAACATCTGCTCTGAGAAACTTGTCACTTAGATGAATGAGAGAGAAGAATAAGTGGAAATGCAGAAAGAAAATTAGCATATATCTAAAATTTAGCCAAATTTGGTATTAGTGCTATACAGGTTCTCCTTGAATCCTTGTAAGTGCTAGGCATTAGAAAAAGTTTCTTTTTTTTTCTGTTGCTATTGCTGTGTAACAAATCACCCCAAAACTTAGTGTCATAAAACAACCACGTTATTATGCCCATGGGTTTTGAGGTCTGGAATTTGAATATTCATGGAAGGAATGCATTTTCTCTGCTCCACAAAGCTGAGGATTCCATATAGAAAGATATGAAGGCTGAGAGTGACATAACAGCGAGGGATTAGAACCATCTAGGGACATCTTCATTCTCATGTCTGGTGCTCATGCTGGCTCCCAGCTGGGACCTCATTTGGGTTGTCAGCCATCATGTGGTCTGCATGTGGTGTCTCAGCATGGGTTTGATTGTTCAGGCTTCCTCCCAGAACAGTGGCTACAGTTCCAGCAAACATTCACAGAGAACGAGCTGAACACTATGTTGTCTTACCTAACTTTGCCTTGCACGTGACATAGTGTCACTCTACCATCTTCACCAATCTGTCCAGGTTCAAAGGCAGGAAACCAAGATTCTATTTCTCAGTGGGTGGTGTGCTAAAGTCATATTACAGGAAGATTATGTAGAATGGGAGATCTTTTAACAGCTGTCTTTGGAAAATACAACCTATCACAAGGTCGTTAAATGGAGGATATACATACGTTTAATGTAGGATAATAGTTGTGAGGGCAACAGGGAAGAAATTATGCAGAACAACAAAGACAACAAAAATGGAGCAGGAATTCTTCTTCTGCCTATGGCAAAGTCACTGCTGGTGTTAGTTTGTAAAGTCCCTGCATAGTGAAAATACATATGTGTGTATATGTATATGTGAACTTGTGGGCATAAAGGCTTTATATTAAGGATAGAGAACTCCTACAAATCAATAATAAAAACCCAGTGCACTCATTTTTTTAATGTACAGAAGGCAAGAGCAGCAACTTTTTAAAGGAAGATACCCAAATGGCAAACAAGCTTCATTTCGGTTGTTATCAAGAAAATGCAAATTAAAACCAAAATAAGGTGCTACTGCACTACCATCTGAATGGCTAATATTCTTTTTTAATGCTTCTACGCATATGTTTATTTTTTATTTTATTTAAGGTTTTATTTTAATTTTAGTTAACATTCAGTGTTGTATTGGTTTCAGGTGTACAGTCCAGTGATTCAGTGGTTCCCTACCTCACCCAGTACTCTTTTAAATGGCAGTTTAAGAGCTGGTAAAAAAAAAATGGAGCAACCGTTGAGAATATACATTGGCAATGCCTCCTTAGAACAGACCTCGGTAGCATCTACTAAAGCTGAATATATGCCGTTTTGCCTTCGGAAATTCCAGTCCTTGATATTCACCAGATGAAAGGTATGCATATGTTCCTCAAAATATGTACAAAAAATATAACAAAAAGTTATAGAAGTATTATTCATAATAGCCCAAATCCGTAAGCCTCCTGACTGTCCATCAACAATAGGATGGATAAATTATGATGTACGTGCAATGAAATATAGAGCAATAAAAAGTCAATTACTGTCTATGGCTACACAAAATGACATGGACACATTTTACCAACATAATGTTGTCTGAACGAGGCCAAACACTAAAGCCCCCATATGATATAATTTGAATTATATAAAGTTCAAAAACAAACAAAACTTATTTATGGTTACACTTGAAAAGGATGAATTTTTGGTATGTAGCTTATATTTCAATCAGTCTGAGTATAAAAAACATTAATCTGTATTGATAGACTGGAAAATTGCTCACCTTTAAAAGAAAGTCTACTGGTAGAGCAAATAATGCTTCTAGGGTGCCAATTCTGTTCCTTATGTCTACATGGAGGGTGGTCATATGGGTCATATGGGTGTGTTTCCTTGTAAACTGCCTTGATTTGTTTACTTAACTGTGTGTATGTTAGACACCAAAAGAAATAAAGCTTTTCTTAAAAAATTAAATGGAGGTGTCACCCAGAGGAAGCAATTGAAGTTAGATTTCGAAAGCAAAGCAACATGACTGGGTCAGGGCACACTTATTGCAATCTGAGAGATGTGTTAGACCTCTGTGGGGCCTTACACACCTGTCAGTGTGGTGTTAGGTGCTTCTTAGAGGTAAGCCTAGCACAGCTCCCCATCCCTGGGGTAACTGGAACGCTTCTCTGTTTCTTAAAACTTGAAAAAACCCTAAAGAAAAAAAATTTGTAAAATAAGAGAAATTGCAGGATAAGAAAAGAGCAGTGAAATAACATGATGTTGTATAAGTAACAACTTAGAGGCCCAGTTTGAAATATTCAGTCATAATTCTATGATTTTTCGTGGAAGTCCAGGCATGGAGTTTTCCAATGATTTGACTTGACTTGATATAATGATAATACTTAGCAATGATGAGCAGTATTTAATAAAAAATAATAACAATGAGTTAGAAGAATATACTGTGCTCTATCTTTCTCTGAGGCATTATGTACATATGTACATATGAATGAGCTGATCCATTGGGCTTGATGAAAAATGCAGTATAGAGGAAGAATTTTTGGGGAATCAACTATGCCTCAAATTTAAAGTAGTATCCAGGGGCGCCTGGGTGGCTCAGTCGGTTAGACGTCCGACTTCAGCCCAGGTCACGATCTCGCGGTCCGTGAGTTCGAGCCCCGCGTCGGGCTCTAGGCTGATGGCTCAGAGCCTGGAGCCTGCTTCTGATTCTGTGTCTCCCTCTCTCTCTGCCCCTCCCCTGTTCATGCTCTGTCTCTCTCTGTTTCAAAAATAAATAAACGTTAAAAAAATTAAAAAAAGGGGCGCCTGGGTGGCGCAGTCGGTTGAGCATCCGACTTCGGCCAGGTCACGATCTCGCGGTCCGGGAGTTCGAGCCCCGCGTCGGGCTCTGGGCTGATGGCTCGGAGCCTGGAGCCTGTTTCCGATTCTGTGTCTCCCTCTCTCTCTGCCCCTCCCCCGTTCATGCTCTGTCTCTCTCTGTCCCAAAAATAAATAAACGTTGAAAAAAAAATTTAAAAAAAAATTAAAAAAAAATAAATGAAATAAAATAAAATAGTATCCAAAAATACCTATCTTCTCAAAGTATTTGGTTGTGTTCAATTTGTGTTGACTCATTCATCCATTCATTCAATGTTCACTATGTACCAGGCACTATTCTATCTACTGGAGTGAAAAACAACAACAACAAAAACAGAGAAAACGCTTCGCTTTCATAAGGGTTACATTTTAGTTGTGGAAAGAGTGGGTGATGTGTACTAAAAGCATCAATTAGTGAAATATACTAAGAGAATAAGATTTATGTGAAAATGTAAATACGGAAAGGGGACAGGGAGTTCTTGAGTATGGGTGAGGATGCTGTGCTCATTACAGTGGTCAGGAAAAGATTTCACTGACAAGGTGACATTTGAATAAAGAACTGAAGAGATGAGGGAGCAAGCCATGGATGCAGATCCATGGTAAGCACTTGTTGGACACCGGTAAACGTTGGGAATACTTGGAAGTGCATGGACTTTGGGCAAGAGTCCTGTCTTAGATCTCAGCTTGTGCTGCACATTTCCCCACTGTTCCTAAGGACCCATTCTCCAGCTTCTCTGCTCTGCCAGTCTGTGCTCACCGAGCATAGCCTCTGGGAACTCCCTTAAGAGACTCCTTTGCCTTGAAGGTTAGTGGACTCACTTGCTCTTTGGATGACTTTGGCTGGAGGCTAATAGAAAGAAGACTGAGTTCAGAGTATTTATTCTTCATGGTTTCCTTCATTTCTCTCCTGAAAGCCTCACACCCTATCAGGTGGTCATCTCTTACAACTAGAGATCCTCACTGCAGGTACCTGTAAATACACCAGCCCCTTGCCGCTTCAGGACTAGGGAACCAGCTGCTTCCGACCATCACTTCCCTCAGTGCGCTCAGCGTCCCTCCCTTGATTCCTTTAACCCTGCTCTCTCCTTTGTAGGTAGTCTCTTTATTCAACTCTCCACAGTTACCTGCTTTGAGCATGGTCTGTTTCCTGCCAGGACCCTGACTGATACAAAACACTTTTACTTATTTTCTTAATTTTTCTGAAACTAAGACTCCTTGTCGGAAAGAAAAAAATGGGCAAAAACATACCTACTGATTTCTCAACCTTATGGCAAGGATTCATTGAGATGGCATTTTTAAAGTCCTTGAACACATTATCTAGAAAATAGAATGCAATATTGAATGGTAGTCATTATTACTCTAAAGATGAATAAGACAGTCTCCCTCAGGGAGACCAATCTAGAAAGAGATGGCTACTTCCATAACCAATATACCTAATAAAAGCAATATAAATGCTATTAGTTTACACAGATTATCAGTCACTTACAAACACATAATAGCAATATAAAGAAAATACTACAAATTCTCAGTCTGTCTCTCACCCATAATCCATTTTCCACATACCTGCCAGAGGGATCTTATCAGCACACCATCCCTCTGCCTGAAATCTGTTATGATAAGTTCAAAATTGCTTAGCCTACAAGGTCTTTTGTGATCTGATTCTACGTCTTCTGCTTCATCTCCTACTGGTCCTCTCTCCTTTTTATGTCATGTTGCAACTTTGTGGAACTATTGTCCAGCCACATCATGCCATGTTCTCACTCCTGTCCATCTGCCTGGAACATTCTCCTTTACACCTGTCATTCTCTGCCTTTCCCTTCTATCGGCAGCCTCCCCAGCAAGTCCTTCTGCTGTGTCCTTCTGCAGGCTTATCTCCTCACCCCCTCTGGTCTCATGGCGCCATGTCGTATTTCTACCACGACGTTCCTCACACAGTATAGAAATCGTATCTTCCCTTCCAGACCATAAGCTCCCAGAAGAAAAGTACAATTCTTTCATTTCTTTATGTTCAGAAAAAAAATGTTTACAACCTTTAAAACACTGAGAGAGGGAGTGTGCATTTTTTACATGTACATTTTTCTAGGTGCAAGACAACTTATAATTTGGCTTGAGTTGATAGAACTAGACATGTAGTGAAGCGTGTCTAAGAAGGCTAACCTTACTAAATATACTCAAGTTTTCTCTTGCAAGATTTGCTTTGGAAATGTGGGCATAAAGATAGATACTCTATGTTTAGAAATATGACTACATAGAATACTTGGTAAACTTTTTAAAGTTTGGTGAAACTGAATGAAATGATCTGTATTCATTTCAACTTTAAGTTTTCTTCAGTAAACCAAGCTCTTCCCAGAGTGTTAAATGTAAATTAATAATAATAATAATAATAATAAATAGTAATAATAATTTTATTGTATTAATTTTAATCAACCATTTGCCCTGTAATCTCAAAATCTCTTAGATATATACAATTTAAATTTCAGTAAACAGTAAACTGTCAAAATGGTGCATATTCCTAATGATGATAAAGATGATGAGAATAATAGAAGCTTAAACAGTTGAGCAATTATTTTGTTTCACACAGAGTGTTAGGTAACTCTATTCTCATGTAATATGTGTTTCTGCGGTCAAATGCTCTGTATAACATGTGTTTCTGTAACACAAATTAGTTCAAAGGTGGATCAGTAAATAGGAAAATGATATTAGTATAAAGAACAAATTCCATTAGTTTATATGTGATGTGGGGGGGGGGGGCGCACATTAATATTTTACACCACAGATAAAAAAGCTAAATACAAAATAAGCTAAGTGGAACTGCCAGCATAAAAGTCCTCATTGCTATATTATTTCTTTATTGTATTGTAAATTGATATATCCTTTAAGCTGTATTCGTATCTTACCATTTTTTATGGTGTTTGTCAGTAATCTGGAGACAGAGATGCCTTAATTTTGAGTGGCTGACTCCTGTCCTTTTTCTATAAGTACAATTTTGCTGAATGTAAGATTTTCCTGGAATGCCTAATTCACTTTTAATCAAAATGCCTACATTTTGCGCACATCATTTCATTTACATATGATGGATAAATATATATAAAGGACAATGATCAACAAAAGTGAATATCCACAATAAATATATTAAGGACTTTGTAAAATTTTCTGTTTTAAAAAATAATTTATTTCTTTTAAGAAAATATTCATTATTCTTTTGACACTTATCACTGAAGGGTGAATTAAACCAAGTCTGGATGTTTTATTTTAAAATTGTTTTTTTTTTAATGTTTATTTATCTGAGAGAGAGAGAGAGAGAGAGAGAGAGAGAGAATCTGAAGCAGGCTCCAGGCTCAGAGCTGTCAACACAGAGACCGACCGGGGCTGGAACTCACAAACTGCTAGATCATGACCTGAAACAAAGTCAGACATTTAACTCACTGAGCCACCCAGGCGTCCCTGAATGTTTTATTTTAGATTTAACAGGAGAGATTCAGTGGAAGTCATTTTTTCCAAATAAAATACCTATGATAAAAAGTATAGTAATCTAAATCACTCTGAGGCCATCATCTAGAATAAAAATATGAACAAAACCACAGGCACAAAATAATTTATCTCCTTGCTCTGGTCAGTCTTTACATTTTATATACTTGCTTGATTCCCATATAGTCAACTTTACTTGGGAATGCAATAATTACTTACATACTTAAATACAATAACTTATTGCATAAATTTTTTGACAATACAAGGAGAATAATTTTTCCCATGTAACAAAGAATATAAATGAAATATGAATCAATCCTGCCATCTGCAAAAAAGAGCACAGTGCCGTTCTAGTCCTGTCTTTATTGGCTCCAGACGTGCCAAGTGACCATCTCTGAACCAATCATTGTAGCAAAGGGAATAGGATATACAGATTCACTTAACCTAATGAGGCCCTCCTCTACCATATCGGCTCAGAATAGGAAGGTGGTCCCAAAAGTTATGAGCTGTTAAATATATGAAAAGATAATCATCCTCATTTGTAATAAGAGAAACACCAATTAAAACTACAATGAGATGTAATTTCTCACCTATCAGATTGGCAAAACTCCAAAAGTTTGACAGTGAGGCCGTGGAGAATCAGGAAATGTCATACACTGCGGGTCAGAGTGCACGTAGTTAAAACTCCTGTGGGGCTGGCCATATCTTAAATAATTATATGTGTCAGTAGGCCAGGAAATTCCATCCCTAAGAAATCTGCCCTGACTACCTACATCTACAAATATAAAACAAAGTTCGAAATAATACAAATGTCTCTTAATAGTTTTCTGGTTTAAAAAACAACAAAACAAAACAAAACAAAACTATGCTCCATGGGCACAGTGTTGTAGTATGTGATCATTAAATTTAAAAGAATGGAAAAGATTTCTATATACTGATATGGAGTGATATCTTGTATTATTGTAGAGGGAAAAGTCAAAGTACAGAAGAGCAATGAATAGATCATGGCATTTTTGATTGAAAATTGGAAACAGAAAAAAATCTATCTATCTATCTATCTATCTATCTATCTACCAATAGAGATATATACATTTTTAATGTTTTTATTCATTTTTGAGACAGAGAGAGACAGAGCATGAGCAGGGGAGGGGCAGAGAGAGAAGGAAACCCAGAATCCAAAGCAGGCTCCAGACTCTGAGCTGTCAGCACAGAGCCTGACACGGGGCTCGAACTCACGGAGTGTTAGACCATGACCTGAGCTGAAGTCGGACGCTTAACTGAGCCACCCAGGCGCCCCTATATACATTTTTGTAATAAATAAGTGACTGATAGACCAAGAGGTAATAAAAATGTGGTCACTTCTAGAAAAGGGAGTTGACAAAGTGGAGAAGATAGGATGACAGCAAACTTCACTAACAAATTGTTTTACATTATTTTGACTCCTAAACCATATGCAAACCTAAAAACTGAAAACACATTAAGACAAATAAACCTAATTGAATATCAAACTGGCAACATAACCACAAAGAGAAAAAAACAAAATATTCTTAAGTGTCATCTAAACAGAATGCTCTTACTCTCTATCTTCAGTGGGATATATTCTAAAGAGAAAAGGGGATTCTAAGGAATTTTCAAGTTTACTCAGTAGTGAAAATGTAGATATAACTAAAGAAAATGTGGTAAAAATGTTTACTATCATTGAATATGGGCTGTGGGTTTGTGGATATTCGATGTAATAATTTCTTCACTTTTTCTGTATATTTGAAATTTTTCATAATAAAATATTGGAAGCAAATTATGACCATTAACTAAGCCAAGAATTTTTGAGACATTTTGTGGGTTATCTCTTTGTTCCAAAGTAGATATTTTTTTTAAGTAGAATAAAACATTCTTATACCACATGCCTCAAAACCTAGAAGAAAATCTAAGCAACTCTTTTTATATCCTAAGTATATATAGAAAGACAAAAACTACAAAGCTATAAATAAGAGGGCTATAAAAAGAATTCATTATTTAAATATATACAAATTAAAGATTTCTCTTCAGTAAAGAACATAGGAAAAGGAAAAATGAAAGAGGAGAAGACATTTGTCATATTAAAAACAACAAAGTAGGGGCGCCTGGGTGGCTCAATTGGTTAAGCATCTGGGTCATGATCTCACGGTTTGTGAGTTCGAGCCCCGCGTTGGGCTCTGTGCTGACAGCTCAGAGCCTGGAGCGTGCTTCAGATTCTGTGTTTTCTTCTCTCTCTTCCCCTCCCCAACTTGTACTCTGTCTCTCAAAAAATAAAAAATAAAAAATAAAAAATAAATAAATAAAATAAAAACAACAAAGTAATAATATCCAGATTTTAAGGAATCCCTGACAATCAACAGAGAAGACAAAAAATTCGAACAGGAAAATGAGTGAAGGAGAGGAACAATTTATGGAAAATGAAACCTAAAAGATGCCCAAGATTATTAGAAATAAGAGATATATAAATTAAAACCCAGAGATAAACTTGACTCCTTCTAAACTCACAAACACTGAAAGGAATATAGGGATATAACACCATCCACCACATGTGGGGGTGTCAACTGGTCCAAACATTCCAAAGAACATGCCATGAACAGCAGTCCCACTCCAGATTTTACACCTCAAAATAATATTCAGACTGGGAATGTACACAAGGATGTTCCTCAGAGTTAGAGCTATAACTCAGGTATCATATACCAGGATGGTATACTTGTTTTCAAAATATTGGGATATACTCATATTGCTTGGTGAACCTAACGAGCAGGGGTTTCTAGGAACCTGCCCCAGTGCTAAGACTGGTGACTGTTCTGATTGGACAAGGATTGTGATGTACCAGGTATAAATATTTCAACACCATGCCTGCTTATGGCACTATTACATGTGATGAGAAATTGGATGTAATCTGGGTATCTATTCTTTAAAGCAGGAATATATAAATATGGTGAAGAATCATGCAGCACTTAGAAACAGTGGACTATGTTCATCTAGCTACACAGATGGGCGAATATAGCATAGTTTCTCCAACTAGTCTCCTGTAGGTGGGGATATATATTGTTCCAATATTTTGCTATACAAATAATCTTGTGCACATGCCATTGTGATTTATAGAAGTATATTTTAAGAGTAAATTTCTAGCAGGGGTTGCTGAAGCAAAGTATAAATACATATGTAGTGTAGATTTCTTAGATACTTCAAAGTCCTTTCTTGTAGGGTTGTTCCGTTTTGCACTCCCACCAACAATTTAAAGAGGCAAGTCAATACACAGACTGAAGTTCTACCAGACTTTTAAAGAATAGATAATGTCAGTTATCTAATAACTCTTCCTGAAAAAAAAAGAAATACAGAGACCAATCCCCAACTCATTCTAAGAAGAAATATATGTCTTGATTATGGTAGTTTTGTAGTAAGTCTTGAAGTCTAAGAGTATTGGTCCTTCAACTTTATTCTTCTCCTTCAATGCTGTGTTGGCTATTCTGTGTCTTTGAGTAAGCCTATGCTTCTGTACTGTAAACTAAAGTATATCTCAGATTTTTCTCCCCCTGAAGTAGGACACAATGGCTAGAGTAGCTGGAGTTGGGAGTTTCCATTCTCCCTCATGAAAGGTTACAGCTGGCTGTAGTTGGATATACTCCTTCCCCAGGTCATTTAGGCTCTGATAAAGCCCCAGCTGGTTAGAGTCTGGTTAAATGGTTTTTCCTGTAGGCAGACCTTAAGAAGAGTTAAGAACAGAGGGCTCTGATGTGTTTCAAGATGGTTCCTTTCCCTCTGTCCTGCTGAAAGCCCGGGGGGAATTTTTTCTCCAGTATTTACTGTGAAACCTGATCAAGCTCATGGATGTGAAACTTGCAGAAGTGTGGGGCTCCTTCTATGACGGGGTTCCCCTGGAGTTTTTAACTCTAAGAGTTATCCACTGTGAACCTCCAGCAATTCATCTGCTACAGTTGTGGCTTTCCTACCCAGGCACTGGTTTCCACTGAAGTTTCAGCCTGTGAGTTTCTGCTTGGTGAGTTGTGATTCTCTGTATCTACTTGTATGCCACTCTAATTTTACAGGCACTGGTTTGCCCTGTGATCTCATTTCTCTTATGGATCTAAGAGAAGAGTTGCTGATTTTTTAGTTTGTTAGTATTTTTAACTTGTTTTGAGGACAGAGTAAAACTTCCAAGCCCTTTACATAAGGAATCAGAAACTGGAAATCCATATTCTATTTTTTTAAGCCCCCTGGTAGGCACACAAAAGTTCACTGTGTTATTATTTTATAGATTGTAGTGAAACATTTTATGAACTCAGGTATGTATTGTTTTTTATTTTATTTTATTTTATTAACAGCAGATTATTTATTCATTGGGAGAATCTTTATTTGATAAAAATGGAAGTCATCAGTGTATTGGAAATGGATTCAAATCAACATCTTCCCATTGCATTAATCTTCAACCTTTTAGTGACGTTTTACCTAATGTGTCTTAGTAGTGAAAAAAAAAATGAGCCTTTCTATATACTTAGATTCCATGTATCACTTTTCTTCTTAATACTCAGATTCAGTTCCTCAGTGGCTAAAGCATGAGTCTAGAAGTTATCTACTTATAATTCCTCTGCCTTTCACGATTTGATAAAACTTGGGAAATGGAAATCGTCTTTGAATTTGAAAGTCATTCATATTGTGATGATTGATTAAAAGCATATACAAATTAAATGCTTTCAGAATGATTTCCTTCATCACTCCTTTTTACAGTCAAACCCCTGAAGAGGGGGACCATATTGAAGGGTAATTGTTCCTCTCCATCTCTCAAATTGTATTATAAAAAGTTTGTTCTTTGGGAAATCTGATCCATTGCTTCCTACCAGTTGTGACTGGGAACAGAGTCCAGTTTATCTTTCCTTACTTAAAAAAAAGTCTGTGATTTGTATTGGAATTTGTGTGTCTTTACAATACAATTTCTATAAGCAGAACTAGTTGTTCATCTTGGAGAATTTCATGCCTATGAAATGAAATATGTATGACATTTATCCTATTAGATGAAGTTTCCAACAATCAGCTATTTGTAGAGCTTTGATCTAGAGCTTTGAATTCTTTATTAGAAGACATTCTATCAAATTTCTCTTCCATCTCCCTGTGAATAAATAGCCCACGAGTATCATTCACTTACAAATAATTTGAGTTACGTGGATCAGCATTCTTTCTACTCCGTGAACAAGGTGGCTTACATAGACCACATGAGAGAGTGCCTTGAAGTGCAGGAACACTTGTGGAGGTCTCTGCTCCTTTGCCTCAGGCAATGTCAGTATCCCTACCATTTTTACTACACTCTCATGAAAAGCCTGCTCTGAAGCCTGTTGTTACCAGCTTTAGCAAAGAGACCTTACTTACAGGTTATTGGGACAACAAATTCTCTGTGGTTAAAGTCTCCAGATTTCTTGGTCTTAGTAAATCATACAGATTGTCTCCTGGCCTGTATGTCCTTTTCCCACTGGTGTGCAAAACTTCAGTTCCTTGGCAATAAGAAGGAATGTTTTGTGGAAATACATTTCCAGAATGTATTCCTCCCCTTATTTTCTTTGATATCCCCCAACGCATTCAGGTTGATGGCAGATTTCTGTGTATAGAACATAACTTATTTTCAGTGTCATGGGGACTCAAAGGGATTGGTGCTTACTGTACTATTAAGATCTCTATCACCAGGAATTAATTGTTTTCTTTCTCTCTCATGATGCCTAGGCCTAGCTTCTGCCTAAGTGGTCTTTAGCCTGTAATCATCTTTCACAAAATAGTTTTCAATGAAGAGAATCGATGTGGAGTTGACTTCTATTTAGAATCAATGATGTATTTGATTATAAAATACCAAAATGAGGGGTGCCTGCGTGGCTCAGTTGGTTAAGTGTCTGACTTGATTTTGGCTCAGGTCATGATCTCATGGTTTGTGAGATAGAGCCCTGTGTTGGGTTCTGTGCTCATAGTGTAGATGCTGCTCAGAATTCTCTCTTTCTCTCTCTCTCTGTGTCTCACAATAAACACATACACTAAAAAAAATACTAAAATGAGTTCTCTGATTTCTTCCAACTAAATTCTCTCACAGAATGCTCATCTTTTCTCAGAACCTTGATTATCATCTCAGTAGAAGTAGACGTTCTCTCTCATGGACTCTGATGCTCTCTTCTGCACTTGTTTTCTCTCCTGAGAACTCTCTAGTTCAACTTATTGTATTACACTGAGCTCCTCTTGGAGTACCCTTAAACTGAACATTTGCAAGCACTAACTCGTGGTTCTCTCCTACTCACCTCAACGTGGTCCTCAGTCTACCACCTCTTTCAATTATGCCATCATTTTTCTTATCACCACAATTGTCCTAAATATCATTACGTCTTGTCTGTCCATCCACTGAACTGTCTCTCTTAGCTAGCTGTTATTTCTTCCCACTAACAGGACTGTAATTTAAGCTTTCTCCATCTCATTTAGAGTTTTTATAGCTTTCCCATTGGACCCCAAGCACCCATTCTTCTGGACTCTGCATCAAAGTAGACAAAAATCAGAAGAGGTAGGTGATGGAGTCAGATCAGACAGGCAGGTTTATAGGCCTGGCATTCAGAGTCAGACTGCAAGGAAAGCACTAGTGAGCAGACTTGAATGTTCGTATTGTAAGACCATTTGCAATGTTCCCAATTTTTTTTTTTTTATCATCTGGTGATTCTAGCCATTCCTAGCGACTAGTTGCGGTCGAAATAAAGAATAAAGTTAGGTTCTTCAAGACAGTACTATTCCTGGTTGAGAAAGGACAGAAATGCAAGAATTGAATCATATTATATTCTGTTCTTTATGCCCCTGCATGAAGTCCAGACATTTTTGCCATCGACTTATGGATCTGGGTAAATTAGCTCACCGAACATGTCCAAATATGTTGAAACTTTCCAAAATATACCTTCCACTAAATCAATTCAGTCTCCTTAATATCCCACATAATACTCCAATTTCCATCTTTGCATCCACTTACACCTCTTTTCCCAGGATGCCCTGGAATTTCTCTCCATCTGAATATACTCATCAATGCTCAACTCTAGAGTCTATTCTAATGAAACTTTCTTTAATTATTATGCCCAATATTTGTTTCATTTTTATATGCACCACTTGATTAGTTTGTGTTATGTACTGAATACTGTTATTCATTCAGCCACTCCCTGGATGTTTTCTGAGAATATTGTACAAGATTCTGAATCTATATAATCAAATACAGAATCCTGGTTCTCAAGGTGCTAACCATCTCTTTGATGAGGAGAGACATGTTAAACAAGAATAACATAATGACGCTAATTCTACTTCTAGGGGTCACAAAACTATTCATAGAAATATTTGCCCAGTAACTGAATAGTAAAGAGTAAGCATTGTCTTTCCAGGTTCATGAGAGAAGTAAAAAGAGAACTCCAGAAAGAATGAAATTATTTGCACGCTATAGCTCCCTGTCTTCAATTACTAATTTTCTAAATGAGCAAGAGAGAACTGAGCACACAAATGGTATTCTCTGAGTACTTTTTATTTACAATAAATGAACTACCTGGCCTCCCACAGAAAATGAGTGCACAAAAGGGGAATGTACCACTGCTTTTGACTGAACTGGCCAATAAATGAACTGCTTAGCTACATTAGTCAAATTAAAAATAGACACAGCCAAGAGAAGCTTGCTGGTCATCTGCAAGTAACATTAAAAAAGTTAGAGGATGATGGTAATAAGGAAAGTGTGTTTGGGGAGCATCTTCAGTAGTGATCAAAACCGTAGCATTATTTTGTATCTGTTAATTATTCTTTCAGGAAAATTATCAAGTATACGAGCAATGAAAGTCTCAAGTTATACATAACATTAAGGAGGAACTATTTACTGAATTTTAGGATGTGCTTTCTCTGAGAATAGGAAGCAGAAGGCCTGGACTCGTCACTCAAAAATTGCCATGTCAGAGGGCTCATGTACAGGAGGATGGGGTTTGGAAGACAGTGGTTTTAATACAGTGATTCCCATAACTTACTAACACTTCAGTAGAATTGCTAGAACCCTGAAATACTGTCTTATCATTGAATCTCTCCTAGAAAATGGAGAAAAGACTGAGGTGCAATTTCTATGTTTGCTCTGAGGTAAAATCTAGACAACACCCTTGGGCGCATAAATATGTGGCCAGAGAAAGACATTGGAAATAAGATAGGAGTCACTCACAGAAATTGTTGGGGGGATATGAGATCACATAACTCTAGGAATAGAAGTTGGGACAGTATTTCCAAATCTCCAGAGGCTGGAGAATTCAACCAAAACTGGGGTTATTTATAATCAGACTTAATGATTATTGAGGCAACAGTGAAGATGAGAAACATTTTTGCTTGGTATTCCTATCTATATTTCTGTCTAAGATTCAACATACTGTTGAGTTCTATATTTAAGCCAGTGCTTGCTGCTACTTCTATTATTGCTAAGAGGCCAAACATTTTAGTGATGAATTTCAGAAGACCTCAGAATTACTTGAGAATATTTCAGGAAGTCTGTCTAATGAATATTTCAGAGAATAGGCTTCAGAAATATACTACAAAAATGTGTTTATATGTTGGGGAGGAATATTTAAATCTCTTAAATGAAAGTAGAGTGATCATTTAGAGAACATTTCCCTTCATTAACTTGGCTGGAGAGGTGGCTGGCATAGACCATTATGCCCCACAGGAAAACCTTTTAATAGTGATCTGGATTATGAATATAAACATTAATTGTTTTAAAGCCCATTATCTCCTTATATCTCAAGATTTCAAAAGGCTATTGTGGAGAGAGACAGAGACAAGAAAGAGAGAGAGAGAGAGAGAGAGAGAGAGAGAGACAGAAAAAACAAAGAAGCACACAAGCTAAATGAGTTCCTACAAAATGATACAAATATGTCTTTAAAAGGGGATATTTGTTGTAAAATGAAAACTTCAAAATGCTACAATTTCAAAAAACACTATGTCACCATGTTACCTCATTTAGATTCTCCAGGATCCATAAAAAGTAAGCTGAAGGCACTAGTGGTTTATAATGTATACTCCAAACTAGTAATTCTCCCAAAGCAGACACAAACTTATTGGGAATCTGGAAACCAATAGAAGCTTCCAGTCATCTTCCATGTGGGCAATCCATTCTCTATGGAGCCTTCAGGAAAATTTCAGTATCATTGTATTTAATTTTTCTAAAACCCTATTTAATTTTTAAACAGTGAGGAATAATTTTCTTTCAAACTCCTTATGTAACTATTGCTCCTTCATCAAAATAATTTTATAGATGAGAAAATGAAATCTTCATATTAAACCTATGTTCTAGTAGGGAAACATAAAAGCTAAAAAAATAAATGCCTAATGGAATGCCAAACAGTGAGTAGTGTGATGAAGAAGAAAATAAAGCAGGATAAGTGGATACAAATAATGGAGGTAGTCCTACTTCAGATAGAGTTCTCAGAAATAACCTGTTTGAGGAAGTGACACTTGAGCAGACATTTGATGAAGTGCGGGAACATTCTATATGATTATCTGAAGAAAGAACAGTCAAAGCTGAGGGAATAGCAAGTGCAAAGGCCCTGAGATGGAAGTGACTTTGCTTTGTTCAGTGAACAGCAGGGGGATCTGTATGGTTACAGCATACAGAATAGGCAATAAACATCATGATAGGGAATTTGGCTGAAGACATAGCCACAAAGATAGAAGTATATGCGGTCCTGTAAGCCATGATAAGAACCTTTCATTTTATTCAAGATGTAAGAGAAATTAATTGGAGGGTTGAAAATGCAAAGCATGACATAATCTGATTTGCATTTGGACACATAATCTGATTTACATTTAAGACACCCCTGACAGTAATGTGAAAGACATGACTGTAGAGAGTTAAGAAGGGAAGTGATAAGAACAGTTAGGGAGCTATGGAAATGATTCAAAGAGATGACAGTGGCTTGAATTGAGAAAATAGTTATGAAGTTGGTGAGGAAAGGGTCAGATTCCAGACATGTATCTGAAGGATGATAGTACCAACAGATTGATGCTGTGATTCCTAATATATAATTAGTAAAAATAAATAACAAATTAGAATTTCCACTTCTGAAACAAATTTATCTTGTTGCATTATGCAACTAGGGAATTAGACAAGATGAATTAAAGACCATTTTTCAAACTTTGGACAATAGCTTATTCATGAATGTCATCTCTGAATGACTAAAAAAATAGAAGGTGAGCCTTCAATTTCACTGGGGCAGTTTCTGAATAGCCACTCAGGAACAGGAACCCCAAAGAGTTTCCAGATATGTCACTGTGTTGAGAAATCAGAGTTGGAAGATCTGGGAATACAAAACAGCTAAAATTTGCAGGAGAGACTACTGTAAAGGAGGGAGATCCATAGTAGAGAACTCTGGATTCTACATAGGGATTCTCCATAGTTTCTGGCTTCACGTTGCAATATAAGTGTGTAAGAGAAACTACCTGAGGCTGAGGAAAGAACTAGTGTAAAGGAACTTGTAGAAAAATTTTAGGGCCTGCAACAGTGTTGAGAGTAGTTCATATTCCTACCAACCTGACTGGAAATACATTGTAACGTATGGACTACCAGATAAAATCTTCAGAAGGATATCTCCTTAGCATAGAGTTGAATTAGTCCAAGGTTACAGACAGCTCTAGACCTATCCTAATAAAACTTAAAGACAAGCCTTAAGTGCATCCATCTGATTTCAAGGCATTTAATTCCATGCCAGGACAAAACCCAGTGCAATTTAAAGGCATGTACAAGGTAAAATTCATAATGTCCAACAAAAACAAATACAAAGTGCCATGAATTACTAGGTATGATCATAACCAGGTGAAAAAAAATCACTCAATAAAAACCAGTACAGAAATGAGAGAGAAAGTAGAAAGTGTAAGAAAAGAACATTGAAGAAGCTACTGTAAACATGTTAAATTTGTTCAACTAGCTAGAGAAAAACATGCCTGATGAGAAAGATGAAATACATGAAAAAGAGAACATCTTGAGATTTTTTTAAGTGCGACATTTGAAATTAAAAATACCCTGGATGGCACTAACAGTATATGAGACACTGCAGAAGAGAAAATGAATAAATTTGCAGGCATTATAATGTAAATAATTGAAAATGAAAGATTGAGAAATTACTGAAAAAAATGAACAGAACATCAATATTCTGCAGAACATTTAGCATCTATCCTACTTATAATTACAGATCCACAAGGAGAAAGCAATGAAGGTAGAAAGATATTTGAAAAAAAAATAATGGAGAAACAATTTCTAAATTGGATGAAAACTAAATTAACAGATCAAAACACTCAACAAATACCCAGCAGAATAAACATGAATAAAACCATGACAAAATACATAAAAATCAAATTGCTAAAACCAATGATACGTGAAAATCTTAAAAGCAACCAGAGAAAAAAAGATGCCTATGTTGAGAGGAGAAGAAAAAAAAAAAACCCAAAAAATTACAGCAGATTTTTTGCCCGAAACTATGCAATACAGAAGACAATGAATGGACATTTTTAAAGCTTCAATGAAAAAAACAAAAAAGGTGTCAATCAAGAATTCTTAGGCCAGTAAAAATATTCCAAAATGTAGGCAAAGTAAAAACTTTTTCAGGCCAAAAAAGAATTAATCACATACAGACATATATTATAAGAAAGTTCTGGCAATTCCTCGGAGAGGAACAACATGGTACCAGAAAGAAATTGCAATCTATGCAAAGATAAAGAGCACCAGAAATGGTAAATACAGGACCAAATAAACCATTTTTTTTCATTTGTAATTTTGTTAGAAGATGATTGACTATTTAACGCAAAAATACTATCAATGTACTTGTGGGTCTTATAACATTTGATTAAACAACATTGATACATCTCAAAAGAATCAAACTACATGAAAGAGCCAGAAACAACAGACTACATACTGTAAAATTTCATTTATATTATGTACCAAAAAATGCAAATGAGTGAAGAAAACTGATCAGAGGTGGCCAGGGGTGGACTTTGGATAGAGGATTGACTGCAAAGGAATGTAAGGTGAATTGAAGGATCTGGAATTTTTTTTTTTTTATTGTTGTTAAGAATTTAGTGGTGGTTAATCAGTAATCATAGATTGACCTATACACTTAGAATTGGTGAATATCGTTATATGTACAGTATTCCTTCAAAAGCTGATTTTAAAAGAATAAAAAAACAAAAGAGTCATCAGTCAAAAAAGAATGTCATTAGTCAAGTAGCAACTTTACATTAAAAAAAATACTTGACAGCTTTTATTTTGACTGGCAGTATTTTTGATTGATGTCTTGTTTGGGGACTGATTGGATTGTTTTCCAAACTATTCAGACATTTTGTGGACATGGACATGACCTTCATTCAGAATGATCTTTTCTTTATTTATGTTTGGAGTTGATAAAAAACTATGAATGGACTATATGCAAATGAAGAATATAATTTTTACAAATCTGATACAGGGCACTAAAGCTAATACAGAAACTGATTTCTATCTCTGTTCTTACCTCATTCTTATCTACTTCCTAAGGATATTAGCAATCCTTCTACAGTCTGTAATGCCAACGTATTCTTAATTTCTTGGGATGTGGATCTTGTATTTTACCATGTCCACCAAAGTTTTAACTATCTGATTCATTTATGTTTTCCCAGAGTTGTTATAAGGAACCATACATAGTGAATTTAGTACTTAGCTAAGAATACTTATCATGCTCCAAAAAGAACTGATTACCATGTTTCATTCAAAAACAGAAAGAAAAAAAAAAAAAAGAAATCCAAGTGGATATTTTTCATTGTGCAGAAAAAAATGCAGATATTGTCAGAATTATGCTTAATTCTGCCTGTTATCATATGACGAGGAAATTAATAGGATTTCAGAGAATCTGAAGTGAAATAAGAAATTTCATAAGTGATTATTTTTTTTCAATTTTTATTTTTGAGAAAGAGAGACAGAGTGCAAGCAGGGGAGGGGCAGAGAGAGAGGGAGACACAGAATTTGAAGCAGGCTCCAGGCTCTGAGCTGTCAGCACAGAGCCCTATGCAGGGCTGGAACCCATGAACCATGAAATCAGGACCTGAGCCTAAGTCAGATGCTTAACTGACTGAGCCACCCAGGTGCCCTTTTAATTACACTAGCTGTATTTCTAAACATATTTACAAAATATTTCCTTTATTTCTCAGTATAACAAATAAATATCCTCACTATTTTGTTTTTTCAAAATAGTTAATCAATTTACAAGTTGATTCAAATAGAAAATCTACTTCAAGATAGCCACATGAAATCTTACAAAAGAATCCAAATACTAATAAAATTTTCCCAAATCAAAAAATCTAAATTATATAGTTCTTACTTTAAAACCTAACTTTACCACTTCTCAGAGAAAACAGATGGAAAAATATCTAAATCTAAACAATTGTATACATTTTCCTGCCAAACCATTACTTATATATGTGAAAGTTTTCACTAATATTCTTATCCAAAAATTTTCTTGGCTTATATAATCTCATAATAGCAGAAATTTAAGGAGTTGATAGCTAAATTTGCACTAGAGCAGAATAAAAGAAAATAGGCTTTCTAAAAAATATTTGAGTAAATGCCATTAATTATGAATGTCATTTATTATGTTATTTAACAATTCTGAATACTTATGCATATTTTCATTTAATTTTAGCTACATTTGTTTTAATAGAAAGCCTCAACAATAAAATACTGTACTGGGACATAGTACAATAAACCAAAATTATTTCATAACCAACATGCAATTTATTTTTTTACATATTGACCTAGTAACCAAGGCTTCTCAAAGAGAAATAATACACCTAGACAATACTTGTATTGGACTAGAATATTCACGACAATTCTCAGTCTTGCTGTTAGTTCAGTAATAGATTTCGCCAAAAACAATTGGTTAAACTGACCCCACACTTAAAAGATGCATTTTTATAGAAAATATTGTATCTTTTAAATGATAATAAAAAACCAAAATGTTGTGTTGAATAGCATCAGTTACCACTCTGGGGAAGGAATCCCACTGCTTAGAAGATAGCAAATAACTTACCAGTGTCTGTCAGCAGGAGCAGTAGACCCAGAATGTCAACTCATTCCATGGTTTTCAGGTATCAGTGCTGCCAAGAAAGACAACTCACACAAAAATGGATGTAACAACACTTAGTCACACACGGAAGAGACCGAGAAAGACAAGTTTAGTGACTGTTGGTAGTGAGCATCAGTCCTCCATGACCAGTGGATCTCACCCTGCTCTCAAAACCTGCAGCTGGTCTGCACAGATAGGCAAAGGACCTTATTACCTTTCCCCTGGAAACAGATATGACGGTGAGGTTGGCCATGAATCATACGACACATTTGCTTAATCAGAAGAGAGAAGTACATATCAAGTCTGGATCAGGGGAATATATTCCCAAAGAATCTGCCCATCACAGGCTGTGAGGGCTCTTTGTTACTTTGAAAAGGAAACATTCTGGATCCAAAGCACATTTTTCCATGACCATGTAGCAGTTGAAAGACTATACATGTGACTGCCTTTCCCAGGAGCAAGTGTGTCGAAACAGTGGAAAAAGGGTCAGCAAACTATCGCCCCCAGGCCCTGACCTACAGCAGGCTTTTGTTAATAAACATTTATTAGAGCAGAGTTATACTCATTCATTTCCCTATTATCTATGCCTGTTTTCACAGTACAGTGTAGAACCAGAGATCTCATGGTCAGCATTGCAAGAGAGACCATTTGGCCTTTTACAGAACGGGTTTGCTGACCCCCACAGTAGAATATTACCAACTACAAAAGAATGCGATTTATGCGTATAATTTTTCTGATTAGAGGTAAAAGCAGTTGAATATATATTTGCCAACAATTATTTTGATGTAAATCCTATTGCAAGAAAGCAAACCAGAAGTTTATTGAATCCCCAAGAAATAAAGTAATTACAGAATGTGCTTCATGAGATGTTTAAAAATCTAGCAGAGGGGCACCTGGGTGGGCTCAGTTGGTTGAACATCCAACCCTTGATTTCGACTCAGGTCATGATCTCGTGGTTCATGGGATCCAGCCCTGTGTCAGGCTCTGTGCTGACAGCAAGATACCCTGCTTAGGATTCTCTCTCTCTCCCTCTTTCTGCCCCTCCCCTGTTCGTGCATGAAAGTGCACTCACTCGCACTCTGTCTTTCAAAATAAATAAATAAACTTAAAAAAAATCTAGCAGAAAAATCTCTCCTCTTTTAGCTGAAGGCAGGAGACAGTACTAGTTGGTCTCAAAGTCTTCCAGTCTTGAGTCAGTGACTCTCAGCATGGATGAGGAGTTTTGCTTTTAGTCCAGTCAGATATGTTTCTGCTAACCCCAGAAAATGCTTCTAAATGTGCCACGACTGACATTCTTAAAAGTAAACACTGTGTCTTTTCTTCTGGAAGATGCTATTGTTCAAATAATGACACTTCCTCTGACATTGACAATGGCGAGTGGAGTAGAATGTCAGACTAAGATGAGAGACTATGTTCTAGTGAAAAATTGGATCAAGAATCCCCTGACACCATATCAGCATTTAACAGGCCAGACTCACCTGCCATTCCAGTGTATGCTAAAGGACAGGCAGAGAATCAATGAAACAATCACTAACAGAATTCGAGTTTTTTTTTTTCTTTTTACCACCAATAGACAAAAAAAAAGAAAAAAGAAAAAAGAAAGAAGAAAAAAAACCTGGCTCTTATCTAATGGTAGCTCATAAACAAAAGGAAAAGCATGCCAAGACCTAAGAAACAGAAGAAAATATACATAATATTATGAAACTAGAACAAATTCTTCCCCAAATGTTTTCAGGATCATAGCCCACTTTCCCCCCTCATTTTTAATTCGTCTTGTGACATTCAAGTCCTAGAAAATGTTTTTGAAAGCAATTATATTTCTAAAGTAAGTTTTCCCAAACTCCTACAGCTTAACTTTTCAGCTTAAAATATCATGTTTTAAAAGGTGTTGGCATTCAGTGTTACCTAACAAATAGCTGGGTCCTAGAAAAGAAGAAAATCTGAATTTAAAAAGAAAAAAAAAATCTGTGTGTGTGTGTGTGTGTGTGTGTGTGTATCTTTAAATCATTAACTTATTTGAACAAAATTTAAAGAACTTTCTGTGAATTACAGACTTAATTTTTCACATCAAGTAATTAAAGGACACTTAGTAAATCTTACTCTTTTGAAACTATTCATTTGAACAGGAAACCCGAACCAGCTCTATGTATATCCGTTTTTGCTTTTATTTTTTTTTTGAGAATTAACACACAATGTTACATTAGTTTCAAGTGTCCAATGTAGTGATTCAACATCTCTGTATATTACACTGTGCTCTCCAGAAGTGCATCTGCCATCTGTCACCATATGACACTCTTATAGTATCACTGACTATTGCTTTTATTTTCCTAATTGTTAAGTGCAGCCTACTGTCATGGCAATTGCAATAATTGGATTCCTAAAAAAAGAAAAAAATATTTGAAATATAACTGCAAAAATTTCTTTCTTAAAATATCTTTTGCTTCGGGGCGCCTGGGTGGCGCAGTCGGTTAAGCGTCCGACTTCAGCCAGGTCACGATCTCGCGGTCCGGGAGTTCAAGCCCCGCGTCAGGCTCTGGGCTGATGGCTCGGAGCCTGGAGCCTGTTTCCGATGCTGTGTCTCCCTCTCTCTCTGCCCCTCCCCTGTTCATGCTCTGTTTCTCTCTGTCCCAAAAATAAATAAAAAACGTTGAAAAAAAAATTAAAAAAAAATCTTTTGCTTCTAGCTTTGATGTATCAGGAACCAGGTGTAACTAAAAAATATTAAACACTATTATCAGAAGTTGGGCTGTACAACACTGTTAACTAGGAAAGAAGGGAAAGAAATGAGGTATTGTGTATGAATTTTCTTTCTACCTGGAGTTATATTCCAGATCAGGATGGAGAAAAGGAAACTCCAAACCCAGTCCGGTATTCTTCCTATATTGAAGGGACAGAGATTTGAATTTGGAGAGTCTGAAATGATTAGAACTTGTGGAACAGAATTGCCAAAGAATAGAAGACAGACTCCACGAATCTGTGGAGGGGTCTGTTTGAATCTTCATCTAAATATCCAAGTATTGACATGTACAGAAAGTACCCAAAACCAGGCAGGGGGAGAAAAGAGCTGGCAGTGTGCTACAAGCCATACAATTTCCATAATACAGACTGGCGCTATTCGGGTTCTTAACAGGCAATATGGAGACATTTTTGAACACTCCTAGTGTTTAATAAAGTGCCCAGAAAAGGATGTCTTAGTAGTAAATAAAACCTAGAGTAAAGGTCCCTTGAGACCCATTTTATAAGCTTAAACACATAAATGACCAAGCTGATCTGCAAATAACTTCAATGCCTGCCAAAACAATATTCAACAAAATTCAGATACGTAACAGCATAGAATTCACAATGTATAGTATCTAATCTAATCTAAACTACGTGATAAAACAAGTTAAAAACACAGTGCAAAGATGGCCTTTTCAATAGATAATGCTGGGACAACCGAACAGTCACATGCAAGGAAGGAAGGAAGGAAGGAAGGAAGAATCTAGAGACAGACTTTACATCCTTCACAAAAATTAACTCAAAATGAATCACAGACCTAAATATAAAGTGTAAGACTATAAAACACCTAGAAGATAAGAGAAAAACCTTGGGTTTGGCAGTGATGTTTGGATATGACACCAAAGGCATGTTCCATGAAATAAATAATTGATAAGCTGGACTTCAGTAAAATGAAAAAAAACTTCCACTCCATGAATGGCAATGTCAAGAGAGTGAGAATACAAGCCAAACAGGGAGAAAGTATATGCAAAAGACACATCTGATAAAGAAATGTTATCCAAAGTATACAAAGAACTCTTAAAACTCAAGAACAAGAAAATAAACAACCTGATTTTAAAATGAGACAAAGACCTCAACACACACCTCATCCAAGAAGATATATGGATGACAATCCCACAAAAAGTTGCCCCACATCATAGGTCATCAGGAAATGCAAACTAAAATGAAATACTACTCTACACCTGTCAGAATGGCCAAAAGCTGGAACATTAACAACACAAATGCTGACAAGGGTGTAGAACAACAGGAACTCTGATTCATTTCTGTTGGGACTGCAAACAGTGCGGCCTCTTTGGAAGACATCTGGCAATGTTTTGTATAAAACACATTCTTACCTTGTGATCCTTCAGTTGTGCTCCTTAAATACCTAAAGGCTTGAAAATTATGTCCTCACAAAAACCTACACACAGGTGTTATTCTTAATTGCCCAAACTTGTAAGCAATCAAGATGTCTTTCAGTAAGTGATAGACAAACTGTAGTGCATTGAGAACATGGAATATTATTCAGTGCTAAAAAGAAATAAGCTATTAAGCCATGAAAAAAAAAACAACAACCATGAGGATCCTTAAATGCATACTATTCATTCTAATAGGCCAATCTGAAAAGGTGATCTTCTATATGATTTCAGTTATTTGACATTCTGGAAATGGAAAAATTAAGAAGACATAAAAACATGAGTGGTTGCCAGGTGTTAGGAGGGAAGGATGCATAGGTTGAGAGCAGTGGTCTTTTAAGGCCGTGAACCTACTTTGTGTGATACTATAATGGTGGATACACTAGGAATGTATAATATCAAGACTAACCCCTAATGTAAACCATGGGCTTTGGGTAGTAACGATTTGTTAATATAGGCTCATCAATTGGAACAATGTACTGCTCTGTTGAGCAATGGTTTGTTTGCTTTTTTAAATATTTATTTACTTTGAGAGACAGACAGTGAGAGAACACAAGCCGGGGAGTGGGGGGGGGAGGAGATGGAGAGGGAGAGAGAGAGAAAATCCCAAGCAGATTTCATGCTGTCAGCGCAGAGCCTGACGTTGGCCTTGAGCTCACAAAGCATGGGATCATGGCCTGAGCTGAAATCAACAGTAGAACGCTTAAACGACTGAGCTATCCAGGCACCCCGGGGCAATGTTGATAATGGGGAAAGCTATTCATGAGTGGGTGCAGGATGTATATAGGAAATCTCTGTATCCTCTCCCTCAATTTTATTGTGCACATAAAACTGTTAAAAAATAGTCTGTTAAAAAAGAACTTCTGGAAAACAAAAGAATGGTCAAACAATTTCCAAATTTGAGGAAAATGAGAACCTCAGAGACCCAAAAACTCTTCTGATACCTAACATGGAAGGACATAAAGAAAACTGTAACAAGGTACACCTTAACCAAGTTGCTGAAAACTAATGATATAGGTAAGTCTTTAAAAACAAAGAAAATGACGTAATATTTTCCAATAAACACAGAGCTGGCTTCTCATTAGCAACAATGCAAAACAAAGTATGATGTAAATGATGTTTTTAAAGTTAAAAAGCAAGAAAATTGTGAATCTAAAGTTCTATATGCAATTTAAATATCCATAAAACATGCTAATAAATAAAATGGCATTTTTCATACAAACAAAATGAAGAAAATTTATCACAACAAAGTTGTGCTATAAAACATATTAAGAGGAATTTCTTCAGACTGAAGGAAAATTCTACCAAATGGAAATTCAAATATACATTATTTGAAGAACACAAACATTTTATTTTTTATTATTTTTAAAATTTTTTTTAACATTTATTTATTTTTGAGAGAAAGAGACAGAACATGAGGGGGAGAGGGACAGAGTGAGAGGGAGACAAAGAATTGGAAGCAGGCTCCAGGCTCTGAGCTGTCAGTACAGAGCCCGATGCAGGGCTCGAACTTCAAACCATGAGATCATGTCCTGAGCTGAAGTCGGACTCTCAACTGACTGAGCCACCCAGGTGCCCTCAGAACACAAACATTTTAAATATGAGTAAATTGAAAATATATTTTATCATTTTGCAGTCTTTTTTATAAAATAATTCACAATTTCAAAAAAAGACAAAGTATTTTGAAGTTATATATGTAGATGGAAAAAGTATAGTCAAAAAGTAAAAATGACAGTAGTAGAGTAAATGGAGCTGTACTGCCCTAAGATTTTATGCCACATATAAATGGTATAATATTACTTGGAAGCAAGACTGTGATAAACATGAATATTCTAGAGCAGTCACCACCACCATCACAACAAAAATAAAGGAATAAAGCCAATAAGTCAATTGAGGAGATAACATGGAATACTAAAATACACTCAGTTCAAAGGAAAACAGAAAAAGGCGGAAGTGGAACAGAGAACAAATGAGACAAATAGAAAGCTAATATTATAATGGGAAAATAAAATGCCACCAAAAGAGAAATTAAATGTACATATACAGTCTGAATACTCCCATCAAAGAGCGGAAATTGCCATGCTAAATAAAGCAAGACTCAGTTTGTTATATACAAAAGTACACATTAAATATAAAGACCCAAGTTAAAAATAAAAGGATGAAAAAAGATATACCATGCAAATACTATATAAGAACATACAAGTGGCTATTTTAATATTAGCTATTTAGATTTCAGGGCAAGGAATATTATGAGATAAAAGATTTTTCATGTGATCAAAGTGTCAATTGATCATGAAGACATAATGCAAAATAAGCATGCAATTCATAACCAAGCTTCAAAATCCATAAGACAAAAACAAGATACAAACAAATCCACAATTAGATTGGAGTCTTCAACACTACTTGCTCATTAATCAATACAACAAATACAAAGAAAATCAGTAAGGATATAGGAAATTTGAGTAATACTATCAACCACATTCACATAGTTGACATTTATAGGAAACTCCACTGAACAAAAGGTAAAATGCATCTCCTTTTCAAGTTCATAGAGCTCATTCATCAAGATACGCCAAATAATTGACTGTTTTATAAGATGATTGGATTATAAAGAGGGTGTTCTCTGACCAAAGTATAATTAATTAGAACCTAATAACAAAAGGGGCGCCTCAGTGGCACAGTCAGTTAAGTGTCAGATTCTTGATTTTGGTTCAGTTCATGATCTCAGGGTTTGCAAGTTTGAGCCCCACACCGAGGTGCACACTGATGGTGCTGAGCCTGCTTGGGATTCTGTCTTCTCTCTATTCCTCCCCCGCGGGTATTAGCTCATTCTTTTTCTCAAAGTAAATAAATAAAGTTAAAAACATTAAAAAAAGAAACTAATAACAAAAGATATCTAAAGAATGCTTTAAAACTTGAAAATGTTTAGTAAACAACATGCCTCTAAAGAGTCAATGAATCAAAGAAGGAATCATAAAGGCAATTAGAAAATAATTTGAATTAAATGAAAATGAAATATCACAAATCAGTATCTGTAGTATTTTACCTAAGGTAGAGCATAAAGGAAACTGTATAGCTTAAATGCTTATGTTATACATAAAAAAGAGATCTCAAATTTATTTCTGCACTTCCATTGTAAGAAACTGGGGAGGAAAAGTAAATTAAAACTCAAATGAGTAAAAGAAAGAAAACAATAAAGACAAGAGCAAAGGTAATGAAAGAAAAAATAATCAAAATGCAGAAAAAACACTTAAGAAGATCATTTCATAGCATATCCAAATAACAAATCACTGTGATGTACACCTGAAACTAATAGGGTATTGTATGTTTATTATACTTCAATAACAACAACAAAAAATAGATACCATCGATAAACATCTAGTTAGAATGATTAACATAAAAGGAAATAACCACACAAAAATTACCAATATCAAGAAATAACTTGAATTCCAGATATTTAAAGGACAAAACGAGAATATTGCCAACAATTTAGAAGAAATGAACAAATCTCTTGTAAGATACAAAGTATCAAAACTTAAATGAAATTATACTGCTTCAGAAAATCTGAATTGCCTTACATCTCTTAAGATGATAAAGTTGTAATTAAAGCCTTCCAAAATATAAGTTCTAGAACTGCAGAGGTTCACTGGTGAATTTTATTTAAAAATTTTAGGGAATAAGGGGAGACTGGGTGGCTCAGTCAGTTAAGCTTCCGACTTCATCTCAGGTCATGATCTTTGGTTCATGGGTTTGAGCCCCACGTTGGACTCTGTGTGGACAGCTCGGAGCCTGGAGCCTGTTTCAGATTCTGTGCCTCCCTCTCTCTCTTTCCCTACCCTGATCACACTCTCTCTCTGTCTCAAAAGTAAATAAATATTAATTTTTTAATGTAAGAAATAACTAACATATACCTTACATAAACTGTTGCAGGATATAGAGGAAATGCTTCCTAATTATTTTTCTGAGGCCAATATTACTCTGATAGGACAGAGGTTAACCTAGATGTGGCATAGGATTCTAGTAGCTTAAACAAGAGAGACAAATACATTCTTTGGGATTGTTCACTAGTGATCCCAGAGAGAAGTAAAAAGTTTACTTTTCTCTTTCTGATTTTTAATCACCAACACTAATCATTACCAGATAAAAACATGTGATTATTAAATATCCAGCTCTTCTAAGGATGCAGAAAATTATTGAAAAACATAACAGATTCCCTTGCTTGAATATTGCATTTGAAATGTGATATAAATAAATGGAATTTATAAATGTAATTATAAGTATATAATTATATTCTATATATTATATATTATATATATTATATATAATATATTATATATATTATAAAATTATAAATGTAATTATAAATTTATAAATGTAATTACATATGCAATTCACCCCAACTTTCCAGCAATCACAATAAGATTTTCTTTTGTTTATTGAGGCATAGTTGACATATAACCCTATATTAGTTTCAGATATACAACATAATGATTTGATACTTGTTTAGATTGCAAAATGATCACTAAAATAAGTCTAGTTAATATCTGTCACTATATATAGTTATAAACGTTTTTTCTCGTGGTGAGAACTTTTAAGATCTATCTTAGCAACTTCCAAATATACAATATGGTATTATTAACTACAATCACCATGATGTACATTATATATCTAGGATATATTTATTTTATAACTGAAGTTTGTACCTTTCAACCACCTTCACCCCTTTTCCCCACTTTTCACCTTATATTTGTATTTCTGTCTGACTTATTTCACTAAGCATAATGCCCTCAAGGTCCATCCATGTTGCAAATAGAAAAATTTCCTTCTTTTTATGTCTGAATAATACTTCTCTGGGTGTCCGTGTGTGTGTCTATCACTTTTTTAAATCCATTTATCCAATGATGGACACTTAGGTTGTTTCCATATCTTAACTATTGCAAATACGTATAGCGAACATGAGGGCACAGATATCTTTTCAAGTTACTGCTTTTATTTTTGGACAAATACCCACTAGTGGAATTGCTGGACCATATGTTACTTCTATTTTTAATTTTTTTGAGCAACCTCCATACTGTTTTCCATAGTGGCTTGTTTCCATGTACATTCCCACTAATAGCATGCAATGGTGCCGTTTGCTCCACATCCTAGCAAGCATTTATTTCTTGTCTTCTTGATAATAGCCCTTTTACCAGGTTTAAGGTGAAATCCCATTGTAGTTTTGATTCACATTGCCCTGATGATTAGTGATGTTGGGCATCTTTTAACTAACCTATTGGCCATCTGTACGTCTTTTTGGGAAAAATATCTACTCAGTTCCTCTAGTTTTTAACCAAACTATTTTATTTTGCTATTGAGTTGATGAATTCTTCATATATTTTAGGTATTAATTCCTTATCAGATAGATGACTTGAAAATATTCTCTCCCACTTGGTAGGTTGCCTTTTTATTTTGTTGATTTTCTTTGCTGTACAGAGCTTTTTAGTTTGATGTAGTCCCACTAGTTTATTTTTGCTTTTGTTGGCTTTGTTTTTGGTGTCAAATCCAAAAAATTATCACCAAGATTCATGTTCAGGAGATTGCCACCTATGTTTTTGTTTTGGATTTTATGATTTCAGGTTTTACATTCAAGTTTTTCATCCATTTTGAGTGAATTTTTGTGTATACTGTAAAACAGTGATCCAATATCATTATTTTGCATGTGGCTGTTCAGTTTTCCCAGCACCATTTAGAGAGGAGACTGTCCTTTCCTCCTTATATATTCTTGGCTCCTTTTTTATGAATTAATTCACCATATATGTGAGGGTCTAATATTGGGCTTTCTATTCAGTGCCATTGCCTGATGTGTCTGTTTTTATGCCAATACTATTATGTTTGGTTACTATAGCTTTGTAATGCAGTTTAAAATCAGGAACTGTGATACCTCCAGCCTTATTCTTTCTCAAGATTGCTTTGATTGGGGTCTTTTATAGTTCAATACAAATTTTAGGGTTGGTTGTTCTATTTCTGTGAAAAATGCCATCAGAATTTTGACAGGGATTGCATTAACTCTAGACTGCTTTGGGTAAAATGTGCATTTAACACTATTAATTCTTCTAATCCATGAGCATGGAAAATATTTCCATTTATTTGTATCTTCTCTAATTTTTTCTTCAATGTCTTACTGTTTTCAGTGTATGAGTCTTTCTTTCATCTTCATGGTTAAATTTATTCCTAAGCATTTTATTCTCTTTGTGCTATTGTAAGTGGTATTGTTGCCTTAATTTCTCTTTCTGATAGTTCATTGTTAGTATATAGAAATGCAAAATATTTTTGCATATTGACTTTGTATCCTGCAACTTTTCCAAATTTATTTATTAGTTCTAACAATTTTTGGTGGAATCTTCAGGGTTTTCTATATATAATATCATGTTGTCTGCAAATAGTGATAATTTTACTTTTTTCCTTCCAATTTAGATACCTTTTTTTTCTTTTTACAGTTTCTTTGTTTTGAGAGAGAGAGAGAGAGAGAGAGAGAGAGAGAGAGAAAGTGTGTGTGTGGGGGGTGGGGGGGTAGGTGTGTGTGTGAAAAAGAGAGAGAGCTGGGGAGGGGCAAAGAGAGAGGGAGAGATAGAATCCCAATCAGGTTCCATGCTGTCAGTGGAGAACTCAATGCGGGGCTCAATCCTAGAAACCATGAGATCATGACCTGAGCTGAAGCACAATGTCGGACACTTAACCACCGAGCCACCAAAGTACCCCCAATTTGGATACCTTTTATTTCTTTTTCTTGCCTAATTGCTCTGTCTAGAACTTCCAATACCATGCTGAATAAAAATGATGACAATAGACATCTTTGTTTTGTTCCTAATCTTAGCAGAAAAGCTTTCAGCTTTTAACCATTGAGTATCACGTTAGCTGTGGGTTTATCATATGTGACCTTTATTGTGCTAAAGTACTTTCCCTCTATACCCATTTTGTTGAGAGTTTTTATACTGGGTATCGATTGCATTTTCTACATGTTCTGTATATCTTATTGTATATATAAATATCACTAAAATCTGAAGACTATGTTATTATACTCTTCTTTGCCAACTTAACCATTTATATGATTCTAATATGTGTTTATGGAATTAAAATCCTTCAAATTATTCAAAGTATACTTATGTACACCTAAGTACCGAATGAAGTTTTAAAAATACTTCTGTCTTCCTTCTTTACTACTTTATTATTTCACTTTTAATCTGTAAAAAACCTAGTTCACTACTTGGTATACTCAATGTTCAAGGAGTGCTTGGGCCAGGGCCTGGGTGCATCACCTGCCTTGGGTGCACAAATGCAGAAGGTGATTATTTATCATAATCAAGAAAAATATTTTAATGTAATATTTTAACAAATCACATTTTAAATTAAAAATCCAAGGTAAACAATAAGGGCAGGATGAATAAAGATACTGAATTGAACTGCATGTTTTTATTCATTCTTCCTGAACAAAAATTGTATTGTTAATGAGCCATTTTACATTACCTTAGTCTTACAAGTATAACTGAGATGGTTCTTTTGGACAGTGAATGAAAAATAAGAACAATTTAATTTCTTCTGTGCTATGCAGAAACCAAATTTGGAACTCAAAGGTGGAAAATCAAATTTCTATTTCTATTGTAAGAACAATATTGTATCATTTGAGATGTTTCTTATCTGTGTTAGTAAGGACAATGTTTATAAATCACAAATAAATTCTCTAGACTTCCTTATTTTAAAAGGTATTTGAATTGCATTGGCTTTTATTTACTGACAGTGTTAAAAATGGAACGTTCATCCATTTATTTTTAGTCATCTGCAGGCTTACCAATTCAGGGAAACTTCCTATAATGCTCCAGCTCCACTGTTGGGTCACATTAAGGCAGAAAAAACTGTCAGGGAACTATATATGTACAAGATGTGTGGGTTAAGTAAGTGGAGGGAAAAATATTTTAAAACATTCTACTTTGAGAAACCTACAACTGTATTTCTTATAGTACACTAAATTAACTATAACTTGGCTGTTTAAATTGCAGCCCTTAAAATCATATTTTTCTATGTTTCAATGTAAATGCTTTTTTTTTTTTTAATTTTTTTTTCCAACGTTTATTTATTTTTGGGACAGAGAGAGACAGAGCATGAACGGGGGAGGGGCAGAGAGAGAGGGAGACACAGAATCAGAAACAGGCTCCAGGCTCTGAGCCATCAGCCCAGAGCCTGACGCGGGGCTCGAACTCACGGACTGTGGGATCGTGACCTGGCTGAAGTCGGACGCTTAACCGACTGCGCCACCCAGGAGCCCCTCAATGTAAATGCTTTAATTGTACACATTACCAATGAAATATGGGTATAAGGAGCTTCTTTGAAACCAAATTACATGAGATCTCAGAGACCATGAATGTTACTTTATACCTGTAACAAAAGTAAATCAGTCAGTGATTGTGAATTTGAATATTTTTCAACTCTTGAATATTAAATATCCTAATGTGCATCTGTCTCTGTGTTAAAATATACATACATACATATATATATGCTAAAATAGCTGTGTTAAAATATATATACATAAAATATCTGTGTTAAAATATACATATATATAATATAATATATGTATATATATTGTATATATATAATATATATATGTACATAATGTACTCAACATATTTTAAGAAGATTTTGAGGCCAATAACTATAAAACAATACCTAAGTCACAAAGCTACTGAGATTGTTACTGAGATTCTGATGTGTCTGAGGCTGAGGGCATAATATCAAAATAGAGGTATCGTATATGAGCATTGTCTTTTGCATATTTTATGTAAAAACTTGGCTTTTACTATGTGTGAGCCTGGTACAGTTTGAATGTGAGCTTCACAATTGAATGCATCACCTCTATTTTCCTATATCTCATGGCCTTTTTATACAAAGCAAGGTACTGCTAGTACAATATGTCTTATGTTGTAACCACCAGTAAGTAGTAAAAGTGCTGTTTCTATAGATATGCTCCCTCTATACATATTTAAGCATAGCCTAGATGGTATGTTTATTCACCCAGTATCATTGCATAGTGAGTAGTGAATCCCACAACTATAGTCTATATGGACATTGATATATAAAAATCACAAGAATAACTGGTGCAGTTTTATACATTATAAGATTTTTATGGCCTAGGGCTAAATTTTTTCTCTTGGGGGGATTGGTTGGTGAATGTTCTGTTTGTCTACAGACATTTGTCCATAGGCAGGACAGCGAATATCAATTCAAATTTTCCCCTTTCTAGCAGGCATAGAGGTAAGATAGAGGGAATAGAGGAGGTAAGTGCTGGAGGAGATGCCTGTATCTACTTAATCAAAACCTCGGGTCACTGCCTGACTCAGTTGGCAGCCCACTTAGCTTTATTTCTTGGTTACACTTCCTACCTGTGAAAAGTAGGACAGTACCAGACACTCTCTATTATAGCCATCACTGGCTTATATTGTCTATATCATTTTTATAGAAAGGCTATATATGGATCCCCAAAATCTGGGAGATGTTTTTCTTGAACATTTTCTCCCTTCATCCTGGCGACAATTTAAAAAAAATTTTTTTACTGTTTATTTATTTTTCAGAGAGAAAAAGAGTGAGCAGGGGAGGGGCAGAGAGAGAGGGAGACACAGAATCTGAAGCAGGCTCCAGGCTCTGAAATGTCAGCATGGAGCCCAATGCAGGGCTTGAACTCACGAACAGTGAGATCATGACCTGAGCCAAAGTCGGACACTTAACCAACCAAGCCACCCAGGCACCCCCATCCTGGCAACAATTTTGAGAATAAATTGCAATATATAACAAAGAGATATTTCTAAATTTCTCTGAAACATCTCAGGTCCTATCATTTGACAGTCACCTGAGGTTCAAATTTCCAAAGAAAGCAGTGTAGATTTCCCAGAATGTTGTGGCACTATGTTAGCTCTGTGACAGTTGTAGCAAACGTCGGAGCTTCCTAAGTGTCATCTGTCCCAGCTCAGTGAAGACTCACCAACATAGGCCTCCCTCTTATGTTCTACACCTAATTTACACATGTAAAAATTATCTTAAGCACAGTGCTTAAGACACAAAATACAATAAAAAGAACGTTATACCATGACCAACTGGGATTTATTCCAGGTACGCAACATTAGAAAATGAACCATGTATTCACCACAGCAGTAAATTAAAGGAGAAAAAATATATGATTACATCAGTTGTCAAAGAAAAAAGCATTTGACAAAATAAAATGCCATTCAAGATAAAAACTTTCAGCTAACAAAGAATATGGGAGAACTTCCTCAATTTGATTAAAAAAAAAAAGGAAAAAAAATCTACAAATAGGCTATAGCAAACAAACTTTTTATTAGTGAGAAGCCAGAAAACTGTCCTTTAAGACCGAAGCAAGGCAATTATGTCCTCACTCACCAGCCGTATTCAACATTGTAAAGTGGAAGTCCCAGTCAGTGCAATAAGACAAGAAATGGGAATAAAATTTACAGATTGAAAAGGAAGGAATAAGGCTGTGAATTTACAGATGACAGGATTGTCTATGGTGGAAACACCAAAATCATCAACCACAAAAATTCCTAGAACCAATGAATAACTGAGTATAAGTAGGTCTCAGGATACAAAGTCCATATATAAAAATACCAGCAAAGAATGATCAAAATTTGGAAATACAAAAATTACCATCTATAATAGCACCCCAAAAATGAAATATTTAGGCATAAACTAATAAAATATGCACAAGACATGTATACAGAAAACTACAAAGTACTGATGAAAAAAACAAAGGTATTTTGAATATATGGATATTCCAAATTTACATGTCAGAACACTCAACATTAAGATGTCACTTCTTCCCAATTTGATCTGTAAATTCATTGCAGTCTTAATCAAAATCTCAGCAGGCTATTTTGTGGGTATTAAAAAAACAGATTTTGAAGTTTATGTAAAAAGATAAAGCCCTAGAATAATTAACAAAATACTGAAGAATTAAGTTGGAGAACACCCCCTGATTTTAAGATTTACTATAAAGCTACAGTAATCAAGATAGCATGGTATTAACAGTACACACAAAATTTAAGTGAACAGAACAGAACATCCAAAAGTAGACCTAGGTTAATAGAATCAACTGATCATTGACAAAGAGGCAAAATAAATTCAATGAGCATAGAACAGTCCCTTCAACAAATAGTGTCAGAACAAGTGGACATCCTATGCAAAAAAAAAAAAAACCTGTACACAGATTTTATATCTTTCACAAAAATTAACTCAAAATGGATCTTAGGTTTAAAAGTAAAATTCAAAATTATAACACTTCTTGAAAAAATATTAAAATACGTAAGAAAATGTACGCAACCTTGGATTTAATGTTTTAAATACCATACCAGTAGCACAACTTATAAATGAAAACATTTTGTAAGTTTGATTTTACTAAAATTGAAAACGTTTGCTCTGTGAAAGACACTATTAAAAGCATAAAAATATGTGCACAACATATATATGATAAAGGATTTGTGTCTAAAATATAAAAAAAACACTTAATAAGAAAACAACTCAATTAAAAAATATACAAGGATTTGAAGAGACACCTTACCAATGAAATTATATAGGTATTATATAGATGGCAAGTAATCCTATGAAAAATTCTCAACATTTTTTGTCCTTATGGAATTCTAAATTAAAACAGCTAGATTCTATTACACCCCTATTAGAATGGCTAAAACTCAAAAATGGACAAAACTAACTGCTGGTGTAGGGTGATAACTCTCATTTACTGCTAGTACCAATACAAAATGGGATGGCCACTTTAGAAGATTTGTATTTCCCTGATGATGAGTGACGTTGAGCATCTTTTCATGTGTCTGTTAGCCATTTGGATGTCTTCTTTGGAAAAGTGTTCATGTCTTCTTCCCATTTCTTCCCTGGATTATTTGGTTTTAGGTGTTGAGTTTGATAAGTTCTTTATAGATATGTTCTTTATCTGATGTGTCTTTGGAAATATCCTCTCCTATTCTGTCAGTTGCCTTTTAGTTTTGTTGATTGCTTCCTTTGCTGTGCAGAAGCCTTTTATTTTGATGAGTCCCCAATAGTTCATTTTGCTTTTATTTCCCTTGCCTCCGCAGCCATGTCAAGTACAAAGTTGCTGCAGTCAAGGTCAAAGAGGTTTCTGCCTCTTTTCTCCTGTAGGATTTTGATGGCTTCCTGTCTCACATTTAGACCTTTTATCCAGTTTGAATTCATTTTTGTGTATGGTATGAGAAAGTGGTCCAGTTCCATTCTTCTGCATGTTGTTTTATAGTTCTCCCAGTGCCATTTGCTAAAAAGACTGTCTTTTTTTTTCATTGGATACTCTTTCCTGCTTTGTCAAAGATTAGTTGACCATATGGGCAACACTTTTAAATGAGATAATGTATAAAAGCCCTTGTCATAGTGCTTGGCACAGAATACACACTCATTAATGGTAACAATTATTTTGTCAGTTGTGACTGTGGTGTTAGGTTTATATATTTTAAAAAGGTTGAATATTTAATTCTGAAAGTTAAAAAGTATATTTAATATTTTTGTCAAAGTAATGCATGCACATTGTTTGAAAACCCACTGGGCCTATGACACTTAAACTAAAAACAGTAATCTCTCTCCTGCTTGATATGCCAGAATCAGCCATTCTCAACACTGTTGTTTCTTCTCCTCCTTACCTATTTCTAAATGGTGTGTGTGTGTGTGTGTTAATTATATTACTACTTTCTGATTAATCCATTAGATATTGTCCATTGACTTGCTATTATAATCAGTGAGGATTTTCACTGTGTTAGATTCCAAGTTTTGTTAAATCACAATTATTTGTTAGATCCATATTCAGTGATTTCGCTACTGTAAGAATGAACATGGTCTTCACTAATGAATTGAGTATTTAGATTACATTTTCATTTTTGTGTTACTTTTTTGTTGTTTATTCCTAGAGTACGTGATTTTTTAGAGATTTAAAAATTTTTCTTGGTACTTCTTGAATCTCTTTCAGAACTCAAACAGCTCTATAAAAAAATCTCTCATTATAATATTCCACTTGGTCAAATTTTTCATATAATTTATCAGTTCCAATTTTTTTCTGAATCTCCCAACCTTCTAGCCATATGTAGACTGTTCTCTAGAACTGCTACCCATCTGTCACCCTTAGACTACTTTTACTGTCATCTTGGGTACTCCCTTCACTTCTCTCCCATATTGGTTGCCCTGTTTCTATGATTCTATATGTATCTTTAACTTGGATTACTCCTTTTGTGGAACACATCCTCCAGTAGATTCCTGAGAAAAGGATCATGAATAGTGCATTTTGTTTTGAGATTTCCATGTCTGAAATGTCTTCCTTTCCCACCTAGCACATTTAATTGATAGTTTTCCAGGTATAGAAGTGTAGATTGAGAATAATTTTCACATGAAATTTTGAAGGCTTTGTTCCATAACTTTGTGGCTTCTAAAATTGCTGTTTAGAAGTCTAATTATTCTTATCCTCTTCTAGAATTGTTCTCAGCTCATATATGAAAAGTACTGAGGGGTGCCTGGGTGGCTCAGTTGGTTAAGCATCTGACTTCAGCTCAGGTCATGATCTCATGGCGAGTGAGTTCAAGCCCCGCGTACAGCTCTTTGCTGACAGCTTGGAGCCTGGAGCCTGCTTCAGATTCTGTGTCTCCCTTTCTCTCTGCCCTTCGCCTAATCATGCTCTCTCTTACTCTTTCTCAAAAATAAATATTAGAAATTTAACAGAAGACCATGGCGGGGGGGGAAGGAAAAAAAAGACAGGGAGGGAGCCAAACCATAAGAGACTCTTAAAAAGTGAGAATAAACAGGGTTGATGGGGGGGTGGGAGGGAGGGGAAAGGGGGTGATGGGCATTGAGGAGGGCACCTGTTGGGATGAGCACTGAGTGTTGTTGGAAACCAATTTGACAATAAATTTCATATTAAAAAAATTAAAATTAAAAAATTAAAAAATTTTTTAAAAGCACTGATAATAGAACCTGACAAATAGCAAAATACTCTTTTTAGTGTTTGCTCCCATCTTCATCATCATTACCATTACAAGGGGAATCCATTTAGGGATTTTAAGCAAGAGAGTGTTGTGAACAATCACTGGCTACTGGGCAGTGGGTGGTTTGGAAAGCAGATGAGACATAAAGTGTGGAAGTTAGAAGTGACCCAACATATTAAATGCACCTACTTCACGTGACTGTTGTGAATCAGAAGTTGAGTGATATAGAGCAGTAAAAAAAAAATAATAAATTAATTTCCTATTTTCTCAAATGAAAACCCTTAACCACCCACAGAACACACTAAGAACATTTTCAGGGCTCCAGAGAAACTGGGGCATAACAATTTAGGCAAACAGGAATGCTTTGTTTTTTTATATTTTGAGAAAGAGCATTACAAGTCAATATAGGGAAAATTGGAGCTTTGTCCAACTTTCTTACGTGAATTTAAGAGTTGAACCTTTTTTGTTGTTGTTGTTGTTAATTAAGCATGAGAAGGTGGGAACAGAAGTTTTCATAATGGTTTTTACTGCTTTGGCTACTAAATGTTTAATCCACACCTGGTCCTGGCTCTGAGGATGTTATAAGGCCCTTAAGGAGCAAAAACAGATTCCATCACACATTTGCTCATTTCAGACTCATCACACCCATGGCCATGCGTGTATCTTCATGAATCATAGAAATGAAAAGGATTAGCTGAGAATTCTGAGCACTGATTGTCCACATTTATTTTTCTGTCTCCTCTTTAATTAAAAATTCACTTTTACTATAAAAGCGATTGAGGTCATGTCACTATTAAATCACATTTTCTCTGTGAGAACAATTACACTTTCACCAAAGAGTTGTTTTTGAGAGGAGAACCTGTTCATAAATGGAAAGAAAGAAAGAGAGAAAGAGAAGAAAGAGAAGAAAGAGAAGAAAGAAAGAAAGAAAGAAAGAAAGAAAGAAAGAAAGAAAGAAAGAAAGGAGCCAGGTAACTTAGAAATAGAGTTTGAATTTGACTATCCCTAGGGAAAAACAAATTTAACTTTCTTCCAACTGTCTTCCAAAATATGACCACCACCCATTTGCCCATGCTGTCCTTTCTCTTTATAAAATGTGCATGTGTGGCTGTTTCTATGACTGGTATTTAGCCGGGCTCACACATCCAGTTTACTTTTTTTTGCCATCCAATTTAAATTATTATTATTATGATGCAGAGTCCAGTAATGAAGCAGTGCGTCACAGTCTGGGACATCTGGCAATGTAGTAGGTGTCAATAGAATAATCAATTACTCCTGTGGCTAATGCTTGTCATGCCCTCTCACAGAAAGTGGGGGCAAAAGGAAGGTGATACTTAATTCACAGCAAGAAGACATGCCATTTAATTGGATTAGCTGGCATCTCCCTTTTATCCTTCTCCTCTTATCCCCACCTCTTAACAGCCCCCTCTCCCCCTGCCACCCACACATCAAAAGTGACAGAGTTTGGCAATTATGCTGAAAACAGGAGCTAATTTTTAAATGAGCCGATCAGATTGACTTAAGAGGACCAGGATCCACGCTGCTTCAGTCCTTCCTTCATCAGTGATAAAGCATTGAGAGGCTAAAACAAAGACAAAGCAGTTCCCTGACCACCTCACCCTAGTGTGGTCCTGTCACCAATTGCTACCTCCTGCTTCCACGCAGACAGGGGATCTGCTCTAGGGTCAGCTAATGGCAGCACTTTTCAAAAGCATAAGTGTTCAAATCATCCTTCCGGAGGGTCAGTGCTAGATGGCAGTAAGGTACTCCCTAACTTTCCCCTTCAGTCAAATTCAAATTCTACTTGACTCAGAGTATGCAAGTTACAACTGCAGTCTATTTACATCGTATTAATGTAAATAATGAAAATCAGCATGCGATACTCCCAAGTGAATCATCTTTTTAAATCAATGAAAATTGGAAATGGGCTTCATTTCTCACTCAAATGGTTGCTCTTGAGCAGTACCTTATTATATGACTAGCAATATTTGAGCTGGAGAGAGATTATCTAGTGGAAAATTTCCAGGCCCATAATCAAGAAATGTGGGTTCCGTTCCTTCTTCAGGCAGCAGAGATGACAATAGCGAACATTCACGGAAGGGCACTATTCTCTTCACATATATTATTTTGTTTAATGTGCACAAAACCCCTGTGGGTTAAATTTTATTATTGTCTCCATTTTGTGAAGAAGGTGATAGGGACACAGATCCAACGTTGACAGTTTGACCCCATTGGGTCCCCTACACGATAAGCTGCAGTGAGTTTTAAAATCTATTGGTAGGATGAGCAAGAATCTAGCAGAATATATGCTGAACTTAGTTCAGGAGCAGAGCCCCAGAGGCTCATGATACACAGGCATTCACAGTTGCTAGGGTGGAGGGAAGGCTGGGTGGTGGGTGGTGCTGGAATGGGACCAGAGCAGCAGAAGAGAACAGGCTTTTAAAAGAGGCTGTGGGGGCAGCTACCTACCAAGCTATGTAGTAATTATTCAGTATTTTTAACAGCAGGTATAACTGTCGTGGTGACATGAAGTAAACATCAACCCAATAATCTGTGCACCCAAAATTAACTTACCAACACAGATTCCAATAAGAATCTAGCAACAAATTTAGGCAGAAGCCATATTCAGGCAATGCCTTTTTGTTTCACTTCCTATACCTTTTTGGCCTTAAGCACATTGGAACATGTTCATTTGCAATGCTGAAGTCACTGCCATCTTAAGAAATTGACTGATTGGATATGAAACTCAAGAAGAGAGTATGTCAGGCTCTGGATTAGTCCTAATAGCTTTTGGAAAAAAAAAATGCATAGCTGAAGACTGTAGTAGGTGAACCCTATTTGGAAAATTCCACAATCTTCTCAAAATACCTGAACTTTGATAAAATCACAAAGGAATAAAAGACTTGCTCAGGTATGACTCACAGCAGCACAAAAGATATTTAGCTGTATAAGAAAGTTTCACATTTGAAGACTATTCTCTTCCTGTAGCTGATAAATGGAGTAAAAAGTACATTCATTTACCGAGAGCAGAATATGCCCCCAAATAGCAAACTGGGTTTATGTAAGTCACTTTTCAAGTTAGCTAAGATTTTGTCAATTATTTGATGGGTTTTAGCTTAGGGATAAATTTGAAGCTGTTATTTTTCTGGTGGAACCAGCAATAGGGAAATGTATGCTGAAGGAAGGAAAAGAGAAACTGGAAAATTGAGCTAACTTAATAGAAATCTAACATTTGCTGTTGCATTGGATAATTACTTTTTTTTTCAGATCCCTTTGAAGATGAAAGGTCTTTGTATTAAAATTTTTTATTACCAGGCTATCATGGAAAAAAAAAATCTGTGCAATGTCTGTGCATTTCCTGTTTTAAAATATACAAGGGATCTGTTGCCTATCTTTATTGCAGTGGTTTCTGTTCCAAAGAGTCTTAATCTGGAGAGTATATGACAGAAACTTAAACAACTGGAAATATTTTAAGATGAGCAATGCGAAAAACACTTGAGCTGATTGCTGTTAGGCATTATGGCAGTTTGTCCACTTGCAAAGAGAAAGACAGTGTTGTGTTGAGGATAGCTATGGGAACTCGGTTGGATGACTCACTCCAAGCCTTTGTTATTACATGACTCAGAGTTAGTAATCCTTACCCAGTTACCTTCCTGAGTGTATCTTCATCCTGTTAAAATGTTTGAGAACTGCTGCTGAGATTCTCATGAGTCCAAATGTGCATTTAAAACCAGAGAGAGGGAGAAGTGTCTCTTGGGAAAGGTGGGCCCTTCCTATAAACTCTGAATTTTATTATGGGTGTGCCACACGATGACCAGATCTATTTTATATTCAGGGAAGTCAAATGAGTTCTCTAAGTGGCACGAAGCTAAGTACACTCCCATAGTTTGAGTGTATTGGTTCTTCAGTGAACAGTAAACCTTTCCAGATTTATCCTCAGGGCTGGCTGTTTGCCAGAATTCAGACTCTGTTCTGCTGGGCAGTGGGCTGAGTATTCCCAGGCGCCGCCAGAGTTTTATGCCTCGTCCTTATTTACAGTTTTTCTTAGGATTGCTTTGAAGTGTGAACAATCAAGTTGCGGCATGCTGCAAAGTTCTTTCCACATGAGCCCTTTATTTCACTTTCTTTGCAATCCGAAGCCTTGTTAAAACAGAAGTATTTATCTACAACCATTAAGGCATTTAGAAAGATAAATTCCTTTACAAATAGTTTAGAAATAATTTTATTCTCTTTTTGAGTAAGATAGAAATATAAGCAGCCACTATTATTCTTTCTCCACGATTTCTTTGAGGAAAGAATAGTAGTTTATCAAACCTTTTAACTTATTAATCATGGAGATTCACAAAACCTCTTATGGCTTAATGACACTCGCACAAGGTGGGACTTGCAAACGTCTTGCGTGTGATCTGCATTGTGGATCATTTGGAATTCTTCACAAAGCTCCTGATACTGATATGATTCCTAATTTTTGGCCCTAAATCCACCCTTTTGGAGAAAGGAATGTCTGTCAAAGCATGTGTACACATCACGCCTAAACATCCGTCTTCCTAGCGACTCTCTCATTTTCCGAAATCCCAAAGCTAAATGCAGGTATTCTATGTTTCTAAGTTCTATATTCTCTAGAAGAAAAAGTTCTGACTAGAATTGTGTGCAGGGCAGCAGTAAGGGCAGTGTGGACCTCTATTCCAGAAGCAAAGTGAGGTGATACAGACAGCCTTCAGGCCCTGACGACAAAAGGAAACAAGAGAGTCCTCCCAGAAGCCAGTAACAAATGTTTATTTCAAATTTGGATTGAGCTTGGTATTCCCATTAAAAAGATGCTTTGCCCTGCACATATTTTCTCCCTTTAACCCTGCTGTGTGTGTGTGTGTGTGTGTGTGTGTGTGTGTGTTTGCCAAAATCCTGCTCAAGTTTCTGACAACAGTGTTCAACAATTAAAGTGGTTTTGTACATGGGGGGAGATAGGGTTGGCACATGGGAGCTGGGTAACCCCAGGTAAAGGCTGGATCTCCGTGTTATGCTATTCCGATTTGCAGCTCTAACAAACTTTGATTTATGTGCCAACGGGGCCCTGTGTGGATGACTTCTGTTCCTTTCAGAACTTTTAATCTTTATTTTTTAAATGTCACAATTTTAAATGATTTTTTCAGAGTTAGTCCCAGATAAATGATTCCTGGGAGGACCGTGGCGGTGATTATGAGCCCACTTACGCTTGCGCTTGATGGCACATTAAGCGATAGTGTTGATAACGTACAGCGATCAGTACCTATAGCATTTTCAGCCTGACCCCAAGATGAGGTTAATGCAGAAGACAAATAGGAGGGAAGCACATGCTCTGTTTTTCCGTCAGCCTGTTACATAAGTAACAGATAAACATCCTCCTGTTCACACCACATCACAGGGGAGGGAGATGCTGCAAACTTCAAGCCATCAACAACTTAAAATTGCTGTTGTCAAATCAATTTTTCACAGCAGACTGACCTGTTTGCAGGCCATTTTTAATAGCAAAGGAAGAGTATGGGACTTGAGCTTGGAGTACACAAGTGATTTCCAAATGACATTTCTGATCTAAAAATTCAGCATGCCAGCACCTCCCTCCATTGCCTCTGCCCCGGCACATCCGAACACTCGCGTGCACGCCCCATCAACTTGCACTGACACTTCTTCATTACCATGAAAAAGCTCAGGGAGTCTTGGGGCATTTTGCAACACATCATTCCCCTTTTCAACCCAGGCCCTCACTGATAACCTCTACAAGTGGTTTTCAGAATTTTATGTCCCTGTGAGAGACAGGGTTTGAGTTTTTAAAGTTGTGTAAGCGCCGGCTTCCAAGTTCATTTCTTTGACTCCTCTGCTCAGCGGCACTCACCTAGCGTGTGTTCGGCAGGATCCGAAACACTACGTAGCTTTTTGGGTGACCGGTCACAAAGCCACGCAGGCACATTTAATAGGAAGAAATGTGGGCTCAGTTATGGGGTGTGAGCAGATTGTCAAGGATACATAGCTTTTTATTTTCTTAACCCAAACACGCCTCTGTAGATTTTTTTTTGAATGTTGAAGTTACACCTTCCCCTTCAAATGATAAAAGAATTCAGTGTGAAATTTGCTTTATAAATTTTTGTGAAAGTTCTGTCGTTCTCACATAATACTTCAGGAGTATGTATGGGGAACACATTCAGCTAGTTTCCCTTGATGCCTTAACGATCGAAGGAAGGAGGAAAATGCTGTATGGGTTTCGTTCTTATTTTTTACTCAGTTCTCTCTCCTGTATCATCTGAACTTGTGTTATAGTGACACCATACTCTTCAGTAAAGAGAAAAGCAGGGGGCTATTTTTATTATGAGATGCAGCAAAAGTGTTGCCCACAGAAATTCGTCCCTAGACCATCAGGGATCTTATAAAATGATAATACTACACCATGAAGTTCAAATGGCAAATAGGGCTAGTGTTTTTTCAAGTCAACATCCAAACCTGTATGGATTTGGAATGAGCATTTTGGTCGTAACGTGTGTTTACTTATTTCCAAGATAGAAGATGCCAGATCTGAATCAGATGACATATAAAGAAAACAATACTGTGACAATGTCAGGGTTTCCATTGTTAGAAGTCTTTTTCCCCCTTCTAGGATGTATTAATGTTAAGTCAAAATTGGAGTTATTCAAAAGTTAGCACATAGCCCAGCAACTAGATTTGTTGAAAATAAATTTTGCAGAAAACTCCTCTTGGCTATTTTTAAATGATAGCATTTCACCCACACAAGAAAGTGCATTTGTGCTTATTTATTTTATTTTATTTTTATTTCTGGCCTCATATGACTCAAGTATAGCTTCGTTTTCAACCATTAGCCCATGATGTTGACTGGTGCCTGTAGGCATTTCAGGGATAAAAATAAAATGACCAAGTTATTTTGTTTGGAAAAGCAGCTTCTTCACATGTGCTGTATTTTTTTTCAATAAATATTTCATAAATCTTTTTAAAGCATGATCTTATCCTTTCGTGCATCTGGGAGGCAGCTGAATCTAAACCGAGTGGATATCCTAGAGCTCAGATTCCATCATTCAGGACCAGATTCCACCTCTCTGAAGTTTCTCAAATGCAGAGATACACATGACAAGCCCCTTAACATCAGGAATTATTACTGGTCATTTCTGTATTTTTAAAAGCACATTTTTAATTGTTGTATATTGTGTATACTACATTCCAGGGAAAGGGCCAAATTACTTCTGTGTTTCTGGCTGGGATATATCTCCATTTCCATTCTATTAAACCATGTTTCCCTGGGACTACTTCATCCACCTAGCAGCAAAGTACATTACCCTTGCTTCTCCAGATTTAGCCAACCCAGGAGGACAGTGGGCATGTATAGAAGAAGAAAAAAAATAAGAATCAAAACTCCAATGATAACTAAATATGCCTCTTGAAAGTATAAAATTATTGCAGCTAATAGAATTAAACGGGTAAGGAAAGACGTCATTCAAGGTTATTGCAATAGGAGTCGAGACTACGGCAGCAGGGGAGAGGGGTTGAACCAGACTTCATTGGAACCAAAGGAAGGAGGATTTTTAAGCACTGAGGTGACTTAGTGGAAAAATATTGGAGGGCACTGGGGGAGAGGTTGGTCAACATGATTAAGCCATCTGTGTTTGCTAATTGACACTTATGAAGTTAGGTTCCTACCCTCCCACAGGTACTGAGAGATTAGGGGTCCTATTTTTCTTGATAATTATATTTCAGAGGGATGGTTCCCAGGTCCTTGAGAAAGACATCCCTGGGCTTTATTTTTTTTTTAATTTTTTTTCAATGTTTATTTATATTTGGGACAGAGAGAGACAGAGCATGAACGGGGGAGGGGCAGAGAGAGAGGGAGACACAGAATTGGAAACAGGCTCCAGGCTCCGAGCCACCAGCCCAGAGCCCAACGCGGGGCTCGAACTCACGGACCGCGAGATCGTGACCTGGCTGAAGTCGGACGCTTAACCGACTGCGCCACCCAGGTGCCCCAGCATCCCTGGGCTTTAAAACTAGCAAGAGGCTGGGAGAAAATTTACATCTCCAGAGGACAGAGAAAGTATCTGCAATCGCAAGTTCTCTAAAGCAAATAAATCCTCAGAAAAGGGTGATCAGGGGCTTATAGCCAGAAAGAATCACACTTAAAATTTAGTTAAGCTGAAGAGACCGTGAAGGCTGTCTTGGTCAAAAGCCATATTGATCTTGAGGAAGAAAATCAAGGGTCCAGGGACCACTCTTAAAATCTTTGTTCTTAATCTTAACATCTCCACTTTTCATGCGTGCGGATTCCTGGGTCCCCCAAACCCACAAGTTCTGCTTCTTTGCCTAGTAGGCTTAGACTTACAAGGGTTTGGGGAAGCACAATGAGTCCCTTGGTCTACGTTTCAGCTATACTGCTTGTTTATTTTAAATGACAATTTCTGCTCCTGTCCTGGCAATCTCATCCTTGATAGTACTGGTCTCTGCTCTGCCGGGGAAGTAGGGATAACCATAATAGCCTTATTAACTGTTAAAAGCTGATATGCTTTTTTTGGTTTCTATCATCTCCCAGGAACTAACAACAAGGTCCACAGGGCCCGGACCAAACAATATTTGAAAGTGTTCACACTTAACACTATGTGTCTCTCCTTAACAGACACTTGGAACTCACATCCCTGAAAATCCATCATCAGCCTTCCTCTCCACCATGTCCACATCTGCTGCTTCCACCTTCTTTTTTCAATGTGCCACCCAAGCCTGCACTCTATTTCCATCTGATGGCTCTGCTGACCCCTTGGTAAAAGGGCACCACTGACCTTCAGCAGCTACATAACTGCAGATTCTTTTGTTTGCCATCCTTGTCACTCTTGGTCTTTGTACAGAATTCACCACCTGTTTAACAGCCAGCTCCTCCTAGAAGATTTCTCTCCCCTTGGATTCTAGGACAATGCATTTTTCTGGTTCTCTTATTTCTCAAAATTTTCCTTTTCTTATGTCGACGCCCTGAAGGTAGGACTACCCCAAGGATCTCTCCTCATCTTCCTCTGGTCTTGATCCATAGCTTCTTGTTTGGTCACTTCCATGGTTGCAGCTATGACCTTAATGCTCATGACTGTCACAGCCATCTTGATGACAATGATCAGATCTACTACTTTTCTGCTATTGAGAGTCAACTATCTTTAGTTCCTATTTCCCCCCACTAAGCCCCAGGCTAAAAATTCTGTCTCTTAGACAAAGAGAGCCGAAGGTTATGCTAACATCTCAAACTGAACATATTCAAAACACAATTACATCATCATTACCCCATGCACACCTGCCTTCTACCTTTTTCACCAGTCTAAACCTAACATTTTATGTAAGTTTCACTGATGGAGTGTTACCTGTCCTTCAGCTTTCACCCTGACCAGATGGCTCCAGCCCTGCCCAATGGTGCTCTATGTCCTTGCCCTTAACACCCTAGACATTGCTTCCGTGCCGAACATGTACACCTCTCTGTTGAAAGTCTTCATTTTATTCCTAGTTCAAATTAAATGGGACCTCATTCTGTGACCTGTTCCCCTGTTTCCTGGATTATAACTAATTTCTACTCCACAACACATCGTTTCTATCCCTTGTAACACTTGCTAAATTCTGTTTAGCCTTATAGCTTATTGTCTGCACGACTCTCTTTCACCAAATGCAAAATTCCTTGATGGAAGAGATTACATCCTATTTTTCATTTTATTCCCTAAATTGCCTTTTGCAGAGTAGGTCTTCAGGACATGTGTGTTAAATGAAATATTTTCTTTTCCACATGCAATCTCAGCCAGCTTTAGGATCCTCGGGGAGTATAAATAAGTAATCTATAGATACTAAGTGTGAAACTTAACTGACCCACCAGATAAACTGGGAGGTGGGCTTTGAGGGAGTGACAGTTATAGATAAGTGCAATATTTTATACCTCTTACATTCTGCAGACAATAGCAAATTAGTATTTTATTTCAGGTTTCATGTTTTGAAACCTGAAAGGTGAGAAGAGCATTCCACAGTTTCTCCTAATAACAGGAAAAGGTCCAGCTGTCCTTGGACTAGTCTTCAAAACCCAATTAAAACAAGCCAATGTTATTGCAAAATCCCTGTGTAAATGCTTTACCCAATTAGCTGTAAGCAGATACAACTCTTGGGAAGGTCTGACCTCTGTTTTCATGTGGAAATATGTGTCAGAGAAGGAAACATGGAAATGAAAACCATAGAAATTTCTTCTTGCAAATATAAGCAAACTTCAAGGCAGCTTTGGATGGCTTATTCCAACCTAGCTGGATCATACAGAGAAGGTACCATAATCCACTGAAGGAATGAGCTGAACAGTCATGCAATGCTGTGATCCCAAGTGGCTCTCTAAGGCTCTTCTGATGTTCCTGCAGGAAAGTTGCCTCATACAGCATATATTCTAAGATCCACGTATCTCTGCCCTCTTGGGAAAAATGTAGATTCAACTGATAGTCTTCATATATGATAATTACAATCCTTGGCCAAGTAAAAGCGGAACACTAAACTAAATAATACTATAAGTTAACTAATATTCGTTAATACTGTTAGTATTAACTAAATTTAGTTAATAGTAGGATTTAGTTAATAATGGCTTCTTTTTGATGAGCACCTACAATAAGCCAGATACTTTACCTACTCTTGTCTTTATTTTCACAACAGCCCAGCATAGTAAGTGTAATTATCTACCATTTTATTGGTGAGGGAACTGAGGCTCACAGAGCAAAAGGTTAGTATAAGATAAATCTGAACATAGGTCTCTTGGGTGTGCAGCTGTGCTTTTTTTTTATTAATATTCTGTTATCTGTCTGTGGTGATTAAAATACATCAAAGTACTAATGAATCATTTTCAAACTAAGATTTGAAGCTGCCACTGCCACTTAAAGCCTTTCAATTCTTATAGTTTGAAAACATATATTTTTTTAAGTTTTGAAAGTTTAAAAAACTAATGCACTGAGAATTGTCAAGTGTATGACAAGTGACTTGTTCTTCTACTATATATTTCTTGGACTTTTAATCTAAGATACAAATATTGGCTAGGATGGACATCATACTGGTTCAGCCTATGAGATCCAGGAAACAGAGGCCAGGTTTTTTACTTTATGTAGTATTATTACTTCTCTATTAAAAAAAATGGAAATGTCAATGTCATGGTTATCCCTGCCTATGCCTACCCTACCTCTCATTGATATTAGCAATGGTAATGAACTTGGCCACTTTCTGTATTCCGTGACAGCCCTTAAACTATACAAAACCAAGTTCATTCAACTTTAGGAGTTTACCCACAGAAAAGGCTGGAAATAGTGTTGCTTCTTCACCCAGTCCCAATAATCATAGGAAGTGTCTATAAAATGATTAGCCTGCAATTTGTCTAATATGTCACCATCAGGTATGACTTGTTTTTCCAGCAGCTTCTTTTTCCTGGGTCTCCAGGTCCTTGTGACTTCTTTCTTTGTGCCGGGCCATTCCTGGGGTTTTTGGCATTCTATCCTTGGAGCCTGGGTCTCCTTTCTAAGACCTCCTGTGATCACCTAATGTTCTGATTCAGAACCCACATTATCATGTGGAAATTAAAAACTGATAACCTTCAGAATTGGTTTTTGTAGGTAAAGTAACTTGACCTACCACACATCAGCCACCATAAGTATTGAAATCAGCCCATGCTACCTACAAATTTGTCCCATACCATACCATGTGGACATGTGACACAGGAAGGGCAGAAATGGGTCTCACCTGCCCACATCTTATAGTCCTGATTTTCTATCACCTGTAGGTTTTCTACCTGCAACAAATTTTCTGGCTTCCTCTTTCTTCAGCCCTTATATGCTGGAGCATAATTTACCTTGGTGGTGGTAGTGGTGGTGGTGGTGGTGTGTGTGTGTGTGTGTGTGTGTATGAGAGAGAGAGAGAGAGAGAGAGAGAGAGAGAGAGAGAGAGAGATCATTTTCATTCATTTTAAATTATGTTAGGATATATTTTACTTACCACTTCAGTATTAATTTTATTTTGAGGGTTTTTATGAACTTGCTCAAAAATTTTTTTGAGAACTCAGATATTACAATTTCTGAAATGACCCATTATCAACTGGACAAGAATTTGAAAAACAAAGAGGTGAATTAGGATCAGTATTCTAAACTGAAGAAATTCCCTCACTTCTTTTTTTTTTTTTTTGCTTTAGCTAAGTAAATAATTTCGTAAGTTTTACAGTAACATATTAGCCTCAGATTAAAATGATAAGAAAGGTGAACAGCCCTCTAACATTGCAGGAATTGTAAATTATGGTTGGCTTAGAAAAGCAAAAAGTATAGGACACGAGGAAAACAATGATCCAAATGAACGCCTTGATTGATTAAATTAGGAAGAGAGGGAGTTCCCAACATCGTTTAACTAAAATGGACTGAAAATATTTGAAGTGTTTGAAACAGTGACAGCAGTTACACTGGATTTCTAACTAAATTTCTGAAAGAGCCAACACAAATAGTAAACAGGTACCCAAAAGAAAAGAGTCCTTGAAAACAAACATCCCTTGGATCAGATGGACTTGACTACAATCCAAACTTATCAAAATTTGTAAGACCTCAAGGAAGTTGATGAAGTGTTTTTCACAGTGCCTGGAACATACTAGACAAACAGTAAATCCTATCCCCATCCCTCCTTTATTCCTTACAGTTCCTGCTGTGTGTATGTATGTATGTTGGGAGTGGGCATTCCTCAGTACTCCAGTATCTGGAGAGCCTTGCTTTCATGTCTTGATTTTGTTTGTTTCTTTTCACCCTAAAAAATCCAACTTCCATACTAATACTGGACAGTTTCCATTGGTGATAAAACTCTCTTATAAGGAATAAGCAGACTTCTAAGAGAGAGCTGATACTACCAGTCAACAATCACAGAAACAAAAAATACTCAGAAATGATACAAATTGTGAAGAACTGTTGTAAATAGAAATATGTGACTTCATTCAAGAGTACTGGAAATACTCATTTTTCAGAAATTTAGCTCTCCATAATTCTTTTATTTCTTTCACAAATTGGATAATTAATGTGAGTTAGTCAAAATCCTCTATGGTTACAATCTCTGTGATTCTTTAATACTATAACTCTATGGGCTCATTTCTCATTTTCCTCCATACCTCATTTAAGGCTTGAAGTCAGTGGGAATTACCCCAGGCAAGATGAATTAGAGACTATCTGCCTAATCACTTAAGGCAGACTGTCAATTTTTAGAAATTATTAAGTACATCTACACAGTCATATGAAAATGTGGGTTTTCATAAAAATCCACATTTTTATATTTCTAATATAGATGAGAAAATTCTTTTTTTTTTACTTTAAACCCTCATAGGATCATAGAATTTGAAAGTGTAAGAGTCTTAGAGATTATTTATTACTCATTTGTTCAAAGAATTGTCGAGAACTTCATGGGCCAAAACTATAACCTCTTTCTCAAGTTGTTTAAACTTTCTGGGCCCCAGTCTCTTGGTTGAGTAAGAAGGGTACACAGAATGAAGTCTATATACCTGCTAGCTGCAGTATTTCATAGTTCTGAGCTGGGAACGTGTCAGAAGTTACCTAGCTAATTAGTGGCATAATCAAGACTACTCTCCAGAAGCTAGAATTTCCTGGTTATCCTCCTATGTCCTTTGCACTCTAACACATTAGTTTCCTAAATTGAAAAAAAGAATAATTTTTAAATTCTGAAAATGTTTCCCTATGTCTATAAAAGGTCACTTCTAGCTCTGCAACACAGCTTGGATAGTTACATATGAACTCTATTAATTAAGTAGCAAAATAGTACATATTTTACCTAAAGATTCACAATTTAAGCCAATACCCAGTTAATCTATGTACAATCCAGACTTTCTTTCCTTTTTACAAATAGTATATCATTTGGTGTCACTTATATATCTTAGCCCTTTAATTACAAAACCTGTGAGATGAGGCTCACAGCTGTCTCAGGGTAATTATGGGTGTAGGTCAGGTGACACTCTGAGAACCAACAATCAATCCCCTGCTCATAGCTCTAAAAGGCAATAGCTTGTTGATGAACATGAGAAGCAACCTTGAAGGGAGAAACTTTCTTCACTGAAGCCTGAGCCATACACCATCCAACTTGCTTTGTGGGGAGTGGTCGGTCCCAGTCTTTCTGAATATGCAGAAAGACTTCTCTGGTCTTGCAGCACCAGCCTGCCAAGCCTAGGGTCAACCCCTTCTCTACCGGAAGTTGCCTAAATGAGGTACTTTTTTGATGTCAGCAACAAAGGGTCAGCCGAATATGAAGACAGAGTCAGCAGCCAAATTCAACACTCTTAGAGGATGATTCCTCATACCAGCATCATGCCGTCCCACACACATACCCCTCAGTCTCAGGATAGACACATGAGGCAATATAGCACATAAGAGTTTGGCCTCTAGAGGTGAGCTACCTTGCCTTAAATCCTGAATCTGTCACTTATTTGTTCAGTATGTTTGGAAGCAACCCCTATAATTGTTTTGCTTTGTTTTTTAAACTTTATTGAGATATAGAGGATCCATAGCACTGGATAACATTAAGGTCTACAACCTGTTGATTTGATCCACTTCTATATTGCAATATGATTACCACCATGTTAGTGAACACCTCCGTCACATCATATAATTATTATTTCTTTTTCGTGGTTAAAACATCTAAGATCTACTTTCTCAGCAACTCCTATAATCTTTTGGGACATTCACTTCTGCATATGTAAAGCTGTCATGTTAGAATCCACCCCACAGGGTTGTTGTAGAGATTAAAGGATTTTGTTTTTGTAGGCTATTTAGAACAGGATTCATTAGCCTTTGCTATTCATGTTTTCTGTATTGTTTTCCTCACATTCCAGTTACCAAACCTAGAAATCATGCTGTCATTCTGAAACCCTCTCACATCTAAAACTTAACATGACTTCACCATTCCATCTTTACAACATCCTACTAATGAAACACTGTCTTTATAGTCTAACTGCCTTATGTATGTAATTCTTACTGTCTTCAGGCCTTGGCGAAATTTATTATATATTATAGTCCTTTGAATTACTCATTTTCTTCTTTTTTTGCCTTTTTTTGTTTCCCTTGAGATTTTTCTTTTCTTTGCATTGTTTCAGCACTTAGTATTAATAATACATGATATGTAATAATGCAAATCAATATTGATTAACCAAAATTCTATCTCTTTTATTTATTTATTCAGCACAACGTTGTCAGTACCTACTGCATGGTAGGCATCAGGTAAAATAATTGCAATGCAGCATAGCAAAAGCTACAGTGAAATTAAGTGAGAGGAATAATATTGGAATAAAGTAGTAATAACCCTGCTTGAGAGAGCCAAAAAAAAAGCATTACAAAGTATATTCTTCAATAGGGGTATTGAAGGATCACTAGGAGTTTTCCAGATTCATGAAGAGTAGTAGGATATATAAAGAAACAATATGTTTATTGGCTCACGCCATGAAATAGGATGGCCAGAACTTTAGAGTAACTGCCAGGTAATGGAAGAAATTATGCTAAAATAAATAATGATAATAATAGTGAATATTAATTCAGAGTTTTCTGTTTCCTAATTTCGAAGCACTGTGCGTGCTTTATTTCTAATCCTCACAATGGCCCTAAAGAGTATATAATATTAATCCAGTTTTACAGGTGAAGAAATTGAAGTTCAGTAGAGTGATAGGGCCAAAAAGAGGCAGAGGCAGAAGTGAACTTCTAGTCCATCAGTTTCCATATCTGCACTAATCCTGTTGCCCAGTCCACTGCTACATCCGGTCTGTGAAATTAACCTTGTAGCAAGGGAGAGCTATTGAGAAATTTTAACTTGGGTAGTGATACAGCTAGATTACTATTTACAGATAACCTGTGTTCTCGTCCATTTTACCTTTCTCATTGGTTATACTATTATTTAAGAACTGGACTTCATTCTTCCCTAATCACATAAACTTAATGGCTCTGAATTCAGAAGCACAAACCCTGTAATTTCATTAATCATTTTTTACTGAGAATCTCTTTTGTGGCTGGCACTGTGCCAGGTGTGGGTGCTTCATGAAAGAGATTTATGTAAAGCCAGACACTGGTTTTACATAAGAAGAACCAGTGAGGAAGGAAATGGAGAAGTACGAGAAATAAGAGAGACACAGAGAGAATAATCAATGGAGCAAGGTTCCAGAAGAATCTCGACATGCTAATAACAGTTATTATTCTCCAAATAGGAAAATTAAATTTAGATTATAAATTTAAGTTTAGATAAGTAAATGTTTATTTAGTGCTTATGATGCTCCAACTACTGGGAGCTAGGGATTCAAAAGCTAAGACATGGTCACTGTTTTAAAATAATGTCCAGTTCTCCACAATAGAAAGCCGGAGAAATAATGAGAGAAACCTGTATCCTAATTTCATTCTGCTATCCACTCAGTAGTAGTCTAGAAATGACTTAAGTAAATATTATTAGGCATCTTTTTCATAAGTGTATTAGGGATTAAAATACATATTATAAAAATGCATGAGTATGTTATCTTCATACAGACTTAAGACAATATTTTAAAAACACTGATAAATATTCTTTAAAAATGATAGATGAGACAACAAACTAGAATTTTTCTCAAAAATCCTTATAATTTTAAGTACAGTGTAGTTTTGAATAGTCTAGTATCAAAAATTTTCAATGCATTAATATACTCATCAGTAGAGAGTCGATTCTCTCTGAGTATATACAGATAGTCACGTGGCTGGAACAGATAACATCGGATTCTGCCCAAATTTGAAGCTGCAAAGCCGTGGAATGGCCTGCTTATTTCCAGACTTGAACAATATATCCTTTAGACATGTATGCTTGTGTTTATGTGTCTTTGAGTTATTCATTCAATAAAGAAACAAAGTGCCTTCTGCTGCCAGATACTGTCTACCAGTATTATTTTTGCTAATTAACAAAGAAGTGAACAGGAAAAACATTAGATGAAAAATTGTGTTGTGAGTTATAATATAGAAACACATTTGGAGTAAGTTAAGTAAGTTTCTTAAGAATTGTTCACTGAATGAATGAACATTGTTTTCTATTATAATTTGATACTCACAATTTTTTATGGTTTTATCATCAGGAAAATACTTAACATTTTAACACCACATACAAAAGAATTTGCAAGACTAATTTGAAAATTTTTACATCTTTAACCACTGTGTATAACTTGAGTTTGAAATATTGTAATCACTGAAACACTTACGAGGCTGTGTATTTCATTTGTTGTCTTAACCTGTAGAGATTAGCTTCCCGAGACTTGTCATGCCTTCATACACATTCTGTTCACTAATATTAAATCCTCATACTGAAATGCGTAAAATAATGCTGCATTTTCAGTCTCCAAAAGTTTGTCTTTGATCCAGGTCAGGTGGTAAATATCGCAATGTATGTGGATCCACAGTAATAATTTATCTCTGATTGTAGCTAGACTCCCTCTCTTTCGCTTTTTGGGTCATAGTTATATCTTACACAATCCACCAGAGGGTGCTTCCTTTTTAGGGTTGGATTAGAAATGAAGATCATCGGCAAAAAGTTAAAAATCTTTCATATTTTGTTTCTAGTGATCAATTAAGTCATGCCCTTGCAGTTGTGTGCATTTTTTGAGGTGTCCCAAAGATAATTTATCATCTTCCATTAAGCACTGCGTGTTTTAACCAACAAATACATAATGACACATTTCTGTATCTGTATGTGATGTTTGACAGGCTTGCTTGCTTGTGTTTCTTCTTACTGGAAGTTATGATCCTAATTAAAAGTTCCAGGTATATTTAAATTAGAGAAATTTTTCTTTAACACTTTGTTTTCCACTCTAAGAAACAGAAGAGACGTGTTCCTGATATCCACAAAAAATGGCCTTTTTTGTAAAAAAAAGAAAAAAAATGGCTCTTTTAGGAATTCCATAACAAAGGCTTGGGTTTATAGTATTCCCAGCACCATTGGCCATACTAAGAGTAGATGGAAATGTAACCTCTTTGAAAACGCAAAGTGGCCAGTTTTCAAAAAATATTTCACTTCCTAAATGCGTGACCCTTTATTTCCTTGCTACATAGGAGCAGTTTCTGAAACTGTCATCTCAGGAGGATCCTAGTATTTTTTTAATCCTCTTTCAGCAAGTCACCTAGCTCTGAAATGGCTGGCCTTCCACTGGAGGTCCTGCTAAGGAATCGGAGACTCATAGAAGAGCTTTGAATCACGCTTCTCAGAAGAGACAACCAAAGGTATTGCAAAGGAGAAAGCTGGGATGATTCTCAGCCTTCGAGCTACTTTCAAGGACTTTTCCCTCCCACTATTTCATACATGATAGTGAATCAAGTTAAATAAGTGGGAGATTATATTTCTCCAGATATTTGCCAATCAAACTTTTGAATCCTTTCTTCCATCCCTGATTTTACCATTAGAAGTTGTACACTCATTTGAAAGACAGGTCTTTATGGAAATATAACTTAGTAGGCAATCTGTCTATAAGGGCTGAACTCTGGCATACTGGAAGCCAAGCACAATGCTGAGAGAATGAGTTGGTTTTGGTGAGCAAATGTTTTATGCCTGCAGACAAGAAAGCTGAGTATAGCTTTAACTTCAAATCCCATTATAAAATACTGTGATTAACTGCACGACCTCACTGATTGTTCAGGTAACAGATGGACATGCCACAATGAAATATTCCCCTTTTTATTTACAAACAAAAGGGGATTTTTATATGGGCAGGAATTAAAACATTACTAAAGCACTGGTTGCCTAAGCTGAAATTCTTTCACATTAACACAAATCCTTTATTATGTAAAGTCAACATCTTTAACATTTCTGCGTGGTTTAGATATATAATCCATAATATTTTGTGATTTCTCTTCAAATGGGTTGGTTCCTTCAGAAAGAATTATGTACCTACAATATAATGAGGTAATTAACTAAAGAACAAAAGGTTTTTCTTCTGTTTCAGACAAAACTTGCTTCTAAAACATAAGCAACACATGCATTATTATTATTATTTTTGACCATCTGCCTTGTCTTCCATGGACAATTTGGTGCCAGAAATCTTATAACGTTTTGTAAAATACCAAAAAGAGCAGGCAGAACATTAAAAGGACAATTGAGGTAAAAACGTGCTATGTGTTGTTACGCTACTTTTATAAACATATTAGGAAATTTGCCGAGGTGATAAATCTTTATAAATCACAATATTTCTCCAAATGAAAACCGCTAGTGTTTATTGACTGGGAGCTATGTGAGGTGAGACCCACAAATCATATTGTAGTTATACATATTAGATAATTAGATCCAAATGGTTCTGAATATACTTAATTAAAATGTATTTGGGAAGTCGTTATGCTCCCCCACAAAAAACCCACAAAATTTTCAAGAGGATTGCCCACACAGTCTTTGGCTCACAGAATTATATGAAAACAAACTCCTCCATCTACACTTATCATTTTACTCCACAACCTCTTTCCATTTGAAATCCTTTGTTGAGTAAGACATGCCACACAAAGCGAGAGGAGCAAGATAAATCCTCAAGAACCCAAAGAACAAACTATAATTTTGCTGTTGGTCACCATGATAGACTGAATCATGGCCCCAAAGGCCTCCATGTCCCAATCTCTGGCACCTGTAAATGTTGCTTTATGTGGCAAAAGAGACTTTGCAGAGGTAGTTAAATTAAGGATATTGAGATGGGAAGCTGATCCTGGATTATCTAAGTGGGCCTGATGGCATCACTACTTCCTTCTAAGAGGGACACTGGAAGAGTCAGAATCAGTCAAAAGATGTGGCAACAGAAGCAGAGGGACAGAAATTTGTTGGAATATATGTTTCTGGCTCTGATGAGGCAAGAAGGGGCCGTGATTCAAAGGCTTGTAGGTATTCTGTGGAATCTGAAAAAAGCAAGGAAATGGATTCTTTCCTGGAGCCTCCAGAAGAAACATCACTTAGACTTCGGACTCATTTTGGACTTCTGACCTCCAGAACAAAACAAATACAATGCCTACAATTACTAACTAGAAGACTTTGTACAAAAACTGAGATTTATTTACATTTCTATTTTTTATTTTCTCTAAAAATTGGAAAATCTGGATCCACTACCTTCCTGAGGCAAAGGCAGATTGTAGCTATTCCCTTTAGAGGTCACATGGTGTCCAGCGGGCTTGAGGAGGCACTATTTTTTCTCTCTTAAACTTGACTTCTAGTAAATACTTGAGTTTGTGACCTCTGCTAGATAGAGTCATATTTTGCATTTTACCTAATGTTCATTTCATATTTCTTTTCTTTCTTTATTTTTTATTAAAAAAAGTTGTTAATGTTTATTTCTGAGACAGAGAGAGAGCATGAGTGGGGAAGGGGCAGAGAGAGAGGGAGACACAGAATCCGAAGCAGACTCCAGGCTCAGAGCTGTCAGCACAGAGCCCAATGCGGGCTCAAACTCACAAACTGTGAGATCATGACCTGAGCCTAAGTCGGTCGCTCAACTGACTGAACCACCCAGGCGCCCCAATATTTCTTTTCTTTTAAAAATGATATCTACCTATCTGCTCTTGTTTCTAAGGACATTCTACTAAACTACTGATCTTGTATATTTCATTCCCATTTCCTTGGTCATCTCCCACCACCATCCACCGATTTTTGTCTTTCCTTTAAACTTTCAACCTGCTGTTTGATCACTCTTAGTGGGCCTTAGTTATGTCATTTCCAGTATAGGCAGTGTGTTGGATGAACTGGAGTCTAGAGTTTCAAGATGCAAACACTATTGTTCTTTCTTACTTCCAGCCATCTCATCTGCTATTCTTTCTTCATGAAATCTCAGGCATATTGGGTGTTCTTGGGTATTAACAAGTAATTTCCTATCCCAGATACTAAAAAGTCCAGTCCAGTCTAATATTAGGCTATCCCCCTTACCGTCAACTTTGCTCTTATTTAGCCTACAGTAGGGAAGTGGTGTGTGAGCGTGTGTGTGTGTGTGTGTGTGTGTGTGTGTGTGTGAGAGAGAGAGAGAGAGAGAGAGAGAGGGAGAGGGAGAGAGAGAGAGAGCGCTGGAGGGAGGGAAGGAGGGAAGGAGAGATGGAAGGGGAGAGCCTCTGAGCCTCTGAGGAGCCTTGAGAGTAGAATCATTTCCTTGCCTTTTCTAGCTTCTAGGGCTGCATTCTTTGCTTGCTTTGGCTCATGGCACCTGCTTCCAATTTCAAGACAAGCAGCATAGCACCTTGCTTCGATCCTCATGTTTCCTCTTCTATAGTAGTATGTCCTTCTGTCTTTTCTTATAAGGACACTCATTATTACATCATTGGGACCACTCAGATAATAGAGAATGATCATCCCATCTCAAGGTTATTAATTGGTCACATCTGCAAAATCATTTTTGCCATATAAGGTAACATTCACAAGTTCCAGAGATTAGGACAAGGACATCCTTGGAGGCCATTATTCAGTAGACCACATGAAGAATAAAGAATTGAAGCCCAGAAGGGATTTTACACTCATTGACCTCCTGACTGCCAAATTTCATGGTCCTCCTCCTCCTAACAGTCTCTGTTGCATTTAAGGTAGATAACCACTTCTGCTGCTTGAGAGATTTCCTCCGACTTTTGTCAGATGCTCTTTTCCCATGACTGCCCTCCTTTACTCTCTTTTCTTTTGCTGGATTCTATTATCTTTCACCTTATTTTTTAACTTTACAATCATCTCACACCCATTTCTCCAGCCCCACAGCCCCACAGGATTGGTATAAATCCTCATGATTCCCAAATCTACATCACATACCCTGATCTCTTTTCATCAGTATTTGCAACCATATTTGAGGCATATTTTTCCTTAAATTCAAAATTTCCAGAAGCAGCTGATTCTCTTTCCCTAAAAACCTGTCTGCCCATATTTCTCACTGTTTTCCTCCCCTTTATTTTCATCAGCACTATCCCCACTTAGGCCCTCATTGTCTTATGCCTAGACTAGTGCAGTATCCCCTCAGTTGGGAACCTATCAGTCTTTCTTCATGCAAATTCGTTCTTCACATTACTGCTAGATTCCAGTTCTAAAACTCAAAAGTGATCACATCATTCTCATATGTGTAAAGAAAAACTTAGATAACCACTCCCACTCCCCAGGATAAATTTGGAATCTTGACTCTCACTTTGAATGTTGTTTTTAACCCGGCCTTACTCTCACACCTCACACTGCTTTTTCATCACTTGTTTTCAACTCCCAGCCTTGCGAGATGACTATGTTTCTAGGAATATGTCTTGCACTTTTCTGCTGGCTGGGTTTTGCTCTCCCTCTTTTTTTAACCTTTGCTTAAATAACATTCTACTTTGATAAAATTCTCCTCATCTCATGGCTCAATTTCAATGTTACCTTCTCTGAAATTCTTTTTCTATTTTCCCATACCACTTTTTACATGTCTCCATGCTAGTAAACAGTAGTGTTTTTTAAAATATTTTAACATTTCTTTATTTTTGAGAAACAGAAACAGATAATGAGCAGGGGAGGGGCAGAGAGAGAAAGAGACAGGCAGACAGACAGACAGACAGAATCTGAAGCAAGCTTCAGGCTCTGAGCTGTCAGCACAGAGCCCAGCACAGGGCTCAAACTTAGGAAACCACAAGATCATGACCTGAGCCAAAGTCAGATGCTTAATGCACTGAGCCACCCATGTGCCCCAAACAGTACTATTTGTTTACATCTCTCCCTACCAAGAGAACTTTGTAAGCCAAGATTCTTGAGGGCACAGATAATAAATACTTCATTCATCTTGGTGTTCCTCACATCAGCCTAAGGCTTGGCCCCTAGAATAAGTGTTTAAGAGTTAAAGCTATGCAGTGACTACCTGAGTTTTACTGTTGGCTTATACTCACTGTGCCTCAGTTTCTTCATTTATATAACCGGAAGGTCTATAATATAGTAGTATACCTGAGTTAATATTTATGAAGTATTTACTCTAGTGCCTGCTACGTAGTAAAGGCCATAACACGTTAACTAAAAGTAAATAAATGTTTGTTGAATTACAGTGGATTGTTATTAACACACCAAGCAATATTTGTTTTTAATCAAGAATAAAGGTATTCAGGGGCGCCTGTGTGGCTCAGTTAGTTAAGTGTCCGACGTCAGGTCATGATCTCGCAGTTTGTGGGTTCGTGTCCCACATAGGACTCTGTGCTGAGAGCTCGGAGCCTGGAGCCTGGTTCAGATTCTGTGTCTCCCTCTCACTGCCCTTCCCCTGCTCATGCTCTGTGTCTTTCTATCCCAAAAATAAATAAAATTGAAAAAAAGAATAGAGGTATTCAATAGCATCAAAAATGAAATAATTTAAGTATGTATGAGCAAGAGTGAAATTATTCAGAAAAAGTCAACTAGTACAAAATGTTTTTGTCACGAGATAAGAAGAATAGAAATATGAGGGCATTTCTCCTCCTGTTCCCCTGATGCAGCTCTAAGCACACGGTTACCTCCAAAAAAATAAAAAAAATAAAATACTTCTTTGGTTGAATTAAGTCCATGGGACCACAAAGCAAAATGAGAAATTATCCTTTTAATTAGCTTCAGTAAGGTTCAATTAAATTATTTTCTGAGAATTAATAATAGTGGAAGAATTTTCTAGGTCTTTCTTTTAAAAGAAACATTTAAGTGTCTTTAAAAATCAAAACCATTACCATGAAAATTTCTTGACCAGAATGGAGAATTCTCTAGATAACTGCAATTTAAAAAAATAGAATTAAGAAGTCTAATATTGGCATGATGTTTCTAAATTACTAAGATCATCATATAATTTGCCCAGCAGTTGTTCTTTGAGCAAGCCCCTTTTAAAGCCAGAATTTAAGCAGGAAATTGAATCTGCAAAAGGAAGAATCAATGAAGCATTGTGTCTTGAAACACTTACAGATGGATGGATAAATATTCAAGGATAAGGAGTCATCGACTTTGTGGAGATAAGCAGTAGGAGAGGAGACCCTAGAATGAGAATCAAGAATGGTTCTTCTTTGGCCTTATTTTATACTTGATGTGTGGCCAAAGGGATGTTATCTCAACCTCTTTGGATTCTTTGTGTGAACTTGGACTCGATAATTTATAATTTCTCTTTCAGCTCTAATCCAACTTTGCTTTTATGTGTAATAAATACTACGCACAGCTATCATATTTTAGTGATACTCCAGTTTCAAAAATAAATACAATGAAGATGATATTTTGAAACTTGTTAATGAGTCTTCCTTCTCTTTCTGAGTAGATGCTTACCCTTTTTGGTTTAAAGCATCCATTTCCTTAGTGGAATATTAGGATCTGTATGAAAATACTATTTCACTTTTGACATTCAAAATGAGATTTTTCAGCAAGGCACCATATCAGCAAGCCATGCTGTTACTTTAAGAGAAGATTTACTAAACTCCATCAGCTACCATTTATCATGATAAGGGCTCAGACTAGCTGTTACCATATACAGTTTTCTCATAACATAGAAAATATACCCCTCTAGACCATGACATCTGGTCCTGGAGCTTGCTGTTCTGTGATATAAGGGAGATATGTAATGTAGAGATTTGAAGGAAAACTCAGTCCTCCAGGCACCAGGGGAGTGGAGGGTTCATGGTCTGGTTATCTCGCTTCTCTTAGCTTCTTCGGAAATGGTAGTTCTCACCGCTGACTCAACCTACCTCAGCTATCACCTAACCATAAATCCTCAAAACACGGCTGACCATTTGCCTGGAAAGATTGTCCCACTGTGCTTGGCTATAGGGTCACTTATAGGGCACCTATTTGCTGCCACCTCTCCTGGCACTCTCCTTGGTGAGCTAGATTCAGTTTTCTAACAGGGTAAAACCAGAGCTTCTAGATCCTCTCTAAACCACAGGAAGCCAAGAGCAGCTTGGGAATATTTACTCAAGTTCTCTTTCGCTGTTCAGTGACTCTGTGCACCTGTTCCCATCTGATGCACCCACATGTTTGGCCCATCCATCTGCAAGGCAGACCCTCACCAACAGCCAATAGGAAGGACAGTGAAAGAAGACCCTTTGCCCTCATCTTTACTTGTGCAGACTTCTCCAACTCTAAGATTTCATGCTGCAAATGGGAGGTCAGAACACAAGTGTCTTACCACTTTCTTCTCTTTTTTTCTTTCCTTCAATATTTAAATCTAAACATTTTTTAACGTTTATTCATTTTTGAGAGACACAGCATGGGCGGGGGAGGGGTAGAGAGAGCGAGGGAGACACAGAATCTGAAGCAGGCTTCAGGCTCTGAGCTGTCAGCACACAGCCCAATGCGGGTCTCGAACCCATGAACTGTGAGATCATGACCTGAGCTGAAGTCAGATGCTTAACCAATTGAGCCACCCAGATGCCCCTTTGGTTTTTAATTTTTATCAATATTTAAGGTATAGTTAACCTTCACCTCTACTTTAAGGGACAGTATTTTCTTTCCTCTTCTCTCTAGCAAGGTCTTTATTTTCAGTAATATCCTCTTTCTTCCTGACTGTAGTATTGTGGTTTAGTGCAGAGGATATAGAAGGAAAACTAGTTTGGTAATAAGAATAGAGTTATTTTGGAAATATCACATACATTACACAAACTAGTGAGCATGACTTCAATGCCTCCTAAAGTTTTACTATATGTTATAAAATATATGTTTTATGTACACTTTAAAATAAATTAGGGAAACAAAATAAGCATAATGTATTTTGACTTCTGAAATACACCTTTATGTATCCTCAAATACTTTTGCTTAAGAAGGCAGAATATGGGGCGCCTGGGTGGCGCAGTCGGTTAAGCGTCCGACTTCAGCCAGGTCACGATCTCGCGGTCCGTGAGTTGGAGCCCCGCATCGGGCTCTGGGCTGATGGCTCAGAGCCTGGAGCCTGTTTCCGATTCTGTGTCTCCCTCTCTCTCTGCCCCTCCCCCGTTCATGCTCTGTCTCTCTCTGTCCCAAAAATAAATAAACGTTGAAAAAAAAAATAAAAAAAAAAAGAAGGCAGAATATATGGATTGGGTGTTTGAACATTCAGTTAAACTCAGTTTTTAAAATTATCGTATTCAAAAGAAGAGTAAGTATGTTGTAAATTTGGAGAGAACTTACTAGTTCTTACACAAACATCTTTTCTTTTACATTCATCATATCAGCATATAACACAAACACTATTACTGATAATAATAGCTACTGTTTATTCATCCTTTCCTAAGGACTAGACACCATGTAAGACACTTCAAAATTTATTTCATTCAATAGCTAGCTTTTGGATGACACAAAAATTCAAAACTAATTTGAAAGATTGAAAAAACAAGTACAAAATGATAAAGATACATTAATTAGTGATAAATTCAGACATATAGCAAACAAGAATAATATAATTCCAAAAAAGAATGAAGCATTTATCCTAAAAATATTTACAATTTGGTAGGAAACTAAGATTTATGTAAAGAATTGTGGTTAATTATAGAAAGTGATAATGCTTTAAAAAGTGGGGTTTCTTCTGACCCCCTACCCCATATTTCTATCTGCCTATTCTCTTACTGGTTCTCCTGAGAGGGGGAAGCTGATAATCTGATTGTCTGAGCATGCTGTTAGAGACATCCTGGAGAGCCAGGGTTCTCATTCTGGCCCATGAGAACTCTCTTTTATTAGCTTATGTTCATTTTCACTCTCATTTTCTCTTCCTAAATGCTATGGAGTGAATGTTTGTGTATGCCCCAAATTTATATGTTGAAAATCTCATTTCCTATGTGATGGTATTTGGATGTGGGGCCTGAGAGGGGTAATTTAGATCATGAGGGTGGAACCCTCCTGAATGAGATTAGTGCCCTTATGAGAAGAGACAGGAAAATAGGGCACTGAGAGGATCACCTACATAACAAAATCACTATGAATTTAAGCCATTGCTAATAGTAGAAAGAATATAGAAAGCCATGAGCTACAGAGCTCAAGAAATAAAAAATGTATGATTAACCTATCCCTCTCAACATGAGATCTAGAAAAATAAATAATTGGATGGATAAATGAGAAATATAAATCTAGAAATAAGTGGAAAATCTGGAAGAAATCAATGATTTCTTAGCAAAATATAAATAATAAAAGGGAATACAAATAGAAGTATAAAATAAGAAAAAGTGCCATAGAAGAGATCAAAGTAGTGATAAATAATTGCTGATTTAAGAAGACACCAAGACCAGATGCTTCAGAGTTCCATCTAACTTGTAAAATACAGATAATGCCAATGTTTTGAGGCAAGTACAATAGAAATAAACATTAATTAAATATGATGAAGGTTATTTACCAAAAGGGATAGCAAGCATCAGTCTACCTGATGAAACAAAACCATTTACTTTAAAATAAGGACCAAGAATAAGATGCTTGCCATTCACTATTATTCAATAATTTCTTCAGAGATTATCATGTCTAGAATATAGAAGAAGAATTAATCAGTATCATTTTGGAAAATCATCTCATTCTGCTAATAAATATTACTGAATATCTAGGAAAAACCAAAAGATTCTATTAAAAAAATTACTTGAACTTATGAGGAAATGTGGTAAGTAGCTGGATTAAAATAAATATTTAAATACCTTAATATTGTATTAATATATATAACATATAAACATAGTGATATAATATATAATGTATATTAATCTAAATGTTAAAAGTCTTTAATTAGCTTTTATTTATACTAGCAAAAAATTAAGATAGAAATAAAAAAAGAAAATATTTCTTTTGCAACAGAAACACTTATAAAATATTTGAGAATAAATTTAACATGAAATGTGAAGAATGCATGGAATTGAAAATCCTAAAGCCCATGAAACAGACAGAACGAATGAAAAGTTACACCATATTTCAGGAGTTAGAGATTTCCAACAATGACTGCAACAACATAGATCCCATCTTACAACGTAGTATTGGCACTTCTTCCCAGCCCACACGTCAGACATGTGAGTTAAGAAGATTTGGAGTCGCTTGGGCCCCAACCATCAGCTGACTACAACTTCATGAGCCAGAACCGCCTGGTCAATTCACTTCCAAATTCCTGAAACACAGAAGCTTGAGAGGTAATAACTAACAATTGTTATCTTAAGCCACTTTTTAGAAAGATTTGTTACGCAGCAATAGGTAACTAATACACATGTTCTTGGATTGAGAGATGTACTATTATGCAAAATACACATTACCCCTCAAACTGATAACCTAAAGGCAGCTCAAACACCCAACAGTACGATGTTTTGCTTTTTTATGAGATAAAAATTCCTATAAAACATCAAGTTCATGAGAATAACCAAAAGATATTAAAAAAATAAAAGGAGACATGATTTTTCAGCTATTAAAATAACCTATGAAGGTGTTGTAATTAAAATAGAAATAGACAAATAGATTAGTTGAAGTGGATAGAAAGCCAAGAGAGAGATTCAAGTGGGTAAAGCATTTAATATATGACAAAAATGGTAATTCCCTTGAATGGAGGATACGATTAACTTTAGAACATTGCTTCTATAAGTAGATAACAAATTGGAAGAGAATAAAGCTGGGCTCATCTCCATTCTATATAAAACAAAGCTTTAAATGTAAAAATAAATAAAACATACTCCTTCCTCTCTCCTACTCTCCTTCTCTCTATATATAGATGATGAATCCTTTTAATGAAGATAGGATGTCCAGAATATATAACAGAAAAGTTGGACATATTTGCTATGTAAAGACTAAAACTGAAAGACAGTGATCATAAATTCAAAAATGAGGGCAATATTTGCAATGTATATATAAGATACCAAAACACTTGGGAATTGAGAAAATTGTTTTAAATATGGGTAAATAATATGAATAAGCAACTCAAAAAAGCAAATTCAAATGGCCGGTGGACAATGGAAAAATGTCCAATTTATATACAAGTAAATGCAAATTGGTTGTTTATTGAATTCCATGTGCCACGAATTCAACATCTAGCAAAAAAGTACAGTGACTGTCATGAAGCTTATATTTGAGAGGAATGTGGAGGAAAGGATACACAAATAAAAACATGTAACCTGAGGATAAGTAGTACAAAAGTTAAAAATCAGGAAAAAGTGTAAAGTATGATGATTGGGGAGGTGGGCTATTACAGATATATTAGACTAAAAGTCCTCTCCAATGAAGTGAATTTTTATCAGAGACCTCAATGCGCAAGCCAGCTCATAAATGGAAGCTATCACATTATACTTGTTAGATTGGCAAATATGAAAAGTAAGTGGGAATATTTAGTGCTAGTGGGTATTCAAGCAAATACATCCTGTTATACATTGCTGGTGGAAATGTGAGCCATTTCAATCTGTGTGAAAGCCTAGTAATATCTATTAAAATGCATGTGTCCTTCAATGCAATAGTCTCACTCCAGAAAATCTATCCCACAGAAATAACAAGACCAGCACATTAAAGACCTATGTCCAAAGGTAATTAACACAATATTTTTATAGTAATAACGTAGTTTATTGTTTATAGGTCACCCACTTTAGATAAAGTAAAGGCTTAAATGTAACAGTAAAGCCTCATAAGTTATAGAAGAACATATGTATATATTTAGATGAACCTTTATTAAAATGGGATAGTCAGAATACATAACCGATAGACAAATTAACTGCATAAAAATCAAAATTGTATAAGGCAAAGCAATTATAAAGAAAGTAAGAGTAAGTAGTTGAATACATTGTGGTACATCCCTGATACTCACCTATAGTTAATTATAAAGATTCAGGCCCATACCTGTAAATATTGAGAGATGTCTTTGATGTCTTGGTGAGTGCAAAAGTAAGAATCAAAGAGGTATATACAAATACTGTTCCACTTAAATGATAGGAAAAATTCACAACAAATGTGTTGGAAGAACTTTTGTTTGCTATTCCTGACATCACTCTCATGTTAAAGAATCTCAAATTATAATTCCTGGGCAGGTGAAATGACTTCAGTAGGTAAACTTGGGAAAAATAAGCAGGACATATTTGATCCCTATACTTGCCAGTGTAATTAGTAAATTATTGGATGAATAGAAACATAGTGCCCTAGGGCTGCCTGGGTGGCACAGTTGGTTAAGCATCCGACTCGATTTCGGCTCAGGTCATGATTGCAAGGTTGTGGGATCCAGCCATGAGTCAGGCTCTGAGCTGAGCGTGGAGCCTGCTAAGATTTTGTTTCTCCCTCTGCTCCCTTCCCCATTTGTGCTCTCTCTCTAAAATAAAAATAAATAAATAAATAAATAAATAAATAAATAAATAAATAAATAAATAAATAAATAAAAATAAGAAATCAATATAGTGCCCTAGATGGAGCAAAGGTCTCCACTGTTATCTTCAAAACTTTGTCTGATTTTTTACTTTAAACTTTAACATATTGTTGACTAATGGAAATACGTGAAAAGGGCTTATTTAGATTGTAATAGCTTAGAAATCAATTTCAGAAGTATATGGTGGAGGAATTAAGGCTATTTCTCCTAGAAGAAAGAGAGATGTGGAAATATCAGGGCAAGATTTAAAACATTACCATTTAAAATGATTTATTTAATGTAACACTCCCAGAGATTAATTGGTAGTAGTTGAATCAAGCAGAATTTTCTTAACATAAGAAGCTTCCTAATAAGTGGGCATCCTAAATAATGGAATGAGCCATTGATAAGTTAGAGTTTCTCTGCATCTCTCTTACACAGTGACTCTCAGGGAAATAAAAGTGTGTGTTCGTGTGTGTGTGTACTACATAAGTTTACTATACATTTATGGATAAAAAGATGTATAAAACATAATTTAAAAATAGAAAAATAGATCATAGTTTTGGGTAAATTCTATATAGCCAATTATTTTCACACAATTTTTAAAAATTGTTGCCAAATGTTTGTATCCATAGGCAACCCATGGTTGCAATTGTTCAATGGATGTAGTTCCAACCTGAATGTTGGTTGATAATTTCATTTACACTAATAAATAAGAAAAAAGTGAAACAATAAACAAGTATTTGTAGAGATATATTTATTAATTCAGAACTTCACTCATTCATCAATGATGTAAATGAATACTTGGCTGAATTGAATGATAGCTTTTGAGTACTAGAAAAACATTCCCTAAGTTTTTTGTGCTATCCACAATTCACAGTGTCAGCTACAGATATAGCATCTCTTAAATCCAGTCTTCATTATTAACCTTTTCTCCATCACTTCTTTAAGTGCCGAGAATGCACAAAACAATAAACCAAGCCCTGATTTGTTATATTTACCAGTTTCCAAGATGTAAACCTTCCCACCATGGCACAAATTTCAAACGACAACAAAAAGTCATCGAACACAGAGCAGAAAGATATATGCAGTAGCAACCATTATAAAGTATGTTCACCATGTAGATAAAAGAGATCTAAATAACCTCAGGAGCAGATACAATAGTAAATGCAGTAAAATAATTAAGAAGTGATGACCTCTGTGTATTTTCCACTTTTGTTTTTAATGTATTTAATTAGGAGTTTATATAATTTAAATTTGTAATAATGGGTATATTTAACAATTGCCTTGTAAAATTCCTGATAATTTAACCATCCGCTCTTATGGGCCAGAACAAGCGAATTCCAGTGTAACACTGGGAAAGTGGCACTCTCTGTACATAAAAATTTAATCATGTAGAGACCAAAACATATACTTCAGTGGAAAACAAAGTGCAAAGAAAGTTCAAGGAAGCAATCTACCTACTTTGAGTGTATGAAAACTAGTTAAAACATATTCCACTTTATATTTGAAAATCCCTGTTAGTGAATTTGCCTACTAATCTTATTACTTTATATTATTTTGTTGTTGTTGTTATTTTGCCAAATCACATACACACACACATAATGACATCAAAGAATTAAAGGTGTAAGTAGATACTTGTAGACTTAAAATATCGTAAAAGGAAAACCAAATAAAGTAGGGCACCTGGGTGGCTCAGTTGGTTGAGTGTCCGACTCTTGATTTGGCTCAGGTCATGATCTAGCAGTTTGTGGGATATAGCCCAACATCAGGCTCCATGCTCCAAGCGCCGAGCCTGCTTGCAATCTCTCTCCCCATCACTCTCTTCTCCTCCCCCACTCATGTGGGTGCGTGTGCTCTCTCTCTCTCTCAAAACAAATAAAACTTTAAAAAAAAAACAAAGAATCAACATTTCCCAATACCCTAAACAGAATACCAGTACTAAATACTAGATTATCTTAACTACTACATTTGACATGTACAATAGGAATTTTAAGAAAAGTCACATTCCTAAGTTCAGGAAGCCTATTTATACAGTTTCATCATTTCCAAGCAAAATACTAAGAAGGAAAACACCCACTTAGTAACTAGAAAGTCATTTTATTTTCAAATTTGGGGGTTTTCTTAACCCAAAGTTTTTAAAAACTAAAAAAATGATTTAGGAAGCAATACTTTTTGAAATTAATTTTCTGCCTTTTACCATTTTCTATTTTCTGTAAGTATGAAAATCAGATTTCAAATGTGACTGGAACTCCTGTAAATCCAAATGTATCTCAGTGACGTGCAGAACAAATATGTTCACTCTTAAACTAGATTTTTGGCATAATGTATAGTCAGATATAAATTCAGATCAATTCATATAAATTCATACAAGAGACATAACAGGAATTATGTGAGAATTAACCATGCCTATCATATTTTAAGTGTTTAATAAGTTATCTTTATGATCATAAATTTATTGAATGTATTTACTAACTTTCATTGTACAAGTTTCTGTTTATTTTCAAAAGAGCTCAATCATACCATATAATATGAAAATGCTAAATTCTTTTTCACATGTTACTGAAATTCAAATTTTACTTTTACTTTGGAGTTACTCTACCACTAGCCTCAGCATAACATCTTATCATAATTTAGGGAAATCAGACTGGAAGTCCAAAGGCAGCCAAAACTAAATCCATTTTTTAACCTCATGCTTATGTGGAATCTACTTATATTTACTCATTTTTATCATCTTTAGAAACTTTAAATGTGTCTAAAAAAGATGGAAACTTGAATCATTAATCTACATTTTAATGTTTTCAATCTAATTTGTAATACACTTCAATTTATGTTTTCCCCAGCTACTTTTAGTTTTTCTATCGTATTTACTCACCTATGCTGGATTTTGAAAAGTTTGACAGCTATTAAAATAGAGAATATCAAAAGGGTTAGTTAGTGCCCTTATTAAATCCAAGAAGTCATTGAAATACAAAGAAAAAAATGAAATTGTTTTATTCCTGCTCAATTTATTGAGCAGAATCAGATTTTGGTTGAGATTGATATTCTAAGTAGTATTTCACATATCTGTTCCATTTTTGTGTGTGTGTACAATGGTATTTTAAGCTACTTGAACTTGTTGATTTTAAAGCTAGTTTCTTTGAAAATACCTGAAAAATTAATGGCATGGATCTTTTCAATGTAGAAACATACTTCACATTTCTTATACATTTTAAGTGACACTATCATTCTCTAAAAAATTAATTTTTACATGCAACTTCAATTGATGTAAGTTGTTTGTAAGATTATTTGTGACAAGTATTAATTTTTAATTGACAGGAGTGAACTTTTAAATGAACTTTTAAAAGTGAACTTTTAAATGAACTTTTAAAAGTGAACTTTTAAATGATCTAAAAATAAGTATGTGCTAACACATGCATATTGTACACGTGTGAGTATACACATGTACCTGCATGCCCATATATGCACATACACACAACATATGCACACAATTCTAGTATTTGGACTCCTTTCGGATCCCTCCTAATCCTTTAAAGGTTTTCACACCTTGAAAAGCATTTTTATATCCCATTTTGTTCTCCACTATTATTAGAATTTGATACATGAGCCTCTTAAATATTGCTTTTAACTTTTTAAGAACCTTCGGTTTCTCCAGACTTGAGTTACCTTATTATACGATTTATTGAAGGCTAATAATTATTAGGACATGTGGTAGGCGGTTATCATAAGTAACATCACACCACTGGCTCTATGTACAAGCTACAATAGGGCAAATGGTACAATTAGAGGCACATTCATTGGTGCATAACAATAGAAGCCTAGTGACACTGCAAGATTAAGAAAAGGCTAAAACATCTTTAAAACTACTCATTACCACCAGTCAAAATGTGCATATTTGACCTTTATGGTAATCAGAAGAATCTCTGCTTATGCAGTAGGCGGCTAAATAATCGTCACTTTCGACACACAGTTTTCCTTGAAGTGACCTAAGGTTAACATGGTTGATCCTGAAGCCGACACAGACATTGCATCAACTCATCAGCGGTCACAGTGAAAGGCCACCATCTTCATCACCTAGGTTACAATGACAGGATAAAAAGACTATTGCAGATTTTTCTCTGCAAGAGATAATAGGACTTAGATGTTGACTGTTCTGTACATTCGAAGGTTACAAAATTACTTGGAAACCTTTCCCTGAGGTGCAGATTCAGTCTGTGGTATGATAATCATGCAAGTTGCATCAAAAATAATTGCTTAGTTTATTACCTTGTTGTCTTATTGTATTAAAGCTGCTTGCTAAATTCAGAAATCTCTTACTCTCCATCTCTCTTCTTCCCTATAGGTCTACTATGAACCCTACCCACTTTAATTTGCATGTATTAACAGTTGCAATGAAGACTCTCAAAGCTTAACTGTTATCTCCAAATAAGATAAAATCTACGCTAGAACTAGAGCTAATGTAGCCACTCTGACATTTGAAAAAAGTAAAGATCCCTTATCATGTGGAATAGATTAAAATGCTCCCTCAATGTCCCTCCCTCAAATAGTGCATCTGAAGCTTTAGAAATCTGTAGTTGGAATGGTTGTAATTCTTGAATAATGGACACTTAAAATCAAATGAAACTGATTTTTGTGTTGGAAAGCTCATCATTCTCCAATGTTCATAGTAAAACATCATACCAAGTAACTACAAGATAATCATGTCGTAGATGTTATTTCCCTGGTGGTTTCGGAAAAGGATAATGTTCCTTTTAGAAACAGAATAATTTAATACTCATCAAAATTAGAGCAGGGGGATAAAACTTTTTTAAAAGGTAGCTAAAGTAAGATTTTTTTAAGGCATAAAGCCCAAAGTTCCCCAATATTTGTGGCTTGGTTGGGACTTAAAAGTAGTCATTCATAATTCCCCCTAATGCATACGATATTAATCTATGTGTACCTAGAAAAGCTGGCTACTTCCTTTACTTCAAAGTCATTGCCTTTGCTATGAGACCTAGAAAGTGCTTCAGGATTCATTATGACATGTGGAATATATAAGCAACAAGGCATGACAGGGAGTGTGGTTATCATAAGATAATCACACCCCTGGGTCATTACAAAGCAAGAGGTGCAGTGGCGCACCTCTCATTCCCCCTGGGGTGTGATTACAGCACGAGAAGCACACTTCATGCCATTACCTGATTGCTTTTATAAAAAGCCTTCATTGGGAAGAAAACCTGTGTTTTGGTGTTTTGTGGGGAGGGGGGGGCGGTGTTTTGGTTTGTTTTTCTTAAAGAAGACAAAATTGCCAGTTTGCAATGTTAACAGTAGTTTCAGCTAAACCAGACAGACTATAAGTGTTAACCTGTCCCTTTATAATGTTCAGCTGCCAAGGCCAATCAAAATTCAGCACGTTAAGACAGAGCCTATTTGGTGGTTGTGTGTTCAAATGATTCAACTTTGAGGAAAGGTGTACCATTTTCACAAAAAGTCTAATATCTAGGAACAACTATTGAAAGAAATGATTTGTCTCAAAAGTTATTTTGTCCAAATGGTAGAGTCAGAAGTTTACAGACTTGATTAAGCAAAATGCAACCTTAAGTAGTTGACAGGCAGTAAGATATTCGTATTTTCTAATTTTCTTCATTTAGTCTCCCACCCAAATGCAGGTTACAACTCAATTTAGGGTGCTAGATTAGACACCAAATCCCACTGCTGTCATTCAAGTTATAGCCTAAGGGCCCCATTGTGATCTTACAAATGTACTAACATTAGAACTTTTTGCTTTACCCAATATTCTACCGTGTAAAAAAGGTGTAACCCCAACTAACAAAACTCATTTATAATCCAAACAATAATTATCTTACATAATTATAGTGCTTGCATACATTTTGAACATTTATTTTCATAAAATTCTTATGTGAAAGATAGTAAGTAGATATGATTATTCCCATTTTATAAAAGGATAAGATAAGGTATAGAAAAGCTAAATTCTGTGATTAACTCAGTTAACTGCAAAGCTGGTATCCTAATTCCAAGGATAAACACATTTAAGAAAAAAACCTTAAGAGTATTTACAGAAAATTGCCATGGGCAAATCTCTTAACCTTTAGCTTCATTTTCTTCCTCTGTGAAATAAGAGTGTTAAAGAAGATGGTCTACATAGTACATCTCAAACCTGCCATTTTGAGGATCACTTTCCTTGTATAATAGTATTGTCATGGGACAGCTAACTTCAGGCAACTGGCTCCATCTTCCGAGACTGAATCTTCAGAGAGCAAGTAGTTTGAAAAACAAAAGGCATGCTGCTAATGAGAAAAGGAAATAGGTGAGAGCATAAATCCCTGAAAAATGAGAGCAATCTGACTCTGACATCTGTTACCACTCTATTCATTATTGTTGATTTATTTGATTTGATAGGCAAAGTAGTAACTGGTTTCATTTTTACCATGCCATGATTAGAAAAGATGATCTATTTGAAAAAATGATCTAGTTTGGGATAGATGACTAGAGTTAACTACAGTCCCATAGTGGAAAATCAGATGAATTCCAAGATGATTTGTAGGGAAGCACAAATGCAACTCTAGAGTTAGAATAACCCTGAAGGGGCACTCTACTGTTTGACATCAAATTGTAATAATACCATATTGATGTTGAAAAAAACTCTTGCCAGAACAACATATTCAACATTACTTGGTCAGCTGTCTGTTTCCACCAAGGAAACTTACATGTGTTTTTTGTTGGATTTGAAAGGAACGATACCCTCTATGTCAAGATCCCTCTTCACTGTTCCCAAGGAGGGAAAATATTATTTTCTGTACGTTTTGGAGGAGGGAAATAGGGTGTTACCTCTATATTAGTCCTTTTTGCTTTTGCATAAAATGATGAAGATAATTGGTCAATCAATCATCATTGTGATCTATTTACTATACAAGTGTTCTGTCCCCTGTGCGTGTTTCGGCACAGATAATAACATTCGTGGGCATTGCTTCTTTTTACCTGACTTCAGGGCATTGGTAAAACCTCTCAAGGGGGTGGTACTTCACCCCTGAGCCACCACTACACATATATTCTCTTTTAGATAATGTCCCTTTTTTGGATCATAAAATTTCCCTCCATTAATAATTTTACAGAGAATAACAAACACCTAGAATGCCATCTGTGCCTATAGCTAAGAGGTACTGGATTGAGACTCTTTTACCCATCCTCTTCATTGCTAGGGTTTCCATTTCATAGTTTTATCTTGTTTTAATCAGAGCTTGTTACAAAACACTGCTATGTATTCCTGGCTTCTCACACAAAGTCAAAAACTGCCTTTACCACCATTTCCAGAAGCGCCTACCTTTTCACTTTGCAAGCACCTCTGAGTTGGGGATCCTCCATTCCATCATGAGAAAAGAGAGAAAGGAAGAAGGACCTAAAATCCGACACAAACTCTTTTCTTTCCCTGAACACACAACCGTTTCCACCTCTCTAACCTGCTTCATAGTGGGTCTGGGAAGGAATAACCATACCTGTCCTCTGGGAACGCTGTCACTTTACAAGTACTTTGTTGGGATATTTTGCATTGCAGTGAATATTTCTCTAAAATAAAAATTTGAAGCAAGTTGAGGATTTTAGTCTCAGATGCAGACTATTTCCACTTACCCTCCACTAGTCTTTTGAGGCAGTAGGTAACTTGGTGAGAGAAAAGTTCTTCACAGGTTTCGTGCTTTGTGCATCACCCTAATAGGAAATATGGCCTGCCTTGTATGAATGTTTGGTCCTGGCTAATTCATCATTGGGTCCCTAAGACTGATATGAATAAGCAGCCCACTAAGAGGCTTCTTGAGTGTATAGTCAAAGCAACTCTAGATCTGGAAACACAGAAACCTGACATGGGATAAGATGGTGTCATAGCCGCTCACCCATATTACTGGCCTAACTCAGTTTACATACTGAGAGGCCCTTGAACAAAGTAGACTCAAATGGACCTGTATTAATTATGCTGGAGAAAGGAAAACATCCAGGCCTTTCAGGATTGTTGGCCTGGATCTGTAGAATCTCTAATTTCTGGGGATCAGAATCCCAATATACAACATTAGTTAGAATGGAAATTTACCAGAGTCAGAGGAGAAATGTAATTTAAACCTGGAATTAAAAAAAAAAATGGTAACAGTAGAAGCTAATTTGAATGCAGGGAACCAACTAGCTTCCTGTACTATTTGTAGAAGTATATGGTTTTCTCACTTTCACATTTAAAAAATTGACAATGTGTATTAAATGCCTTTTAAAAAGTTTGTACCTTCTGAGCATTTAATTACGCTGGCTACAGTAGTGATTTAAAATCATAAGCTATAATAAAGTTTTGACTTGCATATATATTATTAAATCCAAAATCACTTGGATTTAGCATAAATGGTTAATGACCCAATGATAGTACATATATAAAATATCCTATGATTCTAAAAGATAAATATAAAATATTTTAAAGTATATTATTCATTAAGTGGAAAAGTAGAGTATAAAATTATTTATGAATTTGGACCACAACAATATAAAAATATAAAAAACAGTGTTCTAAATTTTGGCAGTAGTTATCTTTAGTGTAACTATTAATAAATTATATATTATTAAAGGTAATAGCTTTTCCTTGTTTCCCTCTTTTTATACTTTGTAGAATTTCTGATTTTTAAAAGTTTGAATTAAAATTTATTTCTAATGAGTAAAGAATCTTAGCAAGATATAAGATGATTCTAATGTATGTTATTAATACAAACAAAATATGAAATAAGCCATATATTTTGATTACCCAAATATGTTATTATATTCTGCAAATTTGTGATAATGTGTTGATTCACAGTAATCAATGGTTCAAGATTTCATAGCTGAATATAAGAGTCTACAGTTTTTCCCAGAGATGACAATGGTACCTAAAATATTTACAGACAGAAACATATGAGTTTTGATGGCAATCCCAAGAGGCAGATACTCTGCACTTACTCATGTGGAAGTATACTATTAAAATAAAAGTCCATTGATGAAAATTCAGTGAAGCTGTTAAGAAGTAGTCATCTGAATGGTCATATAAATTGGTTTGATTGTTTTGGAAAACAACTTGATCATATACAGCAAGAACTATAAAAATGTACTTCTGGACTTTGCTTCCAGTCCTGAGGAAGTAACAGAATTCTGACTTCTCACCATGAAAATACTAAAACACTGGAAAAATATGTGGAACAACTATTTGGGGCAATAAGCAGGGAGTGCAGAACTAAGATTTCTGGAAAAACATATAAATTAAACGAGCTCTACGATCATCCTAGATTTCTGTGTAGAGGAAATTTTCAAATTCCACTTCAGGGGAGAGAAAAGCAATCAAAGTCCAGTGATCCCTCTGAATTTAGAAGACTGAGACTGGGATTCAGGAATGTAAGCCAGCAGGAGGAAATGGTAGAACAGAGTATCTAGAAAAATGGGGAAAAAAGACTTTTAGGAATATGAAAGTGGGTCCCCTTGAGTCTTTGTCTGAAAACTAATCTGTATACAAATTGGGTGAAATTTAGCAAGGCAAAACAAAGAATAAAATCTGAAAAATGAATAATTACTAGGAATCTAGGAGCCAAAGAATTCCCAGAGATCACCCAAGGGAATCATGTGGCTCCCAAGCAGCCAGAGTGGAAATACAGGACCTTAGGTAGAGATTCAAGACAAATCTAAATTAGCTATAGAGAGAAAAGGTTACTGTAGATTTATCTTCAGAATGCTTTAAAACAAGCTTAGAAATAATCAAATTAATCTGCAAGCATGTTAATGTTAAGCCGGAACAAAGATCTTACTCTTTAAAGAAATACAATGAAATCTAGTACCCTTTAGTAAAATTCACAATATCTAGCATCCAATTAAATATTACTCTGCATGCCAAAAGCAGAAAAATAATGGTCAAATAAGGGGTAAAGTCAATTACTAGAAAAAAAAAAAAACTCAGAAAAGATTGAGATGATGGAATTAAAAGAAAAAAAAAACTTTAGGGGTACCTAGATGGCTGAGTTGGTTAAGCGCCCAACTCTTGATCTCTGCTCAGGTCATGATCTCATGGTTCATGAGTTTGAACCCCCACATCACACTCTGTGCTGACAGTGCAGAGCCTGCTTGGGATTCTCTCTCTCCCTCTATCTCTCTACCACTCCCCAACTTAAACTCTGTCTCAAAATAAACAAGCTTTAAAAAAATTAAAAATACCTTCTAAAAAAAACTTTAAAACCTCTCTGATAAACATGCCCAGTATCTCCAAGGATTAAGGCAAATAATGAGGAATGAGATGTGGAACATAAAAAAGCACCATATGGAAATTCTAGGAATGAAAAACACAATATCTGAAATGAAAATTTTGCTAGATGCTATTAAGAGACAAATAGAACCTGCAGAAGAAATGACTTGTAAACTTGAAGATACAGCAAGAAAAACAATGAAATAAACCATAAAGGGAAAATAGACTGAAAAAGTGCATAAAAGTTTAGTGATCCCTGAGATAACGCCAAATAATCTAACCTATGTGTTAGGAGTCTGAGGAAGGGAAGGGGATATAGGATATTTGAAGGATTAGTGACTGAAAAATTTCCAAGTTTCATTAAAATAATAAGCATATAGATTATATAGATTCAAGAAGCTCAGTGAACCCAAAGCAGAATAAGGACAAAGAAAATCACAAGGGCTATCATAATCAAAGTACTTTAAAATTTTTTTTTCAACGTTTATTTATTTTTGGAACAGAGAGAGACAGAGCATGAACGGGGGAAGGGCAGAGAGAGAGGGAGACACAGAATCGGAAACAGGCTCCAGGCTCTGAGCCATCAGCCCAGAGCCTGACGCGGGGCTCGAACTCACGGACCGCGACATCGTGACCTGGCTGAAGTTGGACGCTTAACCGACTGCGCCACCCAGGCGCCCCTCAAAGTACTTTTAAAACACATTTTTAAAAAATATTTTTTATTTTTTATTTGTTTAATGTTTATTTGAGAGAAGGGGGGGTGGTGCAAAGAGAAATGGACACAGGCTCTGAAGCAGGCTCTGTGCTGATAGCCAAGAGCCCAATGTGGGGCTCAAACCCAGGAACCATGAGATCATGACCTGAGCCAAAGCTAAACTGACAAACCACCAGGCGCCCCTAAAAATATTTTTTAAAAAGTATTTAAACTAGCCAGGAGAAAGACACATCACATACCATGGAGCACATATAAGAATTATAGCCATTGTCTTGGCAGAAACTGTACAATAAATAGATGGAACAACATCCTTAAAATGACAAAGAAATAAGCTGTCATCCTAGAGTTCTAATTCTATCAAAATATGTTTTAGAAGTAAAGGTGAATGAATACTTTTTCAGAAAAATAAAGGCAAGAGATTTCATCACCATCATATCTGTACTACAAAAAAAAGATTAGAGAAACTTTTTCAAGCAGAAAGAAAACAAAACCAGGTGTATGTTGGTATCTGGGATTTACACAAAAGAATGATGACCTTGCAAGAATGTAAATAAGTATGAAAGGGGTGACATTGGTTAGCAGATCTCTAGAATTTATAATAACTGCACAATTGAGACTTTACGCCTGTTGATTAGCAACTCCAAATTTCCCCCCCTCTCCACAGTCCCTGGCTACTCTCTGATTTTATGAGTTCGATTCTTTTACATACCTAGTGTAAGTGGAATCATGCCATATTTGTCCTTTTGTGATTGGCTTCTTTAGCTTAGGGTAATTCCTCAAGGTCCATCCACATTATTTATATGTCAGGGTACTGCAGAAGTTTCTTCTATATTTTGGATATTAATACCTTATCTGATATATGTCTTGCAAATACTCCAATCAAACAAGATGCTTTTTTTATCTGTTAATTTTTTCCTTTGTTGTACAGCTTTTTAGTTTGATATACATAGTCCCACTTGTCTCTTTTGCTTTTTCTTACCTGTGCTTTTGGTTTAATGTCCAAGAAAACAATGCCAAGAACAACATTATGAAGGTTTTTCCCTATTTTTTCTCCCGGGAATTTTACAAGTTTCACGTCTTATGATTAAGTCTTTAATCCATTTTGAGTTATTTGTGTATAGAATAAAATAAGAGTTCAATTTCATTCTTCTGTATATGGATATACAGTTTTCCCAGCATCATTTGTTGAAGAAACTATCTTTTCCCCATTGTGTATTCTTGGCATACTGTGGTAGATCCATTGATTATACACACGTGAATTGATTTCTATGCTCTATACTTTTCCATTGGTCTATATATGTGTCTTTATGCCATTAACATATTGTTATAATTACTGTATCTTTGTAATATATTTTGAATTCAGAAAGTATGATACCTCCAGCTTTGTTATTTTTCAAAATCATTTTGGCTATCTGGAGCCTTTCATGGTTGCATATAAATTTTAATTTTGTTTGTTCTATTTCTGTAAAAAACGCCAATGTGATTTTGATAGTGGTTGCATTGATTCTGTAGATCACTTTGGGTAGTGTGTACATTTTAAAAATATTAAGTCTTCCAATTCATGAACAGAGGACGTCTTTCCATTTATTTGTGTCTTCTTTAATTTGTTTATCAGTGTTTTGTAGTTTTCAGTGTATTTTACCTCCTTAATTTTATTTATAAGTATTTTATTATTTTTGATGCTTTTGTAAATTTGATTGTTTTCCTAATTTCTTTTCCAAATAATTCATTATTAGTGTATATAAACACAACTGATTTTTATATATTGATTTTTATCCTGTAACTTTACAGAATTCATTTATTACTTCCAAAAATTTTTTATAAACTCTTTAGAGTTTTCTATTCCTGTGATCTAAAAGCAGGATTAATTTGTTTCTTCCTTTCCAATTTGGATGAACGTTATCTCTTTTTCTTGCACAATTGCTCACGCTAGAACTTCCAGTATTATGTTGAATAAAAGTAATGAGAATGGGCATCCTTGCCTTGTTCCTGATCTTTGCCACTGAGTATGATAGCTGTGGACTTTTAATTTTTTTTTAACGTTTATTTATTTTTGAGACAGAGAGAGACAGAGCATGAACGGGGGAGGGGCAGAGAGAGAGGGAGACACAGAATCAGAAGCAGGCTCCAGGCTCTGAGCCATCAGCCCAGAGCCCAAGAGGGGCTCGAACTCACGGACCGCGAGATCGTCGTGACCTGAGCTGAAGTCGGACACTTAACCGACTGAGCCACCCAGGCACCCCAGCTATGGACTTTCAAACATGGCATTCTTTACATGGAGGAAATTTTCTTCTATTCCTAGTTTTACCTTGAAAGGATGATGAATTTTGTCAAATGCTTTTTTGGCATCTACTGAGATGACCATGTGGTTTTTATTCTCTGTTCTGTTAATATATATCACATTAATTGATTTTCCTATGTTGAACCATATATACCTCCCAGATAAACCTCATTTGGTCTTGGCGTATAATCCTTCTAATGGTACTGAATTTGGTTTGCTAGCTTTTTTGTGTGTTTGTGGTTTGTGTTTGTTTGTTTGTTTGTTTGTTGGTGGTTTTTGTTTGGTTTTTAGGATTTTGGCATCTTTATTCATCAAGGATATTGGTCTGTAGTTTTCTTGTGGTGTTTCTGTTGGCCTTTGCTATCAGTGTTATGCTGGGCTCATAAAATGAGTTAAGAAGTGTTCCCTCTTATTTTTTTACAAACATTTAAAAAGGATTGGCATTAAGTCCTTCCTTAAATGTTTGATAGAATTAACAAGTGAATCTACCCGATCGGTCCTGAGCTTTTCTTTGTTAGGATGTTTTAATTACTGGCACAATTTCTTTATTATTTGTAGGTCTATTCAGTCTTTTTGTTTCTCCAGTATCCAATATGTGGTAGGTTGTATGTTTCTAGAAATTTATGAAATGTTTTCTAGTATATCCAGTTTGTTGGTATATACTTGTTCATAATAGTCATTTATAATCCTTTATATCTCTGTGGCAATAGTTGTGATGTCTCCTCTTTTCATTTTTTGATTTATTTATTTAAGTTTTCTTTTTTTTTTTAATCTCACTGAAGGTTGGTCTATTCTGTTTATCCTTTCAAAAAACAAACTCTGGTATAATTGATTTTTCTATTATTCTCTATTTTGTTTCTGTTTCAATCTTTATTATTTTCTTATGTCCTTTTATCTGCCAAATTTGGGCTTAGTTTATTATTTTTCTTATTCTTTTTGGTGTAAAGTTAGGTTATTTATGTAAGATCTTTTTTTATTCATTTTTAACATTGGCATTTATTGCTACAAACTTCCCTGTTGGTACTATATTTGCTGCATGCTATTCATTTTTTATGTTGTATATTCAGTTTCATTTGCCTCAAAATGTTTTTTAAAATTTCGTTTTTGACTTGTTCTTTGACTTAATTTCTACATATTTCTGAATTTTCCAAATTTCCTCCTGTTGTCAATCTCAAATTTAATTTCTTTGTGATTAGAAAAGATACTTGCTATGATTTCAATCTTCTTAAATATGTTAAAACTTGTTTTGTAACCTAAAACGTGATTTATCCTGGATAATGTTCACTGTGCACTTCAAAACAATGTGTATTCTGGTGCTATTGAGTGAAATGCTTTGTACATCTGTTAGGTCTATTTTCTTAAATCATGTTGTTCAAGTCCACTGTTTCTGGCTGATTTTCCATATGGTTGTTCTATCCATTATTCAAAGTGAGATGTTGAAGAGTCCTACTATTATGGTCTGTTGTAGTCTATTGTGGTCTCTCCCTTCCAGTTCTGTCAATGTTTGCTTTATATACTTAGGTGTTCTGATGTCAGATGCATGTAGATTTACAATTGCTTTATCTTCTTGTTGAATTAACCCTTTTATCATTATAGAATATTCTTCTTTGTCTCTTGTTTTTAACTTTACATATATTTCATCTGCTGTAAGTATAGCTACTCCTGCTCTCTTTTGGTTGCCCTTTGCATGGAATATCTTCTTTTACCCCTTCACTCAGTCCGCATATGTCTATAAATCTAAAGTGAATTTCTTTCAGACAGCAATAGTGGGATCTTGTTTTGTTATACCAATTTAGCCACTCTGTCCTTTAATTGGGGAGTTTAATCTATTTACACTTAAAGTAATTATTGATAGAAGAGGATTTACTATTGCTATTTTGTCAACTGTTTACTGTGTGCCTTGTAATTATTGTTTCCCTTATTCTCTTGATGTCTTTATTTCATTGATTTTGTTTAATTTTTGGTATTGATATGTTTAATTACTTTTTGTGTGTGTAATTTCCATAAATATTTTCTTTGTAGACGCAGTAGGGATTGTATAAAATACCTTATAGTTTGAATAGACAATTTTAAGCTAACTTCTTAACTTCAGTTGCATACACTCTACATTTTTACTACTCCGCCTCCTACATACACACTTTATGTTATTGATGTCGCAGTTTACATCGTGCATCCACTAACATTTTTAGTCATATTTATTTTAATACTTTTATTTTTTTGACTTTCATACTAGAATTGAAAGTGATTTACTAATAACCATTACAATAATATATTATTCTGCATTTGTCTATATATTTACCTTTACCAATGAGTTTTATACTTTATTCTGCTATTATGGGCTATATAGCATCCTTTCATTTCAACTTGAAGAACTCCCTTTAACGTTTCTTGTGAGGCAGTTCTAGCGATAATGACCTCCATCAGTTTTTGTCTGGGAAAGCCTTTACTTCTCCCCCCCCCCACCCCCTTTTTTTTTAAAGAGAACACAGGTGGGGAGAGGAGCTGAGTGGGGAAAAGAGAGAGAATCTGAAGCAGGCTCCACATTCAGCATGGAGCCTAAGATGGGGCTCAATCCACAACCCTGGGTTCATGACCTGAGCTGAAACCAAGAGTCAGACACTTGACCAACTATGCCACCCAGGTGCCCCCTCCTTCTTTTTTGAAGGGAAGTTTTGCCCAGATTTAATATTATTAACTGGTATTTTTTTTTCCTTTCAACAGTTTGAATATATCATTAAACTTCCTTCTGGCCTTCAAGGCTTCTGCTGAAAATTTCACTACTGCATCATGGGGCTCAGTTGTATGTGGTAAGTTGCTTTTTTCATGTTGCTTTCAAAATTCTGTTTCTGATTTTTAGAATTTCAATTATAATGTGTTTCCATGTGGATTTCTTTGGATTCATGATAGCCATGGGCTTCCTGAATCTGAATGAATGTCCTTTTCCTTCCCCAGATCTGAGAAATTATCAGCCCTTATTTCTTTGAATATGCTTTCTGGTCCCTTCCCTCTGTCTCCTTTGACTCTGCCACACTGTTATATTGGTCAGATTGATGGTATCCTAGAAGTACCATTAGCTTTCTTCAATCTTTTTCATTCTATTTCCTTTTTTGCTCCTCTGATCAAATAATTTCTAATGATCTGTGTTCAAGTTCACTGGTCTTTTCTTATGCTTGATCTTGTCTGTTTTTGAACCTCTTTAGTGAATTTGTACAGTTACATTTTTCAGCTTCATGATTTCTCTTTGATACTTTAAAAAATATTTCTATGCCTTTATCAAAATTTTTACTTGGCTCGTGCATTATTCTCTTGATCTTGGTGAGCACCTTTATGATGGCTATTTTGAATTCTCTGTCAGGTCAATCACATAATTGTCTTTCATTAGGATCAGTTTCTGGACATTTGTCTTGTTCCTTTGTTTGGAAGATATTTCCCTGTTTCTTCATTTTTCTTGACTCTTTGTTGGTATCTGTGTATTAGACATAGCGGTCACTTTTCCCAGTCTCCACAGACTAGCCTCCTACAGGAGAAAAACCACCAATCAGCTTGGCCAGAGATTCTGGGAATGTCTTTAATCATAATGGCAGTCCAACTTATTTTCTTTGTTGTTAAATGCCCCAAGTGTCTCAAGTAAGCTAGGTCCCATTAGCTCTTCAAGATGAGGGAGACTGAATCTAATTCCTCAAGCAACTCAGGAAAACTGGATCATTAAATGCTTGATCCAATTCTTTCCTTCATCCCAGGGAGAAACTGGGATATGGTGGGGTTTTTTTGTTTTTGTTTGTTTGTTTATATGTTTGGTTTTTTTTTTACCTATTTGTTCTGTAGTGACCTAGAGGGAGGGGCTGTGGTGAATAAGTTCATGATAGATGAAAGTGCTATATCTGCTCTTAGTGGCCCCCAGGAGACTAGGCTATGCTAGGTTTTGTCAGGTCTCCCAGACCAGCTAGAAAAAAGGGGAATACTCTGGGTATCCCCTGGAAAAGTTGAATCATTAGACATGTGGTCCAATTCTTTCCCTCCCAAGGGAACAACTGGGAGCTGGGGTTTTCTGTTTGTTCACTGTCTACTGAGCCAGGGGGAGGGATTCCAGCCTAACCGGAATTCTCCCTAGCCCCAGGCAGCTAGATTATGCCAGGTCTCATTAACACTCCACAGTTGGTTAGACAGAAGCCAGTTCTCTGAGTATCTCCCAGAAAAGCTGAAGCATTGAACATGCCATCTCCCTTTTCCCTGCCACAGGATAAGGCTGGGAGCTAAGGGGTTTCATCCTGGTCATATGGTGCTGTCCTTGGAATAGAGCTGATGACAAAAGGGTCTTGAATTTCTCTACCAGTTCTGATATGGGCAGATTTACACTCACCCAAGGTGTAGGAACCTCTCCCTGGGTTTCTTACAAAGGAAATTTGTCCACAGATTGTTAAATTGATATGTTATTAGGGTAAAGGAGGGGTGAGGATTTCCTGTACCGCCATCTTGCTAATATCACCTCACAGATTTTTATAAGTAGTATTTCCATTTTAATTCAATTAAAAAATTGAAATTAAAATTATATAATTTCTATTTCATTTTTCCTTGAACCTTAGGTTTCTTAAAAGTACATGTTGTGATTTGTATTTATATAAGCATTTTCTAGTTATCTTTTGTTACTGATTTCCAACTTAATTCCTTTGTAGTTTCAGAATACTAACCCTTTGAAATTTATTGAAACTGGCTTTATGGAATAGCATATAATTAATTTTGATAAATATCCCATATGTATTTGAAAGTAATGTGTATTCTGAAGTTGTTGGGTATAATAATCCACGTATGTCGGTTCATATTTTTATTTTTTAAATGTTTTTTAGAATTTTTTAAATGTTTATTATTTTTGAGAGAGAGAGAGTCAGAGCACAAGTTGGGGAGGGGCAGGGAGAGAGGGAGACACAGGAACAGCAGGCTCCAGGCCCTGAGCTGTCAGCACAGAGTCTGATGCAGGGCTCTAACCCACAACTATGAGATCATGACCTGAGCTGAAGTGGGAAGCTTAACTGACTGAGTCACCCAGTTGCCCCTGTCCGTTCATGTTTTTAAAAATTATGTTGTTAACAGAACAGATGAACATAAGGGAAGGGAAGCAAAAAGAATAGAAAAACAGGGAAGGGGACAAAACATAAGAGACTCTTAAATATGGAGAACAAACAGAGGGTTACTGGAGGGGTTGTGGGATGGGGGATGGGTTAATTGGGTAAGGGGCAATAGGGAACCTACTCCTGAAATCATTGTCGCACTATTTGCTAACTAATTTGGATGTAAATTAAAAAATAAAATTAATTAAAAAAATAATGTTGTTAAATCTTCTTTAGCCATAATGTGGTTTTTTTGTCTGTTTGTTTGTTTTGTTTTTGCTTTTTTGTTGTTTTGGTCAACATGTTCTGTTATTGGTAGAGGCACACCAAAATCTCACATAATTGTGAATTTGCCTTTCATTCTCTGAACTTTGTTTTATAAAAAAAATAGGCTAAGCTGTTGCTACATATAAATTTAGAATAATTAATCTTCTTGGTATATTAAACTTTTCTTATGAAGTGTCTCCATTAGTCGTATGTTATTCTTATAAGTTTATTTATCTAATAATTGCATAGTTTCACCAACTTTATCTTATTTGGTGATTGCATGATATATTTTCTCCATAATTTAAATTTCAACATTTATGTGTTATATTTTGTATGTGCCTTCTGTAAGTAGTCTATAATTGTGTTTCTTTTGTTTTGAATTTTAATCTAATATATAGACATTTTTATTGGATAATTTAGCTATGCTATATTTAATGTAATTATTCTTACATTTGGGATAAATCTACCATATTTCCATTTTCTTTGTATTTCTTCCACCTACTCACTCACTCTCCTTTTCTTCTTTTGAATTGATAATTTGATACAGCATTTTTATTATTTAATTTACCTTGGAGCTTGTAAAGCACATTCTTTACTAATCAAAGACTAAGGTAAATAAATTGTTTTATTTCTTTCCACCTGAAATAAGGGCATTAGAATAGTCCTCTCTACCCACTCCAGACATACACATTTTTATCATGAGTTTTAACTCTTTATGTGCTTAAAATCCTGAAAGACATTATTATTATTGCTTGATATCATTAAAATTCATTTATACTTACATAGTTACATTTTTTTTCTTGCCATTCTTTCCTATTTCTCTGAGCTTCCTTTGGAGCCTCTTCTACCTAAAGAATACTCACTAATATTTCATTTACTATAGGTTTATTGGTGCCAATGTCTCCATCATTTTTGGTTTGTCATTTTTACCCATCTTGCTATCTAATAGGTTTAATATAAGGGAAATGCCTGTATTTTATTGTATGAATTTTGATAGTATTATAAATGTATCTCTGCCCAATATACATAAATCCAAAAAACAACGGATATGATAGATTGTGAGTTGTCTAGCTCAAAAGTGTTTAATTCTTAATCATGTAAGACTATGTAAGTTTAAAAGAAAATAATTGGCCATGGAATAATAAGCCAGTAATAGAGGATTATGAAGTAATCATCATTTTCAAGATGCTACAAATACTATCTGGAAATTAATGATGTAATGTGTCAAGGTTTTTAGGCCCAGTACAGAATTCTACAATATCCGGCTAGTCTAGTTGAGCAACGATTTATCTCCATGCTTATGGATAAAAATTGGACTTCTCACTAAACGGTGTGCCATCCAAAATTTGGTTTCTGAGTACTGTGCGAGATACTCTTGGAAAATAATAGAATAGCAAGAGTCCACAATAGCTCTTTAGTATAAAATTAGAAGTCACCACTCCAAGCCTTCTAAGTCAAAGACAAATGTTAATGAGCATAATGTTGAGGCCAGACTGCAAGCCCGGCCTGACCTCATCAGTACAAATTGACTAAAATAAACATTATGAATATACCAATTCATAATTTGGCATATTTTCTGTCTTTCATTTATACCTTATACCTTATTGCTGAAAAAGTATGGCATTTATGTACTTGGTATTTTATATCATTCACATATTTTTATGAAAAACATGAACCACCATTACTCTGGGACTCCTGAAATCTCCTTGGCCATTCTATATGTTGAATGAAGTATATGAAGCATAGAAACATCATATCAATGAGAGTTATACGTAAAATTAGTCAAACCAAACATTTATTTGCTAAATGCTCAAACTCACTTCCTTGCACTAAAACTGTTTTCCTTTAATATATCAATGGCATAAAGAGTATCCATAATAGCACTGTAAAAAGGAGAAAAATGAAAACGAAAGAAAAGATTAAGGTTAAGTGTACCCAGAAAAATGTTACCTGAAGTTTAAAGTTAGAAATAAATGTTTACTGTGACCTGACAAGATTGGAACATTTATCTGGGGAAGAATCATGTGAATAAACTGTGCACAATGAACAGAGTGAAGAATTTGCCTGACATAAATATTCAGCAGAGGGTATCCACAGTGGCGGAGGCTCTTAACCAGGTATAAAACATGACCCATCCTTTACATAGATGTCAACTCTGTCCCCATCCACCCTAAAGTTTATGTTGCCCATTGCAGCAGGCATGGATGCTGGGCATGGTGCCAACAATATGAACTTCTCACAAAGGCTGATCTAGCACTCCTGGAATACCACAGCAATAAAGGCCAATGCCAGTTAAGTCCTTGATAGAACAGACTGACAGCATTGTTGGGGGCCAGGAGGGCAGTTTGGCCACCCAGTGGCAACTTGAATCGGACTTCTTTCAGATAGTCATTGGTATTTTGTCCTAAGCATTTTACATGCATATATACACTCCTTGATTTCACTGTATCTATTATTGCAATCCATGACTTCAGCTCTCTCTAGACCTCAATGTCATTATTCTCTCTTTTTGCACCTTCAGGACTAGGGTTGGTAATGGCTTCTGATTGCTACCTGTCCTTTGCTGTTTTGCCATTCTTTATTGGTTCCTTTAACCTTCACAAAGCTTTTTAAATAGCTCCTATATTCCATTCTGTCTGGTTAAAGCCTTTTTAGTTTGCTTATTGTTTCTCACTTAAGCTCTGACCAGTAATACTTGAGGTCATGAATGTACTTGTTCAGGTAGAAAATGTACCATAACATGAGAAGTAAACTGGGGAAAAAATCCAGGGAACAGGAAAAACATACATTCATACATGGATGGGGAAAAATCAGATTGGTAGAAGGAAAAAGGAGGATAGACCAAAATATAACAATTTCACAACGAAGATAGTGACATTGATACAGTCAAGATAAAGAACAAGAGGAGGAGTTAAGATTGTGGAGTAGAATGGGGCTCCTGAGTTTCTCATCTCTGAAACGCTAGATCAACAGCAAACCAATTTGAACAAGGAGTTTGATCTGAAGATTAATGCAACAGTCTGCATAGTTTGAGCCAGAGAACTTGACAGGTACACAGTGTGGAGAGGTGAATTGGAGGAGAGAAAAACTGCAGAACCACAGAGCATAGGGAGCCCTTTATGCTGAGAGATGACACAGAAAGAGAAAGGGGGAGAGGGCGCATCAGGATTGCACAAGAAAAGCACTCTCCCCAAAAGTAGCTGGAGAGAAAGTGAGAGAGGAAGAGTGAAAATACTTGCAGGGAACTTGACAAGAAATCTGTTCCTCAAAACCATTGATGTGGAGGAAAGAGAGGGTTTCAAAATTACCAGGATCCTATAAACATTGGAGTGCAGAGTCTAAAGGTTGGGAGCTCAGTGCCTGGGAGTGCTCCGGTGAGGAAGTAGGACTAATCCCCAGGAGCAGGCAGAACAGTCTAAGGGGTTCATGTGCCACGTGGAGAGAAGTGGTTACCCTGATTGGAGTGCATTTGGTAGAGGCCATATGGCCAGCCCATGGGCAAAAGTCCCAGAGGACCCCAGAGAGAGGCAACATTTACTGAAATTGGAACAAAGAGGCCAGAGTGCAGCAAAATATAGCACCAGCTGGGTGGTGTGATTTACCATAAACTCTAAGCCTCTGTTGTTGTGTGAGTGCATGAATGTTTACTGGGACAAGCTGGCACCCAGCCATTGCTTAGGGAGACCCTCCTCCAGAAAATTAGCATGGATCTAAGCTGTGGAGGTCTCTGATGTGTGGGATTTTGAAACACAGCTCTAACTGATATAAAATTCTGGAGGGAGGCACCACCTGGCAGGCAGATAGCTGGGTCATGCACAGGGTAGAGGTGGAGAGAATGGAGACCTGAGATAAAGGAGGGATGCTTGATCATAGGTCAGTGAGGGCATAAAGTTCCTTCATGAGAGACTAGGAGCTGGGTGAAGCTATGTTCACCCTAGTGTGTACATACATGGATCTACCCCAGTAGACTACACAGTGCCACCAAGTGGGAACAGAGCTATTATACCAAGCCCCACCCACCTGCACCCTGCAAGAACATCTCCCAGAAAACCAGCACAAATACCTTCCACCTGCCTTTTAGTCTATAGACTATAGTGTGCTCAAAGTTTCAATTCTAGGGAAAACTTGATGTAACTTCATTCGGGTTTCATTCTGTTTGCTGGTTTATTTGTTTGTTTTCTTCACTCCTGTTTTTGTTTATGTTATCTTTTTTTATTTTTTTTATTTTTCTTGGATACAGAAAGCAAAATCTTTTTTATTTTTTTATTTCTTTTTATTTTTTCTTTATTTTATTATACTTTATTATTAAAAATTGTTTAATATTTTTTAACTTTTTTTCCTTTCTCTTTTTCTCTATTGTGCCAAGCTTCTCTCAACAAGCAGATTGAAAAATACCTACGATGTAGCATCCTTTATTTTTTTGTTTTTTTGTTAATTTTTAACTTTTTATTTTATGAATTTTTTCTTCCTCCAAAATGACAAGATGGAGGAATTCACCCCAAAAGGAAGAACAGGAAGAAATGATGGCCAGAGATTTAATCAACACAAATATAAGTAAGATATATGAACTAGAACTTAAAACTACGATTATAGGGGCACCCAGGTGGCTCAGTCGGTTGGGCGTCCAACTTCGGCTCAGGTCATGATCTCCCAGTCTCTGAATTTGGGCCCCACATCGGGCTCTGTGTGGACAGCTCAGAGCCTGGAGCCTGCTTCGGATTCTGTGTCTCCCTCTCTCTCTGCCCCTGCCCTGCTCACACTCTGTCTCTTTTTTTCTCTGAAAAATGAATAAACCTTAAAAATTTTTTTAAATAAATAAAATAAAACCACGATTATGAGAACACTAGGTGGGGTTGAAAAAAGCATAGAAAACACTAGAGAATTGCTTCCTATGGAGATAAAAGAACTAAAATCTAGTCAGGCCGAAATTAAAAATGCTATGACTAAGATACAATCTCGAATGGATGCCAGAAGGCAAGCATGGACAAAGTAGAGTGGTGAATTAGTGATATGGATGATAAAATTATGGCAAATAATGAAGCAGAATAAAAGTGGGAAACAAAGGCAAAAGATCACAATACAAGACTTAGAGAACTCAATGTCTTATTAAAAAGGAATAACATCTGAATCCTAGGAGTCCCAGAAATTGAAGAGAGGAAAAAAGGGCAGGTTTATGTGAGCTAATTATAACAGAAAATGTTCCTAATCTGGGAAAGGACACAGACATCAAAATTCAAGAAGCACAGAGAACTCTCATTAGATTCAATAAAAACTGACCATCACCAAGACATATCATAGCCAAATTCAGAAAATACACAGAAAAGGAAAGAATTATAAAAACAGCAAGGGATAAAAGTCCTTAACCAGGGCTCCTGTGTGGCTCCGTCAGTTAAGTGTCTGACTTCGGCTCAGGTCATGATCTCAGAGTTCATGAGCCCCGAGCCCCTTGTCAGGCTCTGTGCTGACAGCTCAGAGCCTGGAGCCTGCTTCAGATTCTGTGTTTCCTTCTCTCTCTGCCCTTCCCTGCTCACACTCTGTCTCTCTCTCTCTCATGGGAAAAAAAAACATTAAACATTTTTTTAAAATTAAAAAATGTCCTTAACCTACAAAGGAAGACAAATCGAGTTCACAGCAGATCTCTCCACAGAAACTTGGCAGGCCAGAAAGGAGTGGCAGGATATATTCAATATACTGAATTGGAAAAATATGCAGCCAAGAATTCTTTATCCAGCAGGGCTGTCATTCAAAATAGAAGGAGAGATAGATCTACAGACAAACAAAAATGAAGAAGTTCATGACCCCTAATCTAGCCCTGCAATAAATTTTAAGGGGGACCGTTTGAGTGGAGAAGAAAACAAAACAAATCAAAACAAATCAGACCAAAAGCAACAAAGACTAGAAAGGACTAGAGAACACCACCAGGAACACCAGCTCTACAGGCAACACAGTTGCACTAAATTGATATCTTTCAATAATCACTCTAAATGTAAATGGAGTAAATGCTTCAATCAAAATACATAGGGTATCAGAATGGATAAAAACCAAAACCCATCTGTATACTGCCTACAAGACATTCATTTTAGACCTACAGACACTTGCAGATTAAAAGTAAGGGATGTAGAACCATCTATCATACTAATCTCAAAAGAAAGCTGGAGTACCCACACTTATATCAGACAAACTAGATTTTAAAACAAAAACTATAACAAAAGATGAAGAAAGGCATTATATCATAATTAAGGGTCTATCCACCAAGAAGATCTAACAATTGTAAATAATTATGCCCTCAACTTTGTAGAACCCAAATATATAAATCAATTAATCACAAACATAAAGAAACTCATTGGTAATAGTATCATAATAGTAGGGGACTTTAACATCCCACTTAGAGCAATGAACAGATCATCTTAGCAGAAAATCAACCAGGAAACAATGTCTTTGAATGACACACTGACCAGATGGACTTAACAGATATATGCAGAACATTTCATCCTAAAGCAGCAGAATATACATTCTTCCTGAGTACACATGGACTATTCTCCAGAATAGATCACATACTGGGTCACAAATCAGCCCTCAAAAGGTGCAAAAAGATTGATATCATACTATGCATATATTCGGACCACAACGCTATGAAACAAATAGCAAATAAAGCCCAAAAACAGCAGAACAAGGGAAATAATAAAGATTAGAGCAGAAATCAATGATATAAAAAAATGGTAGAACAGGTCAACAAAACCAGGATCTGGTTCTTTGAGAGAATTAAAAAATTGATAAATCCCTAGCCAGATTGACCAAAAAGAAAATGGAAAGGACCTAGATAATTACAATTGCGTCTGAAAGAAGAGAGTTCACAATCAACACCACAGAAATACACACAATAATAAGAGAATATGAGCAATTATATGCCAGCTAATTGTGCAATCTGGAGGAGATGAACAAATTCCTAGAAATATATAAACTACCAAAACTTAAACAGGAAAAAATAAATTTGGACACACTCATAAAAAGTAAAGAAATTGAATGAGTAATCAAAAATCTCCCAACAAACAAGAGTCCAGGGCCAGATGGCTTTCCAGGAGAATTCTACCAAACATTTAAAGAAGAGTTAGCACCTATTCTTTTGAAGCTGTTCCAAAAAATAGAAATGGAAGGAAACCTTCCAACTCATTCTATGAGGCCAGCATTACCTTGATTCCAAAACTAGACAAAGACCCCACTAAAAAGGAGAACTACAGACCAATTTCTCTGATGAACGTGGATGCAAATTGTCAACAAGATACTATCAAACTGTATCAACAATACATTAAAAGAATTATTCACCATGATCAAGTGGGACTTATTCCTGAGCTACAGGGATGGCTCAATATCCATTAATCAATCAATGTGCTATATCACATTAACAAAAGAAAGAATAAGAACCACATGATCCTCTCAAAAGATGCAGAAAAAGCATTTGACAAAATACAGAATCCTTTCTTGATAAAAACTCTCTGGAAAGTAGGGATAAAAGGAGCATACCTCAAGATCATAAAGACCATATACAAAAGACCCACCACGAATATCAACCTCAATGGGGAAAAACTGAGAGCTTTACCCCTAAGGTCAGGAACATGATAGGGATGTCCACTCTCACCATTGTTGTTCAACAGTGTTAGAAGTCCTAGTCTCAGCAATCAGAAGACAAAAAGAAACAAAAGCATCCAAATCACAAGGAAGAAGTCAGACTTTCACTCTTCACAGATGACATGATACTCTACATGGAACACTCAGAAGACTCCACCAAAAACAGCTAAAACTGACCCATGAATTCAGCAGAGTCACAGGATATAAAATCAATATTCAGAATAAATAATGAAGCAATAATGAAGCATCAGAGAAATCAAGGAATCTATCCCATTTATAACTACACCAAAAACCATAAAAGATGTAGGAATAAACCTAACCAAAGAGTAAAGATCTGTACACTGAAAACTATAGAAAGTTTATAAAAGAAATTGAAGAAGACACAAAAGAATGGAAAAACATTACTTGCTCATGGATAAGAGGAACAAATATTGTTAACATGTTGATACTCCCCAAAGTAATCTACATATATAATGCAATACCTATCAAAATAATACCAGCATTCTTCCCAGAGCTAGAACAAACAATTCTAAAATTTGTATGGAACCAGAAAAGTCAAAGCAATCCTGAAAAAGAAAACCAAAGCTAGAGGCATCACAATTCTGGACTTCAAGCTGTATTGCAAAGCTGTAATCATCAAAACAGTATGGTACTGGCACAAAAACAGACACATAGATCAATGGAACAGAATAGGGAACCCAGAAATGGACCCATAAATGTATGGCCAACCAATCTTTGACAAAGCAGGAAAGAATAGCTAACATAAAAAAGACAGTCTCTTGAGTTAATGGTATTGGTAAAACTGGACAGCGACATGCTGAAGAATGGACCTGGACCACTTTCTTACACCATACATATAAATAAAGAAAATAGATGAAAGACCTGAATGTAAGACAGGAAGTCAGCAAAATCCTAGAGGAGAAAACAGGAAGCAACCTCTTTGATCTTGGCTGCAGCAATTTCTTATTAGACATGTCTCCAGAGGCAAGAGAAACAAAAGCAAAAATGAACTATTGGGACCTCATCAAGATATAAAGCTTCTGCGCAGTGATGGACACAATCAACAAAACTAAAAGACAACCAATAGAATGGGAAAAGATATTAGCAGATGACTTATTAGATAAAGGGTTAGTATCCAAAATCTATAAAGGACTTATCAAACTCAATACCCCAAAAAATAATCCAGTGAAGAAATGGGCAGAAGACACAAACATACAGTTTTCCAAAGAATACATTGAGGTGGCTAACAGACATATCAAAACATGCTCAACATCACTCATCATCAGGGAAATACAAATCAAAATCACATTGATATACCACCTCACACTGGTCAGAGTGGCTAAAATTAACAACTCAAGAAAAAACAGATTTTGGTGAGGAGGCAGAGAAAGGAGAACACTTTTGCACTGCTGGTGACAATGCAAACTGGTCAGCCACTCTGGAAAACAGTATGGAGATTTCTCAAAAAATTAAAAATAGAGCTACCTTATGACCCAGCAATTGCACTACTAAGTATTTATCCAAAGGATCCCAAAATGCTGATTCGAAGGGGTACATGCACCCCAATAATTATAGCAGCACTACCAATAATAGCCAAATTATGGGAAGAGTCCAAATGTCCATCGACTGACAAATGGATAAAGAAGATGTTGTATGCATACAATGGAATATTACTCAGTGATCAAAAAGAATGAAATCTTGCCATTTGCAGGAACATGAATGGAACTAGAATTTATTATGATAAATGAAAATACATCAGTCAGAGAAAGATAAACATCATATTATTTCATTTATATGTGGATTTTAAGAAATAAAAGAGATGAACATAGGGGGAGGGAAAGAAAAATAAGATAAAAAGAGAGAGGGAGGCAAACCATAAGAGACTCTTAAATACATAGAACAAACTGAAAGTTGCTGGAGGGGTGTTGGGTGGGGGGGATGGGCTAAATGGGTGATGAGCATTAAGGAGGGCACTTGTTGGGATGAGCACTGGTGTTATATGTAAGTGATGAATAACTAAATTCTATTCCTTAAACCATTAATACACTATATGTTGACTAACTTGGATTTAAACAAAATTTTCAAAAAAGAACAATTTCATTATCACAAGGATACCTCCTATTGTCCTTTTGTAAATACAAACACTTATTTTCCACCCCCACGCCTCCTTAATTGATGATAACCCCTATTTTCTATTTTTAGAAATTTGCCATTTTAAGAAGGTTATGTAAATGGAAAAATATAGCACATATAACCTTTATTACAAATATAAACTTTTCAGGATTAGATTTTATCACTCATGTAATTTTCTCAAGATTTATCCAAGTTGTTTTATGTAGAAATAGATTGCTAGTTTTTATTGTTCAGTAATATTCCAACAATTATAATTGTTGTTTAATTGTTTATCAATTCACCTTTGAAGGATATCTTAATTGATTCTGGTTTGGTGATAATAGAAATAAGGCTTCTATGAACACAGATTTTTATGTGAACATGAATTTTTATTTTTCTGGAATTAATGCCTAAGATTGTATTATGGTTCTGGGTTATTTGTAGCAGGATTTTTAGTGTCTTAAGAAGCTGCCAAACTCTTTCAAAATGGCTCTACCATTTTACATTCCAACCAAGAATGTTTGAGTAATTAAGCTTCATTACATCCTTGTCAGTAATTTGTGTTATTACTATTTTGTATTTTAGCCATTTTGATATATTTAATGATAATCTCACTGCAGTTTTAACTTGAGCTTCCTTAATGGCTAATAATGTTTAATATATTTTCATGTACTTATTTGCTATCTGTATACCTGTTTCAGTGAAATGTTTGTCAATGCCTTTGCCCATTCTAATTGGGTGATTGTTTTTTACTGTTGAGTTTAGAGTGTTCTTTATATATTCTAGATATTAGTCCTTAATTAGATTAGTTGTTTGGAAATATTTTTCTCTCAGTCTGTAGCTTGTTTTTGTGTTGTTTTGTTTTATTTCATTTCATTTTTTAAGATTCTTCAAAGGGTCGGGGTGCCTGGGTGGTTCAGTTGGTTAAGTGTCTGAGTTTGACTCAGGTCATGATCTTGCAGTTTGTGAGTTTGAGCCCCATGTGGGACTCTGTGCTGATAGCTCAGAGCCTGAAGCCCACTTCAGATTATGTGTTCTCCCTCCCTTTCTGCCCCTCCCCCTCTTGTGCTATGTGTCTCTCTTTCTCTCTCAAAAATAAATAAACGTTAATTTTTTTTTAAAAAAAGGTCTTTCATGGAGTAAAGGCTCTAAATGTTAATGATGGATAACATATAAGTTTTCCATTTTATAGATTGTGCTTTTGGTGTCAAGTCTGGGATCTCTTTGTCCAGCCCTAGATATTAAAGATTATCTATTTTTCTTTTAAAGTTTTATAATTTTACATTTCACATTTAAGTCCATGATATATTTTCAATTAATTTTTGTAAAAGGTGTGAGGTGTAGGTTAAGTTTCTTTCTTTATTTCTTTTTTTTTTTTGTCTTCTTTTCTCTTTTTGCATAGGGTGTCCAATTGCTCCAGTACCATTTGTTGAAAGTCCTTCCCACATTGAATTGCTCTTGTACTTGTGTCAAAAATCAATGGGCTGAACTTGGATGGATCTATTTTGGGGATTTTTTTTATGTCCCATTTCTCCATGTCTGTCTCTCTACCAGTACCACATATTATTGATTACTGGAGATAGATAGGTCTTAAAATTGAATAGATTGATTCCTTTCAATCTTTTCTTCTTGTTTTAGTTATTCTAGTTCCTTTGTTTTTTTTTTCATACAATATTAGGGTAATCTCTTTTATATTTACAATAAGTCTTGCTTGCATTTTGATAGAAATAACGTTAAGCTATACATCATTTTGAGGAAATTTGACATTTTTACTGTGTTTAAAACCTACTCTGTCAAAAACATTCCTGAAGGTCCTGTAAGCCTGCATAATCATTTATAAGTGACTTTATTTTCATCAGAAGTTGAACGCAGAGTCTAATCAAGGCAATGACACACCCAAATAAAAAGAAAACAAGATAGGAGTTAATTAGTAACATGCCAGAATATTTCAAGAGGGCAAGGTGAGTTCCAGGTACTTGACACAGAAAATTAAGAGTCTCTGAAATTCAGCTCATTCCTCTTTGGTTTCACTGACTTCTCTTTTTCCATGAATATACCAGATTTTTCTCTACTTAGGGTATTTGCATTTGTCATTCCCTAAAAAACTCTCCTCCCAGTCTCTGTGTGGCCGCTTTTCTTGCATTTAGTTAATTCAAATGCCCCTTCTGCAGTGAGGTTCTCCCTGATTACAAAATCTAAGTGACCCTACCAGTCACCATACATGAACATATTTTATTTCTTTTATAGCACTTTCACTATCTCTTTTTAATAGTAGCACTATGTCCACTGTCACCCAAAACTACTCAGTAGACCATGATTCTTTGAGAGCAGGGGTCTTGTTGGTCTTGTTGGTCTTGTTCACTATGGTATCCTCTCTGTCTAGCACCGGGCCTTACATAGAGTGGTGTGTCATTTTTTGTTGAATGAAATAAGTAGGTACTGTTTGTCTAGGCAGAAAAGACATAAGGCAATTCGAAGGGACTATATGGCTAAGTCAATTACTGGGTGGGGAAAATAATGTTTTGAGCGCCCGTGATCAAGCAGTATAAGGAGGAAAAGGGATTTGTAGTGGGAACTTTATTCCCAGTTGTGGAGGGCTCTCAAACTCTAGACTGGTGATTTGACTTTTTCCTGAGGGTGATGGGGATGCTTTTAATAAGGTTAATATAACAATATGCTCTACTTTAAAAATTAAGAGGGAACAATAGAACAAATTGGGCTAAGAACTGGGAGCTCACATAGAAGCACAACATCAGTTGGCAATAATAACTGTGATAATACTGGTGTGAGATAAGAAGACCCAGAAGGTGGTGGTATCAGCCATCATGGAAAGAAGACTCACCTTAGAGAAAACTTGAAAAGTTTAGTTTTTTTCAGCGGGGCTTGCTTAACAGTCTCATCAGTTAAGAACCACGGTACTGATGAATTTGAGAGATAATTTGCTAACTCTTCAGGTCATCTTTCTTTCATTTGTGTTTGCAAATATTTTCCTCTTGTCTCGAGATATTTTCACATGTAAAATGATTCTACCTGGGGCGCCTGGGTGGCGCAGTCGGTTAAGCGTCCGACTTCAGCCAGGTCACGATCTCGCGGTCCGTGAGTTCGAGCCCCGCGTCAGGCTCTGGGCTGATGGCTCGGAGCCTGGAGCCTGTTTCCGATTCTGTGTCTCCCTCTCTCTCTGCCCCTCCCCCGTTCATGCTCTGTCTCTCTCTGTCCCAAAAATAAATAAACGTTGAAAAAAAAATTTAAAATGATTCTACCTGACTGTTAATAAACCTGGTTCTTTCCGGTTTCATTGTATACAAAGTCATTTTCATGTTAGTAGGATTGTTTTTCCATTTTAGAACTGGCGAGAGTGTTTGTTGAATTGATCTCGAAATGGCAATTTTTTCGAAATTGAAACAAATCATGTGAACTTTATTTACTTCTAAGCACTCCACTGTGTCCTATTGAGAATATTTTGTACAGTTTGTCCTTATTCTATTTTAGTACATCATTTGACTGAAAATGGGAAATAATGCTCACTGAGGTCCCTGATCTTCTGTCCCAGGAGGTTTTGTGGCTCATTGTTCATTTTGCTCAATTTGTGCCCCTGCAGTTGTCTATGGCAGTCTTACAATGTAGGGTCAGCTTAGGATAGCAACAAAAGACTTTTCTTATAAAGACCTGCTCCTATAGCTCTTCTGTTTTACTCACGCCCCAAACACAAATTCCAAAACCATCTACCGGCATTAGGATTTCTAGGCCAGAGTCTTTTTTGCTGCGAATAATTGCCATGATTTTCAAGGACTGTTCTGTATTCTTTTCAGTCAGTTCTTAAACCTGGCAGAACCCTGCTCTTTGATACTGACTACCAAGAAGCAGTTGCTGTAGGAAAACCAAATAGTCCTGACATCTCTACTTACCAGGTTTCACTTACAGTTCATTTCAGAGTGTGACAATTAGAAGGAACAAGGAAGGGCTTTATTTTGTTTTTCCAAACTCATTTCAAGGAACACTACACACAGCCTGCCTACAGGGTTGTTTGGTTAAAGAAAATGTTTCCACTCCTATTACAGTTGCATTGTAATGGAAAATTGCTCCGGGTGCCAAGCCAACCAAGAATGTTAACATCACCAGAGAAGACCCCTGCACTTGACTACTGTACGTTTTTACTTACTTCCAATATTTCAGCCACAAGTTATAAAATGTAGCAGGCCTCTGGAAGTAGAGCTGAAGCAGTCAAGATCAATTTATCCCCACTCTGTGTTGATAGGCAACAAGATGCTTTCTGAAATGTAAGGTAAATAGTTTCACATGGGGATGAAGCAAGGCAATCCTTTAAGAATTTGGCTCACTGGCCTCAGATTCACACCTTTGCTCCGAGATTTGCTCTTGAGAGTATTTGTGATGCTTATTAAAGTTGACTTGGAAGGTTAAAAAGACCAACAGAGACACTGTCGCTTCTAGGGCTGTTTTGACATCTCTTACTGGAGTCTCCTATAAGCTAGTATTAGAGATATAATTACTTGTACATATTGCTAGCCAAATTACAGTGTACCTCTCATTCACTTCCACACTGGAGAGAATTGAAAACTTCTGGCAAGGAAATTATTATATAAGAATTTGTGTGGTACACACTAATCCAAGAAATGAATGATTCATCTTCAGTGTGCATGAAAGACACCATGTTAGTAGTCTAATACATAAGTAACAGAAATGATCTTGTACCTATATGTGGCTTTATCCAGATATATCAGCCCCTGGGATCATACATATGAATTCATAGGGATAATGTAATTATAAAACATTCATTATGGTTTTATTGTACGAAAGTGTAGAAATTACCTCCATAGTCAAAGTTTAAGGTAACCCCCCCCCCATTCAAATAAAAAGGTTTGGCTTCTCCTTTTAGAGGGATTTACAGTACTCATCAGCGGTATAGTTCACATTAGCATCCAGTGACATTGCTTTGTCTGTATATATTTCTAGCTGTCAACAGAATGTCCTGAGGCAATTGCATCCTGATTCTATAGCTATCTTCTATTCTTTTATAATACACAAGGGTCTAATTTTCCATCAGCAAAGCATGAAATCATGTAAGAATGCCACATAACCGGCATGTGCAAACAAGTAGCACTTTTTCTACACATAAAAATGCTTCATAAAATAACAGATAAATTAAATCTTCTTGTTCAAGTAAGGAGCTTGGAAATCAAGACCTTTTCTACAAAATTAGAATTTTCTGTACAGAGCTGACAGTGTCATGTAATTCAACTAAATTTGTTCACCACCTTACATGTTAATATGTGTGACCATATCATTTTTCTTTGATTTACAGTGGAACTGTTTTATATCAGGAACGTTTTATGGTTACAGATAACAGGCATGTTAACTTCATTAAGATCGGTATTTAGCAATTATCAAATTAACAGAGTGATGACTGGAGGATATGACTTGTATCCAGCTATATTAGCTTTAACACTCATTCAGCACTGTGTAGTAAAAGGACATAGGAACCAAGTGTTCTTCTTTATTTATTCATATTTTGGGTACAGTGGGACAGGCAGTCAAAGTAAACATGAATCCTCAAAAATGACATTATAAAATATACTAAACGATGCATTCAAGATTCCTCTTCCCTCTCTGGAACGTATCTAAGTTTGACAAACTGTTTGAAATTATCAATTCAATGATGCCCTTAAAAGGGCTAGCTTTGGCGTATATTTAAAATACATTCAAGACATATGTCTCTTCTGCTGTAAGAACTACAGAAAGCTCGGTTTCACATCAGCGAGATGACTGAATCTGCTTAAATTATCATTCTCTATATGCATCTCATATTTCTACAACTTCAGGGTATTTTTAAACACTTTCTACATAATGTACAATTTACTTAGCACGTGGCATTCATATGTCTAGCTGTAAAATAACTTGTTGTAATTTAAGCAAACATGTTTTAAATAAAAGGTAGCTAAGGCTTCTAATCTCTGATGTATTGAGTGCATGAAAGCTTCCATTAAAACGGATTTCCCAGGCAGCCGAAGACTGTAAAGGTTCCCCTTAAGAAATATATTAATCTATGGTTTACCCTTGTGTGTTTCAACAAAATTCTAATAAATTAGCGACTGACCAGTGTCACCAATGACGTGATGCTATTGACAAATTAGACTGTAAACAGAGGGCAGAAAAGAAAATGGTATCTACTTTTTCCTCCAAAACCCTTTTTGCTCACTTACGAGTTTCAAACATTAACAATCAGTGAATAGCGATGTTTCAAATGTTCTAAAAAATAGATTTAGTGAGTTGTAATTGACGTGGAATATACCTATGTACTTAAAGGGCACAATTTGATAAATCTTGACATATGTGCACTTTGGTGAGATTATTTTCACAGTCAAGGTGATGAACATATTCATTACCCCCAAAGTTCCCTGGTGCCCCTTTGTAACTCCTCTCTGCTATCCCTTCCTGCAGCGTCAGTGTGTTCTCAGGTGTCTGAGTACCAGAATGTTTCCCAAGTGTGCCTCTTAGATGGCATAAATAAAATGCTTTGTATAAACATTCGCTTTCTGTTGCTGTAAGTTAGTTTGCATTTTTTAAGAATTTTATATAAATCGAATCATACAGTATATACTTTTTTGGCTGGCTTCTTTTTGCATATTTTTGAGATTTATTCATGTTATAGCATATATCACCAGTTTATTCTTTTTATTGCTGTGTAGTGTTCTATTTTATGGACAGGCCACAGTTTGTTTATCTCCTCATCTGTTGTTGGACGTTGGGTTGTTTCCAGTTTAGGGCTGCTAAACAAAACTGCTCTGCAAGTTTTGTATAGACATATGCTTTCATTTTCCTTGTATAATTGCCTAAACATGGAGTAGCTGAATCATAGAGTAGGTGTGTGTTTAACTTGTAAAGAAACTACCAAGATATTTTCCAAAGTTGTTAAAACATTTTATGTTCCTGCTAGAAGGGCATGAGATTTAATTCCTCTACTTCCTGACCAATACTTGGTACGGTCATCTTTTTAATTTTAGATATTCTCATAGTGGTATAGTGGTACCCCAGTGTGATTTTAATGTGCATTTCTCTAATGGCTACGCTGAACATTTTTTTTATCTACTTATTTGTTATCCATGTATCTCTTTTTTTTTTTTAATTTTTTTTTTCAACGTTTATTTATTTTTGGGACAGAGAGAGACAGAGCATGAACGGGGGAAGGGCAGAGAGAGAGACACAGAATCGGAAACAGGCTCCAGGCTCTGAGCCATCAGCCCAGAGCCCGACGCGGGGCTCGAACTCACAGACCGCGAGATCGTGACCTGGCTGAAGTCAGACGCTTAACCGACCGCGCCACCCAGGCGCCCCTCCATGTATCTCTTTGATGAAACATCTGTTTGAATCTTTTGTCCATTTTTTTAATGGATCATTTTCTTAATTCTGAGTCTGAAGGGTTCTTTATATATTTTGGATACAAGTATTTTTATCAGTGTTGTGCCTTGTTAACATTTTGTCTCGGTTTGTGGTAATGAAGACAACTTTGGTCCAAAAGAATCATGGATGTGACTTGGAAATGCTTTTGAGGTTTAGTTCTTGGCAGGATACTAAACTCAACTTTCCTTTCAAGGGTCATTCTAATTAGGCCAACAGGCACTTTCTGCTACCTTCATATCCTGGAAAGAGTCTTGAAATGGCAGATACATTTTTCTTCACCTTTAATAAAGATGGTCAGCATCATACTTAGATCCATTTAAAAAAACGGGCAAAAGATTCAAACAGATGTTTCATCAAAAAGATATATGGGTAACAAATAAACAGATAAAAAATGTTCAACATAGTCATTAGGGAAATGCACATTAAAATCACACTGGGGTACCACTATACCACCATGAGAATACTTAAAATGATGATCATACCAAGGAGTCTTAAGACTCCTTATTTTATTTTCCCACCAAATTTTACCTTTCTATTAAAAGCTTCAGTGTCATTGTAATTTGTTGTTACCACATATGTGTCTACACTAGACTTGTGTTTTTCGGGGGGGTGCCCTGATTTTTCTAACAAAACTGTGAATCTCCAGGATCCAACCTGCCACTAGCAGGTGCTCAACAGGTTTGTAGTGAAAGAATTAAAAGGATCTCTTCTTGTCTTGCCAGTGCATGTGACAGAAATCTGACACTTTCAACTTCCTATTTGTCCCTCCAAGCAGCAGCTAAGTGGCATCAGTCCTAGCCACTGAGTAGTAACCCAAGAAGAAAGTAGTTGTCTAAAGTCCGGAAGTGGCTGTTACTGTGATCCTCATCAATAAAGAAAATTCATGTCCAACTCTTAAAGAAGTACTGAATCAGAATATAAAGTGCTATAAAATCTTTGTACCCTGAATACCAGAATTGGGCTCATCTAAGGAAGAGGAAACAATGACATTTTTGTCCTGTGTTGAAAAGCAAGTTTCTGAAGATTGCGAACATTCTCTTCCATAAAGTCTAGGAATTCTGGCAATTATCTTCACCAGTAGCCAGATTTTCCACAGCCATTGCTTTTAATTTTTTTTAGTTTTTACTATAGGATTTGTTCCATCAAATGGGCACCAACACAAATGCCCGGTGGCCTTTTTTTTTTTTAACCAAAGAAGGATGATATGAGTTGACTACTACATAGGTACCACTGCACCTGCAGTGTCCATCCTGTGGGTCGCAAATCCTCTTGAGTAGGGAGGAGTTGTGAAATGATTACAATGGATACAGTGAGCCGAAGGTCTCCCAAACATGACCCACAGATAGCATAATAAAATAATTGTGGATGTATTCATGTTCTGTTATACACTATATCCCTCAGATATATGTAAGTGCTGTTGTAATGATAAAATAAAGTTAGAAGTATCATTGAAATTGAAAGCCACTTTTTGTCACCATGTTTTTTAAACAATGCAAATGGAAGACACAACTACTATCTAATGTAAACCCTTGATTTTTTTCCCTCTAAAAGAAAGCTTTGTCCTGAAAGTAGTTGATGATCATGCATGGACATATTAAAAAGCCCATTGTTGTCTTTATCAAATGTAAAGTTGTCTCCAGATTTTAGATAATGACAAATAGCAGTGTAGCAAAGGCACCTTTGATTGGAAAAAAATACATACTGAGCATTGTTAATGGAGCTCTGGCTAATCTGGTATAAACATCATGAGATATAGACCTTTTATCTCTAGGAAAAGAATATGGCGTTTAAAGAAATAGATTAGGGGAAAAGATTAGGCATTTTAAAGAGCTAATAATTGATTCATCAATTGATGAAATAATCAACATACTGGTCAAAAATGTTAATTTAGAAAACATTATAAACCTTGGACACCAAAAATAAAACCTTGCACATCTGCCATTGAGCTTCTCATCATTTATTACTGCCCTACTTTTTCCATACATGGAAAAAAGTGTCAATGAAAAATATACTCAGGAATTATTGTAAAACCTTGGATTTTAAAGATATCAAGAATTTTAAGGTATTCTAAAAAGGGCAGAACATTTCATGAATAGGACAAAATTGAAACCCTTGACAATATCCAAGAAAATGTCCTTCAAGTTAGATGAAGAAAATAATTAATACACCCCTAAGATAAAAATAAAAGCCTAAACTATGGTGGAAACTATGCAAGCATAGTGGAAAAAAAATCAAAGCCTTGTACTGGCTTTGAAATTTAGGCTTCTCTGGTAAGTAAGACCCAATTTCAAAAGAAGACACCGTGAAAATGTTTATAGTACATAAAGGCAACATTTCAGCAGGGTAAGTCGTGTCCATCTCACTATGTTTTCCATGAAATTCCATTAGTCAGGAAAGGTAAATCCACAATTTTTTTTTCAAAGCAGATTACTCCTGTGAAGAGATTACTTCAGCTTGGATAGCAGGGGAAGTGGAATGAGAAAAAGGAAGAAATTGAAAAGGATAGTGAAGCAGGAAGAAAAGCGTGAGCTCAAATTCAAATTTGTTAAAAAGGGCCTAAAATAAATGACTCTTTCTCTTTCTAATTTTGGGTCTTTGTGTTCTAGCACTTTCATGAATTCAAACTTGTTCTTCACGTTGGAGAACCATAGAACAAGAGATGCCCTATTTACAGCCTAACGGAGGAGGGGGGGGGTCATCGAAGACACTAGATGAGCACAGCCTGATGGGAACCAAGTATTGTATCATCAGCTACACTCGGTCATTTCATTTAGACAAAGCAGAATAAAGGGATCAGTCCATTCTGAGGGCCCTTTGGACTCTTCCCCCAGTGCAATACTCACTGACCTGGTAAAGGGATCAAGGAGATTGTGACCACAGAAAAGCCATCTGCCCACTGACTGTCCAAGAGAGGAGGTTCCATCCAGGAGAGGATGGCTGTAGCATCATCCTAAGAAATCCTCAAATCCATGTGTACCCCAAGGTCATTCTGTAGCTGAATTAGTAAAACCACAACTTCAATCCTTGAAAAAGGGCACACAGCCTCAGAAAAATCAGTTGTTATTTACTTCATTAATTCATCCACACACATTGATGGAGAGCCTATTATATCACAAACCCTGTGCAGGCTCTGGGAACAAAAAGATGAATTGGACACAATTCCTGTCACTGGGATTCCCCAGATACATAAATTCTGTTGCTTGTGACTAAAGAAGAGTGATCTAATGATTGCTTTAAATAAAAGTAATCCAACCTGAAACTAATATAGCACTGTATGTTAACTATACTGGAACTAAAAGAATAAAATAAATAAAATAAATAAAGTAATCCAACAGCCCTTAGAAGCTTGCTCTTGGGAACGGAGACAAATCTTTCTTCTTGGCTTGTTATTTTTGCTTTCAGACAACCTCTTATTCCACAGAATTGTTGCTTTACAGAGGCATGATTTGAACTGCAGACCACCAAGTTCTTGTCACAAGAACTTTGTTACATGAAAGCCCACTGACACACTGCTAAATATTAGTCTATTCTTCTCCCTCCAGATAGGGTATCACTGGCAAATGAGAACCAATTGTACTTTCAAAAACTTCAATATAAGAAATTCCAAAATGACCCTGAGTAAACGTCTCTAATTCTAACCTAGACAGGAAATTTCTGGCAACCCTCATCTCATGTTTCAGTTAAGCCTTCTTCCTTCTGACCATATGGCCTTCAAACAGTAAATCATTCTCCATAATTTATTGTGTCCTTAAAAACAATATTATTGTGGCTGCATAAAGTGGAGTATTTATTGTGCCCCATGCCAAATGCGATGATAACTAGCATCTCTCTGCAATACTGAATAACCTGAGATTATCTCGGAATTCAAGTGTATTCCTTTACCAGTTGAGTATTTCAATTTCAGAGAAAGGGGATTTAGCCTTTTCATAATGAAAAAAAAAAAAGAAAGAAAATAGAACTGAGCATTTCAAATGCCTAGGTAGCTTCCATAATTTCTAGAAGATATTTTTCAAAATTCTGTGTATAATGTTAGGATTAGCAAACAGAAATTTAATACTTTGTGAATTTGATGTTAACTGTAATAAAAAAAAATGGTTCAGTTTCACCCTACAGGTTCAAAAAGAATATTACAAAATGAGTTTGTTTCCTTTTTTAAACCACTTGATAAATTTGCAGAAAGTATCAAAACAAACCCCCAGTCCTAAAGTTCAAAGAATTGACTCTAAAAATAATTCATGTGACTTAAAAATACATTGTTTCAAATAACTTGGGGTAGGGGTGATTCTGGTAAAAAAAAAAAAAACCTCACATTTATTATGTGAGTTGTTATTTTTGAAAACCAAAAGTACTGTTATAAGTACAAATAATTCCCAGGAAAACTGTTTGCTCATATAAGTATCTTTTTAAAGCTACCTTAATGATTGCCTTGCAAAGTTGATTGTTATCGTCATTCCCAAGGAGTCTGACATTTTATCAATATCACAGCATTTTCAAGGAACATAGGAAATAGCAGCATGCCACTTCCAAGGATCTTTATTAAGCAGAGAATCAAACTGACAATTACATCAACAACGTAAGCAAGTGCTCGTATCTGATTCGGTCTGGTCAAACTGTTCTGAGTGTTTATAAACTGTAGATTCAGAACAGATGTATGCATATCTTCATAATTTACCATTTTAGAGATGTGATGCTCTTTCCCTTGTAACATTCTAAAATCTCATGACAAGGTTTTTATTATATGCAAATTAGTAGCATTTGATTAGGTCCTGAGGCAGCTTCACCTGGGTGTTCAGAGGAATAGCAATGGGAAGTGAGGAAGAATATTTCATCACTGAAGTGTGTTTTCCCTTGGGGGACACCACCATTTGATTTTGACATTTATTTGTCCTGTGCTATAAAGGACAAAACTACAATTACACTTTTTTTCTCTACTGTGCAGTGGGCACGGTGTCAGAAAAAATTAAATCAAAGATAGTATGTTTGCACACAAAACAAGCTCTAAAACCAAACTTATTGAACAAACCTCCAGTTACAATCAGAGCGCATTAAAAAAACACTGGTGGACTAATGCACAATGCTGCGTGTGTACAGAAAACATCTGTGCGAACTCAACCCAAAGAAATAGATGGCATCAATTGCAAGAACATTGTCTTGGCTCTTACAGTATAAAAACTATGGATTCAGTACTTGCTTACTGAGTTCCTGTTTGCCTTATTCGATTTTTAGAATCCTGAAACAAAGGTGTTGTCTGAAAGTTAATTTGGTTGCTATGTCAGTGAATAATGTCGGCCAAAATAAGTTTTGCTTCGTTTTACATGTTTTGTAATTGATTTTAAATTTGAATTCTGTAGCACTTGGCTTTCCTCAGTCTTAAAATAATTTGTAACCACATGAATAGTTGCACTCACCTTTTTCACAGTCAGACTTCATCATATTGAAAGTTTTTGAAAATATATTTTCTTTGCCCATTGATCAAAATACACATGCCTTTGCAAATGATTATTCTTCACAAGAAATACAAGGAAAATGGGTCACCTGGCTGGCTCAGTCGGTAGGGCATGCAACTCTTGATCTCAGGGTTGTGAATTCGAACACTACATTGGGCGTAGAAATTCCACAAAAATAAAATGTTTTAAAAAAAGAGAGAAAGAAATACACGAAAAGAAGCTGAGGATAGCCAATGACTATTGTAACTTATTCCTAAGGATGGAGTTAGTACTCATTCCCTCATTATTCTTACGTCTAGCAATTATAAACAATTCAGTAGAGTCAACAAATTAAAACTTCCCTGAGATGTTCTACATTTCATTTCTTCCCAAATCCATGTTTCTCTCTAATATGTCTCTTTAACCAAAGAAAATAGTTAGCATATTGTTCTTCAGACAGACAAGTAAAACTAAAATTACCTAGACCCCCCAAAATAATTAGAATCGACGCATTTCTATGAATTTCAAGAAATATTACCTTTTTCCTTCATGCTTTATATATCTGCATTGTGTGTTTTTCTAAACATCAGAAATCCAAATATAAATAATTAGTATGTATCTGGCCCATGAAAAGATGGCTGTGATGCCCAGAGTGTCAAAGAGAAGACTGCAGCAGTAGTAAGTGCTAATAGTAAAAAGATGAGATAAAAATCCTCTCTAATTAAGGCAATCTTAAGTCATGAATGATGTAGCTATTATGAATTATTAAGGATGGTCCCAGTAATTTAACCAAAAATAATCCTCTTACTATATTCCCAAAAGCCAAGTATTCAAATAATTTAAAGCTTTGAAATCTTCCCTTTACTTTGAAGGGAAACAAAATTAAATTACCTTTTTAAAAGGCCAAATGTTGAACCATAAACTCCTTTTTTTTAATCCTGAAAAGGATCCCTTGTTTAGTTTTAATTGGAAATATTTGTAACAAAATTTAAAATCATTAATATGATTAAAAGGAACATTTTAGGTAATGAATTAAACAGGAAGCCAGGCAAGTCTTTATTTTTTATTTGATTTTCCCACTCCGGTGGAGTAAGCCACTCTGTCATGCATTTCCTAGAATGGTTCTGAAGAGGGAAAGCCAAAAAGTAGGAATTAAAGGATACCTGGTCCAGATATTTACCAATTAATTTCTAGATGGATGATCAAAGATTTTTTAGATTAACTCCTGAAGTCCAAGTACAGTTCTCACACAACTGCTGTCCCACAAAAGAGCCGGCCCTCTCTTTACTAAGGAAGCTTTGTGTTTTTGTTGTTGTTTTTAGGACCACGTGGTTCATCTTACTTCTCGCTAGGCTTAATGCATTTGGAAATTGACTTCAGCTAATGAGGCAGAAGAGTAAGTGGCCAGCGAGTCAGCAGTGCTCTATGGGATTACGAATATGACAAAGCTGCATGAAGAGGCAAGTACAGTACCAATGAAAGATGCTTTTATTCTAAATTTAAGAGATCTAAAAGATGTTGAGGAGAGGTTGGGAGTCAAGAGGGAACCAAATCCATGCCACGTAAGGTGGTGAATATGCATAATTTGAACTTTATCTCCCCTGTGAGGCCATAAACTTCTCATGAGCGGAGAAACATCTTACACCCCCTGCAGTGTTTTAGAGCATGCATGGCGGTGATAACCGATCCATGGCCCGGGGCCACTCAGAGCGCTTCAGAACATCATGCTTATGAGACCCTTGAAACGAGCTTAAAGAAAGAAAGAAAAAAAAAAAAAACCTAATTGTCATTAAAAATTGTATTGATGTTATGACTAGAATCTCAGTAATATCTTCTCCCTTGGGAAGCTGAGAAATAGGATGATGCAGGGAAACACACGCCCACATGTAACAAAGTAGCGGGATGGACAAAAAGGAACTGAAACCAGCATTAATATCTTAAAGAAAATACAGCCTTGGCCCTTTTCTCAACGCTACCTTTCTTACTCATTTTACCTTTGATCAGATTCACCACAGTTGACAGGGGAGGCACTCGCCGACTTCCAGCTGAGGAGAATTGATCAAGCACACAAATGCCCTTTATTCCTGACCAGGTGCTACTTAAAGTGTTTACTTAAGAATCAGACAATTTCCTTAAGGAAATCATGCACATTCCATACTAATCCTGGTTCCTGCCCCAGTTGGGCTGGGGGACACGGCCCAGACTTGCAGAGGGAAAAGCCATTGCAGCAGTGGCCCTGTGTGAACACTAAGTGGGTGCCTGTCCCCACAGGGTACGTGGTGCTACACCAACCACAGGAGCATTCAACCAAGTTGGAGGTTAGGGGAAGATCTGTGCCTGTGTTAAATGTCATCCCTAACTATACCTGTAGAAGAGTAAGCATACAATCTGCATACTCAACTGAAGACTTGTGGAAAGAATTAGAAGTGCATTCCACTAGGGGCGCCTGGGTGGCTCAGTCGGTTAAGCGTCCGACTTCGGCCTGGGTCACGATCTCGTGGTCCGTGAGTTTGAGCCCCGCGTCGGGCTCTGGGTTGATGGCTCAGAGCCTGGAGCCTGCTTCTGATTCTGTCTCCCTCTCTCTCTGCCCCTCCCCCATTCATGCTCTGTGTCTCTCTGTCTCAAAAATAAATAAACGTTAAAAAAAAATTTTAGAAGTGCATTCCACAAAAAGTACATAACCCACTGAGAGCCAGGTAAATTGTCTTACAAGCTTCAAATGATTTGCCTTTTCAAAAACATCAAAACACCGATTGACTTTTCAAGCAAACCATTCTGTTGTGAATTTGCAAATAGTGTCTCAATTTCACCATTCCATTCACTAGTTGCATATGTCTCAAGAAAACATAACCCATTGGGGCACCAGGGTGGCTCAGTCGGTTAAGTGTCCATCTCTTGATTTCAGCTCAGGTCATGATATCATGTTTCATGAGATAGAGCCCCACATTGCTCTGTGTGAACAGGATGGAGCCTGCTTGGGATTCTTTCCCTCTCTGTCTACCCCTCCCCCACTCACTCTCTCTTCCTCTTCCTCTCTCTCTCTCTCTCTCTCTCTCTCTCAAAAGTAAAAAAGAAAAGAAAACATAATCTATCAATTATGACAAAAATATGTTACCCCAGTAACTAAAAGTTTTTTAAATGATAAACTGTTTTCATATTAAAACAAGCATAGAAACTTAAAGGGGGTCTTTTCCTCCATATTTTTCTTTAGATACCTTATATAATACAAGCATGTACAGAGACACCTGAGTGGCTCAGTCGGTTAAGCATCCAATTTGGCTCAGGTCATGATCTCGCGGTTCATGAGTTTGAGCCCCATGTCGGGCTCTGTGGTAACACCTCAGAGTCTGGAGCCTGCCTCAGATTGTGTGTGTCCCTCTCCTTCTCTGCCCCTCCCCCACTCACACTCTGTCTCTCAAAAATAAATAAACATTAAAAATATTTTAATATAGGCATGCACAGAAAAATGAAGGGAATTGGTTAATCAGCTTAAAAATAAAATGTGAATGGCTGTTCCTTCTTTTTTAAGTCTTTAGCAATAAAAACCGTTCAAAGATATCATGTATTGGTTTGCTCTGAAAGGCATTATGATGAAAAGATTGGAACAATGTTAGATATTGCAGATGGGGATTTTGTAAAATAAAAGAGAAAAACTTGGTGTAAGTTTATTAAATATTTGTTGAGCTACAGTAATACGGTGGGCATTGTGGAACATTTAAATGTGGTTCCTGGCCTTGTTTTCGTATTATCTTCTTTGGGTTTTTTTGTTAACAGATCTGACTAGCTCCTGCAGCTTTGAAAAAGAATTTAAAGCCCATAAATTTCACAAATCCTAAGCAAGAAGCATATATTAGTTCTTCAAAGCATATTGGTATATTTTTTAACTGCGGATTTTAGCTTTCATGTGATAAAAGTTTTAGTGATTTCCTTACCATGTCTTGTTAAGGCTTAAGTTCCTCATTTACATATTTGATGTCTCTCAGGAGACAGACAAGCTTCAAGTTAATTATCTATGTAGCTGTAAGAACTCTTGTTTCCTGGTTAAGAACTCTCCAAAAGAAAACTAATAGTTATTAAATGTTACACTGAGTCACCAAAAGTAATCAGGGTACACAATGAGAGGCACTAAACAGACACTTAAATTTAATAAAAACCTCAACTTTTTATAAGATAAATGAAATATAAATCAATTAAATCTCTTACGGTAATTTTCAGAGAAAACAGCCAGCAGACACCAAACAGCTCAAATCTCTGCTCTAGAAAGTGATTAGGCACTGCTGGAGGCTTGAGGAAATTACTGTAAAATTCTGTATATAGACCCAGTGAACTCAGATTTGTAATAGAATTGTAATTAAAGAAATGCCATATCAAAAGAAATTTTAGTATTTCCTCCACTGAATGGTGTTTGTTTGCATGTATGTGCACTCACATGTACATGCATGCATGTAGATATATGTAGATGTTCCATATGTACATGTATGCTTTATACTGTTCATAAACATATGCTTTATTGTATATAATGACTAAATAATATATGTACACAGAAATGATAATCTTTGAATCTGAACGTCTATTAAGGAGCAGTTTCATGGAATGATAACAAGTAAGAGAAGAAAGAAGGGCAAGCATAAGATAGACTTGAGTTGCAGTTGGGAAATTGGAACCACAGCTATCAGGTGAGTTAATTAATCTGGGTATCGTTCAGTAAATGAAAGTGTGCCATCTATTTCACAAGGGCCCATTGTGTCTTGCATGTGAAACAAATTTACCCTGTTTGATTAAGGATTACTGATTGCCTCCAATTTATTATATGTATCCTATAATTAAGTCACAATGAGTTCGAATGAAATGGGGATGGTCTCCTCCACAAAGAAGACAACAAGCTCATTCTAGGAAGACCTTGGGGGTCATTCAAGAAGCAATTAAATGTTCTCCAGGGTGCATTAGAAGGAAAAGAGCCTGGTGGGCTGAACGGCCTCTCCTTATATTCCAGCCTTCTCAATATTCTCCTGCTTCTATGGAGACAAATGAAACTATGTCATAAAATAACTCAAGGCACTATCGGCAAGGAAAACAATGCTGTCTGCTCTTATATTAAGAAAAACATTGCCAAGAAAATATACTACAAAGAAGAAAAGAAAGGTGTGTGAGCCAAAGTGACACCCCATGTCAGAATCTGTTTAAGGGGGGATGGGGAGGTCTAAACAAATCAATGCACTCTGGAATAGTGTGAGTGATCTTTGAGAAATATACATCAATTATTTTTTGTGTGCAGGTAGCAAATACCTAGTATAAAATCTTTTTGGCAAGTGAGATTCAATGAAAAGGGCCAAGATCAGTATGTGTTGTGCCTACAGATATATTTCTCCATATTTTAGAAATGTTCTTAACAGTGGACACTACAAAAGAGAAAACAGTGGACACTACAATACAGGAGACTTGTTAAAAATGGCAAGGGAGACATTATTCAAGATACTGAATTATTATATTTCTGGGAGATTTACATCTCAAAGGGCAGAGAAAGAATTTACAATTGCAAGGTTTTTTGTTTTTGTTTTTGTTTTTTAAGCAAATGCTCTAAGAGAAGAGAAATCAGCAAGAAACCTAGCTAAAGTCCAGGCAAGCTTGAGACCATTCCAGTCAGTAAACTATTCTGAAATTAGGATGAGAAGATCTCACACAGAATTGGAAGCATCCCTGCTTGAACCACCCCCTTCATAAATGTGTCTCTTTGGGAAACACATGCACTAAAACGTGATAGCCTGCAAAGAGTTAATATGAAAATTTAGACTACTGTAGGAACTAAAATATAATTAGAAAATTAGTTTTCGCACATTAAAACAGTTGATTCTGTTTACATATAAATCAAATTTGAAAATCTTACCAACTAATAAGTGACCCAGAAGTTACAAAGACTTTTCTGTTTTCAGCATAGACCCAGAAGGGGCACACTTGTACATAGAAACCACATGTTGTAATGGAAAACTAAGTTGCAAATGGAATCTGAAGAACTCAGCCCAAATCTCAGCCACGTAAGTCATTTGTTCCATAGACCTGGGAAGATTGTTTATCCTCTCTGAGCTTTATTTTTCTCATCTTCAAGGAAAGATAGAAGCCGCCCTGCTTCCCACACTGTAGCTGAGAGAATGCCTGAAAACATGTAAAATGTGGAATCAAAAGGGATACCAGAGAGAAAAGTAGAGGTCAGGTTAGAATGGACCTAAAAGATGTATTTAGGAATTTTTTCATAAAACCTAAAAGCAATAGGAAACCATTGGAAGGTTATCAAGCAAGAAAAGTGGCATAGTATCATCTTCATTTGCAAACAGACTGTTGGCTGTGTGGAGAATGGTTTAGCTGAGCATAATACCAGGGACAACAGAGTATTTCGGTCTGGGGGGCAGACCCAAGGGTGGTAAGTACTAAAGCTGAAGCAATTTGGAAGTTCTCTTTAAGACAACGAATACAATATTCCAAGACCAGGGCATTTACAAAGCCTGTGATAGAACAAAACCCCGATGTTGAAGCGTCATTAGCTTAGCAGTAAATTGGCCTCTCTGAAGGCTCTTGAAGTAACAATATGGACTTGATAGTGGTAAACTGATCCAAGATTCTTAAAGTGAAGATGAGGATATTGGGCAGATTCAAGAGATGGAAAGGGGCAGAATTAGTAGGACATGATGCCCAATTATGTCAAGAGTAAGAGAGAAGGAGTCAAGATGCCTGGGTTTCTGGCTGAGCGGATTCAGACTTGTAGGTGACGGGATCGGCCTCAGGAAGAAGAGATCACCTCTTCTCTTACACCAGAAGGGGAAAAGGAAGCTTAAGTGTGGATGTACGGATGAGGATTTTGTTGGCATGTTAAAGGGTTCCCACACCTGAGGGTGAAGCAAGTTGCAGTACAAGAGGGCACAGTGTCAGAAAAGAAGGAGAAAGCAGCATTGTCAGTGCTGCAGAGAAGACAAGGAAGGGGAGGGCTTACAAATGTCTTTTGGATGAACAACTTTGTGAAAGAGCAGATTCACAAGGCGGTAGGAGTGAAAGGGGGATGACAGAAGGTGTGGATGAGGAAGTGAATACAACATAGAATGAGGACACGCAACTCTCCGGAGAATTCTGGTGGGGCAAAGAAGAGTGACAGAGCCACAGTTAGAGAGGAATGTGGGGTTGAGGAGGCATAGAGACAGAAGAAGTGATGATAACTAGGTGAGCAGGTGGGAGACTGAAGATATAGGAGAGACTAGTCATCTGAAGAGCAGCTTCATATGAAAGGATGAGACTCAAAGCACCATGAACAGGGTAGTTCTCAAGTAAAAAGTGTATCTCTTCTGATACAACAGGAGATAAAGAGGAAATAATGGTTTGCTGGCTTGGGAAAGAAAGGTAAGAGAGTTCCTTTTCTTTTTTTAAAGTTTATTTTGAAAGAGAACACGTGCGCATGCACACAAGTCGGAGAGAGACAGAGAGAGGGAGAGAGAGAATCCCAAGCAGGCTCCACGCTGTCAGGGCAGAGACTGACATGGGGTCAAACTGACAAACTGTGACATCATGTCCTGAGCTGATGCCAAGAGTTGGCACTTAACCAACTGAGCCACCCAGGTGCCCCCCTTTTTATTTTTTCTTTCTCTTTTCCTATGAAGCTAGAAGCAAACTCATCTGCCAAAAATGAGAATGTGGAAGTGAGGGTGGGGCCAACAGAAGTCAGAAGCTAGTGAAGAAGATTTGAAATAGGCACCACGGGAAATAGAGGGAAGCTAAACAGGGGCACCAGAAGAAATGCTGGCAGCATTGATGACTAAGGGACATTAGGAAACATGAATTTTGGTGGCAACAGTCCATGAAGTTGTGTGTGTGTGTGTGTGTGTGTGTGTGTGTGTGTGTGTGTGTGTGTGTGTGTGTTTCTAACAGTTCACCAATTAATGTGCCATTATGAAGAAAGTACCTGACTGTATTGATCCAGTGTTGGAATTTTACCAGGTAGATGAGACAAAAAGACAATGGGTTAAGGATTCTAGAGATACAGACAGCAGTGTAGTTAAAATAATGGACTATGGTATCCAGTCAGGATGGGGAAGAAGGTAAAGGGAAGAAGGTAAAGGTGTAGGCTGATACCAGGAAAACTAATAGAGCAGTGAAAAGATTGGATGTCCCTAAGCAAGTAAAAGTTGAAAAGAGCATTAGTAATTGGATGAAGAGTTAGAAGGGCAGTCAAGTTGTAATTAAAGGTGGAATGTTTTAATGTGTTCTTTCAGAGGAGTCATTGCAAGTGATTCCAGTGCCCAGAATGCAGTCATAAATTGTGTATCTGAAATAAACTGGACAAAAAGGCCATTGTAATGAAGACATAGAGAAAATGATATAATTGTTGGGTTAAACATCAATATGAACAGCAAAGTTATGGTGGATGATGGAAGGAGCTGGATTAAGAAGGGAAATTTGTAGTTAGGGCGCCTAGGTGGCTCAGTCGGTTGAGTGTCCGACTTCGGCTCAGGTCGTGATCTCACAGTTTGTGAGTTTGAGCCCCGCGTCGGGCTCTGTGCTGACAGCTCAGAGCCTGGAGCCTGCTTCGGATTCTGTGTCTCCCTCTCTCTCTGCCCCTAACCCACTCACATTCTGTCTCTGTCTCTCTCAAAAATAAATAGACATTAAAAAAAAAAAGAAGAAGAAGGGAAAGTAGTAAATCAGGTCGAAACACCTGACTGGCTGGTCATCTTAGGTTGGTAGAGGAAATAAAGAACTTCAAAGGACTGAGTGTTTTCATTTGAGACAAAAAGATCCAAAAGGGGTACTGGGCAGGGAGGAGGGTGTTACCCAACCCTAAGGTATGTAGTGTATGAGGGAATGAGAAATCTCAGTGTTATGAGCCACCTTGGAAACAGTATCTGTAACACACTTCTAGGTCTCTTGTGATCAGGAAGGAAAAAAAAAAGTTATATGAAGGGTTTGAGGATGCAGGGAGTAACTGAGGACTCAGGTGGCACACTGAAAAGTCCAGAAGGATGCTGCAGTGGAAAGCAGTAAGGCAAGGTGAGGCACAAAGCAGTCTGGGATGAAGATTCCAGAGACAGAGAAAAGGGTTTCAATTTAAGAGAATCTAGTGACAGCAGGGAGACGAGGCATGGCGTGTTTCTTTTTGCCCCAATTTTTCTGATAAAAAACCCCATGGGCGGGCAGACAATGGGCTAATCCCAAAGGCATTTACACAGATCATCTCCAGTAGAAGGGACAGAAAACAGAGAAATAAATCGGGTTCCTGGAAAAGGGGGGTGACAGGGAATCAAGGGTGGATTTTATGTGTTCACAGTTTTGCTTAGGAGGGGCCCTGCTTGTCATCTCTACACAGCTTTGTTAAGTCTTTCTGTGGCTCAAATAATAAACAGAATGACTCTCTTTGATTTATGTGTATTTTAAAAATCAGGCTTTCATACGTTAGATCTAAAATAGAAAACAAGAAATGTCCAGTTATTTGACCTTGTTATGCAAGCTTTGGTCTTCGGCAGCACACTCACTGTCGGGAACCTCTTACATGAACTCACCCATTCAAGTCACCCTGGCCTGGCCTGTTTCCAGAGCACATTATTAACTTTTGTGCCTCTGTTTCTTTGTTCCTTGTCTAGAATATTCCTTATCTTCTCTCTCTTTACCCAAGCCCTACCTTCCATCTGGGTCAGGCGTTAGCACCTACTCATCCAAAAACGCTTTTCTGAGGACCAGCCCTTGGAGATTTTTCCAAACTCCGAAGATGTGATGATTTATACGCTTGTGATTGATACAAACAGATGTAATGATCCACACAGATGTTCCTTTGTCTTGTTATTTTATCATCAGTGAGTGTGCACCGCCTCTCCAGACTGTAAGCGCCCCGAGGGCAAGGACCTTACTTAACCTGTGCTGATTTGCATCCTTGCTTCCCAGCAAGACGCTTTCCCACTACAGAGCTGCAATTAGATGACTGTGTTGCAAGACAACCTCTACTTGTGAATTTAGTCAGAAAAGCCTGAACTAAATAAAGGAGACCTCTCCGGGAGGAATTTCAGGTTTCATAACAAGCTGGTGAAACATTTATGAACAGAGTAGCTTTTCTACACCCCTTAAATTATACAAGTTAGGTATAGGACCAGCCCTGGCAGAAGAGGGGTTATTAAAAATATATATTTAAACATAAGAATAGTTATGGGATATTATTCTTTTTAAAAAAAAGTCTTGGGAACAGAACCCCTATTAAGAAAATAACCAGGTTAGTAGTGAAGGATTTGTTTGAGTGATGCCGTGTATGTTTACAAGACTAATGACGTCTGAAGAATTGATCCTAATAACGGAATAGAATTTGCTTTTTATCCTGAGATGTCCTTTGAACAGCTGTCTCACATCAGAGTGCACATCTGTGCTTACAAAAGGGGAAAAAATCAAAGAGCAGACAAGTAAAGAGGCCACCAGTGTAGTCATGAGCACTTTCTGTTAGGCAGCTGCGGCTGGACCTCTCTCCCTGGAAGGTAAGGAGGGGGTTGCGCGGCTAGCTTGGGAGGTCACTGTATCAGCTCCCTATTCCTCTCCCGGGGCTCTCCTACCTGGTCTCTAGCTATTTCAGGAATGACAGTTGCACGAAAGAAGCCATCTCCCCAGAAGACAGAGGTCACGTGAGCTGTGCAGATATTTTTTTTCCTCTACATCCTCTGTACCTTTCTTCAGGGCATAGTCTAATGCTCCCGATAAATGCTCCGCCCAGACCTTACACCCAAGGTGACATGTAGGATCAAAAATAAATAAATATGTAAGAATCCAAGAAATTTAGCAGCGAATTAGCATCTAAAATTGGGAAATAGGTTGTTTCCTCTGGGGCCGTATCCTCTGAGTTTTTTGACACAAATTTCAGGCAATAAAAAAATAAATGGAAACGAATAGGGCTTAATTTATAAATTAGGTTAATTTAAGAACCAAAAGAGACAACAAATGCACAAAAAATTGAAATGTAGAGCAAAAAAAAAAAATGCTTGGGGTTTCTATGAAGCCACAACTTTAATACTGCAACAATTCTGAAATGTTACTTGTTTTACTATTTGAAAGGCACAAAAAGAAAGGGGCTAGGAAGGAATGGAAAAATTTTGAAAATAATAATGCTATTCACACAACAGGGAATGCACTTAAACTCCTGCACTGTAACAAGATTGCTATGATCCAAGCAAATACACACACTTCCCCTAAGAACTTTGCTCTGAGGCTGTCTGTCTGAATGTACTACACAGTGTCTTCTCCTCTCTGGCTACTGTCACAGAATCAGATCAAGAATTATGAACATTTCTCAAAAGTTTATTTTCCTTCCTCTTTCAAGAAAGCAGAAGCATCTTTAAAAATCTTGCTCACATTTCAGTTCTGTAAATCTAAATTCAAGTTAAAAATGAAAAAATAAAAAGTTTTACTGACACTGGGGTATGCTTTTTGTCCAAAGGCTGAATTTGGTTTACTACATCATGGAAGTGTCCAGATCTCTCTCACTTGAAGAAAGGCTGTAGCATCTACTGAAGTTCAATAAGATCATGTTGTCTTGTGAAAAACTGGTGGAGAAAATGTAAGGTCTGTAAAAGAAAGTGTAAGTGAAAATCTTTGTGACTTTGGAATGAGAAAGTGCTTCTTAATCAAGGTCCAAAAAGGTCAGCAAGATGAAGACTAAACCAAAATTTGGGATTTCTGTTCATCAGTTACCATAGACTAATGGTTGAAAGGACCAGGAAAGTTGAAAGTTTTCAAAAACAAAACTTGACTAGGGATTAATATCTACATTCTAAAAGAAACTTCCATAAAAGACAAGGAAAAGACAGGAAACCTGACAGCAAAACGAAGGAGCAAAAGACAGGAAGAGGAATTCATGGATGGGAACATAAACAGCCAACAAGTATTTGTAAAGATGCTCTATCTGACTAATTACCAGAAAACAAATGCAAATTAAAGTACCACTTCATATTTGGCAGATTTATAAAAACTTAGAAGTTGAGTAATACCATGAGTTAGCCAAAATGTGGAAAGAAAACTAGTACAGTCATTCTGAAGAACAATCTGGCAGCGCTTAGTGAAAATTGAGTGGTATAGCCAATGACCCAGCAATCCTTCTCCAGGCATATCCCTGGAGAACCTCTCACACAATTGCTTAAGGGGACATTTAGAAGAACATGTGACATTAGTGGTGGTGGCAGAGTTTGAATCAAATAAGATCACTAACAGACTAGATAGATAAAACATGGTGAATGCACACTGAAAAATGTTATGCCTTGCTTAGAAGCAATGAACTAGAAATGCAAATAGCAAACTTGGATAGATCTTTGAAACATAGTGCTGAGAACAGAGAAACAATATAAGATCTTCGGTATCATGCTGCCTATGCTAGTTAAGAAATGCATAAATACATAGAATATAGTGTATAAAAGAGAAAAAGGAAAGTCTATGGGGATGAACAAGGGGCTTTTAAAAATTCAGAACTTAAATGTTGTAAATTATAATTAGAGTTAGGTCCATGTTTAATCTTAAAACAACATAGTGATCATTATAGTGAATAACATTCCCTACTTTGTAGTTATGGGTGGAAAAGTAAACTATCAGTTCCCAGAGTGCATTCTATATCAAAGGAGGATCCACAGCTCTGTAGACCAGGATTCCTTGGGTCTCACCCTTCTCAATTATGCTGCAAGAAAACACAGACCAGGGGTGATCTGAATCAGGGACAAGATGCTATGGGTTGGATGGAAGCTTTTACCCCGGTGTCCTCCCAAAATTTATCATCCCAAATTTTTTTGATAAAATTAGTAAAACTTACTAATACCCATCATAAATAAAGTCTGTAATGTAAGAGTCATATCATGTTATAAAAAATATCTCCGTAGTGGAAAAGCTTTTCACAGCTGATAACTAATCATATAACAAAATTTATTAAAATGTATTAAACTTTTGTAAACATAAGCCAACATAGTCTATATTGTAAACAGACATGCCATGAAGTAGAAAGAGGTTCTGCCCTTGAGAATTTCAAAATGCAATAAGAAAAATTAAACACATAAAAGGATAAGAGAGAGATCACATATGAGAAAGCATTTAAATAAATACAATATAATCCTGTAGTGCATATTATGTTGACTACAATACAATGAAATTCCTTCTATAAATCAATCAGCTACATAGAAATAGAGCTGCTTTTATGATTCTGTCCCATACTTTATGTACTTTATGTATTCCAAAGAGATACTTGAGGTTAAGAAAGAAGTCTGAAGCAGCATTCAAGTTCATTCATACAAAGTGAGGTAAAAGTTGATATAAATTTGGAAAATAAGAGGTATAATAAAATTTAATAAGAAATTTCCCTTGAACATTAGTGCTTAAGGTAAATTAAATTAAAATTTTAATTATAAGAGGAAGAGAAAGTAGAAGGTGTCATTATAGATTCTGAAGAGGATTCAAGATATTTTAAGGTTGATGCTATTGCTTCCTGATATTGTCTAATCTCACTACAAAAGATAAAACTTTCATTTTATTTAATGAAGATATTTCATTAGTTCTATTCTTGTACTTGCTTGACTTGACCGGGGGATCATATGGGATTCCCAGCTAGCAAAAAGAAGAGAGAATCAAAGTAAGAGAGATGAAGTTTTTCGATGGCAATAACTGAGAAAAATCCAAAGGAAAAAGAAATGAAGACACTGCAAGTGGTAGGAGGCAGAGGAGTTTTAGAGAGTAATTCTCTGAGTCAAAAGGTCCTGAGTCAAACCCTTGCTTTCTGGTGGGTAGAACTCGGGCAAGGTATTTACGGCTCCACCTCGTCCCTAGTCCTATAGTGGATATTTCTAGAAGATGAGATGGGGATAAAGACTTTCTTTTTTACTTCATCCTTTTTTGTACCTCTGTACTGTTATTTTATATGTATGCAGTGTTACTTGGTATTTATAGGTACGTATACTTATATCAGATAAAATGAGCATGGGCCATTTTATGTCAAAAATAACTTACTTTAAAATACATTTATTTGCTTTAAAATCAAGAAGAAACAATAAATAATACGCAAATTAGAATTAGAAAGTAATTAGAACTTAATTATGAAATAGTTGACAAATATACAGAATTGACACGAAAGGACTTTCAGAAACTAGGTTGTAACTAGTGTGGTTTTTTTTGTTTGTTTTTGTTTTGTTTTGTTTTTTGCTTTTTTGGTTGGTGTTGGTGGTGGTCACAGTTTTTGCATGAGGAAGGAAAACATGGTTAAACAGTTTGTGTACTGCACAAAAAGTCTCAGCCAAGGCAACAGGGCAGCTGGATCCAGCCCAGATTCCCCTGGCCAGTCTGAATATATCCCCTATCTTTAATGGAGTACATTTTCTAATTCATTCATAAGTAGCCCAGAGTGCCATTATGGTGCACTGATCCTGTTTCCCACTTAAGTTCCAGAAGAGGTTTTAAAAATCCTCTTTTTTTCCTAAAGAGCCAAGAACCACTTAGCCAGAAAAATACCCTCTGTTGCTAAAGAGCAGACATTGAATCTGGTGATATGAACAAAGGGATAGTTTCTTCCATACTGTGGTTCGTGGGGGGAAAAGTGACATGAAATTGGCTGGGCTCGTGGATGCTTCAGTACATCACCTCTGTAACATCTCAGCCTCAGTTTCACTGTTGACCACAGGTTATCGAATTATACCTTAGATTCTTACTCTGTGGGCAGGGACAGCAACCACTTTCACCTGTTGGAAGATGTGACTGTCAGTGAACTAATATTCCAAAACAAGATTCCCTGCCAATCCCAGTTGCCAGTACTGTTCTCAAAAGTAACTGATAACACTAGAAAGTAACAACTAGTAAGTTGTCACTAGTAAGTAACACTCTTGGACGGATGATACCATTTGTCAAAATGAATTTATAATTTTGTCCTCTCAGTGTTTTAAATATTTGTTGGACCTTGGTTCTAAGTATGAACTCTGAATCCTGCTTCCTCTTGATCAGAACAGTGACCCTGGGCTCAGTGGTAAATTTTGAATTCATCTAAAGTAAATGATAAAGTTCCATTCTTTCCATATTGGTGTATTATTGAGTATTTCTATATTATATTTACATATCTCCAATGTAGAGTATATGTAATTATTTTAAACAGAATATTTAATCAATCCAGATAGGACACTCCCTTATAGAGCATGAGTTAATGTATTGGTATTTGCTTTCTTTTTCCTAAAAGCTCCTGGTCATTAAGAACTAGGGGCATCTGGGTGGCTCCGTTGGTTAAGCATCCAGTTTCGGCTCAGGTCATGATCTCGTGGGTCACAGGTTCAAGCCCCATGTCAGGCTCTCTGCTCTCAGCATGGAGCCTGCTTCAGATCCTCTATCCCCCTCTCTGTCTGCCCATTCCCCACTTGTGCGCTCTCGCTCTCTCTCTCTCTCTCTCTCTCAAAAACAAACATTAAAAAAAACGCTTATTTTGCCCTGGGGCACCTGGGTGGCTCAATTGGTTGAGCATCAGACTTGATTTTGGTTCAGGTCACGATCCCAGGATTATGGGATCAAGCCCTATGTCAGGCTCCGTGCTGAGCATAGAACCTGCTTGAGATTCTCTCTCCCTCTGTCCCTCTTCCCTGCTCACGTGTTCTCTCTTTCTGTCTCTAAAAAAATTTTTTTTAAAAGAGAATTTATTTTGCCCTAATTCTTCTTAGGTATAGTCACAGTATGAAATACTCTACAAATCAGTAAATAACAGTATAATGAGGGGTTCCTGGGTGGCTCAGTCAGTTAAGTGTCCGAGTTCAGCTCAGGTTCGGCTCAGGGCATGATCTCATGGTTCATGGGTTCGAGGGTCGTGTCAGGCTTTGTGCTGACAGCTCAGAGCCTGGAGCCTGTTTCAGATTCTGTGTCTCCCTCTGTCTCTGCCCCTTGCCTGCTCACATTCTGTCTCTGTCTCAAAAATAAAAACAACATTATAAAAATAATAACAACAGTATAATGGTTAATAATGGTTAACGGCAATAGAGGCCTTGGACCCAGAGAAATCTATGTACATACTGCAGATGGAAACTTAACTGACTTAAATAAACAAGTTAATCAACTTTCATAAACCTCGACTTTCCTTTTTCTAAAATGGAACAGATATACTGTAAGGGCTGTCAGACAAAAGAGGCCTTTGCATAGTTGGTGGCTATTTTGCCACCAGAGGCAAAGACCTGCCCAGGGGCAAAGGTGATGACAAAGGGCAGTGGCAGAAGTAGGAGCAGTGGTGGAACCAAAATTTGTTTTTAATCCTCAATAACTTGGAGAATAGGTCATTCAGTAAATTGATGTTTAGCAAATTAGCTTTAGGCAAATTGGTCATTTGGCAAATTGGCTTTCAGCAAAAGAATTCTCAGTTCATTGGCTTTCTGTGATTTATTTTATGTAAATTGTTTCTCTAAAGTAATGTTTGAAATTGGACATGTCTTCTCACAAAAGGAATAATCAATGGCCTCAAGAAGAATAAGATTTAATAAAAATAATACATGTCAATAGTGATAGCTCTCTGTCACAAAAGAAGCAAGAAGTGTTGTCTGTTTCTTTTGGTTAGCAGCAACAAGTTTTAGGGGGAAATTTCTCTCCCTTGTGCCTGAGTGCTTGACCGGAATGGGAAAGTATCCCACCTGAAGATTTCTTTCCCCCCAGATTAACTTAAAAGGAGCATAAACTATGCCACATGGGAGAGCTGGGTCATAGCATGGTTACCCTCTGTATTTTGGCCACTTTCTTACTCAATACTGACATCTACCATCAAATGAGTCATTACTGGTCTATCACAATTATTAAGAAGTCAAAATCAACTATTCCTTTCACTTCTCCCAATCTAAATAGCCAGTCTACTGTCCATTGTCATTCATGTACTGTGGTTCTATTATGTTGCCAAACTATTTGAGCAGTTAATTTCTGAGGTTGAAATGTTAAGGTAGGATTGAGGGGGAAATTAATATTCAGGTTAAGAAATATTCAGTTGGCATTCTAGTGAATTTTTGTTTTGCTTTCTGAAAAGACGCCCCATCTCATTCCCTGTGGACTTTTCTGAAAGATACATCTTAAAACCAAATTTTCTCTATTTTCTAAAAAAAGCACGTATTTGCAGTTGTCCTTTTGTAACTTTCATAAGGAAAACTGAAATATACATATACCACCACCATCAGGAGAGAAACTTGAGGTTCAGAAAGAAAATACTGATAAAAGCAGCATCAATTCACCTTTGCAGACAGAAGCAGACCCTACTCCATGTCTTTGGGGCTGGATTCCAAAAACGATTACTATAAGACGTGAGCCCGTGACAGAAGCAAAGCCACCAGTTCTGTCTTAGAATATGTGAATGGATGCTGAGGGAAATCAATTTTTTCTCCAACAGAACTGGAAGAGACTATATAGAATGCAATCAATCAGAGAGACTAACAGAAATGAGAGACTAACAGCTATAAGGTTAGGCCAGATAGCATTATATCTGATTCCAGTCCTTCTTGAATATTCTTTGAAAGAGCTAACTACCCCAATATTTTTAACAGCTACATAAACCAATGAATTTCCTTTTTCTTAATCTGGTTAAATTAGACATCTATAAATTGCAATCAAAAGAGACCTGATTAATACACGCGTATTACCTGTATCTAAGGAATCAGAACTCATCTGCTCCCCTCCATCCCCCAAAACTGGTAGAAACCTGGTCACACCAAAAGCTCTATCTACCATGGGGCAGGGATTGGAGGAAGCACACTTACCAGAGAGTAAGACCTCAAAGAAGGAGAAAGTTGTTATGAAGTATCAACCACCATGATCTGGAAGGGACCAGAAATAAGTATGTTGCATAGCTGTATAAATATTTTTGTCAATATTTTTAGCTGATCAGCCTTTTGTGGAGGCCCCACCCAAATAAATAAAATGAAATGAAATTTAAATTAAATTAAATTAAATTAAATTAAATTAAATTAAATTTAAAAAGGATGTTTTCCCCTCATTAAGGCAAAATGTGTCCCTTCTTTGCCAGAGGATAACAAGGAATTCAGGTACTTCACTGTGGGATAGAAAGAAAGGGCTTTCCCTCATGGGTTAAAAACACAAAGCAAGTGTCTTCTTCTGCATAAGTGCACATTTTGTGTCATTGCTAAGGGGAGGGATGATATATTGTTAAACCACAGGCTGTCCCTGTGGAGCCCTTGAGCCAAGGGCCTGCTTCTATGGGCATATGAGGTCTCTCCTGAGGTCTGTCAGCCAAGCACTCACAGAAGAGTGATTTCTTTAGATCAGAAATGTGAAAGAAAAAAAGAGAGAGAGAGACACAATTGCATTTCTGTCTCTCCATCTTCCTATTGACTTTGAGACTTCTAGATGTTTTTGAAGGTGTTTCCAAGGGGTAGTGGTCAGATATGACTTCTGTCATGTAAGAACAGGCCACTGGGACCCAGAAAAGTGCTATCATATTCTGGTACTCAAATTCTAGCTGAAATTAAGTTCTACCTAATAAGCCAAATAGTCCAGTTTATCTACTTTTCTAATTTATTTACATTTGGCTATTCTTTAATAAAGTCCTGTCTGAATCCCTTACGTAAGCTACACTGAAGGTTATACATGCAAAGGCTACATAGTCATAGTTGGGTCAAAATGGAATAACCAGAAAATCACTAAACCCTCTTCTCAGAATCAAATTAGGAGCAGGGTTAGAGTTACAAGTACAGTAGGGGAAAATGTGGTAAAAACCCCAGAAAGAGGACCATAAAAATCCTGCCCCTTATTCTACATCTAACTCAGCTTTCTTATATCAACCTTGGAAAATCTTGATTTTATTTTACATAAAAGAAAAAAAACCTATTAATTCTAGGGACACAATACCATGCAAGTTTGAAGTTATAGAAAGTTTCTTAAACAGAACCATCAGGGCACTATAATTCAATGTATTTGCAGTTTATTTGGACACATACAGTGACATAATTGAAGCAACAACTCCACTACTATTTGTTAGTCTGTAAAGAACTAAGGAAAATAATGGCTAAAATTTTGTTTAAAACAAGTTAATTATTTTAACTATTGTAAAATAACAAATAAAAAGCTTTTTAATGAGTTCATCATGTTTGGGGGTATGTTAAATGTTATTTTTCAATTATATGATTAGAATAAAAAGTCAAGTTTCAATGCAGTTATTCCATTATTATAAATGAGAGCTAAAGTTACCATTGGCTTTGGCCAAGTTCTCTTAAAAAAATAATCTTCTAATGCATTATAAATTACTATAAATTCCTCTATAATTAATACTTGAGGATGCAAAATTGTATGCATTCATTATTTTCAAGTAAATTAGGGCATATTATATATAAATTCCCTTTTCTGTTATTGTTTTTGAAAGGGAAGAAAAAACAGCTGAAGTCTTGCTACACTGGGTTTTTAACTCTACCTGCTATGCAAACATGCACAGATATTTTTTAAAAAATGAAATGAAAACAAAACAGGCATTTTCTGGTCTAATGAGCTATTTCCATCAAAATAAATTCCCCAAATGGAAGCATTACAGGGCTCATGCTAAGCATAACAATAATGCTTTATGTATTTTCGGAGGCGCTGCAATATCTCGGTAACATAGGAACTGTGAAAGCCAAGCATACAGCTGCAGCAAACGTTCTAACAACTGTATTCTTCACTTCTAATCAGAGCAGCACCCGGGAGCCCTCAAAACAAGCAACATGAATAAAGGCTGGAGGGGAAGGGGAAGTTCTCCAGCACTGGAGTCTCCTACTGCTTGAAATAACAGGCCCTTTCAGTGGGTCGGGTTCTATTATCTGTTATATAACGTCTCAAGTTTAGTTATTTCAGTGGGATAGGAAGATTTTCAGGTGGATTTTATTCAGGTTCTTCACAAAATATACTGCCCAAATTATGGAATACCATGATGAAGGCAATGAAGGATGGCATTGAATAAATAAAGTAGTATTCTTTGATTGACTGCCCAGCCCCACCGACCTCTCGGTGTTGTAAGGATCCCCTGAGATAGAATATATTCAAACACTTAGCAAACATTCTAGACGTGTGGTCAAAATCAGGGCTGGTTAGATGTCAGTTAGTGTGATTTGGGGGTGAGTGGTCACTGGAAAGTATACTCATGAGTCTCTGGGTGCTCATAACATAACTTCTTACTTTTGATGCTGATTACATGGACATGTTTAGTTTGTAAAAATTCAGTGAGAAATACACAGATATGTGCATGTTTTATGTATATTATTTTTCAATAAAATTTTTCTTCACAATATCGTTAATGGCAGTACTCAAATGGCTACGGGGGACTAGTCAAAGCATGTAAGTACAAGTGCAGGATGGGCTGGCTTCCTTTGAATGGATGAGGGAATGCCCCATATGAAGGGACATATTGCCCAGTGCCATTATTGGTGGGGGCATGAGATTCACAGGCCCTGTGGTTCCAGGCTCTTAGGAAAGGACAAACATTTAGCTTCTGCATGTAGAAAAATCACTATTTTAAAATGTAAGCAAACATTCAAATACGTAAAGCTCTGTGAGCTCTCAGGGGCAAGGAGATTAGCTGTTCTCGACCACAGTGAGAGTCAGCCCCTGGCATGCAAGCCGTCAGATGTGATGTGGCAAAAAGAGGGAGTTATAGGAAATACCCTTCACTGATAAGTTATACAACGAGTGAACTCCTGGAGAATACTTCCCAATATCTTCACCAATGGCTCTGGCAATATTATAACTGGAAAAACTTTCCACCTAGGCTTATGGGCTACTTCTGGACAAAAACACATGACAAATAATACTAGATGGCATCCCCTCCTACCCACAAAGTGGTATATTTTTAACTTGGTTTCCTTGTGAATCTTGTAACATTTGGAAATATCGTGCAAAGGGATATTGTGCAAATGGATACTGTGGAATGTGACATCATTGCCTCAACCATCCCTTCATTCTTTTTTTAAAGTTTATTTATTTATTTTAAGAGAGAGAGTGAGTGGGGGAGGGGCAGAGAGAGAGAGAGAGAGAGAGAGAAAGAGAGAGAGAATCCCAAGCAGGCTCTTCACTGACAGTGCAGAGCCCTACATGGGACTGGATCCCATGAATTGTGAGATCATGACCTGAGCTGAAATCAAGAGTTGGACGCTTAACTGATAGAGCCACCCAGGTACCCAGATAAGGATGTGGTTTAAAAACTGAAAGAAAGCAGGAAAGATGGAAGGAAGGAAGGATGGAAGGAAGGAAGGAAGGAAGGAAGGAAGGAAGGAAGGAAGGAAGGAAGGAAGGCTGAAAAAAGAAGAAAAAAAGTTGAGTCTGACATGTTCAGGGCTTAGTAATGACAAAGGGGGTTAGTGGAATTCTAGGAGGACTCGGGAACATGTCTGAAGAAACTAGTAAAACAGATGTTTGCCACCCCTTGTGGAAATCAGAAAGAGGTATTTTTCTGTAGCTGTTGATGTCAGAGTTCCACCCTTTCCTGCCCTACCTCTCCTAGACCCTCTTGTGTGTGGTTCAAGATGATGGAAATTTCTGCATTCAATGTCAATATTTGGTTAGATTAGTTTTTCATAAAACCATTGTGTACCAACCAGTAATTTCAGTGTTTTATTTAAGCTATAAGAGTTTGAACTTTCACAACCATTAAAGCAATCCTTTGAAGATAAGCCCAAATTGAAAAAAAAAAAAAAAAGGAAGGCATGCAGGCCAAATAAAATAAATCACAGTCATCTTTGAGAAGTTGCAAATATTCCAGACTCTCTTCTCCCATACTACATTTCCCCTTTCCCTTCCCTTAATAAGGTGGAGATGGCTGAAAGAGGACTCTAGCCAGGTCATTCGAGTTACATTCATTCCCTACCTAACTTCAGACTAAAGTGACTTTTACTGTGTTTCACAAATATACACCTACTACTGAGTAAAAACATTCTGCATATTTATGACAATAGCAAATAGAAATGTTTTATTTATGACATTTCTCCTACTGTCTTGCCTCTAGGAAAAAGTTTTTTTAATGAATTTATTTGAAATTGTCTATATTTTCAAACCACGACTAATGCATCATAAAGAGTTGAACATAGAGGATATAAGGCATATTGCTATAAATTTTTGATGTGTAGCCGAATTTTTTAAGAGAGAGATCAAGAGTGGGGGAGAGGGGCAGAGGGAGAGAAGAGAGAGAGAAGGCTTTTTAAATTTTAGCCAAAGTGTACTTACAATATGGATGAATGAGAAGCATCCAACAGGCACAATGTTCCTGGTTCTTGAGGGCAACTGATTTTGGTGATTCTGTTCAACAGCAGCTCTTTCCAGTTACAAATGGAAGATTTCCGGAGGGATGTGTGGTTGACAATTTCTCCTATTCTGTACAGTCATGAAAAGAAGGTTATGTCAGTCACTGGAGCCTGTGTGAATACCAAATGGACATTTGGCCATGAGAAAGCCAAAGTGGTTAAGTGTGTGAAGAAGTACCTACTATGGGATCTTGTTAGAAAAGAGCAGAAACAATTTTAAGTGCAAAAAAGCAAAAGACATTAGACAATGGTGAAACATGAGTGTGTAGGCTTTTGTAGTAAGATCAGTATATCCTAATAATAACAGGAACAACAAGCAGACACTGAGTTACTGCTAAAGACAGTATGTAAACCTCTGAAACATGCAAAGCAACAGGGACTGAACTAGTCCCAGGAGAAGCAGCATCTAAGTTAGACTAAGCAACATAGACAGTATGGGGCACTTTAGAAGAAAATGCAAAATCACGGGCAAAACGATGCTACAGTTTGACAGAGGCACACATTGAGCAAAACCAGGAAAACATTGTAAGCACATCCTCATCAGTAAGAAGATACTGATAAAAAAATTTATTTTTACAGTTACTAGTCACCAGCCTCCTATTTCCAAAAGGATTTGGTGCCACTAAAATTCAGCACACTTATAAATTATACTGTGATCATTTGTAATTTGTTGTATATTTTAAATTGAGCTGAAAATCTGGTGAAAATACTCATATACATTGATATGGTTGTTGATAATTCATTTCTATTTAAGGACTCAGAAATTGTCAGTGATACACCCATAGTGAACAGACTCATTGAGCATTACTTTGGCTGAGACAGAATAAATGAAGATAGTGTGGTCATATGCAGTGGGTATAGACAATGGCATTAAAAGATCTTGCTAAAAATCTTGACTTGGTTAGTAACAAACTACTTCTGAGACTTTGTTTTTTAACCATCAAAGAAGATAAAGGAATCTTTACTTATCTCATGGTTGTGTTTCAGGATCAAATAAAATAATAGACATTAAAAACACAAAATGCTATATAAGGGGTATTATACCCATTAATGCAAATGTTACATATTTAGTGCCCATATTTATTGGATCCCCATCGTGACTCAATTACATGCAGTGTAGATTACTGGGAACATATTGTTACCAGGCATTATTCTACGCTCCTTACATGTGCTAATCTATTTTTTTCATGACTATCTTCTGAGATAGATGCTATTACTATTTATCCTAATTGGAGGAAAATATAAGACAGAGAAAAGTAAGATAACCTGACCCAGCTCATAGTTAAGAGAATCAGAAAACAAAGTCAGTCTTCCCTACACTTATCTCAGTAAATTATTTGTATTCTGCTTATAATATTATAAATGTTCAATGAATACTTACACAATATTTTTAAGAAACTTTTTTAATATGAGATGTAATTGGCATACAATGTTATATTAGTCTCAGGTGTATAACATACGGATTTGACGATTCTATAAGTTACTCAGTGCACCCGTCACCCCATATAAAATTATTAAGATAATATTGCCCATATTCCTTCTGATGTACTTTTCATCTCAGTGATTTATCTATTTTATAACTGGGATCTTGTACCTCTTAATCCTCTTTATTTATTTTTCCCTTCCCCCAACCTCCCTCCCCTCTGGCAACCACCTGTTCTCTATATTCAAGAGTCTGTTTTCATTTGTTTGTTTTGTTTTTTAGATTCTACATGTAAGTGAAATCATACATGTTTCTCTTTTTCTGTTTGACTCATTTCACTTAGCATACTACACCCTGGGTCCATTAATATTGTCACAAATTTTTTTTATGCCTGAGTAATATTCTATTGCATGTACATACCACATCTTTGTTATCAATTTGTCTACCAATGGACATCTGTGTTGGTTCCATATCTTGGCTATTGTAAGTAATGCTGCAATAAACATAGAGGTGCATATATCTTTTTGAATTAGTGTATTTGTTGCGCTAGGTATTTACACTACCCAGTAGTGGAGTTGCTGGATAAAATGGTATTTCTATTTTTAACTTTTTGAGGAACTGTTTTCCAGTGTGGCTGCACCAATTTACATTCCTACCAACAGTGCACAAGGGTTTCCTTATTTCCACATCTTTGCCAATACACTATTCCTTATCTTTTTGATACTAGCCATTCACACCTCTGGTGTGAGGTGATATTTGATTTTCATTTCCCTGAGATTTGGTGATGTCGAGTATCTTTTCATGTGTTTGTTGGCCATCTGTATGTCTTCTTTGGGAAAATGTCTTTTTAGGTCCTCTACCTATTTTAAAAAATCAGAATTATTTTTGGTGTTGAGTTGTATTAAGTTCTTTATATATTTTGGATATTAACCTCTCATTGGATATATTGCAAATATCTTCTCCCATTCAGTATGTTGCCTTTTCATTTTGTTGATGGTTTCCTTTGTTGTCCAAAGCTTTTTATTTTGGTGTAGTCCCAAGAGTTTATTTTTGCTTTTGTTTTCCTTGCCTGAGGAGAAATATCCATAAATATGTTGCTAATGCTGATTTCTATAAGATTATTTCCTGTGTTTTCTTTTAGGAGTTTTATGGTTTCAGGTCTTACATTTAGGTCTTTAATTCATTTTGAGTTTGTTTTTATGTTTGGTATAAGAAAGTGGTCTGATTTCATTCCTTTGCATGTAGCTATCCAGTTTTCTCAATACCATTTGTTGAAGACTGTCTTTTCCCCATTGCATATTCTTGCCTCCTTTGTCATAGATTAACTTACTATAGAGATGTGATTTTCTATCCTGTTTCATTGATCTGTGTGTCTATTTTTGTGCCAGTACCATACTGTTTAATTATTATAGCCCTACAAGGATATATCTTGAAATTTGGGATTGTGATATCTTGACTTTTGTTCTTTATCAAGACTGTTTTGACTGTTTTAGGTCTTTTGTGGTTCCATACAGATTTTAGGATTATTTGTTCTAGTTCTGTGAAAAATACTATTGGTATTTTGATGGGGATTGTATTGAATCCATAGATTGCTCTGGGTAGTATAGATATTTCAATGATATTAATTCTTCTAACCATGAACATGGTATATCTTTCCATTTCTTTCTGTTGTCTTCAGTTTTTTTCATCAGTGTCTTAGAGTTTTCCGACCTATAGTATAGATCTTTCACCCCCTTGATTAAATTTATTCCTAGCTATTTTATCTTTTGGGTGCAATTGTAAATGGGATTGTTATCTTAATTTCTCTTTCTGCTCCTTCCTTTTTGATGTGTAGAAATGTAACGGATTTCTATATGCTTATTTTGTGTCCTGCAATTTTACTGAATCCATTTATCAGTTCTAATAGTTTTTTTGGTGGAGTGTTTAGCGTTTTCTATATATAGTATTATGTCACCTGCAAATAGCGACAGTTTTACTTCTCCCTACCAATTTGGATACTTTTATTTCTTTTTCTTTATGATTACTGTGACTAGCTAGGGATTCCAGTACTATGTTAAATACAATGGTGAAAATGGACATCCTTGTTTTGTTCCTGATTTTAAAGAAAAAGCTTTCCATTTTTCACCATTTAGTATGATGTCAGCTATGGGTCTTTCATATATGACTTTTATTATGTTAAGGTATGTTTCCTCTAAACATATTTTTATCATGAACACATATTATTTTTTGTCAAATCCTTTTTCTGCATCTATTGAAATATTTGTATGTCTTTTTTCCTTCCTCGTTAATGTGATATTTCACATCAATTGATTTATGAAAATTGAGCTACCCTTGCATCCTTGGAATAAATCCCACTTAATTGTGATAAATAATCCTTTTAATGTATTGTTGAATTCAGTTTGCTAATATTTTGTTGAGGACTTTTACAAATCAAAAATATTTACCTCTAATTTCCTTCCCTTTCCTTCTTTCTTTCTTTCTTTCTTTCTTTCTTTCTTTCTTTCTTTCATTGTGTATTTGTGTCTTTGTCTGATTTTGGTACAACAAAAATGCTGGCCTTGTAGGATGAATTTGGAAGTTTTCCTACCTCTTCCATTTTTTGGAAAGTTTGAGAAGAATAGAGATGAACTCTTCTTTGGATGTTAGGTAGAATTCATCTGTGAAGTCATCTCATCTTGGACTTTTGTTTGTTGGGAGTCTTTTGATTCCTGATTTAATTTCATTATCAATCAGTCTGTTCAAAATTTCTACTTCTTCCTGATTCAGTTTTGGAAGATTCCATATTTCTATAGATTTATCTTTCTTCTAGGTTGTGCAATTTGTTAGCATATGATTTTTCATAATATTCTCATAATTATTTATCTTTCTGTGGTGTTGGTTGTTATTTCTCCTCCTTTATTTCTGATTTTATTTATTTGAGTCCCTTCTTTTTCTTCATGAGTCTAGCTAAAGATTTATCAATTTAATTTATCTTTTCAAAGACTAGTTCTGGTTTTATTGATCTTTTCTATTTTTTTTAGTTTAAATTTCATTTATTTTTACTCTAATCTTTATTTTATTCCTTGTATTTTTGGGGCTTTGTTTGTTTTTTTTTTCTTTTTCTGGGTCCTGTAGGTGTGAAGTGAGGTGTTTCTTCTTTTTTCTTTTTCCTGTGCTTGGAGGCTTGTGTTGCTATAAACTTTCCCCTTACAACTGCTTTTACCATGCCCAAAGATTTTGATGATTGTGTTTTCATTTTAATTTATCTTCATGTATTTTTTTGATTCCTTTTCTGAATTCTTTGTTAACCCATTTGTTATTTAGTAGCATGTTGTTTAGCCTCCATATGCTTGTGTTTTTCCAGTTTTTATTTATAATTGCTTTCAGTTTCATACCCTTGTGGTTGAGAAAGATGTTTGATATTTAAGTCCTCTTAAATTTATTGAGACTTGTTTTGTGACTTAATTGGTGATCAATCCTGAAGAATTATTCTTCTATTTCTTTAAATAAGTTTTCTATCTCCTTCTTTCTCTCTCTCTCCTCCTTCTGGGATCTCTATAATATGAATGTTATTAAGTTTGATAATGTCACAGTGTTCCCTTTACCTATTCTATTTTTTTATTATTCTTTTTCCTTTTTGCTGTTCTTCTTGGTTGCTGACCATTACCCTGTTTTCCAGTTCAATGATCTTTTCTTCTGCATCCTCTAATCTGCCGTTGATTCCCTGTAGTTTATTTTTTTCCCTGTAGTTTATTTTTTATTTCAGTTATTGAATCATTTATCTCTGACTCATTCTTTTTTATATTTCTATCTCTTTGTAAAGTTCTCACTGAGTTTATTCACTCTTTTTCTCAAGTCCAGTGAGTATATTTATGACCATTACTCTGAATTTTTTATCAGGTATACTGCTTATCTCCATTATATGTAGTTCTTTTACTGTGATTTTTGTCTTGTTATTTCATTTGAGATATATTCCTCTGTCTCCTCATTTTGTCTAACTCTCATGTTTGTTTCTATACATTAGGTAGGCCAGTTACATCTTCTTGTCTTGAAAATAGTGGCCTTGTGTAGAAGAGGTCCCTTGGTGTCTATAGCACAATCCCCCTGGTCACCCGAATCAGGTGCTTCAGAAGTATCCCCTGTGTGGGCTGCATGTGTCTTCCTGTTGCAACTGAACCATGATTGCCTTCAGCCCAGCTGGCTGCAAAAACCTGCTTTGCCTGCTGTGGGCATACTGGACAAGATTTTTTCCCCATGCGGTTGAGAGGCATGTTTGCAGCCCCTGCTGACTCACTGGTGGGTGGGGCTGGAAGTCAGCCTATCTGCAATTAGCCTTTCTCTCACAGCTGTAGATGCCCCAAAGGGCAAGGCTTGCTCCATGCCCAGCCAGCTAAGAGGCCCAACTGCAGGAACTGTGGGTGCACTGGTATATGAGGTTATCCTTCCTCTTCTTAGGCCAGAAGTCACTTTGGGGTGGTGCCAGTCCTGGCCTGGGTTGCCTGCTCAGCATAGCAGGGCAGGAACCTCTTTGAATGGACACCTGCCAAAGTGGGTGGGTTTGATCAAGTAGGTCTACAGGGGAACATGGGGGGGCCCTCCCCTGAAAATCTTACAGGTTAACTGTTTGGAGAGACGTGTAAACAAATAATTACAGCCCAGTGTGATTCCTACCATAGCAGAAACAGGCCATGAGGACACTGAAGGGACAGCGGCAGCACATAGCAGCACAGCCCAATGGATGTAGTTAGCAAAGCCTTCACAGAGAATGCTATACCTGAGCTGGGCTCTAAAAGAGACAAAACTTGCCACATTGAGAGAGAGAGAAAGGTGTATCAGAAAGGGGGATTTGCATGAACAATAGCAAGAAATAAATGCAGGTTGTGTTTTAGGAAAATAGTAGATGGTAAGTGAAAGTTTTCCAGGGGTCTCCCTTCTCTGTATGTATCACAAGCTGATGGGATTTGGGAAAATTTCACAGAGGTGAAGGGAAGCATGACATGTGGGCATTGACATTTGGGCCAATTCAATGCTTTTGTTGTTTCTACATCTGAATGTATAGTAGGAATTGATATATTATATGATTGTGCTTATCCATCCCAAAGGTGTTGGTGGGATTCTTCTGATAAGGAAGAGCTACATGTAGAAAAGTGCTGATATATTTGGAGCCTGACAGATCTTATGACCTCTTTGTGCGTTAAGTCTCTATGACTGATGATTTGACCAATGGGAGTCTCTGGCAAAGGGTGGCAACCTTCCTGACATGACTAGCAAGTCCATCTGGTTGAAAATCAGATATTGCTTACTGCTAGGTTCCTATTGAAACTGAACACCTGACCCAAAGAGGTCTTGTAACCTTCTGTTCTGATATTACTGTTTTAGGGTAGGTCAGCTTAGCTTCAAGACTAACAAGATGGGAAAGATCCAACAGGCCTTCCTCGTTAGACAGAAATGGTATAGCCAAGAACAGGACAATCTGGCCACAGCATCTCAGTTTTATATGAAACAGTGGCAGCTCTCCCTGTGGGAGAAACTTCTTCTCCACTCTGTCACCTGAATCAAAGCTGTGGACTCAAAGGAGCTCTTGCTTGAAAGAAATCACCCTAGATATCTAGGCCTGGTTCACTGATAGTTCAGCTAAACTGCATCTTGATGTTGTTTATTTAGCTGCTGTGGTTGTTCAACTCAGCAGCAGCTATGACAAGACCAAAATATATTTGGTAGTTCTGCTCAGTGGGTGCAACGCAAAGCTGTTCTTTGAATCTTGTTATATTTTTACTAATGCTTAGGCTGTTGCCAGTTTTTGGTCTACCTCTTGGAAAACTATAGACTATCAGATTAAAGATACTTTTTTTGAAGCTGTAAACTGTGGAAACAGATTGTGGCTTTTGATCAAACTGTCTGGGTCACTTGTGTAGATGCCTTCAGTATCTACAGTTCTTTAATGAGACAGAATGGAATCGAGCTGCTGATAGACCCTAAACCACCTAGATTGCCATGATTACAATGGATCCTTCATCTTAATGAAAATGGAAACATCCACAATCATAGGTCAGCGCAAAATAAAAGACCGTGTTTAGACACAGATGCTTCTACGGCATGCCAGACTGTGGCTTCTGCCAAATTTGACCTATTTGTCACACACAGGGAGGAGACACATTACAGGGGGCATTGCTTCCTCTCACTCGTAGCAGATTAACTCTGCCATTGCTGATACTTTTTTAGGCATGAAGTTGTGCTAGTCAGGTCAGTTTATTCTGGTTCCACCATTATGGACCTTAAAATGATCTATGTTGTATTTTGGCTTCTCAAAAAGTTTACATCCTTATGATGCTTTACTTTTTATTGAAAAGGCCACTCAACTGTGGGTTTATATTCCAGATATTCTATAGACCTTCCAGGCATACACAGGATCTGATTTTATTGAACACTAGGAAGGCTTCCTTAAATGTCAAGTCAAAAATATTTCTGACTCTACCTCCCTTACCTCTTCCTAGTCCATAATGTTAGCAAGTCAGTTTGGTCACTGAAGTTGGTTGTCTCAGAAAGGGATGCTTTTTTCTGACCTGCTTCATGAGCAATGAATGGGTAAAAAAAGCTGGGGCATTATGTGGATCTATTTTGAAAATTTGACATTCTGCCCTGACTATTCTTGAATATGATACATCTTTCTTTCCCTTGACAGTAACCCCAGGTAAGCTGGTTGCTATAACCTCTGGGCACCAGCCTGGTTAAAAGGGGACTCAAATGTAATTGTGGTTCCAGCTCCCAGATTCTCTTACTAGATTATTGTGATCCTAGATTATAAGAATAATGAATACTCATTTAAGCATGCTGCTCACCAAGTCCCCAACAATGGCCCACATGGGCCAAAGTGGGTGGCATAATGTGTCTCTGTAAGTTTTATAAAATGCACTTGTCCCTCTTATATTTGATGTTTCCAGATGAAAGATTAGGATGTAAATAGCAGATGATTGGAAAGAATATGGCACTATAGCTACAGGTGTGGGACAGACTGATTGCATTGCAGTGAAGGGGGAACAAAAACCCTGATATCTGGGTGAGGATAAGAAAATGGGAAATAAATGAGAACCTTAGCAGAGAGGTAGTGACATTAAGATCTATGGATTGTGAGCCCTCAGGAGGCTTCCTCATGAACAAAAACACCCTGGTACAGTTTCCCCAAACTGTTGCAAGTCTTATGTTTAATAAGACTGCTACTACCATTATTTGATCACCATTCCCCTCAGCTTTACGGGGGAAATGAGATAGAGATAGTGCCTCTCTCCAGACCAAAAGACAGGCATACTTATTATCCAGTAAAATAAAGATTAATATTTCCCTCCAGAGCCAAAACTGCCATGCCTACTGCCCATTATAAAATACTAATTACCCTAAGCTCAGAGTTTTTCTCCTGTAATTCAACACCTTTGCATGTGCAAGTATCACCCAGCCCTGTAAGTCACTATGTGGGAATTAGGGCTGTGGAAGTCAGTGCAGAAAATACTGATCTCTTAGGCACTGCTAATGCTATGAGTAATAAAGTCCTGTGTTGCTGACCTAAGAATCTCTTGTCTTCTGATAAAACTCACGAAACTATTGCAATAAACTTGCCTCCTTATGAATAAGGTAAAATCCCAGAATTTCAAGTGTCTTGCCAATACATAAATCTGGATGGACGGAAGCATTACTGTTCAGGAACAAAGTAGCAAGGCATGAAGCTGGTAAAATAGATTAGGGCTTGATCGTGAAAGACCTTGTTCACTGTGCCGTGGGATTTTGAATTGTTCTGTAAGAGGGATCCATGGATGAGTATTAATTAGTATAGTTGTAGTTAGGAGGAGAGATTGGGTAAAGGAAGATTTACTCAGAAACTGTGTTAGCAGGCATCTGACGTCCAGGTAAGAGATGACTATGATGTTTCCCAGGTTATTAGATATGGGAATGAAAAAGAGCATAAGATTTCAAGAACTATTTTAGAAGTAGGCTCATGTAACCTGGATTATATCTGAATCTGAGGAACAAAGAAAGGAAGGATTCTAGTATAACTGTGTAGTTTTAGTTATCTGTCTAGATGTACAGATAAGTTTGATTAACAATGCATGTCAATCAAAGAACAAAAATTAATCCTCTCACAAAAATGATTGATAACAAGAGTTACTCCACATAGTTTCCCTAAATTTCAAAGACATGAACCTTTTGGACCATTGATTTAACTGTATTAATGTCCCGCCCTACACGGTTCCTTTAAGCAGTCACATACTTACCTGTTAATTACAGGCACTGCATAAAAGGAAAAGTCTACTCTTGTTATATTCAGGGCAGTGGGAAAGGAATGGATTGGAGTCTGTCAGTCATTGGCTTAAATATAACATCCCTTATTAGTCCTAATTACTTTGCTTCTGAGTCCATTCCTTCTTTACAAAATAGGAATGTTTATTCCTAACTAACAAGACTGTTGGGTGAGTCGCACAAAGCACACTTATAAAGTTCCCAGCACATGGTAGGACCTGGTCATGTTAATTAACCTTTGCTCACCTTCCTTCCTCACCAAGAGTACTACTGCCTCCTGAGATCTAAATTGCTCACCCAAGCTTTTCTCCCACAGCTTTCTCCCAGTCTTGATACTTTTCTTATTTCCCATTCAGACTTGACAGTCAGCTCTGTCTTCATGGCTCTCTATCCACCCCCTTTGAATGTCTACCTCATGCTGGGCTTCCTTGGGCTGCCCTGTGTAGTTGACTCTGGAGCTCCTGTCTCTCTTCACACTTTGGGTATTTGCTTCTGAGTCCAACTTCTCTCATTGGAAACCAAATATAATCCCCGAGAGAGGAAAATCAGTAACATTAAGACTGAGATCTTGAAATTTTTTTTTTTTAATTTTTAATATTTATTTTTTTGAGAGACAGAGTGTGAGAGGGGGAGGGGCAGAGAGACACACACAGAATCCCAAGCAGGCTCTAGGATCTGAGCTGTCAGCACAGAGCCCCACACAGGGCTTGAACTTGCGGACCATGAGATCATGACCTGAGCCAAAGTTGGACACTTAACTTACTGAGCCACCCAGGTGCCCCTGACAATTTTTTTCTTAGGACTTTTGTTTTCTATTTGATTGGGTAGCATTGTAATGGAGACGGTTTTCTAGCAAATCTTCCTGCAAAGAGAATGATGGCTACAAGAAATAACTAAATATTAAACCCCCATGCCGTTCCCATAAAGCCCACAGTTTAGATCTCAGGTAGGAAAGATCACAACACCAAAGTATTATTCTGTGGGAACCAGGTCCCTAGTCACCATGGTTTAAAGAGATACAGTCTAGTGTTGTGATTAAAATCAGGCTTTGAGTTCATGGAAGACCAAGGTTCCATTACTAGCTCTGTTATTTACAAGCTCTGTAACCTTGGGCCAATTACTTAATCTCTTTAAGCCTCAATTTCCTAATTTATAAAGAAAAAAGTGGTAAAAGTACCCATGCCATGCATGGCTCATTCATTCAATTGAATAAATTATATAAAACATAATGGCTGACAGTTGTAAGTGCTCAACAATGTTTAGGTATTCTTATATCTTATGTATAGGTGGAAAGCAAAGACTGGGTACAAATCCAGACATATGATTCAATTTTTATATTTAAAAATCCCATGTAAAGTGATCCTAACTAGGAAGTGATTTGTTTTTGTTATTTATTTATTTATTTATTTATTTATTTATTTATTTATTTGGAGAAAGCACACATGCAGGGGAGGGGTAGAGAGAAAGAGAGAGAGAATCCCAAGCTGGCCCCAAGCTGTCAGCATAGAGCCCAACATGGCTGACACGGGGCTCTATCTGATCCCACAGCTGCGAGATCATGACCTGAGGAGAAATCAAGAGTTGGACGCTTAACCGACTCAGCTACCCAGACACTCCAGGAAGTAATTTATTTGTTTGATGATGGTTGTTGTAAGCACAGTATGTCGTAATAGATGTGAAAGCACAACATTAAAAGTGCTATGCAAATATGACATTATTGTTATTAAACACAGAAGTAAACAAATGCCAGATGTAGTTATTAATCTCAGACCAAAAAACTTTTATTATTCAAAGCAGTTTCAGAAAACATAGTTATATAAAAAGAAAAAATTGCTAGGCAAGTGAGAAATTATGTATCTTTAAAAGGTTCCATTCTAATAGCACTACTTAGATGACAAATCATAAGATTTCATAGCTATTACACTAATAAAAACAGTCTCATTCACAATGTAATCTTTCAGGACATATGTTATTTAGCAAATACTTAGAATTTAATCTCATCTGAGAGTATTAATTTTTAAAATGAATATTACAAGGACCCTAAACAATAATTATCAAGTAGATAGCAACAACCAAAGTACCTGTAATAAAAGTCACATAAACTTCTGCGGTACAGATTGGGTTAGTATTTTATATACTCTACAGGCAGTAAATGCTGTATTTTATCATGTAAATTCATTTCTAGCTACTCCTTATAAATCAGAGATCTGATACAATATATCATAACAGTCTGTCCTATAAATGCTTTTTGAGTCATGCTTTGTTGACCTTACCATCATATTTGTTTATCAAACACATTCACAAAACCTACACTGTAAAATAAATATTTATGAGGTCTTATTGCCACAATTTAAATGTGGTCAGCACTTTCTAAAAGTGTCAGGTATCCCCACATAATCTATGTCCATATAAAGTCATGTAGTCCGAGAATGAAACCATTCACAAGCAAATGTAATCTCCCTCAGCCTTCTTAACACTTGATTTCTCCCCAACTGATTTGAAAAAATTCCAGTGTGGTGGTGACTGGACTGGAAAACATCAGTTTAATAATGTTTCTGTGTTGCAGGGACAAAAGAACTGTGGAAAGAGTGGGATGTAGAGCAACTCATGATTACTAGAGTGTCCTTTACAAGTGATACTCTTTAAATATTTGTTCACCATGTATTTAGAGGAGAGGTTGAGAATTTCATGAGGGAACGAAGCAGAGACCATCACTCTGGGGAGACTGAGACTCAGTGTCTCCTCTTAGTCCAGATGAGTCAGTTTAGTCCCTCGGGTCACGACGCTTCATTCAGCAACCCAAAGCCCCAGGAGAACCCTACCTACTGCCTACAAGAATCCATCATGTTTTATTCTACTCTCCAGTTCCTAGCAAATATTCTTCGCACCTCGTAGGACATTCTCCCTGGGAGAAAATATGGAAATACCAGTTAAACCATCTTGTTATGTTTGCAAGATATTTGGGTGCCCCAGTAACATTTAAATACTTAGAGATTAGTTCTCTAGCCAGTTTCCTAACCCAGCTCTCCTTCATTCTGCTCTAGGTACTAAAAATTCAATGATGAAAACGTGATGTCTCCCATTCATTGAGATAATATGTTAGTGATTTCTTCATGGCAATTACATTATATGGAAATTTAGCAGAAATTTTGCCTTCTTAATTCAGTACTTTTTTTACTTCAGTAGTTTTTCTTTTATTCTTTTACTAAGTCTAGTGTTTTTTCCTTTTTTTTTCAATTTTTTTGGTTATGAGTTATTTCCTTCTAATCCTTACCAATATTTGAAAATTAACATTATTTATGTAATCCACCAAATGGGTACATTTAGATTGTTCCAACGGTTTGCCTTAGCCTGAACCACTGTACAAAATGCTATAGGCTCAGTGATATCAGCAACAGAAATTTATTTCTCACCGATCTGGAGACGAGAAGTCTGAAATCAGGGTGCCAGCATGGTTGGTTCTGGTAAGAGTCCTCTTCCTGGCTTGCAGTTGGCTAACTTCTTGCTGTGTCCTCAAATGGCAGAGACAAAAAGAACAAGCACATTCTCTGGTTTCTCTTTGTTTCCCATGTTTGTTTATTAATTTTGAGAGACAGTGTGCATGTATGTGTGAGTGGGGAGCTGTAGGAAGGAAGAAAGAGAATCCCAAGCAGGCACCACACTGTGTGTCAGCATAGAGCCCAGTGTGGTGCTTGATCTCAGGAACCACAAAATCATGACCTGAGCTCAAATCAAGAGTCAGATGCTTAACTGACTGAGTCACTCAGGAGCCCCTCTGGTGTGTCTTCTTATTAAGGGCACTAACTGCATAATGAAAGCCCCACCCTCATGACTTCATCCAAACCTAATCTCCTCCCAGGAGCTCCATCTCCAAATATTATCATGTTGGGGGTTGGGATATCAACACATGAATTTTAGGGGGATATAATTAAATCCATAGCATCCTGTTACTGAACATTGAGATTTAGCTGATTTTGAATGCTATAAATAACCCAGAGAAATAAATAGTGGAAAAGTAATTAGAAATTAAAACAGGAAAAAATTTTTTCTGGAAAAATAAAAAGAATGATAAAGGGTTATAACTGCTCTCTATCAGGGCACCAAAATCACCAACCCCTGAATAACCAGATACTGTGGATATTCATTTTTTATAACAATAGTCTTTATATCAAATTCGAGAGCCAATCAAATTGCTTTTGATTCCATTTTTTTTTGAATACACTGCTTTTTACAAAATTATTTTCAGTCAAATCGTGTGTGCAATTTTTTTCTTGTTGGTAATAGTGTAACCTATATAGACTGATGACAAGTGAAATGAGGATTGGAGATATATTTCCAGGAAATGGTGGCTTTGGTAGCCTAAACTATTTCTCTGGCTCAAATGATGTATATGAAGCATAGAATCCATTAAAATTTAAAAACGACTCCACTGGGCCCGGGCTATAATGTACGTACTAAACACTTGTTGATTTGTTGTGTAGCATAGACAAGACATGAGATTAGAAAGAAATGACACTGTTGCCAGCCATCGACAAAAGCTTTGCTACATCCTGCAAGAAACACTGGCACTCAAGTTAGCAAAGGACAGCATGCAACTTCCCTACCACACACAATCAACAGATTCAAGAAGTTCTAGGTGTTCTTATTGTGGTCAGACTTATCAATAGGAGGCTGACAATAATATTACTGCTATTTACATATTGGTACCACACTGGCATGGATTTGCATAATGTATTGAGGCTCTATGCTCTAGAGAGTTGCATTGTAACATATTGGTGCTTAATGAACTCTGAAAAAATTGATTTTCCACAGAGTAAATTAAGGAATGCATTATAGCTGTTAAAGCAATCTTATGGGAAATCCGAAGCTTCCACTGCAGCACCATGCTTAGTAAGTAATAAATTACATGTTATACTTATTTGCCTTAATTCATGCTAATTTTGTCCAATTAATGTATCACAGTAATTCAGAAGCCTGTCACAGGAGAGCTAATTATTTATTGGATTTTTGTGTTCAGCTCCCTAGGAGTCTACTAGCAAACAAACTTGCGACTGTCTTTCTCTTAGGTCCACAGTGGCATTCTTATGTCTTACTGTGGGGAAGTGAGGTTTGTGCTTCCATCTCAAGTTTCTGAAATGAATTGTGGAGCACCTGAGTCATATTCTTGTTTTTTGATCGGTGAAATAGTTTGACAGCCTGCTACTCAGTTACAACAAGACCCACTAGCTTCCTTATCGAAGCATCTCTACTTATGAGTCTGTATATTTCAGAGCTATCATTAAGAAAAAAGACATTTTTAAAGTTGTGTCCACATGAAAAGATTTCTACTTATTGTATGTGTATCTATCTATACACCCAAAGTGTATTTTAAAAGTGATGTAATTATCTGGACAACTCACACTGGAAATTCCTACTTAATTGCCTCGATTCTCTTTATATTTTAGAGCATTCTGATGGGTTACCACACACTCTGCTATTTTTCACCTTACTCTGCACAATCTTGGTTCTAAACCTCAAAAAGCCATGTGCGCTGTTCTCGAAGTATTGTTTGAAACAGAAATAGTATCTAATGACAGTCAACATCAGCTTTGCAGGAATAAATTTTTATTTTACTGTGGTATACTCTTAATTCACAGCCCCAACGTGAATTATTTACGAGATTAAATTGTACAATTTATACCTATACACAATGCGGCAGTTGCTAAATAGTTTGCACACCACGATGAGATGCGACATCAGAGTCAAAGAGGCTTCACCAGTTCCAGAGTGTTCACTCTCTTCTGGAATCCTGACAGAGCCCTGCATTTGCAGACAGTTATTTGCAGAGAGTAAGAAGCATTTGATCTCTTTTGCTCCCTCCTGTGAGTATCAGGAGAGCACTTGTCTGTTGATTACCATCTTCCAACTCTCTCCTTAAATACATAATACAGCATGATGTTTACCAGCGAGTTCTAGCACAGTGCTCCAACTTGAGGGCAGGTGAGATATACCACCCTTTATGTCACAGAAATTAAAAAAAAAATACCTTTATAGCCCTCTTTAATTTGATGGGAGAAAATGATGACATCTTTTTATTCAGCCAGTTTATACTAACCTGTTTGCCCTTACCAATTGTGTATCTGAAAATCAATAAACTTCTCTAAACCTCATACACTTTTACACCTTAGTATATGATGACTTTTGTCACCTACAGTATAATGTTATTTTCCCCTCCTGTCAGTTGTTTTTATTACCTATTCAAAACAGGAAATAAATTTCTGTCTCCTGGTTTTTTTTTTGTTGTTGTTGTTTTGTTTTGTTTTGTTTTGTTTTGCTGTCTTTTCCATATGGCATTAAGGTTTCAAACACCTTTTCTTTTTCTCTCTCTTTTTTTGGCTAATTATAATTTAGAAAATTAAACTTTGGGTCACCTCCTTGCTTCTTGGGAAAGTGAATTTGCAATTGGAGTTTTAGCCTTTGTTAACTCTGACCAGATTAATAGAACAGAGTAGAGTAGAATAGAATAAGAGTGGGATAGAGTAAAAATACCTGGTTTATTGCTGAATATATTTCTCCAAGGAAAATGTAGATGTTGTGTTAGTTATATCATACGTATTCCTATTCCTTCTAAGGTCTAAACTCTCCCAACATACACCACCTCCCTGTTCAGTATTGAGGAATTGCACTGTTTTAAAAGTCTTTGTAAAAAAATATTTTAATGTTTTAATTATTTTTGAAAGAAAGAGCACCAGCAGGGGAGGGGCAGAGAGAGAGAGCGAGGGAGACAGAGGATCCAAAGTGGCCTCTGCACTGACAGCAGCCAGCCTGATGCAGGGCTCAGACGCGTGAACAGTGATATCATGACCTGAGCCAAAGTTGGTCACTCAACTGAGGTCGGACTCTCAACCGACTGAACCACCCGGGCACCCCTAAATATCTTTTTTTTAATGAAAGGTTTAAACCTTTGCCGTCCTGACTCAGTCTTTGTATACGCTTGCTTTACATCAATTTTTGACAGGACTAGGATACTAAAATCCCGAGTCCTGACTAAATGCTAAGAGAGATCATTAAAATTCAATCTCATAGGCTCTGCATTTTAGATTAGTTACTTTCTGGGTTCCTAAAAATCTTAGGACATTAGTAAGCAGGCTAAGCCACATCGTGGGTCTGTTTTTTGCTCACCCTTGAGGTAGCAAAGCATGGCACACAGGAGCTTCTCACTCCCTGTCTCTAGAACTCAGATAACAGCGTTTGTCCTGCACTCACAGGTTCCCTCTTTGCACAGTGTTTTGACTTGGCTCTGCTAGACTGGGTTAGGAGACAAATCTGACATGGTTGACGTGGGAATGCAGTCTGTGGGCAGTGGGCTTAGCTGGAACCGCCCTCAGACTCTATTTGATCATAGCATTTCCCTGACCTGATCTGCTTCACCTTCAAAACGTGGTTGGTCAGAGTAAATCACCAAGCCTTCAGGTGTGATGTTTGTTTTTCTCTGAGTTCAGTCTAAAAGCACCGGTGATGACACAGCTCAGGGGGCACAGCCAAACTCAGTTTGTCCCAGGGAGTCCGGCCCAAGCCCCAGAAACGAAGACAAAAGTCCTGAAGGGCATTTCTCTCTCTCAACCTTCTTAAATATGGGGGGAAGTCCCATCAGTTTTATTTGACAAATTTAACTACGCTTTGTTCTTCCTTTGATCAAACTGCCCAAGGTCCTGAATTTATCATCTGTTCCATTTTTGTCAGCATTTGGGGGTTTTGGAGTTGAAAGACTTTTGTGCCCCCGAGTATAAGATTATAGTGACATATTCTCTTTGTCCACTTCCTCCTCCACCAGCAGGACTGACAGCTCTGTGCCTCTAGGAGTCTGGACAAGGTAGTCACATCCAAATTGAACACCCAGCTTCATCCTCGGAGTCTCAGACAGTGGCACTGGTGCTGAAAACCTTTCTCTCTCCTTCTCTCCCTCTCTTCCTCTCTCCCTCTCTCCCTCTCTCTCTCTACCTCTCTCCCCCCTCCCTCATTATTGTTCACGCACACTCCACAAAGGAAAACCAACTAGGATCCACAGAGAAGTCAAAGTCATCTAACTTTATTTTTGAGTGAAAACCTGAGAACATTCTAGGGAAACTTTAATACATCTACTTTATGAAGGACCATTTGCTTGTTGTTCTTTCCTGTAAACCTGAACTTTTCATACTATGATATGTTGTCAGTATTTTTCTGTCTCATTACATCTGCTGTGAAAACAGTAACATTTTAAGGATATTTAAATCATTTTCAGTCTCTCCCTATTACAGACAATGCTTTAATTACCATTCCTAAAAGGTAGTTGTAATGAGAATTGAAGACTCTTAGATGACTTGGTCCCACTTATATCAATGCAGTCTCTGAGTAGGCCTGCATCTGTAATATTTAAAAGTGTCCCCAGGTAATTCTAGTGGAGCATCTTAGGGTTACGGTAGAGAATCTGTGAGTTAGGTAAAACAGAGGCAATGAAAGACTGCTGATTTTGACGTTAGGTTTAGATTCTTTAAATGGTCAGGGACATACAATACTTTTTTTTTTAAAGATTTTAATCTTTTTTACTTAGAAATAAAATTAAATCTCTTCTGTGTATGAGAATACTGACATTTCTCTCTTCAGCATTCTTCTTATCAGCCATTTGAATATCAGATTCAGGATGAAGGAGATGCTTTTATATGTGCACCTCTTTGGTGTCTGCTTTCCCCTTTTCTAGAAGAATCTTAGAGGCATTCCTGGGGGGTTGGAATAAATGAGAAGGGTTATCTGTTGTTTTTCATACAGCCTTTTACTACTAAGAACTAAATGATTAATACAACCTATTTGCTATAGTATAAAACATAGATACCTTTAAGAGACAACTGGACAATTGGTAGTCAGAATGTTAATATTTGTCCATTCTCCTTCTAGGATGGGGTAGCAGGATCCTTTGATGGCTCCTCTTTATAGTATGCAAAAACAAAAACCTTAAAACAAGTGAAATTAAGAAATACTAGTTAGTTCAGCAATAATCCATTCATTTATGCTTTAATTAAAATATTATTGAAGAATATTGAGAATCACATATTCTTCAACTCTTAAATACAGAGAATAAACTGAGGGTTGATGGGGGGAGACAGGGGGAGGGGGGAAATGGGTGATGGGCATTGAGGAGGGCACTTGTTGGGGTAAGCACTGGGTGTTGTATGTAAGGGATGAATCATGGGGATCTACTCCCGAAGCCAAGAACACATTGTATACACTGCATGTTAGTTAACTTGACAATAATTTATATTAAAAAAAAAAAAAAGAATCACATAGTCTTCTATGTGCTGAAGCTACCATGGTAAATGAGTCAGCCAAGGCCCATGCTGTCATGGACCTCACAGTCTAGTGCAGGAAGTTGAATGAACAGAAGGGAGAGAAGGAGGCATGGAGAGGCATGGAGAGAGGTAAGACATGTCAGCAGTGGTGGGTCCTATGCTAAAAATTAAAAAAAAAAAGATATTATAGAGACCCTAGATGTTTTTTTAATTTTTTAAATTAATTTTAGTGGTACTATAGTTAATACACAGTGCTATGTTAGTTTCATGTGTACAATATAGTGATTCGGCAGTTCCATACATCACTAGGTGCTCATCAAGACAAGTGCTTACCTAATCCCCTTCACCTGTTTCATCCATCCCCCCACCCACCTCCCCATCTGTTTGTTCTCTATAGTTAAGAGTCTGTTTTTTTGGTCTTTCTCTCTCTTTCCCCGCCCCCCCCCCTGTTCATTTGCTTTGTATCTTAAATTCCACATATGAGTGAAGTCATATGGTATTTGTCTTTCTCTGACTGACTCATTTCATGTAACATTATACTCTCTAGATCCATCCATGTCATTGCAAATGACAATATTTCATTCTTTTTATGGCTAAATAATATTCCATTGTGTATAACACATCGATATCCATTCATCTGTCAATGGACACTTGGGTTGCTTCAGCAGTTTGGTTATTATAAATAATGCTGCAATACACATAGGGGTACATGTATCCCTTCAAATTAGTGTTTTTATATTCTTTGGGTAGATACCTAGTAGTGTAACTTCTGGATTATAGGGTAGTTCTACTTTTAATTTTTTGAGGAACTTCTGCACTATCTTCCACATTGGCTGCACCAGTTTGCATCCCCATCGATAGTGCACAAGGATTCCTTCTTGTCCACATCCGTGTTAACCTTGGTTGTTTTTTTGGTTTTGATTTTAGCCATTCTGACAGGTATGAGGTGATATCTCTTTGTGGTTTTGATTTGCATTTCCTTGATGAGCAATGTTGAGCATCTTTTCATTTTTTGTTAGCCTAGATGGCTTCTTTAGATTGTATAGTTAGGGGAAGTTCTTTGTAGAAGTCACATTTTAGGTAAGCTTTGAATGGCAGTTATGAATGTCACTCATTCAAGGGATGACGAGGTACTAAGAACATTCTAGATAAAGGAAAAACCTAGAGCAAAATATTCCAAGATGAAAATGAGCAAAAGAAAAACTGAAGGAAGAATAATCTATACAAAAGATCATAACTACCCTAATGTTTCACATAAATCAGTAGCTCACAGTTACTAACCAATCCTTCATGTCCTGTATAATCACCATGTTCCTTAAGAGCAAGTCACAAGTGACAGCTGATATTTACATCATTATTGGGGTCCATCCTTAACAACTCCATTGGTCCTAAACTGTTGGTGCTCAGTCTTCTCTCCCAGACCCAAACTCTGGGTTCCATGCCCCAGTTTTGCACCTGCTCGTCTTTCACCTCTAGTCTTTCTGATTTCCTGATGGGCAGCTTGTGTCTTAATCTCCCTGCTTAGATTTTGGCTTTGCCAATTACCCAGGGCTGATTAGGCAAATCTTTTGCTCAGGCAAACTTTGTGCCTTCACCTCAGCCTTGAACATGATTCTCCCACTCCTTTTGCTGACATTTCAAAGCAGTCTACCTACTCTTCGCCCTACCCCCACCCTCCTCCTGCAGCAAGATTCAAATAAATGTATATTAAAATTTAAGGAGATTGTAAAGTGTTATTTGGGCTGCCCCAAGTACAATTCGTGTCTCCTTGAAACATGTATAGAACCCAGAAAGATTTTATCTGTAACAATGTCTCCACTTAGTGAATAGCAGGAAAGAAAGGTAAGAATGCATAAATTGCATAATACTTCAGCCACTTGTTTTGTTTGCCTGAATGTTTAGTAGGCATAGTATGACAGTTACAACTGAAATTGAGAATGCTTTTCTTGTCTTTGCTCTTAGGAAGTTCATATCTTACTGGATGTCAGGATGGTAGTAAAAACAATTCCCACTTGTAGTTCTAGGAGAGTATTAGGCTGTGCAGAACTAGAGTCTGCTTTCTGGAGTTCCAATGAACTGCTGAACCAGATGTCTCTGGGTTTTAGGCCTGGTTTGTCTACCATAGTTGAAGCCGAAGTGGCAGACTCACATCAGCTGCACTAATGACAACGGATAAATGACATTTTCATGATGAGGAGAACCCACATCTGAGCTCGTGTATTTAGCATGTAAGGGTTGGGTCTCTATAAGCTTCCTTTATAGCTATATGACCATGTGTTTTCATTTAATGAAGTTCATTGAGTGTACCAACATCAGGAGTAACTATAAAATCCAGATCTTTCTTTTTTAAGTGCAATTGTCAACAGGGCACAAACTGGCACTTTTCACACAAAAGTGCTGTGTATTTAAATTGCTTCCTCCTGGTGTGGAGAAATGAGTACCGGATTTGGAGTACTGGGTTTGACTATGACTTCAATTTTTTTTTTCTCCTGCACTGATCTTGCTCCTGATCTAGAGCCTTACTTGTTAATCTATTTAAATTTGATTATTCCTTTAGGTAACTTACACCTAGCTTGTCTAAAAGAGAAGCCAGTATCTCTCATTATTGTACACACATAAATATTCATACGGACATCAGCTATTAAGACTCTTTTCTTTACTGCAGTTACTGAATACATCTCAAGGTCTTTTCCCTTGCTGTTTTCATTTCCTGGAATGCTCTCCTCCCAGATATGTACCTGGCTCACTCTCTCATCCTTCCTGCTTTGATCTCTTATAAGTGAGACCCTTCATGGCTACCTATTTAAAAATGTAATCCACTAGCAGCATTTCTTATCCTCCTTCCCTCATTTATTTCTTTCAATATTCCTAACACTACCTGACATAATATACATTTTTTCTTATCATTTATTTTTGTCAAATAACTACCCTTTAGGGAAGAAATATTTTTGTCTGCTTTATTTACTCTTACACTCCCAGGACTTAGGACAGTGGTGTCTGGAATACAGTACTCACTCATTGTTTGTTGAATGAATGGGTGAATCATTTTCTTCAACTTCCAAGCTAGAATCCTCAATTCAGTCCTGACTGTTCTCCTTCAAAATCCATACGGGACTGGTTATCAAATGCTAATTGAAAATAACTGAACGATTATTTTTAGATATCACCATTATTCTTTCTTCCTGTAATCACTACCTAATCACTATGTCTTCCCTTCAACTATTGGAATAATCTTCTACTTTTCATGTTCCTCCAACTCCAGCCTATCTTATACACAGTTGCCAGACCTAACTTTCTAAAATTAAAGCTAATCTTGTAATTATCTTGTAATTACATAGGTTTGTAAAAATCTTGTAATTAAATAGGTTTGAGACATTGTTGGTTCACCATTACCTATGGGGTAAAGCCCACCACAGTGTCTGTCAAACTCCTATTCTTCCTCTAAGACCCAGTGTCTTCTCAGAAAAACTCCTAGCTTCTCCAGAGGGTGTTATATCATCTGGGCTCCTAATTCTTCAACCATGTCTCTATTATGGCAAGTTAATTCTTCCCTCAAATGGGCTCTTATTATTTCATTATTTATCATTTTATTTTATTATTTTATTATTTATTGTATTACATGTCAGGTGTTTTAATCACTGCCAAAGAGGAAAAGGGTGAAAAAGAGAAACTTATGATTTAATGGAGTAGATAGACGACACCAAACCACCCAAATACCAGCATAATATTCAACTGAAAAGATAGCATGTCTTTCCCGAAACATATTCTGTGAGATGCTAATAGACATTTTGTGGAGATGACATTGTTGGTGTTGCTGATGTACCAGAATAAATAGCACTGCTGATGCACTAAATTTCAGGTGGTGCTAAGGTAAATGGGGAAGCAATACCTGCCTCCTCTTTAAACTCTGTTTAAATAGTGCCAGATGGATCATCCAGCTTTAGGTAACGGTATAGAAGTTTAGTGAGACTAATCCTTCCACAGATAACAACTTAATACTTAGACAAAACATTAGAAAGAAAGTTCCATCCCTCTCTCTTTTTTTTTCCTTCTCATATGTTCATCTGTTTTGTTTCTTAAATTCCACATATGAATGAAATCATATGATATTTGTCTTCCTCTGACTGACTTATTTCATTTAGCATAATATACTCTAGCTCCATCCACGTCATTGCAAATGGAAGGAAAGGAACCATAAGAGATTCTTAACAATAGAGAACAAACTGAGGGTTGTTGGAGGGAGGTGGGTGGGGAGTGGATTAAATGGATGATGGATATTAAGGGAGACACTTGTTATGAGCACTGGATGTTATATGTTAAGTGATGAATCACTAAATTCTATTCTTAAAACCAATATTACACTGTATGTTAACTAACTAGAATTTAAATTAAAATTTGAAGAAGAAAAAAAATCCAGCTGAGGACATTGGAAAATGGCCAAAATGAGGTAAAAGCTAGAGAGTAGTCAATCCTTGAAAGACCAAGTAAGATTTAACTTAACTGCCCTGGATAAGATTTACACGTCCGTGGCTTTTTGCCTAAAGGCACTCACCAGTGCACAGTACTGATGGCAGCAAAAAATTTCAGTAAGCCTCAGTCTTACCTGTTTGAGGTTGTAGAATACAGAATTTGGGATGGATAGAGCATCTGGAAAGTTGAAAAGGGAACTACTGAAAAAGATGGAACCCCAGAGAGAGTAATCCACAAAATTGTGCTATATGCCTGACCTCTGAACTATACATCTGTAAAGAGACTCCAAAAGGCATGATAGAAAGCAACAACCAGAGCTGAAAGAACGAAGCAATATTTTAGCTGTTACTTAGTGAAGCACAGATAGAACCCAAAGGACTCCCGCCAAGTTAACTGTTGGCTAGAACAAAGTAAACACACTTCAGAAAATATAGGCAGATCAAGTTTTTTTTTTTTTTTTAATTTACATTTATTTATTTATTTTTGAGAGACAGAGAGAGACAGAGCACAAGTGGGGGATGGGCACAGAGAGAAGGAGACACAGAATCCGAATCAGGCTCCAGGCTCTGAGCTGTCAGCACAGAGCCTGACACGGGGCTCCAACTCACAAACCGTGAGATCGTGACCTGAGCCGAAGTCAGAGGCTCAACTGACTGAGCCACCCAGGCGCCCCACAGATCAAGTATTTTTATAACATATTATATAAATGTCCAGCACACAATCAAAAACTGGTAGACATATAAGAAATAGAAAGAAGTGATTTATATTCAGGGAAAAGAGTTGTGAGTAGAAACTGAACCAAAGATGACCCATATTTGGAATTAACAGGCAAGCAATTAGTATAAATATGTCCAGTACTTAACTAACATTATAGCCAAAATAAATGAACTGGTGGGAAATCTCAGCAGAAAAAAAAAGGGAAATATAAAGAAAACCCCAAGTTGGAACAGAGAAAGTATCATAACTGAAATAAAAATATATACTGATTTGATTCAACAGCAGCTTGATAATGGCAGATGAGTCAGTAAACTTAAAGATAGATCAACAGAAATTATTTATTCTGAAGAACATAGAGAAAAAAAATTGAAGAGAAATTAATAGAATATTAATGAATTGAAGATAAAATCAAGCAGTGAGTTTAAAATCAAGACTCCATGGTATTGGAGTCCCAGAAAGAGAGGAGAGATAGAATGGAGTAGAAAAAAAAAAGCTGTTTGAAGAAATAATGACCAAAAATGTCATGAGTTTGATGAAAAACATCAATTTATAGATTCAAGAATCTCAGCAGATTCATGAAGGGTAAACACCAAGAAAATCACACTGAGTATACATATAGTCAAACTGCTGAAATCTAAAGATAAACAGAAATTTTTGAAAGCATCCAGAGAAATACGTTACACACATGAAGCCAATGTTACAGATAGTATCTGTCTTCTATCCAGAAAACAAACAATAAGAACAACAAAACAGAGCCCAGAAGATAATTGAATGTCATCTTTAATATAATGAAAATAAAGTAAAAATTTATGAACCTAGAATTTTCTTTCCAGTGAAAATATCTCTCAAAAATTAAAGGTAAATGAAGAAATTTTGAGAAACTTTCAGATCATATTTAAGATAATGGAGAGAATCTGAAGCGAGCAGATCTGCACTATGAAAAATGTTAAAGTTCTTCAGACAGAAGGGCGAGGACACCAGATGGAAGTTCTAGTCCTCAGGAAGTAATCAAGAACTCCAGAAATGGTATATATGTAGGAAATTATAAAAGATTATATTTATTTTTATTCTCTCAGTTTAAACATCATATGACTATTTAAAGGAAGCATAACTTATGTTATAAGGTTTATATGTACGTAGATATATAGGACACTAGCACGAAGGGCAGAAGGTAAGTGAAACTAAGCTTTCCAAGTTTCCTATAATTTATGAGAAGTAGTAGAATATTAATTCTAAATAGACTGTGATAAGTTAATGATGCATAATGTAATCCCTAGAGCAACCATTTAAAAATGCATAGAGATATAGCTAAGAGACAGAAGAGGAATTAAAATTGAATATGAAAAAAAAAAGATTCTATCGACTCAAAAGAAGGTAGGAAAGAAGGAACAGAGGAACAAATATGAGATGAGACAAAGTAAAGGTTGCCAAATGGCAGTGGTTGTTGGTGCTTGACAGATTTTGCAGAATTTCTACTTAAATGATATTTTTTTCCTGGAACTTACAGAACGGTCCAAAGGAAAAGGGGCCAAAGACAAATCTGAGAGATAGAAAATAAGCTGCATTCCTTCTGCTAACAAATAAGTCTTTGTTAGGGAATCAAGTCTGGGAGTCTGACTGCTATATACTCCCTTTATGACTCTCTTACTTTCAAGAGGTGCCTGTGTCTCTCCCACAAATAGACTTTTGGTGAATTACTTGTCTATAAGACAATCATGGGCTTATCTTAAAACCAAATATGGGTACAGTTTAGGCTCAAATGAAACCACTGTCTTTACTAACAAACTAGAAGTCATTCTTGACTAATTTCTTACTGCATACATTTAATAAACAGTAAATCACCACGTCTTATACATATTTTCCTCCAAGGAAGATAGTTCTTTAAGTATATACGTTTTGGGGGCACCTGGGTGGCTTAGTCAGTTAAGCATCCGACTCTTGATCTCAGCATCGTCATGATCTCACAGTTCATGACTTTGAGCCCTGCATCAGGCTCTGCACCGACAGCACAGAGCCTTCTTGGAATTCTCTCTCCCTCTCTCTGCCTGTACTCCGCTTGTTTGCTCTGTCTCCCTCTCTCTCTCTCTGTCAAAATAAATAAACTTAAAAAATTTAAATATATACATATATATTTTTTATTTTAGAGAGAGAGAGAACACAAGTAGGGGAGATGGGCAGAGCGAGAGAGAGAAAGACAGAGAGAATCTTAAGCAGGCTCCACTCTCACTGTGGAGTTCTTTGTGGGGCTCAATCCCACGACCTTGGGATCATGACCTGAGCCAGAATCGAGTTGCATGTTCAACTGACTAAACCACCCAGGCATCCCTCCAAGAAATAAAGTTCTTAAAGAGAAGTCCTTCATCCTTAAAACTACCCCATTAGTCTTTACAATCCTCTACCTTTACTACTTCAATATCTTCTCATCCATTGTTTTTCTCCAAAAGCTTACCAAATGAGGTCAGAATGTATGTTGGTGGGATTTATGTGAAAAATTGTTTGGCAGTTACTTAAATAGTTAAACCTATATCTATCATAAGACCCAAACATTTCACTCCTAAATATTTACCCTAGAGAAATGAAAACATGTTTTCACAAACACTTGTGAACAAATATTTATAGCTAACTGCTTTATTTACAATAGCCAACAACTGGAAATACCCAAAAAGTCCTTCACCACATGAATAGACAAACAAAATGTGTTATAGTCACACAATGGACTGCTACCTGGTAATTAAAAAGGGCGTGACACTGATGCAAGGACAACGTGGAGGAGTTTTGATAACATTATGCTGAGTGAACGAAGCCAGACATATCGTATGATTGAATTTTTATAAAATGCCAAAGCAGAACAGTGATTACCTGGAACCAGGGTTGGAGGAAGGGATAGACTTCAAGGGGACAAGAGCCATCTTTTTGGAGTGAAGGAAATCTTTCTTGTTTTGATTGCAGTAGTGGTTTTACAGGTACATACAACTTTCAAAATACATTGATTTGAACAATGTGTTCAATTAAGGGGGTGCAGTCTTTTGTACTTGAATTACTCCTCAGTAACACTGATGACAAAAATCTGGCACCCATGGGGGTGTGAAGAGCATCTTGTGAAAGAGGTAAATTATCAGAAGTAACATTTCTGTTTTATGCATAAGGAAACTAATTTCAGAAGGTTGTGGTACTTGCAAATAAGCAGCAGAGTGAAAATTTTAAGTCTAATGCTTTATCTCAACATCCTGTGAGGTTCCTATCACCTTTGATCCTCCCATTGCAGATGATGGAAGTTGGAGGAATAGGGTGGCTAAGTGTTTCAGTGTGTAGGCTCTGGAATCACGTAGTCCTGCGTTAGAATCCTGGCTTCACCATTTATGAGCACTGTAATGTCAGGCAAATTTTCAGACAGCCTACTTTCTTATCTGCAAAATTCCAATAATAATAATTGTACCTACCTCATGGGATGTTTATGAACATTAAATAGATAATACAGTGGAGGAGTCTGGGTGGCTAGGTCAGTTAAGCATCAATTCTTTTTTTTTTTAATTCTTTTTTAAATGTTTTATTTATTTTTGAGAGAGACAGAGTACTAGCGGGGAAGAGGCAGAGAGGGAGGGAGACCCAGAATCCAAAGCAGGCTCCAGGCTCTGAGCCATCAGCACAGAGCCTGACACTGGGCTCAAACTTGTGAACTGTGAGATCATGACCTGAGCCAAAGTCGGACGCTCAACAGACTGAGTCATCCAGGTGCCCCAAGCGTCCAATTCATCTCAGCTCAGGTCTTGATCTCAGGGTCATGAGTTCAAGCTCTGCTTTGGGCTCCTGGGCATGAAACATACTTAAAATTAAAAAAAGAAAAAAGAAAGTACAGTGTATTCAAAAGACTGAGACTGATGCCTGACACATAGTCCAACAAACCTTAGCTAGTATGTTTCATTTTCTTCATTTGTAACATGGATATAATAATACTATCTACCTAGTGTATTCAATGGTGGCTTGGAAGATATGCCCACATCTTAATTCCTGGAACCTATGAATGTTACTTTAATTTGGGAAAGGGTCTTTGCAAATGTAATTAAGCTAAAGATCTTGATGTGAGGGGATTGTCTGGAATATACAGGTGAACCCTAAATCAGTGACAACTATCCATATAAAAGACACACAGAGAGAACACAGGCAGGAGAGGAGGCAATATAATCATGCGGACAGAGACTGGAGTAGTACAGCCATAAGTCAGGGAATGCCAACAGCCACCACAAGCTGGAAGAGCCAATGAATGGATTCTTCACAAGAAGCTCCAGATGTAGTGCATCTTTGCTGAATTTTGGGCTTCTAGCTTCCAGATTTGTGAGAGAATAAATTTCTGTTGTTTTAAATCTACAATTTTGTTGCAATTTGTTACAGCAGTGTAAGGAAACTAATACACTACCTCAAAGGAACATGGTGAGGATACAACTTAATGTATCTAAGCACTTAGTGCCTATACATAATGTATTATATGAAGACCAGTTATGTTGTGGTTCCTATTCTAACTCAGTTATAAATCTTTAGTCACTGGCCTCTGACTTGGAAGACATTGTGAAATGAAATAAAGAAAGCCCCCATGGTTAATTTCTTCAATCTAAACTTTAAGCTGATTTGTTTTGTTTCCATTTGTCTACAATAATTCCTTTAGGAAATCTGCTTTGATGCTAATTTTAACTGTATTCATTGTTAAGTGCTCTCGGATTGCAGAACAAAGGGCACAGTAGCTATGTGAGAATGCATTGTTCTCTCTTTTATTCCAAAGGGATGTGTTAATGACAGAGTTTTAAGCTAAACTCATAATTTCTAGCATTTTGTTGTTTTAAATTTTTAATCGCTCTGCTCTTAAAAGAACCGATTTTATTCCAAACTTAAATATGGTTCCACAGTGTAATACTTTAGAAGTATTCCATTTAAACCTTTGCTCACATAGTACATCTGAGTGATAAATTAAAAGCAGAAATGTCCAAATAGCATCCTATCTGTGCAACAGCGGAGCCAGACGACATTAGATTTGTATTTTCCAGGATGTATACAGACCATGACACTGCTCTACATTTTTCTGTAAATATGTTATACAAATCCTATTGTATCCTGTTAGTTCAGGGCTTTGGCTTGCCATTTTAGCTGACAATCCAATTAATTCATTAAAAAGAACAAATCGTTTCTCTGACTAATCTGACAGGTCAGCCATAATGGTTGGACTGCAGGTATGGACACACCTAGAGAAAAGCATGGGATGAACATCTGTTTCCATTCCCCAGTCACGAGGCACCAATATCCTGTTTCCACCCAATAGGCCCAGATCTGGAGAAGAAATACAGAAAGGGAGAGACAGAGCAAATAACTGGCTCTCCAATTTCCCAAGAGTCTAGGATTACAATAAGAGAGAAAATCAATCAGGGTGTTTCTTTATTTCCTTATTTGAAAGGGACCACACAGAGTGAGCATCAGTAACAAAATACAACTGTGAAAACAAGATTTTGGCAGGCAAGAGAGGTGTGAGGAGGAAGGTGAGAAGGGCATATTTGGAAGTATTCCACCTCATTTTTCCTGGAAATAGCGGGTGAGCCAATAACATAAATCAAGAAAATGCCTAAAAACCTCCACTATCTTTGAAGATCATTTGTTATGCATATACAAGGTCCGCCTGGTACTCTGTGAAAGAGCCAGTGTGTGTATAACAATCGCTTGAATGGTCAAGAAATAAAATAACATGTTTCTTATTTTTTCCCAAAAAAAGAAAAAAAAAAAGAGCTACTGTTGAGTAATATATCTCAAAACTCATTTGAGTAAAGAAAATTCCAGAAGGTGTTTGTTCTTCCTTGAGTGCTTTAAAACCAAGAATGGGAAAATATCATTTCTGAATATATTGCTAAACTGTCTTTAGAAAACAAAACTTATTTTCTTTAAAAAAATAACATTCTTCTAATAGTATAGAATTTTCCACATATCTATAATAATTCATGGTACTTTAGACACATGCTACAATGGTTTGAAAATAATTTATTTCTTATTAATATATCCCAATGATTTGTTCCATAATCACATTTGATACAGAAACCAGTGAAAATAATGGTGGTGAATACCTATGTAACATGGGCAAGATGTTGCTTCTAAGGTATGTAGGGAAGGACAGTTTTTTTACTCTACCCTTCTAGGTTCTTTTGGTTAATCTGTTAATTAAGCTGACATAGGGACAGATTAACAGGAGAAAAACAAATTTTGCATGTATAGGAGCCCTGCAAAGACTTGAGAAACTCATAGTCAGGCAATTGAAGTTTATGTGCCATCCTGAGCTAATGAGAAGTAGGTAGGGTCTGAGGTTTCAAAGGGAAGGAAGATAATTCACAGGAAGGTGGGAAGAGCAAATGTTTGGTAAACAAACATCTGTCATGCCATGCAGACACACTGCTTTACAGAGAGAATTTTGAGCAAACAGGCCAGCCTCCCCCAGCTTATCACACCTAACCCATACTCTTTGTAGTTGTCTTTGGTGATAGCTCTCTTCCTGGACCAAACCCTTTATCTAAATTCTTTTAGGCAGTTGAGGAGGTGATGAAAACCTCTTCCTGAGTCTTTTGGGCCTTGATTGTCTTCAGCCCAAAATAATTTGCATGCTTAAGTGGCACATTCCCTGGTGTCATATTTTGCTCCCCTTCAAGTGGTAAATGAAAAATTCTAAAATATCAGCCTTCAGATGAAAATCATGTCTATTAGGAAAGGTAAACATTAGCTTTGGAAGAACAAATGGAATATTTCTTAACAGGTTTGGCAAGATGCATGGAAAATATTTCTCATACACATTTTTTTTTTCCTGAGCAAGGGAAAATTTGTGAAGGGATAACTTAGTGTAGGAAAACAAATTGGGATAGATTGTAAGCAACAGTTTAATGAGTAAACCATCTACCGATTCCCAGAAACTATTAGGCACTGAGAGGGCTTGTCACTAAATATATGGTAGTGATTACCTTGAAAACCTCATTCAACTCAGAAACATACAGTTCATTATCCCTAATATGATTTTTCTGAGTATTTTTGCATGTGTACAAAATTCACCCAAAGCCTGGAGACTGTAATTTTCCTTCCTTAAATACACGGATTATCAGTGTATTTGGTTTTGACAAACATTGGTAGGCAGACATAATTCAGAAAGATACATTTTTATGGTAGAAATATTTAATTATGGGGCAGAATGAATGATAATAAGAACTTAAACATTTATTATATGCCTGACATTAGGCTAGAGAGAAATATTGAGAAATATGACTATGGCTGCTGTTTTCAAGAAGCCCATCTTGTTGAAGAATTAAAAATAACACACAAAAAATAAGTAATAAATAAATTTGTGTCACTTATAAGTGCCATAGGAGTTCAAAGAAGGAAAACAGTGAAAGATGACATTTAGAGAAGGTTAAGATCATGGCGGCATGAGAGGAGTATGGGACTTAACTGTATTTGTGATTTCCAAAACGAAGGAGAATATAACTCCTTTGAAGTGGAGAGGAAGGGTGTTATTTGAGAAATACATATTCAATATGACAAGAATTTCACATTTTTAAAGAGATCAGTGAGATTTGGTTTCATAATATAAATCCAGGGAGGTACAACTTTATAGACCCCTAGCTGGTAAGATAAACAAAAACCATAATTTTTAATGGGGTGAAGGAATGAGGGGCATATCACAATCTCTGGGAGCAACAAATTTTGGTTGACCACAGCTGAGAAATAGGGGGGAAGGGAGCAAGGTGGATGAGGATGCCCTCTGGGTGGCGATGAAGTAGGATGGGGAAGAAGTGGAGAAATGCCTTGAAATGTGTGGAATAATATGAAGATATGGATATGAAGAAGGGTACAGGTGGATAGGGAAACCATTGGAAGATAAAGTACCAAGCTAAGTGACTGGACTCGATTTGATGGGCAACAAAGAGCCATCTTGGCTTCTCAAGCATGAGAGTGTTAAGATAAGTGGAATTTAGGAAAGCTAATCTATTTGATATTAACACACAGGATGCAAAAAGAAGATTAAGAGAGGAGAAAATGGGAGACGATAGGTGAGTTAGAAATATATTGGGAAATTTGGCCATGATGAGCTAGGTTTGGGGATAAAGTGAGGTTAGTAGACTTTCTTCTGTCCCAAAGGAACAGGAAAGTATATGACCTCAAGTCTGGAAAACTAGAAAGATTTATTGTAACCATTCACGTAGGTATGCTCTTCTCATGCAACTAGAAGGACAGTTAGTTGGCACACATGCTTACTAGTTTACGGTAGGACCTAATTTCAAGGGCTCAGTATATTTCATACCATGGTGTAATTACTTCCTCTGGGTTGGCTTCCCCCTTGTTTTATATTAATAAAAATAGTGCTCAGTTATAGAAACAAAATTCACTATCTCCTTCCAGTTATATGTGTGATGGTCAGGTAAGCTCAAAAATTGTGAAATAACGTGTTTTTGCCTACAGGTATATGGAATACAAATAAGTAAGTGTCTTTTCACTTTTCATTTGTGTGCTTCTTCCAGCATATGGCCTTCCTTGGCTGTAGTTAAGTGAGAGTTATACTTCACAATTTCAAGTCAAATGGTATTGAATCGCCCCTTCCCACTTGTACATTCCCACTTTAGCTCTTAAAGTCGTCCAAAAATCTGTGTTGCTTGGCATGTGGAGAAGCTACCAATTGTGGATCCCAAACTGTCTACTTGAGGGGGGCATAAAGTGAAGCAAGAATATTTTATACCTGCCCAGCCCATAGACTGAGTGGCTGTACCCTATGGAGTTAGCATGAGAGAACTAGATAGAAGTACTTAAAAATGTATGGTTTTGATCTTATCTGTTTCTCACAGTATTCTTAATCAAAGTTGCATCTGTTGTCCCAAGTTATTTTTACCATGGCATGGTGAGGTATGATTTTAAGTGCCAGTAATATGATTGTTTCCACAGTACCATGACATTTATTTTCTTTAAAAAATTTAAAAACACATGTGGGCTACCCCAAGGACTCTGTACTGTCACTGTCACTTTTAGTGGTGTCAGTAAAGCCACTGCCAGTTTTGACAAGACAAGTCTACAAATATAATCACCACTGCTGCGCAGGTCACCAGAGAATATGGCGTTTGGAAGAGCTAGAAGTAAATTATTTAGTACTTGGTGTGCCTTTGTGTTCCATGTGCCACCACCCAGATAAAATGGTTTCACTCTATAGAAAGAAGCAGTTAATGAGAAAACACACATATGCACACCTAGACACACATAAACGAATAGTACCAGCCGCCACTGATTTCATTGGATTTGCATAGTTTCAGCTGGACTATAGTATTTTAAAGAAAGCAGTGACGAACAGGAGAAAACTAGAGATGAAGAAAAGAGAGGAGGAGCAAAGAATAGGATACGGGGTAGGGTGACAATATTTGCTGATGTCTTTGACAACTTAGTTTCCACGCCCCTCAAAATAAGACCAGAAAAAGGCAAAGTCAACCCCTCTGGTACAGTACTCTGTATATACTAACCCTTACCATAAATTGCTAAGGTTAACAACCTGTAACAACTAACAGTTCATATGTAACTCGTAGGACTTGGAGAAGAACAGAGCTTGCTAACATTAAACATTTTCCCCAAAGACTTGAATAAAATAACATAAAGAACAATGGTCAAGTCTCATCAACAGCAGGAGAAGGAAACTGTGATCCTTTGGGCAGAGCCAGTACCAGGATTTAGAAGCATAGCAGAGAAAGGGTAAATTAAATCCAGTTCATGGGGGCAGGAAGTGATATAACCTTTCCGCAGGTCAAGTCCTGACCAGACTGCTAAGGGCAAGTTTACAAGGTAATCTGTGCACCTACGGTCAAAGGAGAGGAAGCAGAGGAAATGTCTGAGAACGAAGCGACAGGACCATCTTGCACAGCTCCAGCCAGTTCTGGGGAAAGAGAGGATAATGGCGTGGCAATGAATGTGAGATTTAAGTTTGAGACTTAAAGGGCCAATTCTTGAACAGCAAAATTGGACTATACTAAGGGCCAAAAATTATAGAAAAGTTATGGAATCTGGCTAAGATGCTCTTAAGAACAGAGAAGAGAGAGGAAACTCAATATAGAATAGCTGATATTTATTTTAAAAGATCATTTTTTTTTCATGTTTATTGAGACTGCTCACTAAAGTAGTGCTATGGACTGAATACATTCTCCTAAAAGTCATCTGTGGAAATCCTATCCCCTCAAAGGGGTGGGATTAGGAGATGAGTCCTTTGAGGGATGAATAGGTCATGAGGAGACAGCCCTCATGATGAAATTAGTACATAAATAAAAGACATTCCAGACAGTTCCCTACCCCCTTCAGTCATGTGAGGACACAGCAAGAATCTATGAACCAGAAAGCAGGCTTCACCAGACATTGAATCTATCCACACCTAGACCTTAGACTTCTCGGCCTCTAGAACGGTGCACAATAAATGTGTGTTTATCAGCCATCCAGTCTACAGTGTTTTTCTTTTGTTTTTTCTTTGTTTTAGATTTTTTTAATGTTTATTTTTGAGAGAGAGATAGAATGTGAGCAGGGGAAGGATGGAGAGAGAGGGAGACACAATCCGAAGCAGGCTCCAGGCGCTGAGTACAATGTTTTTCTTATAGCAACCTAAATAGACTAAGAAAAGCAGTATATCTTTGATAGTGAAGAGGTATCTTCTTACATCTCCTTGTCAGTTACTAATAGGATACTCTGCCTTCGGTGTCTATTTGATCCTGATGTCTCACACAGATGTTAGTGGACCCCATTCCTGAAACCTGCTCTCCATGTCTACATCCACTACAACTCCATCGTTAACTAGAATTTTTTGGCAGCTTTATTGGGATACAATTCACATACCGTACAATTCACCAAAAACATATTATTCAGTGGTTCTTAGCATAACAGAGCTGTGCAACCATCTGCTCTATCAAGTTTATAACATTTTTATCACCCCAAAGAGAAATGCCGCACTCTTTATTCATAATTGCCCATCCACTTCACCGCCCTCAGTCCTAAGCAACCACTAGTCTACTTTCTGTCTCCATAGATTTACCTGTTATGAACATTTTATATAAATGAAATCATGCTGTATGTGATCCTTCCTGACTTTTTCATTTAGTGTCATGGTTAACGGTTCATACCTATTGTAGCAAGAATTAGTACTTCATTCCGTTTTATTGCCAAATGATATTGTGCTATAAGGATATACCACATTTTATTTATCTATTTATCAAAGCATTGACATTTGAGTTGTTTCCACTTTGGGCTTTTATGAATAGTGCTGCTATGAACATTGATGTGCAAGTTATTGTACAGGCATAGTTTTCATTTCTCTCAGGTGTATACCTAGGAGCAGAATTGTTTGGGTCATGTGGTAACTTGATCTTTAACCTTTTGAGGAACTGGAAACGATTTTCCAATGTGATTGCGCCATTTAACTTCCTTCACTTAATGTGTAAGAGTTCCAGTTTCTCCATATCCTTATCAACACTCATTACTTCTCTCTTGTTTTCTTTATCATAGTCATTCTAGTTCATGTGAGTGGCATCTGATAATATTGATTTCCATTTCCTTGATGGCTAATTCTGTGAGTATTTTTTTCAAGTGATTATTGGACACTTGTATCTTCTCATTGTAGAAATGTCTATTCAGAGCCTTTGTCCATATCTTAATTGAGGTATTTGTATTTTTATTATTGAGTTGTAATAATTTTCTGTATATTCTAGATACCAGTTCCTTATCAGATATATGATTTGAGAAGGTTTTTTTAATCCATTCTATGTGTTATCTTTTCACTTTCTGATGGCATCCTTTAAACCATTAAACATTTTTAATTTTGATCCAAAAAGATTTTAATTTTGATCCATTTATCTTTTTTGTTGTCATTGTTGCTTGTGCTTTCTATCATAGTTGAGAGAAAATTGCTTAATCCAGGGTCCTAAAGATTTGTGCCTATGATTTTCTTCTAAGAATTTAAAGTCTCAGCCCTTATATTGAAGTCTTTGATCCATTTGAGTTAATGCTTATACATTGTGTGGTGTACAGGTCCATCTTTACTCTTTTGGATGTATATATTCAGTTATCCCAGAACCATTTGTTGAAAAGATTACTCTTTCCCTCAGTAAATTGTCTTGGTACCAGCTAATTTATTTTAATGGAAGTATAGTTGATATATTGTTAGTTTCAGGTGTACAACATAGTGATTTGACAATTATATATATTATAAAATGCTCACCATGATAAGTATAGTTACCATCTGTCACCAAATGAAGTTATTACAATATTATTGACTATATTCCCTATGCATATTTTTCATTGTTGTGACTTATTTATTTTACAACTCAAAGTTTGTGTCTCACAATCCACTTCACCTATTTATCCCATCCCCCTACCCTTCTCCTTTCTTGGCAACCACTAGTTTGTTCTCTATATTTATGAGTTTGTTTTTCTCCTTATTGTTATTATTTTTTGTTTGTTTTGTTTCTTAGATTCCACATGTAAGTGAAATCATATAGTATTTGTCTTTCTCTGAGGGACTTATTTCACTTACCATAATACCCTCTAGGTCCATCCATGTTGTTGTGAATGGCAACATTTCATTCTATTTGATGGCTGAGTAATACTCCATTGTGTATATAAACCTCACCTTCTTTTTTTTTTTATTTTTTTTATATTTATTTATTTTTGAGAGACAGAGTGAGACAAAGTGAGACTGGGGGAGGGGCAGAGAGAGAGGGAGACACAGGATTGGAAACAGGCTCCAGGCTCTGAGCTGTCAGCACAGAGCCCAACACGGGGCTCGAGCCCACAGACTGTGAGATCATGACCTGAGCCGAAGTCGGTCGCTCAACCGACTGAGCCACCCAGGCGCCCCAAACCTCACCTTCTTTATGCATTCATCTGTCAATGGACATTTAGGTTTCTTTTATCTCTTGACTATTGTAAATAATGCTGCAATAAAATGGGGTGCTTATATCTTTTTGAATTATTGCTTTCATTTTTGGGTGGTAAATACTGAGAAGTGGAATTACCAGATCATGTGGTACTTCTAGTTTTAGTTTTTGGAAGAAATTCCATACTGTTTAACAGAGTGGCTGCACCAATTTACATTCCTACCAACAGCACATAAAGTTTCCTTTTTCTCCACATCTTCACCAACATTTGTTATTTCTTGTCTTTTTTTATACTAACCATCTGACTGGTGTGAGGTGATATCTCCCTGTGGTTTTGATTTGCATTTCCCTCATGATGAGTGCTGTTGAACATCTTTTCATATGTCTGTTGGCCATCTAGGTATCTTTTTTAGAAAACTGTCTATTCAGATCCTCTGCCCATTTTTCCAATCTGAATATTTATTTTTTAGGAATTTGAGTTGTATGAGCTCTTTGTATATTTTGGATAGTAACCCTTACCAGATACATCATTTGCAAATATTTTCTCCCGTTTAGTAAGTTGCTTTTTGTTTTGTTAATCATTTCCTTTACTGTGAAAAAGCATTTTACTTTGATAGAGTCCCAATTGCTTATTTTTGTTTTTGTTTCCCCTGCCTGAGGAGACAGATCCGAAACAATGTTGCTAAAGTAGAAATTCATGAGATTACTGTCTACATTTTCTTTAAGGAGTTTATGGTTTTAGGTCTAACATTTAGGTATTTAATCCATTTTAAGTTTATTTCTTGTGTATAGTGTAAGATAGTGATCCAGTTTCCTTCTTTTGCATGTAGCTATACAGTTTTCCCAACACCATTACCCCCACTGTATATTCTTGTCTACATTGTTGTAGATTATTAATTGACCATATAAGTGTAGGTTTATTTCTGGGCTCTCAATTCTGGTTATTGATCTATGTGTCTATTTTTGTGGGGCACCACACTGTTTTGTTTACTGTAGTTTTGTAGTATAGTTTGAAATTTGGGATTGTGACACTCCAGTTTTGTTCTTCTTTCTCAAGATTGTTTTGGTTACACAGGGTCTCCTGTGGTTCTATACAAATTTTAGGATATTTTGTTCTAGTTCTTTGAAAAATACTATTGGTATTCTGATAAGGATTGCATTGCATCTGTAGATTGCTCTGGTTAGTATGGACATTTTTTTTTCATTTATTTATTTTTGAGAGACAGAGAGAGTGTCTCCCCACAGAGACAAGTGGGGAGGGTCAGAGAGAGAAGGAGACAGAATCCAAAACAGGCTCCTGGCTCTGAGCTATCAGCACAGAGCCTGACGTGGGGCTCGAACTCACATCTCATGATGTGAGATCATGAACTGAGCTGAAGTCAGACGTTTAACTGACTGAGCCACCCAGGCGCCCCCTGGACATTTTAACAATATTAAATCTTCCAATTCATAAGAATGGAATATTGGCACCAACTGATTTTAATCTGACTTTTCTACTGATTTTTTTTCTTCATGTTATGCTTTTGGCTTTGGCTCCAAATTCTTGTAGCCTACATTATTTCTTGCTATGAAATTTAGCCCTTGAAGTTTTCTGGGTAAATTTTTCTCTTCCTTGACTGGCCTGTAAACTTTAGCTACTGGACGGCAGTGGCTGCTTCCTCCTGAGTCCTCAAACATGGCTTACAGAAGCCATCATAGTTCTGCTATGGTGAAACCTCTAAGCTATAGATGAACTCAGTTCTGGCCCAGGCCACAGTTAAAGATCAATAATCCAGCTTCTTTGTAAGTTACCCATATAAAAATTATTCTCATATGTATGCCTCTAACTTTAGACCCTCTCTTAAGCTGTCAACCTAAATTTCTAACTCCCTGCTGGGCATCTTTACATGGATATTTCATCTCTACTGCAAACTCAAATATATAAAACATTGTGTTGCCTATAAAACTTGTTTTGACTCTAGTGTTATATTTTCTAGTAAAGAGAATCATCATCCTCCCAATTTAGAGGCCTGAAACCTCAAAGTCATTTCTGACATTCTTCGCTACTTTGTCTTCTGGCCTAGCTAGTTTTTTGTTTGTTTGTTTGTTTGTTTATGTGATCAGTAGACAATTCAGAAGTACCTTCCTGGGAATTTGAATCTTAAGCAAAGACTGTATTAGCTTGGTAGGGCTGCTCTAACAAAGTACCATGTACTGGGAGGTTGAACAGCAGACATTTATTGTCTCAGAGTTATGAAAGCTAAAAGTCTAAGATCAAGATGACAGCAGAGTTAGCTCCTTCAGGGACTATGGGGGGGAAAAATCTGTTCCATTGCTCACTCGTAGCTTTTGGTAGTTTACTGTCAATCTTTGGTATTCCTTGGCTTCTGCTGTATCATCCTGATCTCTACACTCATCTTCAAATGACATTCTGTATGTATATGAATCAAAGAGAGCGAGAGACAGAAAGAGAGAGAAAGTTTCCAAATTTCCTATTTATATAGGAAAACCAGTCATACCAGATTAGGGGTCCACCCTACTGCAGCATGACCTCGTCTTAACTAATTACACTTGCAATGACTCTATTTCCAATATGGTCCCATTCTGAGGTCCAGGGGTTGGGAGTTCAACATACAAATTCTAAGGAATCACAATTCAACCTATAACAAAGACACTGAAGACCAAAGGAGGTTAGAGAGCCCTAAATACACAATCCCTGATTTCCTACTGTTGAAAACATCAGAGCCCATATGATTACTACATTTTCCAAACTTTGTTATTTTCATAAGTCAGGGTTTCTCAGGAAACAGACTCTGAGACTAAGATATGCATCTGGGAAGGTCAAGGAATTGCAAAGATTTCCCATGTATAGATAGTTAAGAGACTCACAGATTCCACAGAATATACTCAAGTCTTTTATTTAAACACAAAGATAACAGTGTCATAAGAGAGGGGCAAGCATTGGGGCAAAAAAGACATCCAGTTGCCAGCTCCCAAGTGCTCTTATATATTCAAGGACTGTGCTTTGTATCTGGATTGAACCAAGATTTGTGTGAGAAATCTTGTCTTTGGGAGAGCTCGGAGCAGAAGTTCCCGGTAAGATTTTTTTTTTTTCAACGTTTATTTATTTTTTTTTTATTTTTAGGACAGAGAGAGACAGAGCATGAACGGGGGAGGGGCAGAGAGAGAGGGAGACACAGAATTGGAAACAGGCTCCAGGCTCCGAGCCATCAGCCCAGAGCCCGACGCGGGGCTCGAACTCCCGGACCGCGAGATCGTGACCTGGCTGAAGTCGGACGCTTAACCGACCGCGCCACCCAGGCGCCCCAAGATTTTTATGTACCTCTGGTAATGCAGTGAAACCAGGCTGTTCAACCAGTTAAGCCATTTGGAAACTATCAGCAAAAACCTGACATTGAGTATTGTCAGGGAAGTCTCAAACTTTTAACAGCAAATCCCATTGTCCTTATTTTGGCCAAGAATTGAAGTCAGACATTCAAGTATCACTCAAGGTAAAAATACAGTTTTTTTCAAAAAAGCTGTAAATCAAGTATATCCTCCACAAGATTGTCCTTGGGATCGATGCCTACCTGTAGGGAAGCTGATGATGAAGAAACATGGACTGGGCTGCAATGCAACAGTCTTCAGCCAAGTAGACAGAGAATCCTAGAATTACAATAGCACTAGAGCTAAGGGTTTCCCAAACTGAGGCACAGAGGCAAAGATAAATTCCCCCATCACGCTGTCATGGGATGAGAACTGAAGCTGTCCAAAGATAGTAGCCTTTGTTCCTGGGAAGGTGACTATTTTCTGCCAAGTTCAGTTCCCAGAGAGGAAGTCAGTTGAGAGCTGTCAGCTTCCAACACTTAGCAGCCAAGGATTGAGGGCCAGATCCCCAAAAGACCAGAGGCTGGGAGATTACAGGTATATATAGCTCTTCCTTTGGTTCTACACACTACTCCAATATCCTTCCAACAAGTTAGTTTTTCACTTAAAGTGTCAAAGTTAATTCATGTTTCATACCATCAGTGAAATTTAACCGATACAAGGCCTCTATAAAATCAGTTCCCAACTTTTTTCACTATCTTCATTTTGGTTCTCTTGACTGGAGTGACATGATTGTCATGAGTCCTGATTCCAGTCTCTTATAATTCATCCTACCACAAACAAATCCAAATATCTCTTTATTCCAAATGATGTCTACCATACTCTTGTAATCAGAGACTGTCCTCAGTAAAATTTGTCACTCTGGTGAACAGAATAATGATCCTCTCAAGGCTACCTAAGTCATATATGGAGATGAGAGAGAGTATAATATTTTATATAAACTTGCTCATAAAAAATGGTTAAGAATCAAGGAAATAACTATCTAAAGAGTGTCTTATTCCACAAATATAGTTATAAAAGTTTCAAAGATCCAGAAGCATGGAAGCATGTGCCAACTTTAAAAAAATAGTCAACATAAGGGTGTGTGAGTGTCTTAGTTCGTTGAGGGTCATGATCCCGGGGTCAGGGGATCCAGCCTGGTGTCAGGCTCTGTGCTGAGTGTGGAGCCTGCTTAAGATTCTCTCTCTGTCTCAGGATGCCTGAGTGGCTCAGTTGGTAGGCATCTGCTCTTGATCTCAGCTCAGATCATGATCTCACAGTTTGTGAGTTTGAGCCCCACAGTGGGCTCTGTGCTGAACGTGTGGAGGTTGCTTGGAATTCTCTCTCCCTTTCTCTCTGCCCTTCCTCCACTTTCTCTCTCTCAAAAAAAAAATTCTCTCTCCATCTGCCCCTCTCCCCCACTCACTCTCTCTACCTAAGATAAATAAAATGAAGGAAAAAAAAAAAAAGAAAAAAGAAAAAGGAAGTAGTCAGCATAATGGTTCCTATATGTGACAGCAGAGTTCCAGCAGGTTTATAGAGTACCATAACAACAGAAATTGGGATGTGCAGTGCTCCTCAGGCATGTAACTGGTCACAGGGCACAGGCCTCAGCCTCTTGGTTGTCATTTAAATACAAAATTCTAGGGGCGCCTGGTGGCTCAATTGGTTAAGTGTTGGACTCTTGATTTCAGCTCAATTCATGATCTCTTGGTAGGTGAGATCGAGCCCCACATCTGGCTCTGTGCTGATAGCAGATTCTCTCTCCTTCTCTCTCTGCCCCTCCCCTATGTGTGTGTGCACTCTCTCTTTCTCTCTCAAAATAAACAAACTATAAATAAATACATAAATAAACAAACAAACAAATAAACAAATACAGAGTCCTAGTGCAAGAGCCAGAGACTATTGAGTTTAAGGAAAAATGCCAAGCTCGTAGGCTGAATTCCTGGCACGTTTCTGGCATGAACATAAAGGCTAATGGCCAATTTAAAGAGTAAAGGTCAAAGCAAACACTCAGTGCTAATGGATTAAGCCAACATTGTAGAGTTGGATAAAAATCAAGACTTGGAAGCAATCTAAGTGTCTAGTCATTGAGCTTGAAGAAACCAGATCTTGGAGAGATCAGTGAGACTTATAACAGCACATGGTAAATCCAGTACAATGTGAAACCATAGCTAAAACTATAGGATTTGCCCAGAATACTCCTGGTTTTGCCTATTATCCAAGTCCCATTTCATTTATCATTTATCCCAGATACAATATCCAAATTGGATGATACATTATATGATCACCCTACTAGTCACATGGTTTGGAGAGTAGGAAGGCCAATTACTAATGAGTTTATTTTTACCTGACTCTGCCAGGTTTAGCTTGGAAACTATGGTTGAAAGCAGAGGGAAGCAAAAACCAGCAGAGGTGCATAGATTAGGGCTGAATGAGGCAAAAAGGAAAATATGATCAAAGACCACCTACACAGACAGAGCTACAGATGCTCTCTGATATCCAAATACAGCTTTCTTTTTTAAAAAAAACAACACTAACACTGACGCTTTTGTTAACTATATAACGCTTCCCCCCTCCCACTTTTTTGTTTTCTCATTGGAAACAACTCTTGTATCCCAAATGAATCAGTGATTGGGTTGGATTAATTTAATGGAAACAACTGCTCTCATGATTCAAAAATGTTGCCTATCAAGTTAATGTAATGACAATGATTGTGTGGCTGTGGTGTAAAGAAAGCATGCAATTACATATAAGTAAATTTCTACTCAAACAAAATGATATAAATCCAGTAAAATCATACATTTTGCTAATTTGCTTTAATTCAAATGAATTCTATAGCTTAAATTTGACGTTCCCACTCCTGGGAGGCCAAATTCTTTAGAGATTGAACATCTTAAATCCTTAGGCCAAGATAGAGCCTTTAATTGAAAAATAATTTTATTCTTTCTTTCTTGTTTTAAAGGGTAAAAAAATTAAAATCACTGTATTTTTTTTCTTTTCTAGTCCTAAGAGAGGTTTCCCCATTCATGACATAATTGAAAGTTTTCAAACCTAAAACAGTTTTAAAACAGGAACAAATCAAGACTAAATAGGATCCCTCTCTATGCTTTTTGGAGAACAGGTTCCAGGAAGCTCTCAGAGGGCTCAAAGTAGGACAGTGTAGCAAGAAATGAGGCTAGAAATAAGGGCAAGGGACCAATGGGGAAAAAAGCCTTAGCAAATAATTGCCTAAGAAAACATTTCCGAATTTGAAAACCTTAGAACCAGAGTGGCCACCCAATAATGTTAGAATTTATCTCAGTTGATATATGAATAAGTGACCAAAGAGAAATATTTTTTAATATAAAATTTTCTATATTTAATGAGTTTCAAGGCAGTACTGTGCAGAAGTTAAAAGTGTAAGCTTGCAAATCAGACTCCCCTGGACCCAGCTCTTAGCTCTACCTCCTACAAGGTGTGTGACCCCAGATACATCACCTAACCTCTAATTCTCAGTTTCAGCATCAGTACAATGGGACTGGCTCTCACAGTATGTCGTACAGTTATGAGAATGTGTCCAATTAATGTAGGCTCTAAAAATACTTAAAATTATTTTCTCTGATGCTATTTTTCATTCTGTCAGCCAAAGTCAGAAAGAATTTTAATAATTCCTCATCTGGGAACTAGATATTTAAGGTTTCCCACTGACTGAGATGGTTTTATTCATTCATGCTTCTCTATACAATTGCCTCTGGAACTCCTTTTCAACTCTCCCTGGTCCAAATACTTGTTGACTTTTGCACATGTGGAGCTATTTATCCAGATAGTCTGGACAACAGATTTACTTTAGAAGACCGGTGCTTCTGTTCTGTTTCTAATGTGGTTTTAGAATCCAAAGCATATTCTTCATCTCAAGGCAGAGTCACACACTGCACAGCTTGTAACAAATAATGTGATCGAAGCCACCTGTGACGTATACTGAAGCTAAAGTGATAGAAGGAGTGTAGTCAGCACTTTAATGGCTAAGTCTTAGAATCAATTTTAGCCTTTTTGTACTTATGCCAAGGATAAAAACAGGGAAGACTCCGTTAGTATTATTTGGAATATTGAAATCCATTGAATTACAGGGCCACCTTGGGAGTGAGTTGGAGGTCTTGTTGTAAGTAACTTTCCCCTTCACCTCTTTATGTGCAGGTGCTCCTAAAGATATCAATTCTAATATTTGTCCATGAGGACACGATTACTATACCAAAAGAAAGAAGTTTTAATAGCTTCCTTAACTGGTCTACACTTGCATCCTCATGGGAATAAAATGGGCGTAATTTGGCCTACCTTCTGTAGTAGTAACGAGGATTAAATAAAATAATGCACATGAAGTATATATAGCATGGTGCCGGACACATTGCAAATGCTCGATAAATCATGTAGATCAACTCAGAAATCATTTTCCCTGTTAGTATTTTAGAGTATATTTGACATTATGTACAAATTTTTAAATTTATAATCCTAGAAGTCAGGGTGTTAGAAAAATAACTAGTATAGATTAGCTACTGATTAAAAACCATTGTATTTTGTTCTGGGAATTTGAAATAGTCCTTATTCCTTTCCAATTTTTTTTCTCTTTAATCACCTTTCAAGTTTCTATTCAAGTTCAGCAAAATTCAAAGCTGAAAAATAAAAACACTCCCTAATGAGGCTACGATGTTATCTCAGAAAATGTGTGCTTTAATTTCTGTGAAATTTAGTAAGATTTTCCATTTGCTTCTTTTGACTTGAATAACAGTTTTTGAAATAATTTAAAACACATAGTTACAAATATTATATATGTTCAAAAAGAAAATGTCAATAAGAAAAAAAAAGAAAAGAAAAATTATTTGTGATAACTATCAGCTCCAGCTAGAACAGAGGAATTGAATTGGTACGAAACTTATTCTGCCACCAGGAAAAAACAAAAAACAAGATAAAAAAAAAAAAAGAGCGAGAGAAATAAACTGGTCAAAATACATGAAGCAACTCTTTTAAGCATTGGATAGTAGAGGACACAAGAGTACAATCTCTGAAAGAAAGAAGTGAAATTCACAAGGTGAAACACATGTTTGTTACAGTTCTCTGCCTAGGGGTAATTTCTGAATTTCCCAGCATAGGGAGCTGGAGTCCAAGCAGAGCAGAGTGGTCCTCCTGAGTGAGATGAGGAGTCTGAGGTCTGAGTTTCAGGCAGCTAAAGTGACCAGAATAAATATGATATATAACACATTATATTATGTTAATATTATTATAATATTCATATTATATAAATGAATACATGTTATATACCTTTTAATGAATATATATTAATATATATTTATTGATTTTCTTTGACATGCAATGGTTCATGATAGTCATATCTTTATTCTGAATTCTACTCTTTAAAGTTTATTTATTTTTGAGAGAGGAGAGGCAGAGAGAGACACACACACAGTGAGAGAGAGAGAGAGAGAGAGAGAAAGAGAGAGAGAGAGAGAGAGAGAGTCTCAAGCAGGCTCCACACTCTCAGCATAGAACCTGACTCAGGGACTCAAACTCATGAACCATGAGATCATGACCTGAGTCAAAATCAAGAGTCGGAAGCTCAACTTACTGAGCCACTCAGGTGCCCCTTAAATTTTACTCTTTAGAAGTTAAAGTGAATCTTTGTTCCATTTAACATATACTTTCAGGGGCAGAGTCGGTTGAGTGTCTGGCACTCCTGATTTCAGCTCAGGTCATGATCCCAGAATAGTGGGATTGAGCCTGTGTCAGGCTCTGCACTGAGTGTGAGCCTGCTTGAGATTCTCTCTCCCTCTGTCCCTCTCCCATCTCTCTCTCTAAAATAAACAAAAATTTATAAATAAATAAACAAAAAATAAACATAAACTTTCAAAGTACAGTAAAACTTTGGATTGTGAGTACCTTGTTCTGCAAGTGTTCCCTCAGACGAACAAACGTTTTTTTTTTTATTTAAAAAATTTTATTTAATGTTTATTTATTTTTGATAGAGCATGAGCAGGGGAGGGGCAGAGAGAGAGGGAGACTCAGAATCCAAAGCTGGCTCCAGGGTCTGAGCTGTCAGCACAGATCCTGACGCGGGGCTCAACCCGTGATCATGACCTGAGCCAAAGTTGGATGCTCAACCGACTGAGCCACCCAGGCGCCCCACGAGCAAACATTTCTAATAAATTTTAACTTGATAAACGAACGATGTCTTGCAATATGAGTAGTATTGGCATGAGTAGTATGACATGACACCAAATGTCACATGATCACAACTGAGCCAATTGTTCTTGAAATTCGCTTTGATAATACAAGTGCTTTGCATTACAAGCACGTGTCCAAACGAATTATGCTCTCAAACCAAGGTTTTACTATAGTATCAATATATGCTCTGTTTTTAATTACATTTGCTTGACATAATTTGACTAATACACTATTTCGGATTTTTGTGTGTGTGTTTTTTAGAATGTCTTAAAGACAACATGTAGTTGAATTTAATTTTTAAAATTAAATCTTGAAAATCAATTTGATAACTCCAGTCCAATTTTATTTGTAATTTAGAGTGATATACATTGACTTAGGTTAATCTTTTATATTTTTAATTTGTAAATCTACTTATTTCTTATTATTTCTCTCATTTTATATGAGGGTTCTTTTTCTTTTTTTTTTCTTTTAATTTTCTCCAATGCTCTAGAAAATGTATCCGATTTTAATCCTTCTAGAAAGATGTCAAAGTTCTCAAAAGCATTTTAAAACTTATTTATTTAATTGACATCATCAAAAATATGCTTGGGGTGCCTGGGTGGCTCAGTTGGTTAAGAGTCACACTTTCGCTCAGGTCATGATCTCACAGTTCGTCAGTTCAAGCCTCACATCAGGCTCTGTGCTGACAGCTCAGAGCCTGGAGCCTGTTTTGGATTCTGTGTCTCCTTCTTTCTCTGCCTCTCCCCTATTTATGCTCTCTCTCTCTCTCTCTCTCTCTCTCTCTCAAAAATAAATAAACATTAAAAAAATGTTTTAAGTATGCTTAAGTCTTCTTTAATTAGGAAAATTTTACTCCCTTCCTAATATATCCCTACACATATATATATAATACTCAGAGATTTGATGATATTACTGGAATTTCTGATCATTATAAGTATTATATATTTTCAAATAATACAGATTTTCATTTAAGAGTAATTACTATATTACATTTATTTTTAAACCCAGAGTTATACAATCTAATCATTTTAACACTTAATTGCTATTAATGCTCATTACTATTGCCCACCTCTAGTCCATACCATTGCTGTGCACCTTGGTGAAAAACATTTCTTCATTTGAAGCTAAGATCTCTAATCAGCAGAGGTCAAAATTGGAAAAAAGGAAGGAAAAATTCGATGAGTGTGTTATTAGATGTAATAATGAAAGGCTTCATGAGGTGCCTGAGTGGCTCAGTCATTTGAGTGTCCGGCTCTTGATTTCTGCTCAGGTCATGATTTCACAGTTCATGGGATCAAGTCCCATGTCGGGCTCTGCACTGACAGTGCAGAGCCTGCTTGGGATTCTCTCCCTCCATCTTTCTCTGCCCTGTACAATGTGCATGCTCTCTCTCTCTCTCTCTCTCTCTCTCTCTCTCCCTCTCTCTCTCTCTCTCTCAAAATAATAAATAAACATTAAAGATATCATTATTAAAAAAAATAAGGAAAGGCTTTATTTACACTGACATCCCTGGATTCCTAGATTCACATACTGTGACTTTGAGACAAACAATGATATTGGTCTTTGTTTCTAAGTATATATGGATACTATAAGATTGATCTCCCAATTAACCCTTATTGGGAGCGTTATGATCACCTCACTAGTGCCATAACTTGATTTTGGGGAACTATTCCATTATACTAGCCAGGTACTTTTGGATTATGGGGCTCATGGTAATGCTAGTGAATTCCATATATGTGAGTCATTGCCACATTTATTTTTCTATGAAATGAGTTCATTGGCCAGAAGTAATGTTGCTTGTGCCATGGTAATGAATAAGGGATTCATAAATCCATGTATAATGTTGCTTATAGAAGCTTTGTGGGCAAGGAAAAAAGTCCATTTTCAAAACAAGTATGTATTCTAATGATGACAGATCTCTTCCCCATCTAAGATGGCAGGAGCACAATGTAATCAACCTGCAATAAGATGTCTGACTCATCTCTGTTGTAAGAATCAATATTAGTCTCTGAGAAGCTCTGCTCCAGGCCTAAATCTTATGTGTGATCTTTTAGGCCCAACCATAGACAAGTGCAAAGGCTCTGTCTGTCTGCCAGATAGAGGAGGGGGAGCATCCTGGCTAAGGCACTTTTCTTCACTCTGACTCAATATTTTCCTATTATTAGCTTTTCGCTTCTCCTTACTATCGTCCCCTTTCCCAGCTCCCCAGGTATATAAGATAGCACGAACTTTTCTTCAAAGTTCCTTGGCAGTGTGACAATTCCCCCTGCCTGTGCTGCATGTCGTTTGACCCTCTCCTGGGACAAACTTAAAGGAAGATTTGTGACATATGCTTTTGGCATTGTTTCTGGAGACCCTGTCCACTCTTTGGTCTTGGGATTCTGGTGCTGTAAACACAATTGGCCCTGGAACCCAGATGAAAGGCTATGACTTATCCTGTGGCGAGTTAAATCAGATTTTTAACTACCTGGTCTGGATTTTGTTCTTCTACAGATTTAGATCAAATGATATTTTAGTAAAGTGCCTATCTATTTCATTCTTAGGGATACTGTAATCAATTAGCTGCTACCAAATATCCTTGCAGGCTAAAATATTCTCATTACTACTTCATGACTGCTCCCCCTTCTTTCTAGTAGTTAAGTGCTGCCACCTGACCTCTACTATGAGAGCCTATCATCCCCTTTGAAATCACAGAGACTTTCAAGGATACTAAGTCCCATCTCCCCCCCATACCAATATCTTCCTCAATTCCTTAGTGAAGGGAGTATGCTCAGTGCCCTCTCAGGGGATGTGGTAGAGATGGGTAGTCAAGTCATACATGATAAGTTTACTCCAACATTCCTATATCCCTAAGTATTTAGATTCCTCCATTTACATTATGCCAAGGAAGTTCATCTCAATCTCATTAAATGTAGGCCAGTACTGAATCCAAGGTTTGGTCCTCTAAACAAGTGCATTATTAAAGCTATTTTCAGCTGCATAAGCTAACCCATTAAATTCAGAATTGCCAGTAAATGCACCCATATCAATAAATTCAGTCCAATCCAGCATTATATTACTTCTTCCATTTCATCCAAGATCCTTAAAATCCATTCCCATATATATTCCCCAGGTTTCCACTGATGATATATATATGTGTGTGTGTGTGTATATATATATGCAAAATCTTATAATCCTTTTGAAGTATAAGCTATTTACTCCCAGGTTAGGCTTTACATTTATCCCCCTGGAGTATACCAAGATCTGATTCTAGTTATATATCTAGAAACAACGAAGAGGGATGGAATGGATCTTGAGAAAATTAGGATTTCTCTTGCAAAGCAGCTGCCCCACAGGAACTTATTACTAGGTCTTCAAGCAACAAAAGGCTAGTATCTTTAGGTACAGGAAGACAGATAGCTTCTACTGATAAGGGAAACCCAGAGAGCCCTGGGGAGTTCAAGATTCTCAGCTTCCTCTGAGACCATCAGATATCCGCATTCCAAATATCAGGGTTTTATTCATTACGAATCATTGCCCAAACTTTTGCATAAAAAGCTTAACAAGTCTGAATTCATCTTATATTGTCATTATGCAGCATGCCCAATTAGATCTTGAGTCTGATTTTCAATAAGGTTGATCCTGTAACTATAAGAAATAAAGCTTCTCTTAGGGTCATCACAGAAGTTTTCTGGTTGTCTGACCTTGGCTAGAACTGAAAATTGAAAGCTCTGGGATTGTCATTTCCTTCTGCAAAATCTCCAATATGGAAAAAGGAGCTCTCAAACTCCATCCTACAGCCATCATTATTTCCATAGCACTCAAGTTCAGAAGCAATTTGTTTCCCCCCACCAAATACTTTCTCAGCGAGCATTCTGTTACCATCAGTAATAAGTGATAATGTGATTAATTGCAATACAGTGTAAATGCATATCAATGCAAACTGGCAAGGAGCTTAGCACTGAATTCAAGATCAAGGCCAATTGATTCATAACAAACCAATCCCATTTGAATGTTATACCGACTACCATATATATCTGAGTTCAGGCAGGAACCTAGAAATTACACTGGTTATTTTAACTGAGAGAATGGACACAGGAAAAGTACTTTAACAGGCACTGGAGGACTTAAAAAAAACACGAATACTGAGACAAGTTGAGTTAGTGACAGCATGAAACAACCAACCCTAAGTTGGGGCAAAAGAAAGATGTTGGAAATATCTAAACCTGTAGAGCGAACACCCTCCTGGCTGCCGCTAATGCTCCATTTGCTCAGAGGAAGGATCCCACCAAAGATGGGTTCAGAACTCTGAGGAAAGTCTGTGGCACACTGTGGCTGGTGTGGGGTGAAAAGAAGTTGGCCACTGGAGCCAACCACCCTTTCTGAGGTGAAGAGATGTTTCTCAGAGGTGTTGACTGGTGGGAACAATAAATAAGCAGGAAGAAGCAAGTCCCTTCTCTCCGCTCCCACCTCCCAATCTCCCTCTAGCGCCCCTATTGGTATTATCAATTGGGAAAACACCTGGCAAAGGAGAATTGAAGTTTGTGGAATCCCAGCGCAGGACCACAAAGCCGATTATAGAAAGCTGGGTTTGGATCTAAGAGACACGCTTAATAATTGGCACACAGTGTCCTCACAGTTCTTAAGCTCTTAATTTTGATTCATCTCTTGATGAATTGGAATGAATCTTTATGTAATTTCCATATTATACTATTCGTGCATTTGAGATTCAAGAATATTATTGTCTTGCCTTCGTTAATAAGTTACAACTTTATTGTTTACAAGAATCTTGGGTAATGATTGTCTTTCTACTAAAGTTTCTACTAAAAATCCAGGAACTTAGTGTTGTAGAGAACAGGTTGAATGCTAAATTGTTTTCTTTGTAGGTAATCTAGTTTCCTCTTGAATTGTGATTGTTTTATTCTTATTGATGAAAGCATTTACTGGAACATGTATAGGTATCTCTGAATTCACTTGGTGTGGAATGCAGTAACCCTCTTTTGATCTGTGTCACAGTTTCTCTTTGACTTGGAGGGTTGTTCTCTAATTTTATCATCAATTGTTCTAGTTTCGTCATTTTCATTTGTTCTAGTTTTTCTTCAGACAGAGAAATTATCTATACGTTGGCTTTCTAGGGTTTCTTTTTTTTAATTTTTTTTAACGTTTATTTATTTTTGAGACAGAGAGAGACAGAGCATGAACGGGGGAGGGTCAGAGAGAGAGGGAGACACAGAATCCGAAACAGGCTCCAGGCTCTGAGCAGTCAGCACAGAGCCCGACGCGGGGCTCGAACTCACAGACCGAGAGATCATGACCTGAGCCGAAGTCGGACGCCTAACAGACTAAGCCACCCAGGCGCCCCCCAGGGTTTATTTCAGATACCTGTCATTTTATTTCTTATTATTTTGTGCAGTTTTCCTTTCTCTTTGATGACCAGAAGACCTGTTAATATATATTCTGTATCACAGATTGTAGTATCACTTCTGCCCAGGACTGCAATTGTATTTTAATTTCCTGGCAATCCTTTCTCGCTAAATCTTGTTGTCTTTCCCTCTTATCCCGTTGCCTTTTAATATTACTCAGTTTTCTCTTTATGAATTTCAACTCCTGTTTCAATAAATGCCATGCTTCCTTGCAATATGTTGCACATGCCAAGCCTTTTACTGAAAGTTTCATCTGGACCCCTTACTAGATAATCTTCAGAGATATCTTTTGCTGCCAAGTCTTATACATACCATTCTCATTACCTTGTTCCTCAGTTCAATCCCCAGATAGTGGTATTTTTTTTCTTTTAAGGTATCTCCCCAAATAGTGTGTTATATTCAAATTCCAAATCTCCTAGCAGACGTAATATATGAATCGTTCCGTGCCTTTTTTTCTTCCTCTGTGACAAATATCCTTCTCTAAGCTTACGTCTCAAAGACAAAGTTATTCGCTCAGCTTCCAAAAAAGATTTCTACTAGTTGTCTTTTAAGAGGAAATGCTTTAGTATGCCTACTTCCTAATATCTGTCATCCGGACAATAAAGTGTATGTGAAAACTTAGAGTTTCCAGCCTGCATGTTCTTCTATCAGAATTACTCATGTTTCCCCTTCCAACTTGATAGTTTCACTTGTGGTGGTTATTCCACTTTTAATCCAGGGTGCTATTGGCAGTACTTCTCACCCTCCTACCTCCTTCCACATTAGCTCAGGTGTTTTCAGGGATTTGTTCTCTCTCTCTCTCGTTCTCTTCCTCAGTAAGATGTACAGTCGGAGGAGATAGATACCAATTCTAGTTGACTCACATGTAAGCAGGACACTTGCCCCACTATCCTGTTAATGTAGTTCCTGAATATTTGAATCTGAATATAGACATTCATTTTATTCAATTGAGAAAAAAATGTTTCACAATATGAAGCCCAAAGTATCACATTAGGAGTGTCTGAATGTGTTTTTCTTAATCTAGCTTCATGTGTATTTCATCCTAGATTTCCCTGAATTCAGAGCCCAAGACAAGGGTTATTTGAGTTGCATGAACCCAGGACAGCAAGAGGGAATTATAAGGAAAAGGGGGTGATTAAAGATTCAAAGCAGTGCAAAATCAGGGATCACTTCACTGACCACTACTTCACAGCAATGCCTCTGCTGGGCATGTCGAATGTCTCAGGAGAGCTATATGAAAACACATTCTCAGAGCAGTCCATGTGAAGCAGGGAGAAGGTGGGACTTTATTTGCATGCTCTTTCTAGTCTCTCGCTTCCCAATGGGCAAAGTTTGATCTCCAGGGAGGTAACTCCCACACTTCCAGGTTGAATCATGTGGATCCTTTAGCAGCTGTTCCAGGTGCCAGAAATGATGGCAGGAATGGCAGGATTAACCAAAAAGTCTGGGTACGTAAGACTGGTCAACCTGGTTGCACTGAACTGGCCAAGAGGGAGGGTCTGACACCCCCAAAGCTTGTTGGCTGCCCCAGATGGAGTCAACCTGGTACAGGAAGGAGGGCTAAGGCAATCTGGGGTGACAAATACGATTTATGTGATATGATGTGCCTTATAGTTAATCACACACTTTTGTAGACTTTGGCAGTAGGGCACCCATCAGATCTTACTTTCATTATTTTTTATTGCTTTTTCAACTGGGCTCAGGTTTTTTTGGTGAATATTTTTAGTGAAAGTGGAATAGGAAGTCGTCAATAGCTGATGTCCAGATGTGAGAATAAATTTGAGATGTGCCTGAATGCTTCAAACAAAACTTAAGTTTTACCTTAACACATCCCTGATAGTTATTAGTATGTCAATTTATAAAATGATTCAAGCTGATTTATTTCTAATGAAAGGCAAACTCCAATTTATTAGTTGGCATTGTTTAATTCCTTGTTCCAAGTTAAAAAGGATTCATTCTCTGCCTGAATGTTTAGTATTTGACATGTCACATTTTCTGCTTATATTTTCTTTTGAAGGAGTTGGCCGATTTTGATAAAATACAGAAAACTAATAAGAGGTATCATTATAAACTCTAAAATTACTTTGTGGTTCTGGCTGTATTTTTGAAAAAAAAAAGAATGAGAAATTTTTATGTCAACATGTAAAATTGTACAGATCATGATTTAGAATTTAAAGAACTAGAAAACCAAACTAAAATATGTCCTCTATTAAAAACATTTTAATATATAATGGTAATAAGTTTTTACCATTTGGAAGAATATTGGAAAAGAAAAGTAAGTATATAATTTTCTCTCTTTAAGGATTGTATGTCATCTTGCAAGAAAAGGTAGTGATAGTGATCCACCAAAACAGGAAAATGGTTCTGAGAGATCTTTCTAGCACTGATAGAAAGTGAATTTTGCAAATTAAGTTGGACGCTATGATTACAGCTGCAGTCATTTGAAACATGTATTTATAATTTAAAAAAAATTCAGGATTCTTTGTTCAGTATTCCAGTGGAGCGATATAAACCTAGATACATGCATCCTGCTCCAAATATATACTTTGACCAGTTCACTTCTGTATTCAAGACAGTGGAGGTACTTGAGCTGCTTAGAAAAGTTTGTGTCATGTAGAAAAATATGAAATAAACTTTTCCCTAACTGGTTTTAACCTTGCTTTTGTTTATGTAGTTGGCAGGGGGGAAAGGGAAGGAAAAGAGTATAAACGATGGAAAAAAGAGTAGAGAGAACTCATGGCCAAGGGTAATTGAGAAAGGTACACTAAATTTGTCTGTCAGGGGTTGGAAATCAGTATTAAAAATGCAAAGCACCAGAATGAGAGCGTCGTTACCTGCCCCAAACATAGAGAAGCATTTCATTTCATTATTGTTCATTTAACTATTCAAAATGTTCAGGGTGCCCGGGTGGCTCTGTTGATGAGGGTCCAACTCTTGATTTCAGCTCAGGTCGTGCTCTCACAATTCATGAGATGGGGCCTCGTGTTGGACTCTGCACTGAACTGACAGCACGGAGAGAGCAGATTCTCTCCCTCTCTCTTTGTCCCCCCCCCCCCCGTTTGCACATGCGTGCACATTCTCTCTCTCAAAATAAACATTAAAAAAAAGTAAACCTACAAAAAATTCAAAATATTCAAAAGGCGTTTTCCCCCCAAAGAGCCAGTACTTCATATTTTAATACTCATCAAATTAAGTAATGCATATATCCTATGTTCCTGGACTACTGTATATTTCATTATAAGGAAAGGCAATTTTTACCAAAGATTTTTTTTTTTTACCTAAGTGATAGAATATCATGTTCTACTTTGTGAAAACTGAGAATATGTGGAGAAGTTATTCTGTACATTTCCTCTCAGGATCTGACTGTAAAATGTGACCTTTACTGAAAGCTGGCATTATGTACAGATATTTTGATATCTCAATTGCATGAAAACATACCTTAACAAATTGAAAGCAGTGACCTGTCTCTACTCTCAAATATATAAAGAGAGGGTAGAATCTTTCAAGCTAAGGGGAAAAGGTGGGGAAAGGGTCATCAAATACTGGTAGAGTAGCTCTACTGAAAAGCAGTGCAGGAGTGAAGCAATAAACCATTCTCATTCTGTAATGAAGGCTTTTAATAAATAAGAAAAAATAATAGATTTGTTTCTTAAATTTGGGTTTTTGCTTTAAAAGTGTGCTTTAAAAAATAAAAATATGCTTTAGCTGCACTTCATTTCGCGCACCTGAGTCATCATAAATTTCCTCATGTAGCAATATTTGCCTTCTAGCATCAGCTTTTAGGAAATCTACCAGGACAGCTCACGTGAAAAATGTATATTCCTACAAAAAAACTTAAAAAACAAACAAACAAACATACAAAACAAATGATTTGTTTCACTTGTTAAAAAAAACAACTGACATAGGTTTCTCCAATTTTTAATATTTCTGGTAGTAGAAAGAGGTTTCCAGTTGCGACAGAGACACCTTAACTCACACTGCAATTCTCTCAGGCAATGCGTGCGCCTTGTGTGTCCTTTCACAGTGCAGTTCACTTGGAGACAAAAGCAAGAAGAATTTGTTTCACTTGAGCTACTCCCTTTTAACATATGCTTTCCAGCTGACTAAAGTTATCTTTCAAATTGCAGCAGTCAAAAGGGCATCAGCCATAACCATCAAAACTGTTATGGATTTTTTTTAGCACTATCATGCTCAATAAACGGATGAGAAACTTGTTCTAATTTGTTCGTTAATGTTCTGGTTTTCATAATTTACCATGTACATATGCAGTCCTACAATTACTACAAATTAACTATATTAAAAGATACCTGATTCTAAAATATCGTGTTCAAAAACTACCTCCTGTAAAATATGACCACTGGAGAAAAAAGAATTCTTATGTTGCCATTCTAAATAAGAATATCTCATTGGCCTTGCTGTTAAAAGAACAATAGAAGACTAATTAGCTCAACTATGTATTAGTCCCAGCGAGGGAACCCCAAAGCCCACAGTAATTTTGACACAGATGTATGCCACATGATACCTTTATTATATGCTAATGATATTTGACCAGGAAACATAATCAAAACTTTTTTAAAAAATCAATTAGAACTATTTCATTATAATAAAAAGAAAAGATCTACATTCACTGTAAGTTATTTCAACAATTTTTGCTAATTCAATTATTTTCTGTGCATCTTTAATAGATCAACTTAGTGTATTTTCCATCTGAAATAATCATTTTAACATCTCTAAATGACCACGTACAATATTTTGGAGGCTATAGAGCCATAGACAGTCAGCTAACAAAAGATTCAGGTTTGCATCAGTCATTTTCCCATGATTGTTGCTGCATCAAGTAAAGGTACATCCATGCCTTCCCTTCCCCAGATTTTCACCAGGAGGTACAAATTTATTTAATGTATTAGCCGTTAGAGTTTTGTAGGTGGTTGTGCTGATTGGTTTCAGTCACCATCAGGAACATACCTAGGAAATTTTTAAATATGTATCTCGGTTCACAGGTCTTGAAAATTAGCTAGCAAAATCCTATAGTCCTCTCTATGTGTTTTTCCATTCTTCTAGACTTAAAGTTGCATGTGGTCAGAAGCTATTTCTACTGTGTTTATTACTGTATGTTCATCAGCTAGCACCACATCTAGATTTTAGTCAATATTTATTGAATGTTTATTCTTGAATACAGGAAGAAATGAATGCTAAAATTCTAGATTACAAGGAGCTACAAAGCAGGCATCCATTTTAAGTTTTCCTTGGGTGGCACCTACCTTTATGCCTTGCCCAATCAAACATCAAATAAAACTTACGTGCTAATGATGATGGAAAATGAGGATAATGATGATTATTATAAAGCATTGTTCTCCGCCTTGGCTTTACATCAGACTCATATGAGAGTGTTGAAAACACCATTGCCTGGGTTCAACCTCGATTTTATAATTGGTCTGGGGTGTGGCCTGGGCATTAGGGTGTTAAAGCCTCTCCAGGTAGTTCTAGTGCACAGCTAAGATTGAGAACCACTTAGGTATGATGATGTCATGATGCCTATGATGAAGGGAAATTTCAGAACATCCACCTTATAATTTTACTTTATGAAAAATAAAAGGGCCTTGTTTAAAATAAAAAGCCAAGTTTAGGAAATATAACAAATCCATTGCATTTCTCCTTGATACACTGGTGCGCGCGCGCACACACACACACACACGTGCACAAATACAAACTTCAACACTTTCCTTTGTTCTTTTCCTTACAGTCCAAAGAGAAAAAAGTATTTAAAAAAAGACTTAACAAGAGCTACGTTTGACCTGCTCCTTAAATAGTAACGACAGAAATATGTATAAAATTAAGAAGCTTGGGGAAGGCGAAAAGAAAGTGGTGAGAGAGGCTACTGATTCTAAACCTACAAAGGCACCTATTTTCCATAATAACAAAAATGAGAAGATGCTCACATTCAGACTGCCGGAGCAGGTGCTTTCTCTCAACTGTCTGCTCACTGGCCTGACCCTTTCCATTCTGTTTTAAACTAAGATTACTTAACTCCAAGGTAACTGTTCAACCAAAGACTCTGAAACCAATCTTGTCACAAATTAAGAAATATTTAAGAAGCTTGAACATATAACTCAGAAGCTCAGCCTGGTGTTATTATACTGTGACTTTGAGCTCTGCTTTCATAAACAGATTTCTGCCTTGTCCCTACATAGATAAATCCTTGCTTTTACACATTTTTCAAATTAATTAATTAATATTTATTGAGATATAATTGACATTATATAAGTTTAAGGCATTGCATGTGTTGATTTGTTACATTTATGCATTGCAATATAATTGCCACTATGACATCACTTATATGAGGAATCTCAAAAAGCTGCGAAACACTCTTAACCTTCCTTATGCACTAGTCCTGTGACAAGGGTTCTTGCTTGGTTTCTCTCACTTCTCAGGAACCAGAATTCTGCTCTTTCTCCTCTCCAGAAACTCTTTACTATTTTCAGAAAAACTATAACTTTGGGGCCAAGGTCACCAAGCAGCTGACTTGATAGGCATCTGCGAAGTGTAATTTATAATTACAAATATCCCACGTGAAACACATCCCAAGATATCTGCTAAAGTATCTCTGCTAGAGATGGGTTTACTTCTGTTCAGCGAATTCTCTGAGTATGCTAGGGCTATTGTTATGGAAGGTGGATTTTCCAAACTAAAAATTGGATATACCCTGAGAATGTCTAGCAATAGGAGAGAATGCTTGATGCCAAACTCAGTAAATCCAAAGTTAACTAAAGCAATTTTTCCTAAAATACTCTTTTGGTCATAGAATAGGTCACTACTCCTTATGCAAAAATTTTTACTACATCTCAGAACAGAGAAGAACTATTGAACTTTGAATGCTAGAACTGTTTAGAAAAAAAATGAAAACAAAAGGTATATAAAAACAGTTCATGAACAGAGCAGTAGTTAAAACACGGTATTTAATCTGTAACATTTCTATTTATTGATTGCATGAAAATTGGAAAAAACGTTTTTCTCTACAGAATTTTCTTGTGTATGAGAGAATAATGCACCCAGGCTGGTGGCCGGAGAAGCAAGTATTAAAATGTAGTTCCTAGAATAATAATTAATATTACTGCCAAGAATAGAAATTACCTTCCGTGTGCTTCGAAAGTGCGTAAACACTTATTTTGCTCCTTTAGTTTACAAAGACGCTTATTTGTGAAGTTAGAAGTTGTCCATCAGTAGTTAAGTGTTGGTGGAAATGCAGATTACCTCACAGCTAATCCACTCACAAGAATTATAATAAGAGACTTTACTTTCTGAAAAAGAAAGGAGAGCTAACCAGGAGATGCTGTCACCTATTTTAAGCGAATTTTTAAAATACTTACATTCCACAGCAGTGTTGTTTCACTTCCAATAGCTCTTCATAGGCAACTATCAACCAGGTTAGGAATTTAGTGCATAGTTATTGTGACATGAGTTTTTGATGAAAGCAATCAGCTATTGTTAGCAAGTGAAAGTTGAAAAGATTGCATTGGTCAAACAAAAGCACTTTTAGGCTGCAAATGCGATTGAGAAAAGGCAACAGTCAAAACACTGCCAAAGTGATTCGTGACATCGGAATGTTATCTGGATTAGGTCAGAGGAAATGTTGAAGTGGTGTCATGATGTACAGATCAACTCTCAATTTAGATTTTGATAATCTAAGATTTAACAGAACGTTCGCAAGCATGGTCATAATGGAGTAATAACCACAAAATGTTGTTGAATACGTATCATTTAGAAAAGAGAATATAGCAAAGGTGCATGATAGTTTTGCTTAAAATCCTGTCTTGTCAAAAGTAAGTTATATACGTGTATTATTGTCAAATGATTTTTTTGCTTCAATTTTGCTGTCCTGAAGTTTTTTGTTGTGCCTTTATTATTATTTGTTTATATTTGGCAATCTCAAGCTCTCACTGAAAGTAATTGGCTTGTGATGACAAGTAGGTGATTTATTTGGAGCTATGGGGAACTTACTAATATATAATGTAACCACAGCATTTAAAGAAATTAGCAAACCCAGCAGCAGGTGATACCTATTAAAAGAAGAAAGCAGCTTATCAAGTGGCTACGATCCTTGTATTATAGAAGAGACTGCTGACTGGGTCCATACTAAGAGGAAAGGGAACAGAAGGCATTAGACAATGATTCCTTCACTTAATTCTATCAGGGTAGTGTGATTGTCTATGACTTTAAGAAAAATTAGGTTGGAAAATCAGAAAAGCTAACTATAAGAGTGTTTTCCATAAGCTGTTTTGAAGCACTAGAACTGATCAACACCATTTATTCATCTCATGAGTGTATATTAACTGCTTGCTAAGTAACACACACATGAGTAGGAAGTCAGAGGGAGATCACTTTGATGACTTACTTGCATTAGAAGCATTTTTGACAACATTTTTACTGAGTTTCAAAGATGAGTAGGAGTATACCAAAAATATGACACAAAGATTAGTAGATATTCTAAACAGGAAACTAAGGCTGTGAAGATTGGAACCAGGATGTGAAAAAGATGGAGGTTAGGGAGGAGAGGTAGATGGGGTCTAAAAGGATGGAGGAGCAAGCAATGGCTCTTAGATTCCTTTTTATTTGTTTTTAATGTTTCTTTACTTTGAGAGTGGCGGGGAGGGGCAGAGAGAGAGGAAGACAGAATCCCAAGCAGGCTCTGTGTTAACAGCATAGAGCCTGACAATGGGCTCAATCTCAGGAACCAAACTGTGAGATCATAACGTGAGCAGAAATCAAGAGTCAGACGCTTAACTGATTGAGCCACCCAGGCACCCCTTAGATCCCGAATCCAAAACCACAGTGATTCAGGTTCAGGGTGCCTAAACTGTGGGGCCATGGGGATTTCATTGGCTTATTTTTTAAACAATGGCCAAGCAATTCTGATATAGGTGGTTATAAACCCCAGGTTCAGATACCCTATGCTGGGTGATGAGGAGACTATGAAGAATTTAAAACAAGTTTAAGTGCAAGAATTTAAAGTAAGGATTAAAGTGGGAAAGAAAAGGAGGGGAAATATCCATGATAAAAATTTCTGGCTAGGGTGACTGGAGCACCCTAGTGGGTGGGGCTATTAACCTAGACCAGGAATATATCCTGAGAAAACTTCTAATTCTAAAGTGAAAGATTCAGTTTATGTTTAAAGTTGTCTACTCAATCCTGGAAGAAATCAGAGTTCAATTATGTCATAATTTGTAAACACTAGAATGCATAAGATAGCTAATTTACCGAGGCTCATTAATTCATTGAAGAAAAGTTCATTGAACCAGGCACTATGAGGGGTGTCTACTCTTACCTTCAACAAAAGATATTCAAGGTAATATCTGGCCTTTCTGTAAAATGGAGTCACCTCTGCTACTTTTGGCCTTTGGGTCTTCAAGTTCACGTAGATAACCAATAGTGACTGAGCTATGCACTCAAAGTGATGTGGAAATGTTGCAGTCTGGAGTGAAAGATCAAGAGAATTTTTGAGACATTTTCAGTGCAAAAAGGTGGTTTTATTAAGACATAGGGTCAGGACTTGTGGGCAGAAAGAGCTGCACTTGGGTTGTGAGGGGTGACTGAATATATACTTTCAAGTTGGGAAGAGGTTAGGGATAGCGTCAATTTCTAAGGAATTTGGAAATTTTCCAGGACCTTGAGGGGGGTAGCTATTGTTAGGAAAAGGTCATTTATTATTGTCTAGTAAAACTTAGTCATGAGACCCTTCAGATGTGTATCAGTGGACCATATGCTTGGAGGATGATTGCTAACATACATCTAGGGGGGTAGAGATAAAGGAAGTTTCCAGAGGAATTTTTATATGTTAAAGGAGACTTACAGGATCCTGGAGGTTGGGATAATGTTAAGCTAAGATCGCCTTTTGCTGTGAGCAAAGAATTGACATTGAGGCAGTTGAGTTCCTAGAGGAAGGTCACTCTGCCTGTCTCAAGGATCTGTAAATGGGTAGTATGTTATAAGGAAATTTAATTTTTTTTCTTTGGCCTCTGTTCCCCATATCAGTAGGAGTGAGGCCATGTCTAACTCACCTGTTTCTAATCGGGCATTACTTTACCCAAGTGAATCCTGCTGAACCAAGTTTTCAGGATCAACCACTGATCTAGTAGAATAATACAAGTTTGTTTATAGTGGGGCAGAGTAAAATTTACCAGATAAGGTATGGGAGTCATTTCTGGTCTTGCAGGATAAAGACTAGAGCCTTCTAGAAGAGACTGACAAGCTCTCTTTGTCAGTCATGGCTGCTTGCCTCAATCCCTTTGCATAGTCTCCTCTTTCAACCTGGCCCACCCCACAATCCAGTACCCCCTCCTTACCCTTCCCTAAAAACAAAGACAGTGCCACACCCCTCCTTAATTGTGGTTTGCAAATTGAAGAACTCAAGCTTTATCTGGAAGCTCTAAGAGGTTCTCTTGGGATAGAGAATTGATTATTGCATAGGAGAATAGGTACTGGTTCACTCTCTCTACCAGTTAAATTTCTCACTAGTTACCTAGGAAACATACAAGGTCAACACACAAAGTTGTGCAAGTCATACAGGCTGTTGTCTCTACAAATACCCAGCTGAAAGAGCAGGTGGCCCCAGCCTGCACTTGACTCCTCTAGTGTGAGCCTTGTAACAGGGCTACATCCACCAAGAGGGATGCCTCTTTTTTATTTGCTCAAAGGCACTACTATCTGGTCCAGAGGGACCCTAAAGCAAATTCTACCAATGTGAGTCTTAGTTTACTGTAGAGGGTGTGACTCATTCCAGACCCTAACCTACATTAAAAGAATTATGATGACTATAAATTACATTCCTTTAGTCTTCTGGGATGTATGGCATCAGTTTCTGTTAGATCCAACAATTTGAGGGATGGGGAACAGCAATTTAGTATTTCCTGCTATAGATTAATAAAATACGATTCTGTCCATAAAGGAGTCTACAAGCTAACAGATCAGAAAACATACACACAAATACTTAGTTATTTGTGTGCTAATTAATACACAACTTAAGACAGTGAAAAAGAAGTACAGTCTTTTGTAAGTTTAGGGAGGGGAATTTCTTCTGACAGAGGAAACTGAAGTCTTCCAGGAGACTGTAACAATCACAGGCCATTGAGAGGTAGACAGAGTTTTAACAGCAAATGAGAAAGCACTATGTATAAATACAACCCAAAGGCAAGGTGAAAGGAAAACTTGAAGATATGACAAAACTCTACTGCTTTCAGGGAGAATGCAAATATTTCAAGAAGAGTAAGAAAAAGTAATGCTAGTTTTTTAAAGTTTATTTTGAGAGAGAGAACACGCATGCAAACACATGCGCAGGGGGAGGAGGAGTGGCAGGGAGAGAGGGAAAGAGAATCCTAAGCAATCTCACTGTCAACGTGGAGCCAGATGCAGGGCTTGATCTCACCAACCATGAGATCATGACCTGAGCCAAAATCAAGAGTCAGACGCTTAACCTGACTGTCACCCAGCTGCTCCAATAATGCTAATTAATACTGTAAAAGTATACTCAGAAGAGAGAGACTGGAGGACTCATGTCAACCAGTCTGGATTTTAAACCTTGCAGCCCAGAACTGCCCGTATGACCACTCGTCTGTGGTCCCGAAGAGCTCCACATTTATCTATTATACATACCAGTGTCACAAGGTAAAAAGAAAACAAACAAGGGGCGCCTGGGTGACTCAGTCAGTTGGGCATCCAACGGGCTCAGATCATGATCTCAGGGTTTGTGGGTTCAGGTCCTGCAATGCGCTCTGTGCTGACAGCTCAGAGCCTGGATCCTGTTTTGGATTCTGTGTCTCCCTCTCTCTCTACCCCTCCCCCACTTGCCATGCTGTCTCTCTGTCTTAAAAGTAAAGAAAACGTTAAAGAAAATTTTTAAAAAGAAAAGAAAACAAACAAAACAACCACTAGTCGAGTCTGGCTTCATTTTTTAGATGGGAAACTGGTGCTAAGAAAGATACAGGAGGGGTGCCTGGGTGGCTCAGTTGGTTAAGTGTCAGACTTTGTTTCCGTTCAGGTCATGATCACCTGGCTACGTGGGTTAGGCAGTGCAGAGCCTGCTTGGAATTCTCTTTCTCTCTCTCTCTCTCTCTCTTTCTCTCTCTCTCTCTCTCTCTCTCTCTCTCTCTCTCTCCTCCCCCTCCCTCCCTCCCCATCTCATTGCCCCTCCCCAACTTGTGCTCTGTCTCTCACAAAATAAATAAACTTAAAAGAAAAAAAGAAAGAAAGATAAAAGAAGCCTGACCCACTCACTGCATGTAACTAGTTAATGGCAGGCCAGGACTAGAACTTGAGGCTTTTTCTCTTTCCACTTCTCAGCTTCTCATCCTGGAATGTTAATATCCTCTGGTGCATAGGACAGAGCATTAGAAAATCAGCTGAGCTATGAGTTAAGATGACACATTCTAGGAAATATGGATTTAATTCTGAACATTTCGAAAGCATTCTGGTGCAATGAGGGTAGAAAAGTAGATTGTTGCCAACTCTTGGAGGTTCTTAAACATTAATCCAAGCAGTGGTGGATTCAGTTCACGAGGCAGTGCATAACCACTAAACTTTTAAAACTGTGGAATGTAATTATTGGACTTAATGTGTTTTAATTGCCTTACTTTAAAGTCTCTATTGCTTATGTCTTTTCAGTAAGAAATGAGGTTTGTCTTTACCTTTGTTGTCACGGTTGTTGAACCGGAGCCAAATTGTCAGTTTAGTTAGCTGAGTTTTGGTTTTTATGTTCTCTTTCTTTCTTTCTTTTTCATTCTGTTTTGTTTTTCCTAATTTATATGTTCTTTGAACTTCTTTTAGATTTGATCTGAGACTTGAGAATAGTTGAGAATCGCACAGTTCCTCTAAAGATTTCTCTCTGCTGAGTGTGAAGAAACTAAAAAAAAAAAAAAAAAAAAAAAAAAAAAAAAAAAAAAAAAAAAAAAAAAAAAAAAAAAAAAAAGTGACTGCCGAGGGTACCCTCCTATTGAACAGGCTAAGAGTCTAGCTCTGATATTAGGGAGGCTTACAGAGTCGAGAGTTCTTGAGAGTCGATGCTCTGGACTTGTGGTGGAAGGTTTGATCATGGTATACTGGAACTGCTACTCCACTGCCCAGCACAGTGGGCATGCTTTGGAATTTAAATTTAGTGATCTTTTATTCTCTGCAGCTATGTCTGGGGAATCTTCCAAATCAACAGTCTGCTTTATTTCAAAGCCTAGACAAAAATATTACAAAACATAGTTCAGTTTTTCCTTTGTAAGTTGTATAAAGTAAAAATGCACGAAAGCTCTGAGAAGTCAAGTGAAATTCAAAGCTGGCCCTATTACAGTGCAGAGGTCCTTCAACCTACCAGATGATCTATCTTGTTATGTTTTCTGAGGAAACAAGGATATGATCAAGAAACTCTGGTTGGGGCACCCGGGTGGCTCAGTCAGTTGAGCGTCTGACTCTTGGTTTCAGCTCAGGTCATGGTCTCACAGTTTCATGAGTTTGAGCCCTGAGTCTGGCTCTGCCCTGGCAACATGGAGCCTACTTGGGATGTTCTCTCTCTACCTCTCTCTCTGACCTCCCCTGCTCATGTTGTCTTTGTCTCTCCCAAAATAAATAAATGCACTTAAAAAATTAAAGAAGAAACAGTAGTTGGAATTGAAATTGGTTTTTCTTTATTTAAAAAAAATTATAATATTTTATACAATGCTATAATTATATTAGCTAGGACTTTCAATAGGAATAAGTAACTTTTATAGTTTGATTGATGTTTACTATTAAAATAATAGCATTGTTTGACTGAAATGATATATAAATGTAACTTACCATATAAAATCAGCTTCTGAAATTTTTACTATCTCAAAGCTTAAAATTTGTGAAAGCCCAAATAAGTGCAATCCAAGGGTAATAATTGAAAATCCAAGAAGTTTTTGTTTTTGTTTTTGTTTTTGCTCTCATGAATTGTTCCTAAAAGATAGAATTCAATATCAGCCTCATGTGAGATGTTCTGTTGCATTACTCAGGGTAACTTTCAGCCAATGGATGTATTTTAACTTTATTAAAAAATTCTGAATTCTTGTTTCTCTTACCTTTCAAATGTCATACACTTTGTGGTGCTTTCTTATTAATGGTATTGTTTTTAAATGAGACCCAGAGACTCCTGATCTCAGCAAATATCTTGGTGAATACACTTTTGCTTTGGGGCAAGTACAACTTAATATTCATAACTCTTGGAATGCAGAAGCAAAACGTGAAGAGAATCATTGTGATTCCCAAGCTTTAGGTATTGGGGCTAAATAGCTGATGTGAACAACTTATCAGGGGATTGGCAACATTATTAAAGTATCATGTAAAAGCCAAAATCACTCTGAGTTTCAAAAATCCAGGGAAAGGAAAACTCTACTACTAGTCGACATTTCAATAAAATATGGCTAAGAAGAAAATGCCTTGTAGCAGGAGATCTCAATGGGCTAGCTATGAGCAAAACAATAAAGCAGAGGCAAAGCAGTAAAATAAAAATACATCCCAGTAATAACACTTGAAATCTGAAAATCAATTAAGGCAATTTTGAATAACCCAGAATTAAGTCGTTTGAGATGTTCAAATGAGAACCAAGTAAATGAGGTGCCTGTGTGTATTAGTACTTTTGCCTCCAGAGGTCTATTGCTCTCTACCCTGCAACGGTCACCAAAATCATTGAAGATGCCAAGGAGTTCCCAAGTTCATGTTTACTATTGCATGAAATTACTGTTATGTAGTATGCATCACAGTGCATGGAACAAGCAAGAACTGAAAAGTATTGTCAGACTTTTAAGGATCTGGGTAAAAAAATTTGGGCGGGGGTAGTAAACACCTTACTTTTAAGTAAGAATACTTCGTTGCAAATTGAGAGGTATCAAATGATATCACATATGTATATTTCTGTCTCTGTTCATCAATTTTCTTTTGTGGTAATATTGTACCCTATGGCCATGTACTATTTTATATACTTAATAAGATCATACACCATTTATAAATTCATATATTGAGAATGGGACAAATAAATAGACTGGTTATGCTGGAAAAGAGAACATTGGAATAGGTTTATCAGTGTTGAGAGAAAAAAGATAACTTTAGTATCCCTAAGATTATTCCCTAATATTATATATCCCATTTCTCCATTCTGGAGAAATTTGAACTAAGAATGAATAGGCAGACTTACCCCAGTTTCCCTAAATTAGTGACCCTAAAGTAGGGACATCAACAAGGGCAAAAAGAAAGATTTTGAAATACAATCAGGCAAAATCAGGAAGAATTGAATTGCAGATCCCAAGGATGCATGATAGTCTAGGACAGTTTTCTATAGACATCTACACTAAAAAAATCCTGATAAAGTTTTAAACTTTGGAGGTAAATAAAGAATTCTTTGGTCAAAAAAATTTGTGTGTGTACGTGCACGTGCACGTATATGTGTGTATAAATAATAAAAGGTGAAATGTCAGACTGCTCCTAGACTTCTACTAAACCTAATCTAGTGTCAGAAGGTACCAGAATACAAGGGCAAAAATGTTAGCAACAATTTAATGGCAAAGAGTGTAACTAAGGATTGTATACAAGGGTGCCTGGGTGGCTCAGTTAAGTGTCTGATTCTTGGTTTCAGCTCAGGTCATGATTTCATGGTTCCTGAGATTGAGCCCCATGTTGGGCTCTGCACTGACAGTGTGGAGACTACTTGGGATTCTCTCCTCCTCCCTCTCTTCCTCTGTCTCTGCCTCTCTCTCAAAATAAGTAAACATAACAAAAATATTGCATATAAATAGGTTGTCAAACTAGGGCAAGAGGAATACATTTTATAAATAAAAAACAGCAACAACCAAAAAATACTCAGAGAAGATACAACTCATGAGCCCTTCCTGAAGAAACGGAAAGATTACTTGATGTTAAATACCTAACCAACGGTGTGGGTGAGGATGTGGAGAAAGGGGAACCTCTTGCACTGTTGGTAGGTATGCAAACTGATGCAGCTACCTGAAAAACAGTACAGAGATTCCTCAAAAAGTTAAAAATAGAACTTCCCTACCATCCAGTGATTGCACTATTAAGTATTTATCCAAAGAATACAAAAATACTAATTCAAAGGGATACGTGCACCCAATGTTTACAGCAACATTATCTAAAATAGCCAAATTATGGAAAAAGTCCAAGTGTCCATCAAATGATGAATGATAAAGAGGATGTCGTATATATACACAATGGAATATTATTCAGCCATAAAAAGAATGAAATATTGCCATTGGCAATGACATGGATGGAGCTAGAGAGTATAATGTTAAGAGAAATAAGTCAGAGAAAGACAAATACCATATAATTTTTCTCATATGAGGAATATAAGAAAAAAAGAACAAGCAAAGGGAAAAAATAAGAGAGAGAGAGAGAGAGAGAAATCAAGAAACAGACTCTTGGGACACCTGGGTGGCTCAGTCGGTTAAGCATCTGACTTCAGCTCAGGTCATGATCTTGTGGTTTGTGGGTTCAAGTCCCGCATCAGGCTCTGTGCTGACAGCTAGGAGCCTGGAGCCTGCTTCGGATTCTGTGTCTCCTTCTCTCCCTGCCCCTCCCCCACTTGTGCTCTGTCTCTCTCTCTATCAAAAATAAATAAGTGTAAAAAAAAATTTTTTTAAAAGAAACAGACTCTCAATTATAGTGAACAAACTGATGGTTACCAGGGGAGAGGGGGATGGGGAGATAGGTTAAATAGGTGATGAGGATTAAGGAGTGCTCTTGTGATGAGTACTGGGTGATGTATGGAAGCGTTGAATCACCATATTATACACCTGAAACTAATATAACATGGATGTTAACTGGAATTAAAATAAAAACTCTAAAGAAAGAAATACAAATTTCCAGGTATAATTTTTTTTTCAACGTTTATTTATTTTTGGGACAGAGAGAGACAGAGCATGAACAGGGGAAGGGCAGAGAGAGAGGGAGACACAGAATCGGAAACAGGCTCCAGGCTCTGAGCCATCAGCCCAGAGCCCGACGCGGGGCTCGAACTCATGGACCGCGAGATCGTGACCTGGCTGAAGTCGGACGCTTAACCGACTGCGCCACCCAGGCGCCCCTGAATTTCCAGGTATAAAATAAATAAGTCCTACGGAATAAAGCATAGGGAATATACTCAATAATATTGTAGTAACTTTGTAAGATGACAGATGGTAACTAGAGTTATTGTAATGACAATTTTGCAATGTATACAAATGTCAAATCACTACGTTGTATATCTAAAACCAATACACTATTGTAGGCCAATGATACCTCAATAGCCAAACACAAGATTTTTAATACAGAAAAAATAATCTAACCAACTGAAGATGGCTTGATCAGAGATGCTGGGATAAAGGAAGAGAGGTATCTGTCAACGCCCAAAGATAGTAAAGCAATAATTACAAAGCTGTGAGATAAAGAAAGCATGAGTCAAAAATGTATACTCAACCACGTTATCATGCAACTATAAAGGAAACAGAGATTAAGATTCATGAAGGAAATGCTGCAGGTAATTAATCTTATGGAGAAAAAATCAAGGTCAAGCAAAAGAAATAAAAAAAAAAAAAAAAAACTATGTGATGAAACCCTGTCCCAAGAGATGGATTTTTTTTAAGTTCAGAACTGAGAAACAATGAAATTGACAGAAGACAAAGGATGGTGAGTTTTGCATTCACTTAATTATAAAACAAAGAGTTAAAAATGTAGAAATCACAGAAAATTCATATTATTAACTTGGATTTTATATATATATATGTATATATATGTATATATATATATATATACATATTTATACATATATATATCAGTATGGCATCCACAATTTGGGAGGAATTGATGCTCTGGAAAATAGCTCTTTAGCTAACCTGAAAATTAGTTACAGTTATTGTGTGAATTTTCCCTTACCACTCCTCCAAAATATTCTCCTATATAGAGGTCATGAAGGCTGTGTTATTAAGTTCGGTAGTTACTAGTTCTTAGCAATTTGGATCAGGAGAGGAAAGCATCGGAGCACGTTTGAGTGGGTTTTGTTTGTTTGTTTTGTTTTTTTTTTTTTCATCTTTCAGCAGAACACACTCCATAAGAGAAAGGAATTAAGACTTTAAATTTTTTTCCATACTCAATGATTTTTTTTTTTTTTGGTTTTTGTTTTTGTCAACCCTAGATCATTTGGGAAATTTTACCACCAGTGATGCTAAATTTTTATCTAGAGTACAGAAATTCCATCAGTTCTGCTTCAGTTTTCAAATTCTGTTAAGTGTCATCAAAATTGAAATTGATATTTTTATATTAAAAATAGCATAGTATTGTTATCAAATCATCTATCTACCCATCCTTCTACACATATAAATATGCACCACATTGTATAATCAATTTTATGAATGACTACTTCAGATGGCCAGGTTTTGGTTGAGTGGGGTTTTTCTATTTTTTCTATTTTTAATACATAATTTACAATGAAAATATGTCATATTTATAAGAATTTTTTTTGCTGTTGTTGGTTCACAGCAAAAATGAAGGTAAGGTATAGAGGCACCTGGGTGGCTCAGTCGTTTAAGTGTCTGACTCTTGATTTTGGCTCAGGTCATGATCTCACGGTTCATGAGAATGAGCCCTGAGGTGAGCTCTGAGCTGACAGCTTAGAGCTTGTTTAGGATTCTCTCTCCCTCTCTCTCTCTGCCCCTCCGCCTCTCTGTCTTCCTCTCTCTCTCTCTCTCTCTTTCTTTCTCAAAAATAAAGAAACAAACTTTAAAAAAAGATTGAGGGTAAGGTACAGATATCTCCTCTGCCCACACTCATGCACAGCCTCCATTATTATCCCTCACCAGAGGGGTACATTTGTTACAACTGATGAATCGACACATGGACACATCATAATCACCCAAAGTCCACAGTTTACATCACAATTCGCTCTTGGTTTTGTACATTCTATGTGTTTGGACAAATGTATAATGATGCGTATTTCTTAGTAGGATATTATACAGAGTATTTCCACTGTCCTAAAAATCCTCAATGTTCTGCATATTGATTCCGTCCCCCTCCCCAACCCCTGGCCACCACTGATCTTTTTACTGTCTATATAATTTTGCCTTTCCCAGAATGTCATATAATAGCAATAATACAGTATGTAGCCTTTTCAGATTCGTTTCCTTCACTTAGTAAATACGTTTAAGTTTCTTTTTTTTTTTAATTTTTTTTCAACGTTTTTATTTATTTTTGGGACAGAGAGAGACAGAGCATGAGCGGGGGAGGGGCAGAGAGAGAGGGAGACACAGAATCGGAAACAGGCTCCAGGCTCTGAGCCATCAGCCCAGAGCCTGACGCGGGGCTCGAACTCACGGACCGCGAGATTGTGACCTGGCTGAAGTCGGTCACTTAACCGACTGCGCCACCCAGGCGCCCCACGTTTAAGTTTCATCAATGTCTTTTCATAGCTTGAGAGAGTCTTTCATTTTCGGAGGAAAATTTTGCAGGGTGTTAGGTTCTAGGTTGGTGGTCTTTTTCTCTCAACATTTGAAATATTTCACTCCAGTTTTCTCGCTTGCATGGTTTCTGAGAAGCTGGATATGCCTGTTATCTTTGTGCCTCTATAGTTAAGGTATTTTTCCCCCTGGCTTCTTTCAGGAATTTTTCTGTATCTTCAGTGTTCTATAGTTTGAAAATGTATGCCTAGGTATTTTTTGTTTGTTTTCATTGCTGTGGGCTTTTTTTTTTCTTTTTTTCTTGCATTTATCCTGCTAGATGTTCTCTGAACTTCCTGGATATGTGATTTGGTGTCTGAAATTAATTGCGGGGGGGGGGGGAATTCTCCACCATTTTGTTTCAAATATTTCTTCTGTTCCTTTCTCTTCTCTCACCATCTATTTTTCCTATTAAGCATATTTTACACCTTTTGTAACTATTCCACAGTTCTTGGATATTCTGGTTTTGTTTTATGGGTTTTTGTTTTTTGGGTTTTTTTTTAGATTTTGTTCTCTTTGCTTTTTGATTTTCCAGGGCTCTACTGATATGTCCTCAAGCCCAGAGATTTTTTTTCCTCAGCACCATTCAATCTATTAATGAGCCCATCAAAAGCATTCTTCATTTCTGTTACAATATTTTTTATCTCAAATATCTCCTTTTGGTTTCTTCTTAGGATTTCCATATTTCTGCTTACATTCCCTATCAGTTCTGGCATGCAGTCTTATTTATCCATTAGGGCCCTTGCCATAGTAAATATAGTTGTTTTAAATTTCCAGTATGATCATTCCAACATCTCTGCCGTGTCTGGTTCTGGTGTTTGCTCTTTCTTTTAAAATCGTGTTTTTTGCCTTTTGGCATGACTTGTAATTTTTCCTTGATAGCCATACATGATGTGCCTAGTAAAAGCAACAGCTGTAAATAGGCCTTTAGTAATGTGGTGGTGTGGTGTAGGGGGAGGGGAAGTGTTGTTTAGTCTTATGAGTAGATCTCCGTCTTTCAGTGAGCCTATGCCTCTGGACTATTAACTGAAGTGTTTCTCAGGGTTTTTGTTTGTTTTGTTTTTTTCTCTCTCTTTTGGTGGGACCATATGGCTAGTATTGGCTGGACTTGGATATTTCCCTTCTCCCTTGTGGAAGGCTAAAGCTGGCTTGAATGAGGTATTTCCCTACCCCTAGGTCAGTTAGGCTCTGATAATGCCCAGCTGGTTAGGCCCTGGTTTATTAGGTTCCCCTGAGAGAAGGCTTTATAAAGAACAGCTATGTTCTGGTCTACTTCAAAATGGTTGCTTTTCTCCTCCCCTTGCTGGAAGCAGGAGACAATTTTTTCTCCGTATTTACTGTGGGAGCCAGGTCAAGCTTTTGGAGGTAAATCTCATTAACATAGTGGTGGTCCCCCTCTATGACTGGGTGGCCCTGGAGTTTTTAACTCCTATGCTTGCCCACGCTAAGCCATCAGCAATTTCTCAAATACATTTCAGGTCTTCCTACCCTGGCACTCATTCCTGTGGAGGTGTCGGCTCTTGAGTCTCTGCTCAGGTAAGTCGTGACTCCCTGAATTGATAAGGTGTCTCTCCAGTCTTGGGGGCAGTCATTTGCCTTGTGTCCTCCCTTCTCTTAAGAACTTGAGAACAGTTGTTGACTTCTCAGCTTTTTATTATTTTTTAATTTTGGCTAATTATTTTATTTTATTTTCTTTATCTTATTTTTATTTTTATATAGTTTATTGTCAAGTTAGCTAACACGCGGTGTATACGGTGTACTCTTGGCTTCAGGAGTAGATTCCTGTGATTCATCACTTATATGCAACACCTTGTGCTTATCCTAACAAGTGCCCTCCTCAATGCTTATCACCCATTTTCCCCGCCCCCAAGCCCCCACCCCACCCTCATCAACCCTCAGTTTGTTCTCTGTATTTAAGAGTCTCTTACAGTTTTCCTCCCTCTCTGTAACTATTTTTTTTCCCCTGTCTTCCCCCATGGTCTTCTGTTAAGTTTCTCAAATTGCACATATGAGTGAAAACATGTTATCTTTCTCTGACAGACTTAGTTTGCTTAGCATAATACACTCCAGTTCCATCCACGTTGTTGCAAATGGCAAGATATCATTCTTTTTCATTGCCGAGTAGTACTTCATTGTGTGTGTGCGTGTGTGTGTGTATACACACACACACCACATCTTTATCCATTCATCAGTGAATAGACATTTGGACTCTTTCCATAATTTGGTTGTTGTTGATGACACTGCTGTAAACATTGGGGTACATGTGCTCCTATCAATCAACACTCCTGTATCCTTTGGATAAATTCCTAGTAGTGTTATTGGTGGGTCATAGGGTAATTCTATTTTTAATTTTTTGAGGATCTTGTACACTTCCCCTCCCCACCCCCCCCACCCCACCCCCCGGCTACTTTGTTCATGTTTTTACTTGTTAGAATGAAGCGGCAACTTGGCAACTTCCAAGCTCTTTGCGTGCAGAAATGAAAATCAATATTATTTTAAAAAGTAATTTTGAAACAAAGTAAAAACTAGTGAAGATTAAAATATAAGTGGATAACATTATAATTAATACCATAGTGTACAAGACCATCATTTTTAATCTATAAAAAATTTTTCCTTGCAAATGGTTACACTTGTATTCTTAAAATGTCTACATCGAGACATTTTTGGTTTCCTACAAGTTGCCACTTATACCTAGGATTTTAAGATCTCAATCAGGAATAAAATTTGATATTTGAGTCCAAAGTATCATATTTAAAAGTCTTTCAGACATTAATTTCACTTGCCTGACACCAAATTCTTACTGCATTAATTTATTCAAGACTATTCTCATCACTTCATATTGACCTGAAATTTCCTATTTTCAGCCTGGCAATTGAAAAATTAACAAATGATGTTTCTAAGATAAGAATAGTATCTTCTTAGGGCTTAGAAGCCCTAGGCCCTAAGCCTGAGTGGCTTAGTTGGTTAAGAGTCTGACTTCGACTCAGGTCATGGTCTCACAGTTTATGGGTTCAAGCCCTGCATCAGGCTCTGTGCTGACAGCTCAGAGCCTAGAGACTGCTTCAGATTCTGTCTCTCTCTCTCTCTCTCTCTCTCTCTCTGCCCTCCCTGCTTGTGTTCTGTTTCTCTGTGTCTCTCAAAAATAAATTTTTAAAAATTTGTTTAAAGAATAGTATCTTTTTTTCCTTCTTTCTTTCTTTTTTGACCAAGACTTACCCAGAATAAGGATGTTCTTGGCAGTTAAACTATGCTTTGCAATGTGCCTGAAATTCCCTATTATTACTTTGCCTGTGTCGAGTTCATTTTTTTAAACATCTATTTATTTTTGAGAGAGAGAGAATGTGTGTGTGAGCAAGCAGGGGAGGGGCAGAGAGAGGGAGACAGGATCTGAAGCAGGCTCTGCGTGCTGTGAACACAGAGCCCAATGAGGGGCTCGAACCCATGACTATGAGATCATGACCTGATGTGAAATCAAGAGTTGGCCACTCAGCCTACTGAGCCACCCAGGCACCCTGTCTATGTCAAGTTCTTAAACATTCCTCAAACCATTGCACAGTCTACCCCATACCAATTACCGTGCGAAGAACAATTAGACAAGAAGATCATGGACTGTGGTGGGAAGCTGGATGAGTTTGAACCCTGGCTCCCTTACTCATCAGCAGTGTGACCTTGAGATAATTATTTAACTTTTATATCCCTCAGTCTTCTCACCTCTATAATGAGAACAATTAAAGTGCCTATGTTATAGGTTGTTGTGAGGATTAAAGAAGTTAAAATAAGTCAAACATTTAGGTATTTCCTGGTACACAGTAAACACGATGTGTTAGCTTTTATCTTGATAACAAATATCCAACTATAAATTATTCTTTTTAAGATCTGAGTGCATACATGACAAATAAGATTATTAGAAATACCATGTGTTAATATAAAAATTATTTTAAAATATTGAAACAGGCTTTGTAGAAAAAAATTCAGTAGGCTGACCGTAGAATTTGCATTACCTAGGGCAATCTTAGTTAATGCTCGCTGTCCTGGCATACATTTTTTTTGAGCTAGAACTGATAAATATGGTGTAAGTTTAAGGTGTACCACATGTCGATTTGATACATTTATATATTGCAAGATGAGCCATGCCTGGGTGGTTCAGTTGGTTGAGTGACCGACTTTGGCTCAGGTCATGACCTTGCAGTTTGTGGGTTTGAGCCCCAAGTTGTGCTCTGTGCTGACAGCTCAGAGCCTGGAGTATGCTACAGATTCTGTGTCTCCCTCTCTCTCTCTCTGTCCCTCCCCTGCTTGTGCCTCTCTCAAAAATAAGTAAATAAACAAATATATATTGCAATATGACTATCACCATAGTATTAGCTAACACCTCTATCACATAATTATTTCTTTTTTGAGATGAGAACAATTAATATCTGGTTTCTTAGTAACTTTGAAGTTGATAATACAGTATTGGTGACTATAATCACTATGCTGTGTGTTAAATCTCCAAACTTACTTATCTACTAGTTGCAAGTTTATCCCCCTAAACATCTCCCCAATTCCCTCACATGCCACTTCTTGGTAACCACCATTCTACTTTTTGTTTCTATGAGTTCAACTTTTTTAGTTTCCACATAAAAGTGATACACAGTATTTGTGTTTCTCTGACTTGCCTCACTTCGCATAATGCCCTCAGGCCCCATCCACGTTGTCACAAATGGCCGGATTTCCATCTTTCTTGTGGCTGAATAATATTCCACTGTATATATACTCGCCGTCTCTTCTCTATTCTTTTATATATTGACAGACCCTTATGTTGTTTCAGTATGTTGGCAATTGTGAACAAAGCTGCAATGGAGATGGGAGTACAGATGTATTCTCAATACTCTGTTTTCATTTTATTTAGTCATATACTCAGATGTATGATTACTGGATAATAGGTCAGTTCTATTTTGAACTTTTTGAGGAAACTCCATACTGTTTTCCATAGTGGCTGCACCAATATACATCCCCACCAACAACATTGGAGGGTTCCCTTTTCTCCTCATCCCCAACAATACTTGTTATCTCCTGTTTTCTTGATAATAGCCTTTCTAACAGGTGTGAGATGATGATCTCCTTGCAGTTTTGATTTGCATTTCCCTTGATTAGTGATGTTGAGCATATTTTCATGTACATGTTGGCTATTTGGATGTCTTACTTGGACAAATGTCTGTTCAGTTCTAATGTGTCTCTTTGACTCTCACAAGTAAACCAGTTTGGATGATAAATGTTAAGAATACTTCATAATTAAGGCAAAAAATGCATCGCTGGAAGGACATGGTTAAGATTAGAACTAAAACATATTTTTTTGTAAATTAATGTTGACTGATGAGTTGAAATAAAATATTTTAGGGGCGCCTGGGTGGCTTGGTCGGTTAAGCGTCCAACTTCGGCTCAGGTCATGATCTCACGGTCCGTGAGTTTGAGCCCCGCGTCGGGCTCTGTGCTGACAGCTCAGAGCCTGGAGCCTGTTTCAGATTCTGTGTCTCCCTCTCTCTCTGCCCCTCCCCTGTTCATGCTCTGTCTCTCTCTGTCTCAAAAATAAATAAACGTTAAAAAAAATTAAAAAAATGTTTTAGGTTTAAACACTTGTCAACAACCAGTAATTAATTGACTAGTTCATTTAACAAATGTTTATGTAGTGGCTGTTTTGAGGATAAATCTTTGAACGAGACCGAAAAGCTCCCTGTCCATGGAGTTGACCTTTTGTGAAAAACATAGATATTAATAAGTAAACAAATACCTAGAATGATGCATGGTAGGCATGAATAAATGCTTTTTAATTGTTTCTGAAATAAACAAGATATGATTGATCTTGATAAATGCTTTGAAGAAAATGAAATTATACGAGGAGAGTAGTCAGATGATATACAAAGGGCAGGACCCACTGGAAATGACCTGGATGTTCAATCTGAATTGCCTGGCTTTGGACAAAATAGTTGGGACCAGCCCTACTCCCACCTCTGGGAGAAATCAAGTGTTTTTCTCCACCTCGGCCCCAGGGTCTCCATATCCTGTCAGCTGAAGTCCATGAACAATTTTAATTCCCATAACACTTCACCTCTCATATCCAGACTCTCTGGCATCCAGGAAGGGTGATGTCCTTCATTAATAATGTTGCTCTAGGGGCGCCTGGGTGGTGCAGTCGGTTAAGCGTCCGACTTCAGCCAGGTCACGATCTCGCGGTCCGTGAGTTCGAGCCCCGCGTCGGGCTCTGGGCTGATGGCTTGGAGCCTGGAGCCTGTTTCCGATTCTGTGTCTCCTTCTCTCTCTGCCCCTCCCCCGTTCATGCTCTGTCTCCCTCTGTCCCAAAAATAAATAAACGTTGAAAAAAAAATTAAAAAAAAATAATGTTGCTCTAATGCCTGACCTGTTAAAAGGAAGAGAGGAAACAGGGTTCCTCCATTATAAAATAGACTGAAACTACATACTTAGTGTTGCTCCTTGGCCTGGCTTCTCTCTCTGGGCCCTGGAAGAATCAGGTGTATCCTTGCCTTCTGTCTCGATGATGTTAACCTTAAAGGTTTTGTATTTTATTTTCAAAGTAATGTGAAATAATTGAAAAGTTTAAAGCCAGGGAATGACATGATCTCACTTAAGAAAATTATTCTGATAGCCATGTAGGTAATGGATTGGAGAGGAATAAGAATGAATGTAGGAAGGTCAGTTCAGAAGCTCTTGAGATAGTGTGGTTTGTACAATGCTTCTGGTGGCATGAGTGGAAGAAATAGAACAACCTTAAATAGGTTTTCCAAGATTTGTCAACGAATTACATGTCAGAGGTAGGAAAATGGAAGAGTCAAAAATAACTTGGTGTGTGGTGGTGTTTTCTTGGAGACACTGGATGGTGACTTGGGAATCTAGTTAACTTCCAGGGAACTCTCAGTGGTGTACTGATCTGGAAGGGGAATGCCCAGAGTGTCCGGTGTACCTTACTCTAGATCACCATTCAGTGGTAGTCATTAACCCATAAAAACATACATGACAACTCTCTTCGTAGTCCTGGCATCAAGGAAACTGATTACATAAATGATAATATGAATATGGATGGCAGGTTTCCTTACAAGAAGTAACCTTTTCAAGAGGGGCTAATAGAGGCCCTCCCATAAAGGGATCTGGGTATAGATCATAGTATCTATTTATTCCAGTGTTCCTTTTGTCCTTATTTAATCATAGCTTTTCTAGTTCAGTTTTCACATTCATCTCTTTCCTAAGAAAATTTCAACATAACAATTGCTTGGATTTAAGAACATAGTGTTAGAAATATAGGGTTCCTAGTAAGCAAAATAGCCTTGCAAGTTCCAAATAAGATGCAATTTTGACAAAATATGTTGAAGTACCTGAAGAAGAAAGGGGGAATGGGAATTAGCGTGACTTTTTTTTCAGCTTTTTAAAATTTATTTATTTGGGGACAGAGAAAGAGTTCATGCATGCACATGAGTGGGGGAGGGGCAGAAAGCGAGGGAGAGAGAATCCCAAGCAGGTTCTAAACCTTTAGTGTAGAGCCCAATGCGGGGCCCAAACCCAGGAACTGCAAGATCATGACATGAGCCAAGATAAAAAGTTGGGCACTTAACTGACTGAGCCACCCAGGCGCCCCAGGAATTAACGTGATTAATAAGTCTATTTTCCCCCCACTCTCTGTCTCTGTATTGCACCAAACTTGGTATTACTAAATGTAACATTTCGCCTATCATGCTTTAAGTTTTCTTCAGGGAAAAGAAAAATAAAGCAGTTTTTCTCTTTAGGAGTAAAGAACCAATATTACGTTGTTATGGCAACCAAAGTTGCAAAACATTTAAGAGAAGGCTGGTTCTTCAAAAGTTGCTATAACTTGGTAATCATGCATGAACAATGGCATTTGTTTGAAATGCACTCATTATTACCTGATTATAATTGTCCCCAGGATGTTCCAAAGAATTTCTGGAAGAATTACCTCCTCAAAGCCTTTTAAAAATTAACAAGCCAACTATTTATTACTTTATTAAGAAAATTATTCCAAACATTTCACTGGGTCTAGTATATTTAAATCTATTTTCCTGTAATTTATGCATATCTAGAAACTTTTATATTGACTAAAAGTATGCATCACCTATAGCTAGGCAGAAGTCTATAAATTATTTATCAGCCATACTTACAGCTATTAATTGGGTTTTGAATGGAGGGCAATATCAATATTTCAGATGATTTTTATTCTTTACTGACTACTTGGTTATAAATACATGATTTTCATGTGTAAAATGTAATGATCACGTAATATATATGAGATTGTGTGTCAATATTTGTCAACAAGTTCATTCTGTTTCCAAAAGGATTCTAGTCTTAAATTCCTTAGTTTGGTATTTCTTCAGTATGTGTGAAAATTGTATTAACTACAAAATGTATATAATATCACTACATTACTTAGAAGTTTAACAGAAACAATTTTAGCAGCAAAACACAATGGAAATGTCCCCAAGTCTAATACAGTGATTTTCAGCTGTGTGCATGGATGTTTTGTAAGCACAAATTTCAGGTCCATATTCCTGGACAATAGGCTTGGGATGGTTCTCTGATACCTCTGTTTCATAGGTGATTCTATGTAGCATCATCACTGTTTGAGAGCCTTTGGACTGTTTTAAACAGGAAGCATCTTTTTAAGTACTGTGAACATCGCTAAGAGTTCTATAATGGGAACATGCAAGATCATTCTAAATACTATACTGAAACTTTATTTCTAAAATTGACTAATTCTTCCAAATAAGCCTGAAAAGGATGCTCCTGGACAATATTCTCTACAGAGTTTGTCAGTAATTCATAGCTGGAAGAATACTGTGGGGTCAGAGAGACAAACAGGTGGTCCTGATGCTAGGTGGGGCCTGCAGCCTTGCTGTTGAAGCTTGCACAGTGTATTTTAATTGTTTTAGTTGAACTGACCATGTGTAAACTGTATTTGAAGTTGAACCATTTAGTTTTTAGTTTCTCTTGGAGAATCAGAAGTACTCACAGCATGGGCCTGCTTTCCCACTGAGGCTGGACTGTGTTCTCCCTTCACATGCTTCTGGCTTCTCCAGGTTGCCCCCAGTCCCTGCCTCCTAACCTGTGTGTGTGTGTGTGTGTGTGTGTGTGTGTGTGTGTGTGTGTGTGTGAATTTGTATGTATCCCCCTTTGCCAGGGAAATCTTGGGCTTTCAGCCTCTGCGCTTCCTCTGGACCCTGCACATGAGGTAGCTGGATGTAGCCCCTCATTCAGATCTATAACCTGCCTGTCTCCCTTAGCAATGGCGTTTGCACTCTGGTGCCCACCATTGTCTTTTTCAAGTAATGAGTTCTTTTGTCATTTGGAAGATTCAGCTCAAGTATTTTCCTCTAGGAAACTTTATCAGAATTTCCAGACTAATTTAAGTGCCCCTTTTCTGGGCTCCCAGAGCACGCTGTGTATTTCTGGACCCTTAATACATTATTACATTGGAAAGATTTGTGTTTCTTGCACTAAGACCAAGGATGGAAGGTGGGCATTGCACACAATTGGGGCACCAGGGTGGCTCAGTTGGTTTAGTGTCAGATTTTGGCTCTGGTCATGACCTCAAGCTCTGTGAGTTCAAGCCCCACATAGGGTTGTGCACTAACATCTCAGAACCTACTTCAGATTCCGTGTCTGAAGTGTTCTTTCTCTCTCTCTTGTGTTCTTTCTCTCTCTGTCTCAAAAAAATAATACAACAAAAAATATCCCTCAACAGTAACAACAGCAACAAAAAATAAGCATCAGAGGAAAGCTTAGCAGTTGAAGGCAGGGTAAAAGTTGAGTCACAGGATGAGGAAAGTCTTCTAAACCTCTCCAAGAAATACATGTTGAGTTGAGTTGTTCTTGGTTAAGATCACTATGAAAAACCTGCAGCTTTATTCTCTAGGAAGAAAGACAAATCTTGTCATATGGAGCTTATTTTTTTCTTTTTCATTTTTGGGTCTTGGAATGAAATGGGAAGAAAAAGGAATGAAGCAAAACATGGGATAAACAGAAGTTTACCTGGAGCAATAAATGTCTAAATAGAGCCAATTTTTATTTTAAAGCTCTCTGTCCATGTGATAGACACTAAAACCCCTTCAGGGATAAATTGGTGTTTTGGGGCTAATAGTCAACAATGTTAGTTGCAGTGATCTCCCTCCAGGGACTGGGAGAGTCTAGGTGCTCACAGTTTGGAATACTTTGTTATTAGATGAAATATTTTCACACCTCAGTTCATTTTACAAAGAGATACTCCAGTTATTAGCTGTTACCCTTAAATGCTGGAAAATAAGAAAGCAAGCAAAATCAAAAATTTAAATTTTAACATGTATTTTTTAAAGCATACTCCATAGAAAAAGTATAGCCAAAAGAAGAAAACACGGAAAAGTAAATGTTAATTCTCTTGTCCTTTCATTTACATTTTGGTGTTTGTTTTTCTATATTTTAGTGACCTGGGTTTTAAAAGCATTTTTCCTTGGGGTGCCTGGGTGGCTCAGTTGGTTAAGTGGCCAACTTCAGCTCAGGTCATGATCTCACAGTTTGGCAGTTCAAGCCCTGCATCAGGCTCTATGCTGACAGCTCAGAGCCTGGAGCCTGCTTTGGATTCTGTGTGTGTGTGTGTGTGTGTGTGTGTGTGTGTCTGCCCCTCCCCTACTTGTGCTCTGTCTCTGTCAAAAAAAAAAAAGAATAAATGTTAAAAAATATTAAAAAAAATATTTCCCTTGCTAAAAGGTATTTTTAAATATCAACAACTTAAGATACACAGTGTTGCATTTTTTTAAATTGAAATGATTTACTTAACCAGTCCCCTACTCTTGAACTTTTGGCTGCTGTACATTTATCATGAATGTAACTAATCCCGTGATATGCATCCTTCTCTCTGTAAGATTTATGTGCAACTCTGAATATTTGGGGGAATAATTTCAAAAGAAGACTTTTTTTCTGGCCTCAGTCCAGTGTTTTCAATTGTCCTTCAGAAAAGTATGGATGGATATACACTCCACATTTGGAATGAGAGGGCTTCTATATACATACTCAACCCAGTATCGAAGAGTGTCCTTTTCACTTGGCAGCAAACATATACCTTCTTCGTATAGAACAGACTTCTAAATTTGTGATTTTATCCCCATCTCATCCTTACAGTGTGTGTGGCTAATTTAATGTATATTTGGTTTAGACTGCTTTTTGTTTCAAGAGATGAAAAACTTAACTCAAATTGGCTTTAGCACAAGTGGCAATTCATTGATTTGCTTTGCTAAATATTCATTTAGATCTTACTCCAGGATTACTAAATACAGAGGCTCAAAATATTTTCCAAAAAAAAAAAAATCCCCTTTCCTATGTACTGCCTCTGTTTTGACAGTCTCAGATAAGCTCTTCCTTATATTACGAAATGGTAGCCAGTATCTCCCAAGATTGGATATTTCCAGTTTCTAATAAGGCACAAGAGAACAAGTGCTTTTGCACCAGCAAATATCCTTAAGTCATTCTCCTGGGACCAACACTGGCCATGTGGACATAAAGTATCTAGGTACTGTAGGCAATGCTGATTGGCTTGGGTCCACGACACTGACTTCTCCTCTGGTCCAATAGTAGCTAATGAACTGAAGTGGGGGAAGGAAGCCCATTAAGTGAAAAGGCTAATGCCAGAAGGAAGTGTTGAGGTAAATTACAAATAGTCGCTATAACATTGTCTCTCTCTGTGTGTGTTTTACTTATTTTTTGATAAAACTGGATTGATGGCTTGTCTGTGTTACTGGTTTTTCAAAGAGTATGTGCCTGGATTTACTTGAAAAACTGTTTTCTAAAAAGCAAATCTCTACCTGTACCCTAACAATCGTTTCCATCTGCTTTCTTTTAATTTCTTGGTGTCTTTCTAACTTCCTGATTTGAATACTATGAATTGGCTATTTATTTAAGTTAAGGTAAAACCAGTTGGGCAAAAGCATGAAAACTGAATAGTTTTAAAGAATGGATTCAGTAGTGCAGAAATCTGAGGATCTTATTTACGCCAATTCAACTTCTCCTTGCTGAGAAATTTCCAATTGTCACATGACACAATGATACCAATGAACAAGGATTTCATCATATTCAAGTAGAAGGATATTAGTTTCCTGTGAAAGATGATGTGTGTAAAAAAAAAAAAAAAGTGGCATCTGAAGGGAGTCAATTTGGAACCTCTCTAAAGGTGATAGGTACAGTCGGGAATCGAGGGCCCTTTTGGCACAGCAGGAGATAGCTACAAAGTAAGACAAAGGGGTATAATAGATATATATAAAGTTTCTTCATTGCAATAAGGGCAGACCACAATGAGTCTAATGGGAATTATTTATGGAAATGTACATTAAACTATTAATGTCCATTTTATAAACTCGAGCTCCACACTAGTATATCAGCCCTTGTGTTAGTTATGGAACTTCTTTAATTGACCGGTGCTAACTACCTTTTTGCTACTCCTTAGAAAATAATAAATTGTTTAATATTAAGATGAGCCACCCTGGGCTTGGATGAGACATAATGAAGTGAAGCAGTTCTAAATCTTTTACTCAGGCATTTAACTAACAATGATGAAGCCTTTTGTGTCTGAGACAACATATATTTTCAGGGAAATAACCACGCAAAAGCTTTATAGACCTACACTTGCTAAATACCCCTGACCCATTTCTCACTGAATATTTTTTGAGCAGTTTCTTTAAATTATGCTGTCAAACATCACTAGATCCTGTTGTATTTTTGTACCCCACAGTCTATACAACCACATTTCAGTCTCAGGAATAAAATGTTTTAGATGAGTGTTTGTTAAATTATAGTCAAGAAGCCAGCCACTGAGGGCCCAGATGGCATTGCCTGTGAGTAAATGAGGAAGATCCAAGATGTAAAACCTTTCACTTCCCAATGCAGTCTGACTAGAGCACAACCAAGGTTAATTTACAAAACAGCATGGTAGTTGACCCTGACGATGCTTCAACACATTAATCTTGGATCTTAGTGGCAGGCTGTGTGAAAGACCCTGCCTCATCCACCTCATGAAATACTGTATGTAAAAGAAACACGAAGTGAAATTCATAAATTATATTTAAATATGACTTCTTGTATAGTGCTTACAAACAGAGCCGGTAGAGCCAAATTTCTTGGGTTCAAGTCTTGTTTCTGCCTTAAGTGGCTCTGTGACCTTAAATACTTCATCTCTTGATGCCTCAGTTTCCACATTTGTAAAATTAGACTAATAGAAACCTACTCCATAAGCTTATTAAAAGGATCAAATGAGTTATTATATCAAAAGCTCTTCCAACAGTGACTGCTCTAGAGAAAGTGCTACTATTTGCATTTCTGTTTTAGTGGGGCTGCCCACACATGTCATTTGCCTTTGTCTCTTGTTTTGGGCCCCTATACAGTTGTGATGAATAATGCCTAGGTATTTGAAGCGGGACCAGTCTGGTAGAGCAGGTAGACCTCCGTTTCTGCTCCGTGTCGGAGCCACACACCCTCTACAGGGCTTTCAGCACAAGTACCTTGAGGGCTGTTCTCTCCTGACTTCTCCGAGGCCACATCCCAGAACTCTGCTGCCTCATCCCCTCAGTGCCAGGCCCTGACCCTGCTATCTGGCTTCAGGGTAGCAGAACTAATCAGCCTAGGCTTGCTGTTTTCCTGCCCATAATGTTTGACAACGCTGAGACTGTGTAACCCCCATAAGGCCTGCCGCATAATCAGAGACATGAAATTCTTCAGGCGAAACCCTGAGAGCAGGAGGGCTGTTAGTCTTCCAAAAACACACAGAGAACGCATTGAAGAATGCACCTGCTCTCTTTAGATATTACTTCCCTGCCAAAGCAATTGGTTATAAAGAGCTTTTTTTAAAGTCACAGTTGCACTTAGCCTTCAGGTTAGAGACAGGCAGAGCAGAGGCCAGGGGATTAAGGTCTTAGCCTAGTGCCAGACAGGTGACAAGTCTTGTATAAATGCGAGTTGCAGTTTATTACTATGCTATTATTGTGGCTGAAGAGATAGGGTGACCATTTACAAGGACAGAGAAATTAACCAGAGGGAAAAATTGTAAGAGCTTTGGAGAAATCAAATCTTAACAATAGCATCGAAAAAAGTTAGTACTTAAAGTGAATTGGACCACTGCAGTGAAATTGGACCACTTTAGATAAAAGTAAAAATGTTCACTGCCTAGGCATTGCCTTAGACTCTGAGAAGCATCTCCACTTTCAGCCTCAATCTGCTTGCTCCTTGACTTGTGGGATTCTTCCAGATGGCAAGCAAATCATGGTTCCACACTCACTTGGCTCAGAATCTTGGCTCATGTTTCTTATTCCATTTGGACTTGTTAACAAGGATCCAGATTGTCTAATTCATGGATAGCTTATAAAGTACAAGATACCCTAACACTAAGAATTGTCCCCACTATTGCCTCTCTCAGCCCTAAGTAGGGTCCTTAGAATTCCCACCATAAGGGTTCAGAAAAGATGGCCCCAGGAAAAGAAAGTGGCATCTCAGCAATGTCAGTGTAGGCACACAACTGATTACTAATATCTGGACAACTTATAAGTTTGAAATTTCATGTTTGCTCAGATACTTTGTTCCAGGAACAATGGACTCAGTTTTTCTCAATCCCCAGGAAAGGAGTAATTTTATTATAGCCCCACTGTGCAGTAAAACAATTGAGTTCGATCATCCCAAACCAATTTTTTGTTACATTCAAAGAGTCCAAAGAGTAGATTTTACCTATTTCATCAAAACATGGATGTTTAAAGTGGGGGAAGCAATGAAGCAGAATGCTGCCAATCAAAAAATTTCAGTCTCTACAATGCTACACATTAGATATGAAGCCCTCAGGAGTCTGCTGTTTGCTTTTATTGGTATGGTCTACTTTGTTGATTCTTTACAAAATTGAGATTGGGATTATCTAATATCTGACAAATGTAACTTCTGACTATTGTTTTTATTTTTTTACTTTTATTTTTTTTTAAACAGAAAGTCTGATTTATTTTTTATTTTTTTTAATGTTTTTTTAATTTAATTTTGAGACAGAGAGAGACAGAGCATGAGCGGGGAAGGGGCAGAGAGAGAGGGAGACACAGAATCTGAAGCAGGCTCCAGGCTCCGAGCTGTCAGCACAGAGCCTGACGTGGGGCTTGAACTCAACAGACTGCGAGATCATGACCTGAGCTGAAGTTGGACACTCAACCGACTGAGCCACCCAGGCGCCCCAAGACTATTGTTTTTATTATAGTGCCCATCCCTTCCTCAAGTTTTTTTTTCATTTTATCAGTGATTTCTTTCATAGTTTTTATCGTAATTTCTGATTATTTTATTTTTTAACCTTCGCTTAGGCTTTATGAAGTTGGTTAGAACGGAGACTTGTTTTTCTTGTTCACTGCTAAATTCTCAGTTTCAAATAGAGTCAAGTACACAAGTGCCATGTTCATGTTAAATATGTTAACCTGGCCTTACTCCTTCATGTTGCATTTACAGATAAGGAAATGAAATTTAGTAGAATGCATTTGATACATTGGAGATCTTTTGTTCAAGGCAAAATCCAGAAGTGAGCACCAGTCTGTTGTTTCTTAGGAGTTATTTTCCCTTTTACAACAAGTTGTCTCTTTTCGTACGTTAAAAAAAAAAAAAAAAGTTCTTAGTCCCAAAGTATATAATATAATCACCTAGGGAACTTTATAAAATCTCAAAGCCCACACACCACTCCTCACCAATTACTTAGAATCAGTATGTTTGAAGCTCTGTGGAAGGGTCCAATGAGCATTCAAGTTGAGAATCTGTGCACACAGGTGTGCAAGGGTAGGCTCAGAGTTGGGATTTCATGTAGGAGCCAGTGAAGGGTTATACAAGCATTGCCCAATGTATTTAATTTAGCATGCACCTATATAAGGTTGCATTTGGAACTTTGGTTCAATTTAAGAAAAGCTCCAGCTGTCTCTTGATGACGTCTGAATCCCAACTGTTGGTTGCCTGTATTGTTTATTTCCTCCCTGGGTGATTTTTCAAGTCCCCATGTCTTGGGAAGGCTTATATGACCACCACATAGGCCAGTTTGGGGTAGAGGTAGAATGACAGCAGAATAACCAATTCCTATACTAATGAAGTTCTCTAAACAAGAATAGGAAAGACCTGAACTCAGGTGGTAATAGTAGCAATACATTGGAGGGAGTAGGGAATATATGTGAGACATTGTGGAAATAGCTCTATGAGATTTGGCAACTGAATGAATGTGAGCGCTACGGGGGGTGGAGGCGAGGAACTTCAGAGAGCCTTGACAATTGTGCCTAGCCTGATTCCAGAAGTAATTTGTTACCCACATGTGGTAAATTAATACTTTGAGTGACAGTGTACCAATTTGCAAATTACTTCTTTCAGGGCATTAATGACTGAAGAGCATAATCACCATGGCATTATTTTTATTAGCATTAGCATTAATAAATATTTCATGAGCAACCAAAAATTACAGTGCCTATACTTTGAAGAATAGGTATTCCTCCAAAATATGAAATAGAAACCTCAGGCTCTCACCAGTGCCAAAATTCTGTAAATATTTATAAATAACAATTCATTTGAGTAGAAGGTTAATTGAGATGAGTTGCAATTATGCTTAATGTTAAGTAGTTTTGTTTATGTCATTATAAATTGGAGGGCTTGAAGAATTGAGCAGCATGAATTCCAGTAACAATTTAACTGTGACATTGGAAGAGTTTTTACAAACTCTCTACATCTCAGTTGCCTTATCTGTAACCTGACGAAAATAATTTTTTGTCCACCTGACAGCAACAGTCTGAGCCAGATTTTTCCATTTACTGGAGGTCTTAAAAAGTTTTTTTTTTAAAGCTATGGAGGTTGATATAGTATGGAGAGGGCACTAAATAAGGAATCTAATGTTTTGTGATCAAGTCTCTTCATTTCAAATGATGCAAGAATTAGACAAATAATCGCTTCTTTTGAGCTCTAAAATCCAAAATTCAATACCATGGAACATACTACTTAAAGGAGGATGAGTATAGCAAGATAATCAGGGAAAGCTAGCATAATGAATTTCTAGAAAGACAGGGAAGCACAGTGGTCTGGGTCTAAGAAGAAAAGAGGAGTCCTAGGATTGTTCTTGAGACTTCCTTCATCCATGATTGTATGAAAGTCTCAGAGGCAGGTGATGACAATGCAAGGTCTTTCTATAATATTTTTGAATTTTTTTCTAATAGAAGTGCTATTGTTGCCATTTTAAAATTTAGGGAGACGGGCTTCTTTTAATGGGGAAATTTAAGAGAATTTGTAAAAGAAGTCTTCTGCTCTATACAAATGCCAGGAATGCAATAAAGAAGGCACTTTATTTTGTGGCATTTTTGCAGATTCCTTTTCACCATGCTTGTGTAGGCATGTAAGTAAAATAAATTAATGATTTAGTAGGATTGAGTTGATGAAGTGCAGCAATAAAGACTGCCAGGTACAGGAATAATTCAGTCTTTTATTTTAAGCCACTTGAAAGCTATAACACCAGAGGGAGATAGTCACACCATCAGCAAGCCCATAGAAAATGCTTTCACACCATTGGGAAAGGCTCTGCCAAATTTCTCAAGAAATTATGAAGTGAACGAGACAAAATAAGCCAAGCCATCAAACATCAACAAGACAGGTGTGAGTGGCTGGTAAGCACCATTTCCCTGACACATGTCATTTAGACAAGCAGGCCAGAGGATTATATAAAATGCAAATACGAAATGATAATATCTAGCATTGGGACCACTGCTTCAATAAGATTACTTTGTGGGGGGGGAAAAAGTTAAAAATAGAATTCTTAAGAGTATGGTACTGAGATCTGATATAAATGACAAAGTTGACTTAACAGGAAATGTAGAAATTACTGAAATTAGTCATTTTTGAGGATTGATTTATTGAAGACCTATGTGCCAGACATAAAGCTTAGGTACTTCAGATGCGTTGGTGGAGTTTACATTCTAGAGAAAGAAAAACAGGCAGTAACCATAGTAAATTAGATAGTATGTTCGAAGGTGATATGCCCTGGATAAAAAGAAGAAAAATAGTGTAAGGGACTGAATTTTTGGGCTTCCTTGAGGAGGATATAGACAGAATAGTCAGGGTAGGATTCATTGAAATGTAAGCAAAGACTTGAAAACTCTGAGAGCATTGGGGCGGGGAGGGTTGACAGGGAGATGTATTCCTTCGTCCAGGAAGAAAGAACAGAGCCAATGTCCTGAGATGTGAGCATGCATGGCATATTGAGGAACAACAAGGAGTTTAGTTGATGTGGCTCAAAAGGCAAAAACGAATGGGGGAGCTCTAGGTAACCAAAGGAAAGCAGAGAGCAAGTGAGGTGAGCAGACTGTGTGATCAGATTGGGCCTGGAGGCAATCTTGGGAAGAATGTTGGATTTTATGCGGGGTTTTAGGCAGAGGGATTACATTATTGGCACAGAGGAGGTAGGGCTTCTGTGTTTAGACTGGGAGTGGGGCAAGGTAACCTGCTCGGAGGCAAGGGCGGTATAGAAAAAGGGGCAGCATAACTTTTATGAAATGTGCTCCTAGCTGATTACCTATAAAGGGAAAGAGTTTTGTGGTATATTACCCGTATCTGCTTCCCCAGTCTGGCTCATGGCCAAGTGCACATAAAACAGAAGTCAGAAAGAAAAGTGCCCAAACATGGAGAGTTGAGTCCTTTTCTCTCTAAATATCTCCTCCCTCCATTTTCATAGTTCAAGTACTTATGTTGTCTTCTGAATCTAAAGCCACATTTCTGGTTCCTTCCTCTTGCCTAGGACCTAATTCTTTGCCTCTAAATAACTGCTAGTTGCCGCTTGGTCATGTGTCCACTTCCCTCAAATCAGTGTTTCTAAAACTTAGTTTGTCACCACCCAATTTAATTTCCTTAATCATGACTCTTGAAGTCTGTTGGTCATTCTGTCTTAACACCATTCTTTCTAATTCATGGTTCCTTCTCCCATATATGTAGGCAATCTTTGAAAGGTATTAATGATTCTTTCAAAATATTTCTTGTATAAAGTGTTGCTTCTTTTTCCTACATCTGTCACCTAAAACAAACCACATCACATCTTTATATTACTATAAATTTCCCAAGAGTTCCTTACCAGATCCTGCCTAAGAATATCATAAACACTATTTGTATTGACCTGCAGAACACTTCAAATGTGTACGATGTATAATCTAGCATCTAAAGAAGGATCAGTAAATGTACAAATATTGTTAGGAAGAACAAAAGAAGTCAATAGTTTTGACTGTATGATGATTAATATAATGGTATATCAAAAATGTAATGATTGGAAAGATAGACAAACCAGGAAAAGTTAGTTGTTACAAATGAGACTCCATGTTGGTGTAATCCAATTGGAAAAGTTGTTTTCAGTGATGACTTTTGTTGTCATTAGGATGTTGGTAGGAGGTTAAATGGATACAGTGTTTCTATAAAGCAATCAGGCAATACCTACTGATAATTTTTTTAAGTCCCATTAGCAATATAATTAAAATTCTATTTATTTTCTTGAGAATTTCAGAAAAAAAACTGTTTCTAAATAAGTGTTCAAAGCATAAGTTACAAAAACAAGGCCTTTCATATCCATCCAGTTTTCTCTATCTTTACTATTTCTGTTCCCGCGGGCCATTGTCAGGACTTCACCCATGTCGTTTTCACTGGAATGTAGTCTTGTTCCCTTCTAATTCATCCTACATGCTTGCCACTAGAATGAACTTTCTGAAGCATTGTTCTCAGTGATACTTGCTGCAATGATGGGAAAGTTCTATTCTGGACTGTCCCATATGGTAGCAGCTTAGACACATCAGATATTGTGTAGCTAGTGCAACAGAAGAAATGAATTTTTAGTTATACTTAATTAAGTTAGAGTCAAATAGCTGTATGTGGCTGATGGCTAAAGTATTGGACATCATAGTTCTAAAATACATGTACCTTTTGATGACTCCTAATGCCAAAAAGTTTTCAAATGTTAATGTGCCTGAAAAGGCAAGATCCTCTGAACAGCTTGTTAGGAAAGTAGATGGCGAGGTTTTATTTTGTTTTTGTTTGTTTGTAGAAGAAAGGGGCCACAGGCCTACTGGACTGTAGTCATTTTTCCCCAGAGACTGAAGGTGAGGGGCTAGATGAGTTTGTCTTTTTTCTTCTTCTTTAGAGGTGGAGAGATCCAACAGAGGACGGTAATAGCCTTGGCCTAGGCTCGGACAAATGGTTGATACAGGGCAGACCCAACTTCCATCACCCCCAAATTCAAAGGTTTATTCACCTTATACTTTAAGCAAAGGGCTTTGAGTACTTTCCTGCTCCAAAGTTTTAAGATTTTAAAACTCAGATCTAGGAACGATGTCCCTTCCTTACCACTAATTTCAAGGGCAGAAGTCAACATCGCACATAGTAAAAACATATTATCAACTCTGTTGCATTAGAAAAATTTATTTAAGCCACATGGGCAGAACAGATCTCTGTGGGTAGGTCTTGTAAATATGAATTCTCAATCTCAGGTGATTCTAATGGAAGTTCTGGGCAAAAATTTAAAGCACAGAAGTACAAATTTCTTACCGTATTGTAGAAAAAATGCTCATGATCTGGTCCTTCCAACTCTCCAGTTTCATCTTACATATTACTCCACATTTTCCCACTGTCCTCTACCCTATTTTGCCAAGCCATAGTGAGCTACTTGATAGATACTGAGTGTTTCCATTCACTGAGAATTTATGTGCTAGATACTTGTCACATTTTTTCGTTTAATTTGTAACACAATTTAATGAGGTAGAATATATCCTTTCCATTTCACAGAAGAAATTAAAGCTTAGGTTGAGTAATTTACCCATTACTATATAACCAATAATGAGTATGATAGCAGGAACTGTATGCCAGAGCAATGGGTGAGATATGCATAAGCAGTATGGATGGATCCCAAAAATTTGATCTGACTAAAAAGAAAAAATAATCCAATGTGCAATATCATTTACTAAAATTAAAAAACTATATGCAAAAGACTTGACACATTTAACAGAACATATACACACACACTACATACATACATGAGTATACATGCATGCATGTATTAAGATGAATGAGTGGGGCAGGTGGTAGTGGGGAGCATGGACAAAAGAAAATTAATGGATACATGGGTGAATGAATGAATTAATGAACAAACGAATGAAACTGAAGAAGGGTCTTGTTGGAGCCAATTATAATATGTCAGCAGGACCTAGAGAGAGGGGAGGAGAGAATGAGAGAAAAAAACAATGTGTTCTATCAATAGGTTTCTTTTATATAGAGTGTTGGTATCAGAATGTGGATCCTGAGAACCTTAACAGAAGCCCATGGGGGAGGGGAAGGGGAAAAAAAAGTTAGGGAGGGAGCCAGACCATAAGAGACTCTTAGAAACTGAGAATAAACTGAGGGTTGATGGGGGGTGAAAGGGAGGAGAAAGTGGGTGATGGGCATTGAGGAAGGCACCTGTTGGGATGAGCACTGGGTGTTGTATGGAAACCAATTTGACAATAAAGTTCATATTTTAAAAAAAGGAATATGTTAATAAGAACAATTGTTAATTGCCCTCCAGTTTTAAAATAAAAGCCTATCACACTGTGTGCATTACTAAATAAAAGCACTCAGTGCCAAAAGTTGATATTTTGGCAGCATCCCCGTTATTACTCACAGATGAATGTATGTTTCATTACAGAGCTGAAAGAGCAGTTAATGTTGTCATTTTATGGTTTGTTTGCTGGCTTTTTCCAGGTATCTGCATGATTATCCTTACACATTGTTTCTCTGAGGATAAAAATTTCTAAAGAGAGTTGTTAGGTATTTAATTTGTTTGGCATATTTCTTCATGTATTAGACTCAACAGAATCGTATCGATATCTGTATCTATCTCCTACTATGTGCCAGAAACCATGCTAAGTTTCTTAATGAATGTAAAGTACTTCTGATGATCATGAAGCATGAAGTAGATAGCCTCCCAAAGCCTGAATTATTTTCCTTACCATCAAAGCTTGTCACGTGTCCTATTAAATTTAGTTGTAATGTCTAGAACAATCAAATTTATGCTAGCACATGCAGATTGTTTTAATTATATAATCCCAGCCAGTCATTCCAGGAAATAATATCAAAGAAAGATTAAACTGCAGCCCTGAATAGCAGAATGTGATACTAGAAAGATCTTATGTGCAAGAAATTTGATACATATTAAATTATTCTTCAATATGTTTGTCAACATTTTGCTTCCCTTTGTGTGCATCTGTGTACATCTTTCTCACCAAAGTGACTGGCATAAGGAAGATATTTAAAAAGTGACAACTAGTCCAAAAAAAAAAAAAAAACCTCAACATTCTCTCTCTTTGTTGTTGTTGACTGACTAAATCTGGTTTTAATACTGAGTGGAATTTCCAAACATGACCCTGGGGCAAGAGAGAAAGCAAAAGTCAACATATTTCCCGAGGTATTAAAACTATCAGAAGTAAGTTCTAGTATTTCCCTTAAATACACACAATGCAAAATGAATCAAGATATGATGTCATGCTTTATTGAAGTATTTATTTTCATTACAATTCACACAGTTCTTCAAGGTCAGAATGACACTGGTCTTACTAGAAAATATAGGATTTGTGTTGCATAAGTCATTCTCTACTGTTTAGAAAACAAACCATGAATTTTCATGAATTGGGGACATAGCTCTAGGAGCTAGATGATATCAAAATTCAAAGATAAGGGACAGTGTTTCTGTTTGAAAGGCTTCATTGGAAAAAAAGTTTAACTTTTGTGGTTATGCTGGAAAAAAAAATGCAAAGACCAGTACAGCCTATCCTTTTTTCTTTTAGAAGTTGTGGAGGTTCTTTTTTTCAGCAGTGTGATTCCCTGACATCCCCCGACTCTGCCATTCTCCTCAATTTCCTCTCACATCTGCCGTACAGCCCCCTCCCACACACACAGGACAGAAGTGGGACAAGAGGAGAAGAAAATGATGAGAGTAATGCCGAGGGAAGACAGCAGTGTGTTTAACATCACAAGATCAGAGGGAGCCCAGAAGCAGAACCTAGAAAAATCCTTTCACAGCATGCAATATAGAACAAAAATCCCCAGAAAACTCAAATACTACTATTATCATGTTTCAAAACAAGAAAGCTAAGAAAGGTGACAAAAGGACCCAAGAAAGGCTAGCACATACTTTTAGCCACCTGTGTGTCAGGTGGAAAGTTTTCATCAGAACCCTTTAATTCTTGCCTTTGATGTCTAAGCCCAATCAAGACAATAATGTGTCCTTGAACCAAAATGAATCCCCTATGATAGGCTGTATCACTCTGGGTGATAAACAAAGCTTTTAAACACATAAACTAGCTCTGTAGGTGGCCTTCACTCACTCCAAGAAAGCTTTTGATTAAAATCAAAATGTATGTAGGAGCAAAGTTGAACGAAAGCACACAAAAAGTTTTATTCCATTTGGAAGAAACAAACATGAAAATGAGGCCTCTTCAATACTCTGCAAGGGTAGACAAGCTTATGAAAACAGTCCGGTAAAAGGAGAAACAACAACTTTGCTTCCACAGCCTCAAGATTTTTAGCTGGGGAGCATAACCACAGAGGGTTGACCTACCCCTAAGTAATTCTCTTCCAAGGTGTTGCCTAATTTGCTCAACCACAAATATGAACATCTGCTCAATGGGCTTAGGTAAGAAAATGGAAGAGCAAACTGAAGGAAGCTTGTGACCTCTGACTTAATGGCGGTCCATTTGGAGGCAGCCTTCACAGGCGAAGAGATGGACACTGTGCAAACAAGTGAAAGAGATAAAAAAAAAAAAAAAAGCAAGAGCGAAATGGAAGAACAATGGGAAATAAAAAGGAGAGACTGAGGTTAGATTTTCAGCATTAAGAGAAGATCTAATGGATAAGAATTTCTCCTGGCTTATATCTACAGAAAGCTACAATAAAAATTGGAATCTCTGCTGCCTAGTAATAATGGAAATACGGAAGCATGAGTTATGAGTTAGTGGGTAAGTAACAAGAAAAAGCTATTGTAATTGTTAGAAATATACACCTAACAGTATTCTGTTGGCTATGGAGTGTAACCTAAAACTTCTGGAGACACATCTCACGAGGTGATTCTACAGCTATAATCACTAGAAGTAGAAATGCTTTTCAGGTTTTGGAGAAGGCCAGAGAAATTCAGAATTGAGGGTATTGTTAGTCAACTTACCCTTTAATTTCTCAGAGAGTGCCAGCTTAGACATGTCAGTGAACGCTGCCAAAGCATTTACATTAAGTTCTCCAAATGCACAGTTTTTCAAGCACTCGTACATTCTCATGGAAAAGAGAAGGAGAAGTTGGTTAAGCTTGGTTGAATTTAGTTAGCTGTCCTTTTTCTAGGAGAAATAAAAGGAATGGAAACTGTACACAAACCAACATTTCTAAGCCACTACACAGAAATTCTGGCAGATTGGAGGGGTTGAGGAGCAAAGATGTGACGATCTGACTCCATTGCAGGGAAGACATAAAATAGGAGGTTTTACCTTTTTTTGCATTTTTAACTTTTAAATTTTAAACTGTTAAAAATTATGGAAACGTTGTGATGCTAACGTGTCAATAAGAAGTTAAAATTTAAAAATGAATTCAAAATGTTCTTTGTTATGTATCATCTTGTACTGAAATAAAAGTGACTGGAATGAAAACATAATCAGCTGAACTTACATTCTTGTACAATTCAAAGTACTGGGCCAATCCTTCAGATCATGTGCAGATAGTAACTGTTCTGCATTTGTGTTCATAATGAGGGACTGGGAGAGCCAAGAAAACTTTAAATCAATATTTATTACCCAAAAATATTTAAACCAATGTCTCATTTTTTAATCAAATATATTTTTCAAATTAGAACTGCTAATAATCAAAGACAGTTGTAAATTCACTATCAACTAAAACTCTATTGTGGACAGTTATATATTTAATTCTTGAAAAAGTGCTTCATGCTTGAAGGAAACATCAAAACTTCTATATTAATTCCCATAAGGAGACGAGGTACTGACGCATTCATGCAATCTTAACTGTTTTATTCAAATTTTAAAGATTCAGGATGATTTTTGGTTTTTGCATAATAAAGAATGTCAATATAAATAAATTATTGGTTTAAAATGATTTTAAATTTTTTTTTTCAACGTTTATTTATTTTTTGGGACAGAGAGAGACAGAGCATGAACGGGGGAGGGGCAGAGAGAGAGGGAGACACAGAATCGGAAACAGGCTCCAGGCTCTGAGCCATCAGCCCAGAGCCCGATGCGGGGCTCGAACTCACGGACCGCAAGATCATGACCTGGCTGAAGTCGGGCGCTTAACCGACTGCGCCACCCAGGCGCCCCGGTTTAAAATGATTTTAAAATGTCTGGCCTTAGGGGTTCCTGGGTGACTCTGTTAAACATCTCATTCTTGGTTTCAGCTCAGGTCATGATCTCAGGGTTCATGGTTCAAGCCCCACTGACAGCAAGGAGACTGCTTGGGATTTTCTCTCTCTCTCTCTCTCTTTTTCTCTCTTTCTCTCTCTCACTTTGTCATTCTCTCTCTCTCTCTCTCTCTCTCTCTCTCTCTCTCTCTCTCTCAAATAAATACATAAACTCTAAAAGAAAAAAAAAAGTAAAATATCGGGCCTTAAAACATCGTTAGCACTTTTTCCTCCCTGGTGTAAAAAGTGGAGATTTGGGAAATACCGATTATTAAAAAAGAGAACTATTAAAAGGTCCCTAATATCACTAATTAGGGACAACCACTGTTAAGCATTAGTATATTTTCCTGAGGGAGGGAAGAAAGAAGTGAGAAACAGAATATTTTATATTATATTATGATATTTTATTAATTTAATAATATTATATAATACATAATATAATATTGCCTGCAAAAAAAAGAAAAAGAAAAAGAAAAATACTCTTATATAAAAGATAGCAATACTTGGCTTATAAGTATTGCTTGTAACAATTTTCCCAATTAGCCATTTTGCCTAATAGGTTTTTGTGTTTCTGAGTAGTAGTCATTCAATTTTTTGTGAATTCACATCAGTTGCCCTTTTACTGATTCCTTCCATTGCTTTTAAATTAAAAATCACTAAAGATTTATATAAAAGATATCTAATCTGAACTGTTTTTTTTTGTTGTTGTTGTTGTTGGTTTGTAATTTTCAAGATAATGCCTGCCAGGGACCCAAGTCTGAATAACTACTTTGTCTATTAGTAATTCCTTCATGTGAAAAAAAAGAAAGAAAGAAAAAATGTACCAGGAAACTAAGTGGCTTGTTCAGCTCACAACTCAATCATACACATGTTTTTCCTCAAAACTATCATTGCTACATGCAGAAGTTTGTCCAATTTTGTCAAATAGTTTGTTTTAAAAGCTTGTGCCTAAGGGTTGAGATTCAATATTAATAATTATTGCTGCTTCATGAAAGATATCCTCAAGTGAAAGGGGCACCTTCTTTTAAATTTACGTGGGGGTTCATTCTGCAAAAGTGTACTGCAAGCAACATCTTTCATTAAGAGCATCAGCCTCCCAACTGTCAGCTTGAATCTACTCTATTCTCAAAATAGTAATCAAATGACCCTTTAAAAATGTCAAATTGTTCTTCCAAAGCACAGAATATAGGATGGAAAAAAGGGTAACTTTAAGTGGGGAAATGTGGTAAACTCCACCTTCACCAAATGATGAAGGTTAATATCATGTGGATATCCTAAGCCCTCTGCTATGACATGACCTCTCGCCCAAAACCCAAAACTTCAATCTAACCTTGAGCTACACATCAGACACCCCCAGAGTGAGGGACATGGTACAGGATAACTTGGCCACTACTCCTTAAAATTGCCAAGGTGTGTAAGACAAGGAAAGATGGAGAAATAGTCATAGACCAGAGGAGACTGTGAAGCCATGACAATGTAAAGTAGCTCAGATCATGGGCTAGGTCATGGAACAGATGAAGGGCATTGATGGAGAAACTGATGAAATCCAAATAAGTCTGGAAGGTGCTTAATAGTAATGCACCAATGCTGGTTATTTACTTTTGACAAAGATGTCATGGAAGGTGTTTACAATGGGGAAACTGAGTGACACACATATGGGAACTCTTATTGCTGTCTCTGCAATTTCTCAGTAAATCCAAGACTATTCCAAAATTAAAAAAAAAAAAATTGAGACAGATCATTTTACTCCTTTTCTCAAAATTCTCCATTTGCTACTCATCTCACTCAAAGTTAAAGTGTTTTAACAGTCCTTGTGTAATCTGGCCACCCATGAACTTTTTAATATCTTTCCCTAAGTAGTCTTTCCACACCTCACTTTGTTCCAGTCATGCAGGACTCTGTACTATTCCTCTAACACATTAAGCATGCATCTGCCTCAGGGCCTTTGCACCTGCTTTCTCTTCTGCCAGACAGCAGCATGATTTATTCCTAGACTGCCTTCAGATCGCTGAACACATTTCACCCTTGTAAAGAGGTCTTCTTTGAATGTTTTCTATAAAATAATCATCATCTGTCCCACTCTGGCACTCCTTATTCCATTTACTCTGCTTTATTTTTCTCCATCTGATATAACATCACCAGTTGACATATTTGCTTGTCCATTTGTTTATTATTTCTTCTCCTGGAACACAATCTTTTTGAAAGTAGGGACTTAATTTTGTTAACCTCTTTCCTTTAGCATTTAGAACAGAACCTAGTGTATGGTCAGGTCTCAATCCTTCTTGAATAAGTCAACAAGAAGGTTTTCATGGGTTCACTTCAAAACCAGAAATGTAAGCAAGAAATACTGTTTTGCTATAAAGCTGACAACCATTATTTCTTGGGAAAACCAGTAATTTATTCTGACATTATCCCCTTGATTAATTGTGTGTGTTAAAATATTTCAATGACATCAACTACCAGATTTTAAAAAGTGTCTTTGCTTAGCAAAACAAAATAATCAAAATCTTATGTTCTCAAAACCAGTTAGGGAAATTTTGCTGGTGTAAGAAATCTCAAAGTTTGATTTTAAACTTCTATATACTACAAGGTTCTAGAGAAAATATGCTAGATATCAGTGTAGAAGTTCATTTCAAGAGACAGATTCATTCATGTAAATATTACTGATGTGAAATAGCAACACAAGTTCTATATTCTTAGAAATCCCTAGATATTCTTAGAAATCCCCAGATATTCTTAGAATATCCCCAGAATCAGGTGAGGAAAAAAATTCTCAATAAATCTTCTCAAAGATCACTATTTATTATCTATCTGTAGAACAACAACAACAAAAATGAGGCTAGGAATAGATTCTAGGTCTGTTGGCAAAGATAAAGTTTCAGTCAAAGGAGGTATTTTTTAAGTTTATCTCATTTTTACCTATATGAATATGTAGGTCTGCTGTTTTTATATATATTCCTTAGTTTAATTCACACTGGCACTAGATAAGTGACAATCTAAGTAAAAAGTACACAATATTAGAGGAAAAGCCCTTCAAGGTCTGATTGCATTGTCCTTCACTAATTGTGTCTAACAATTTATTCAAAATTTGAAACGTTTTTCTTTTTTGAAAAAAGGCTTTCCACCGTTTATAAATAATAATAGAAAATTAAAGGCTGTGTTACCGTATTTTGAGTTACCATATTTCTTAAAAGACAAATTATTTTCTTTATCCATTTTTCGGAATTCTGAGTGATGAAAAGCTCTCACTGGATTCTGAGCTTTATTGAAATACTATTTTTTTATTGTTTACATTTGGGAACCACAGATGGTTATGATTGAACTGAAGAAAAAGACTGTGTTCAATTTTAATATTTATAGAACTCATCTATTTCAAAAACTAAGCATACTGGTTTCCCATCCCACCTGCGTCCACTGTCCCACCTCCCAAAAAGTTGGGTCTAGAGTCTGGGCTAATTGGGACTTGATAGACTTGACGGTAATATTTTACATATGGCAAGAAAATACGTTTGTAAGGTCATCAAATTATTAGGGCATGGAAGAAAGTTCTGAAGTTGGAAATGATTTCCATAGTTGCTCTTCTAATAGAAGAATTCCACTGATTTAAACCCAGCTCAAAACTAATCTTAAACATTAGGTGTCAATTTATAACCGTGTGAAAGAATTACATCATACACATTGCCACAATTTTGTGTAAATTAGCCATTTTCTTTTCTAACTAGGAGTTCGTCCCTTTTGACCACCCTCACCTGTTTTGCCTACCCCCAGCCCTTTGCCTCAGGCCACCACAATCTGCTCTCTGTATCTTTGAGTTCTGGTTTGCTTTTTGGGTTTTGAGATTTTGTGTTTTTCAATTTCACATGTAAGTGAGATCATACGGTATTTGTCTTTCTCTGTGGCTTATTTCACTTAGCATAATGCCCTCAAGGTCCATCTGTGTTGTTACAAATGGCAGAATTTCCTTCTTTTTTATGGCTAATTAATATTGCTGTGTACGTGTGTGTCCCACATTTTTTTATCCATTCTTTTATCAGTGAATACTTCGGTTGTCTCCATGTCTTAGCTAATGTAAATAATGCTAAAACGAACATGGATGTGTAGATATCTTTTTGAGTCGGTGTTCCCATTTCTTTCAGGTAGATAAATACTCAGAAGTGGAATTGCAGGATCATATGGGGGGTCTTATTATTAATTTTTTGAAGAACCTCCATACTGGTTTTCATAGTGGCTGCACCAATTTACATTCCTACTAACAGTGCACAAGCGCTCCGTTTTCTCCACATTCTTGCTAATACTTGTTATTTTTTGTCTTTTCATGCTAGCCATTTTGACTGGTGTGGGCTGATATCTCATTGTGGTTCTGACTTTCATTTCTCTGATAAATAGTGACATTGTGCATCTTTTTATGGACCTGTGGCCATCTGTAGGTCTTCTTTGGAAAAATGTGTATTTAGATTCTCTGCCCATTTTTTAATCAGATTGCTTGTTTTTATGCTATTTGAGTTGTATAAATGAGCTTATGTTATATTTGCCGCCAGTGGAGGTCGCAATTTAAGTTCATCTTTTGAGGTCGTCCTTTGAAACACATAGCAGTGTGGAAAACAAAATATATATATATATTTTTTTTTTAGAAAAAGAAGCAATATATATCTAAATTGTGTGTGTGTGTGTGTGTGTGTGTGTGTTTACATATATTAGCCCAAAACAAGCTTAATGCCTCTGTGGAGTATATTTCTGCAGCAGGTGCACAAAGTGGTAAGTGTGTGAAGCTACAAGTGTGAGCTCTCTGGGCTTTAGACCCCAATTAGGTCAAGGTAGCAAGAAGTTCATTTACTGTGATGTAATGAATATTACATCAGCCTCAGTTCTTAACACAAAGTTCTCAGATATTCTTTTCTGACTCCTTGCCCCATGTTTCCACTGCCCTCAAAGGAGGATAAAAATAGTTGCTTTGGATCCCTGAGGACAGTGGCCAAGGACAGCATATACCTTGAGGGACAGGATGGAGGAGACTCAGATTTGAAGCCTAGCCTGAACCCAACCCAGATACTGGCTCAATGAGTCGATTTGAAATGTCCCTAGTCCAGAGCCACTAGTCATCAACCTAAGACCTGATTCTGACAAGATGGCTCTATGAGGCCAGATGGAACAACTCAAGAATTCCTAGACAGTAGAAAGGGAAACGTGGAATTGAGAGAGGAAAAACAAATGACAATGCATTCAAGAGGAAGATGCAGAATAAGCATTCAAAACATATGAGAAAAACTACCATTATGGGAGATAACCAACAAAATCCTACTTCAGAAAATGAATTCACATAAAATAAAATAAAATAAAATAAAAATAAATGAACAGTTTGTCACTGACTTTAAAAGTTCGGTTCATTCAGGGGCACCTGGGTGGCTCAGTCGGTTGAGTGTCTGACTCTTGATATTGGTTCAGGTCATGATCCCAGGGTTGTAGGATTGAGCCCCACATCAGACTTTGCCCTGAGCATGGAGCCTGTTTGAGTTTTTTCTCTCTTTCTCTACCCCCTCCCCCCGCCCCTCCCCTACTCATGCTCTCTCTCAAAAAAAAAAAAAAAAAAAAAAAGGAAAAGAAATAAAAGTTAATTTCATTCAGCAAATGACCCTGGGAAAATAATTGAGAAAGCAGAACTTGTTCTACATTAACTGTTAATGACCATTAATAGGAGAATGGTTAAATAATGTTAATACTATGAAATTGTATACACTTGTTTGTTGGGAGACAATCCTCCATGGCACCTCTTACATTTCTGCATGTCTTACAAGAATGTATACTGAATAGCCTTGGAAGATAGAGATATTATCTCCCTCTGGAGTATAGGCTGTTTGTTTACTCTCCAGTATAATAAATACAGTGTCTTCCTCTAGCATCAACATAAAGCTGTTCTTCTGACTGCCAATTAATGAAGATTTGGCATTCTATAAGTTTGGGTCATTCAACCGCATATACAGACATTGCCTATCCTTCTTCGTGTTACCCTATGGGAATTGGAGCTTAGGGGATTGGTATAAATGCTGATACTCCTGATACTGCTATTGCTGTTGGGAGAAAAGTTCTTTATCTCTGACCCAAGAGTCTCATGTCATCTGCCAGCATCCATGAAACTGTGGCAAGCTAGCTTTCAACCTGCAAACAGTAAAATCTCAGACCCTTCACAGCTGTTAAAATTGTTAAAAAATTGAAGTATATGGAAAGATAGCCAAGACATACTGTTAGGGGGGAAAAATCAATAATGTATTATATACACATATATGGCACACACATATTTGAATCCAACATACACCAATAAATATTTAAAGAAAGTTCTGGAAGGATATATACCAAATGATAAAAAAAAATGATAACTTCTCTATTGGAAGAGAAGACTGCTTGGGTACTTGAGTTAGAAGTGGGTGGCACAGTGAATATGGTACTGAGGAGAAGTGTTCAGGCAGTTGCCTCGTGATCCATTCAGTCTCTCTGGGGGTGGGGAGCACCCCTGAGGAAAAAGTAAGGAAATTGAACTATTCTTATCTCCTCATCAATTGGACTCTCTCTTTCTTCTCTTTCTCTCTCTCTCTCTCTCTCTCTCTTAGAGAGAGACACTAATAATATTTGGTAGGAGAAAGAGAACTTTCCATAGAATTCTTATAGTAGGAAGCCCCTGACTAAAGGTTTACTGTAGTAAATAAACTCAGAATCTATGGTTTATAAGGCATGACTCCTTAGAGAATGTCTCATAAATTATAGAACTCCTTTGGGTATAAAATGCAGATGTTTCATAACTTTAATGTTCTTGACTTGTCAGGTAACCCTGCAAAACCTTATTTGGAGATTCCATATATTATTCTGGGCCAGGAAAAGCATGTCTAATGTGGGAGGAAGGACCTGGAAAGCTGTGTGGAATTTCCAGGCCTCTCTATTTGGTCTATGTTTCTTGATTGAGGATATCCTTAAATGATTTGTAAAGCTCACTACTGGGTGAGATACCTGATTTGTACGAATCTGCTCTGACAATCTAGTACTTTACTCCTCAAGGTACCTTCTCTACCCAACAATTGTATTTTGATTATTCTTGAAATTCATCAAAAACTCAATGAACTCTTTTCAACCTCCTTTTCTATACTTGCCTAATGAAAACTATTATTTACTTCTTTTTGTCTTTTTTCCCCCCTCAGGTTCTATTATACAGTTTCTTCCTGGCATTTTCCCACTTTTCTGACAACTCGTTTAATGAGAATTTACTTAATTCTAGATACTTGGCACATGTTTTCCATTTCATACTTAAAATACCCCTGAGATCTAAGTGTTACTATCGCTGTTTTACAGAGGAGCATCATGAGGCTCAAAGAATGCAATAATCTGCTCAAATTCAAATACAGCCTTGATCAAACTCAGGGTTTTCTGATTCTAAAGCCTGGGCATGAACACTTCTCTTCCCATCTTCTCCTCTCTGACTCTCAAATGTTGTTTTTCTGGTTTCTTTTCTTGCACTTGCATTCTTGCTCCAACTTTGTGGTTCTTAAATTTTTGTGGATCAAGAATCACTTTGAGAATGTGGTAAATCTCTGGACTTACTTCTCAGAAAAGTGCATACGGCAATAAATACAAACATATTTCCTGATTTCTGTGGGTGTACCCTATAGTTTGACCATGTCAAGAGATGCCAGTCTACGTGTTTACTCTAGTGATCTCCTCAGGTTAAGTAGCTTCAACTAGTACCTATTTGTGGTTACCATTATTTTTTTTAATTGTATTTAAATCCAAGTTAGCCAATATATAGTTTAACAATGGTTTAAGGAGTAGAATTTAGTGATTCATCACAATAACACCCAGTGCTTATCCCAATGAATGCCCTCCTTAATGCCCATCATCCATTTAGCCCCTTCCCCCACCCAACACCCCTCCAGCAGTGCTGTCTGTTCTCTGTGTTTAAGAGTCTCTTACGGTTTGTCTCCTTCTCTGTTTTTATCTTATTTGTCCTTTCCTTCCCCTATGTTCATCTGTTTTGTTTCTTAAATCCCACATAGGAGTGAGATTGTATATTTATCTTTCCCTGACTGACTTATTTTGCTTAGCATAATACACTCTAGTTCCATCCACATTGTTACAAATGGTAAGATTTCATTCCTTTTAAATTTTTTTAAAATGTTTATTTTTGAGAGAGACAGAGAGCATGTGAGCAAGGGAGGGACAGACAGAGATAAGGAGACACAAAATCCGAAGCAGGCTCCAGGCTCTGAGCTGCCAGTATAGAGCCCAACGCGGGGCTTGAACTCATGAACTGTGAGATCATGACTTGAGCTGAGGTTGGACACTTAATCGACTGAGCCTCCCAGACACCCCAAGATTTCATTCTTTTTGATCACTGGGTAATATTCCTGCGTGTGTGTGTGCGCGTGCGTGTGTGCGCACGCGTGTGTGAATACCTCTGTTTTCAGATGTGAATCGGGCAGATGATTCCTTGTGGACTTCTACCCACATGCTAACCAAATCTGGCATCAGGGTGCCCCTTACTCGCTTTCTGCACCAGGCTTTCTAGTTCAGACCTCATGGAAGCTAGACTGGCCAGAGAAAGTACAACCTGGAAGTGTGAGGTGTGGATACTCTCAGGGACAATGGAGACCGATGGAGTAGGAGCTTATAGATTAATGTCACTGCCTCTTGTCCTTTAGGTACACATTTCTGAAAAGTATTCTGTGCCCTTCTCAGCTGGTACTGGCATAAATGAGCCCCATTGCCCAAATGACAACCTCAGTAACACCTTTAAATTGACTTTTCCTCTTCACTTGCTTCCCTGTCCCGGATCCCTCAATCCGGCTCTTGGAATCACCTCCCAGATAAACTAAATATACCTTCTTGCTTCAGACTGTGCCCTCAAGGCAATCCTATACAAACTAAAAAACTCTGAAATTTACTTTTCTTCTCTGGACCTCTTCTTGGAGGTCCAAGAAAGACCTAAGCCGCAGCCTTGGTAGCCTTAGGTAGGGCCACTCGTGGACCTCACTATAACAACCACCTCATATCTGGTTTCACTTTCTCCCTTGAGTCTTTCTCCTTTCCAGTGTCTTCCATTTTTTTGCATGAATGATCTGTCTAAACACAAATCTGAAACTATCTTCCTGCTTTAAGTTGTAGCACATAGAAAAAAATTTTTGAATTACGTGGCATGGCATAAAAGCTCATCTTGACCACAACTTCTATTCTGTCTCATCTTTCCACTCTGTCCGTCCTGCTGAAGTGGTTTCTTAGCCACACTGAACATTCTCTGGTGTTAGGACATGCCACGCTCTTCACGCTCCATGTATTTGTGGATGCCGCACCTTGTGCTTGACTGTCCGTCCTCCTCTCGTCTGCTTGGGAAACTCGAAATCACCCTTCAAGAACTGGCTCAAAATAATACTTCATCATAATTCTTATTCCTGCCAAGCCTTAGTCTTGTGCAATCCCATCAAACTTTCACGTTTCTCTCTGACCTCTGACCATGCACTTTCATAATTTGTTCATGTCTTTATTTCCGTCAGTCTGCTATGTGCTCCAGAAATGCGGGAGCCAACTCTGATTTATCTTGTCTTCCTAGTGCTTAGAAAAAGTGGCCACTTCACATGGGCCAAACTTGACTGAATGGTACTGAGAACGTCAAGAGAGAATTCTATGTTGAAGAAAAGCACAGGGAAAAGGGGATGGTGGACTTAGGAGGGGATGTTTATCAACAGGCAACTGGGGGAAAGAAGGTGAAGAGTGATGACTGAAAGTGGAGTTGGAATGTTACAGGAAAGCCAGTATCATGAGAAGAAAAAAATGTGTGCAGGTAGAATGCAAAGAGGACAAAGACACAAGTGACACAGACCGATGTTCAGGTTCAGGGGTGTTAACTCTAGTTTAAAAAATAGATATATCCCACAGGTTTTTAGTGCTCAGTTTCCTAAGTGCTGTTATTTCTATAAACTGCTATACTCTCAGGATTAATTTAACATTACGAATTATTCCTTAAAAACGAATATGTACATACACATGCACCACAATGTACAAGATAATGTTAAGTGATTTAAGTGATAATTTCTATTTTGAAACTATTCTACAAATTGGAATTTGCCTTTTGAGAATCTTGATGCTCCAGGCTTCTATCTCAGAAAGAATGTGGAGCATCAGTTTCTGAATATTTCCTATTTTTACCTGATCTAAAAGCCAGAGAGGGAGCCCCGGGAGCAGTGGTATCTGGCTGCCAAACACTTAGAAACTCTCAAAAATAAAAAGCTTGACATGCTTCACCATGCAAGTAACTTCAGAGGAAATAGATTTGATTTATAGTGTTAATTCTCCTTACTAGACCGTAGCAGGCAAGTAGAAAAGATGAGAAAGCTTATTTTTTTTTAATTTTAATATAGAGGATATATTGGAGAGATACCAGACCTGTAATCATGTCCAAAGTTTCTGAATTCATATGAAAAAAGGATTTCCCACAGTTTCAATAAAAGGAATGTTTCCTTATGAGTGCAGTGTTGTTTTTCACTTTTCTGTAGTGATAGGATATTCTGTTGTGCCACAATTTGATAGTCTATGAATGCTTTTTCTTTCTTTTTTTTTTTTTTTTGATATACTGCCAATAGTGTGTTGATTTTTTTTTTTACTAGGGTACACTTGTATATATCTGTTCTCTATTATGTTTTTGTTTTTCTGGGTTATTTCACCATGGGTTTCTCCTCTCTTCCCAGTATCTATATCATAGTTCGATTTTCCTACAGAAATATCCGTAAACCTTCTTCAAATCAGTAGTTCTGGACATTCTTCCAGGATATATAAGTGGTTACATCAAACAAAGATACGCACACACTAAAAAGTTCATTGTTTTCTGGGATCTTTTTATGCTTAGATCTTATCTTTTTAAATTTGGCTTACCTGAATGCGATAGAAATTTGTATTTCTAGCTGAACTGAAAGCAGTTAGAAGGTACAAAAACTGTAAAATGATATAAATACAACTTCTAGACTAAGTAAATACCATAGATGTATTGCAACTATAAACTTAGAGATTGTAAGATTTTTATTCTCCCTTGATGAAGTTCAATATAAGTTATTAATACTACTTCTGTCCGATTTTACATATATACACACATGCACACACTAGTTTCTTCCAATAGCTTATAGGAGTTCCTAGACCATAAACTATCCCTGCGAATTGATTCCACACTCCCTCAAATATGACTTTTCATAAGCCAAGTCCTTTAAAAATACAACATTTCATATATTTCTCAGACTACATGTCAAATCAGTATCATGCAAACATAATACTTTTACTACTTTCTTAGAGCATGGTGTTGAGAGGAAAAAATTTAATATATCTGTGCTACATCTACATTAATGCAATGGTGCAATATTGAAACTGCTTTTATCTGCCACATTTCTCAAATGAAAGCGGCAGCTAAATTTTATGGTAGTTAAACTGTGAACCTTGCACACAATCTTGCCTATACGGATGTGGCCCATGGTATTATTAAGGCAGTAGTCTTTATTGTGCATCTTAGACTTTCAAAGTTGCTATGGATATAAGAAGTCTATCGTGTGGCCATGTCTACACCATAAAATTTTCCCAAAGTGCGCAGCAAATTCTTGGTAGAGTTCATAAGCCTTTCAAGAAATTAGAGTAAAATTTCACCTGGCATTTGTGAAGCAGGCTGTAGAGGAGAGTGTGGTCTACCTTGGCTCCCAAAGACACTAGATGTGAACTTACCAATAGTTCTTGTGTAGCTTTAGAATAATGACCAATTTTTGGCATCTCCTGCTATCTTCCTATCCCGTACTTTACACACAAGGGAAGTGCAGACTCCACTATTCAAATGAACGATGGCTAATATTAGGTATTTGGAGGCAAAGGTGGTTTCTATTAGAGTTTAGTCCAATCATTCACAGAAGTTTGCCATTAAGAAGGAAAAGGGCTACAGATAAACAACTTGCCATGTGAGTGTGCTTAAATGGCTTAGAGAGGGATTCTGTTTCAAATATCCTTATATTTTTTTCTAAAATAAGTATGCTGGAATCCTTGCTGTGATGCTGATAAACTCCTTGTATCACTCACAGTCAACAATACCTTTTCTTGAGCTGTTCCGACTGAGTGAGTGGCATTTACTATTGGCAAATCCCCCATGGAGTAACCTGAGCTCACACGTGCCTAGCCACAGCACCAGTAATGACAGGATTCTGAGGGGATTTGAAACCCTACCTCGATAAATTTATTGCTGTTTTTCAACATATATTCAAAGCAATACTTTGGCATTGTAATGTGATTCTTGACAGGGCTAAGGTAAATTCATCTTGCTAAACTGAAATGTTTCTGGCAGATGTCTACCCTGGAACAATCAAATTGTGTGTACTGTAATCTATGACAACCACAGGGCTACTTTAGTTGTGAAACTTACAAGTGGAATACTTTATTAATGCAAACTTGGGGTGTCATTATGCAATGTATTATCCCTCCATATTTTTTTTCATGTAGAAAACCTTTTTGAAGACAGTCTGCCAACTTCCAAATAATGGAAATAATTGAGCGCATATAGAAAAAGTAGAACTTTCTCATCACAAAGATGTGCATCTATACGTATTGTGATGCTTTGATAGGATCATACGTGTTGAAAGTCATACTTTCTGAAATTTAAGAAAGCATAAAAGTAAAGTGTTTTCCCTTATTACATATTAACTTTTCTCTCCATGGAAATAGTCATTTGTCCCGGGCACATGCTCTTCTTTAAAGAAGAAATGATTATGATGTCACTATTATGTATTGAGATACTTTAAAAATAGGTAAGTTTCGGGATAGACTCTGCCTAATTATATGTACCCCATATATACTTCATTATAATTTATCATATTTTAGATCAGAGAACCTTAAAGTTTTGTTTCAAGGAAAATGTAATTCAAAAGAAAGACAACTTTTTTGACTCTCATAATACACGAGAAGCCTCAGCACATGACATTTTTTATTCTATGACATGATCTCTGAAAACAGGAACACCCAAGGAATTGTGACATACAATATTTTAAGAATCTGGCAACTGTAAGTTTTTGTATTTTGGTGTGGATTCCCACTGCCTTGTCCTCCGTACTGTCAACAATTATTAAATATTTTAATGAACAGATAAAATCCCTCAGTTCGTATTTTACGATCCAGTTGCCAGATGCAAATCAAACTACTTCCCGGGAAGCTGCATTGTGATTCCCTTCAAGTATCAGCCTCCATCACTGGGGACAAAAAGAGCCCGAGGGACTCCCTTTTGCCCTGGTGCCTCCCCTTCTCCCTTATTATTCTTAGGAAGCACCTATATTTTAAAGACCCCTTGAAATTTAATTAGTATTTGCAATGTGAATTTAAATATTTACCTTTAAACGTAATTATTTTTTAAGAAAACAGTCTAATTCTATGATCCTTTTGCAAATTTTGTGTGTGCAAGTAAAGAATAAAATAGTAAAAGCAGGTTTGGGTCATTTTTTTTTCTTTCTGAACTAAGGAAACATAATATGTGATGCACAGAACTTAAGACAAATTAGGCAATCTCTCGGGGCCAGTAAACACCCTCCCAGACTAACACAAAACTTGGAACGTGTCCAATTGAAAATTTGAATCAGGTTGTGCAAAAAGACAAAGGCTGGCAACACTATAACTTTGGAAGATTTACTCCCTAATTTTCGAACTGCTGGAGGCGCACCAAAGAGATTTGGGTCATACATTATCTAAGACTTATGATGGGAAGTAGACTTACTCATTAAGCCAATTAAAGAATGACTCATTTAGCCAACAGTTAGTAATCAGTAACTGGTTAGCAATCTGTTTAGCTAAAAATGATCAAACAATAGTGTGTATAGTCCAGTGGAAATTGTCCTCTCTCAGTTATTATGCTTATAATTGTCATTCAGCGTGTTGTAGCAACACACATCTGATTCTGTGCAGTTATTCATGTCATGTGTGTGTGTGTGTGTGTGTGCGTATGTATGTATATATATATATACATACATACGCACACACATCTACACATATACATACATACTCATTAATTCACATATTAATTTAACAAATATACACAGGAACACGTCCTACATGCCAGGAACTCTGGAGAGCCTTTGTCCATGTCTCCTTACTCCTGTTTTCCTTGTACTTCCTCCCCAGCAACCCGTGGCTACACACATTAACATCCATCTCCAGCATCTTAGGGAACTGGAAGATTTTACTCTGGTATTTTTCTCACTAGTTCGCCACCAGAACACCATATATACCACCATTCCCACCATGTAAACCCTAAATGGAATTCTGAAGAAGTTTCCGAATATTGGTGACACTGTTTACAAGCATTTTCAGATCCATTATTTGACTGAGTGAAAACGTGATATAGGTGGCCTGAAACATTAATGGGCTTTAAAACTTCTGTGAACTTGACTTTTATCTAATATTCATGCAGTTGGTTTTGTTTGTAGGCACCAGGCACATTTAATACTTCAATTCACCTAGGATAGTCTTTCAGTTCTCTTCCAGAAATGCATTTAATTCAGTCCCTCCTCCCACCCCCGTGTGTTCCTACAGTCGCTGCCTTAGTTCACACCCTCACCATCTTTGGTGTAAATGAACGCACAATCTTTTAGCCTGCCTCAGTTCATCTTCAGCCCTCTAGTCTGTCACTCATACAGCTGCCCCAATAAAATTACATCAAAATATAAATTTGATCTCATCATCTCCTTGATTAAAATCCTTAGCAAGCTTCCCATTGTCTACAGGTCAGAGCCTACAGGTTGAACTTTGGAAACCTAAGGTTTATGTTGGACCTACTTTTGCTTAAAAGTATTTGACTCTCAAGGCATACAGATGCCCACTTAAGTTATTGTATTACCTTTGTTTACATTCATATGGAGTCTCTAAATAGGACATTTCTGGAAAGACTAATTTCCAGGCTAAGATTTCTATTGTGGGTCTGCTTACGTTGATAATGATGTTGCATCATTCCAGGTTGTGTGGAACAAAGTTAAACCTTGTCATCTCTAGGAATCCTAAAGCTGTATAAACTCCGTTGTAAACTTTGGATAACTCCTGGTAATGATACTCTCTTTCCTTCCCTCTTCCACTGACAGCTTGTTATAGTGTCAAATGTTAGCATCAAGATGTGTAATCATTGAACCTGAAATTGCTAAGTTAATTTCTGGAGTGTCTAGTGTATTTCTTGCAATATTAGATTTGACTAACTGTCCATGCTAAAGAGAAAAACATCTAAGAAACCACCAGAGTTAACATTATTTTGATAAATCTTAGAAGCACATGATAACTTGATTGGATTCAGACAACATGTGCATTTGCACACACAAGCTCATTCTTCCTCACTATCTCATTGGAGTACTGACAGGAAACAGCTCACTCAAAGAGCTTAATTGAAGAGCATTTAATAAAATGGACCGTTTACAGAGAAAGAATCAGTTGTAAGGTAGCCAACAAGGGCATTTGGAGTGCCAGAAACTAGCAACAGTGGGAGATGTTACATCTCTATGTCTGAAGGGGCAAAAGCAAGAGAGCTGTAGCTCTAGACAAGGGAGACGACACAGCAGCACTTTATGGTGGGGAATGGAGTTGTTAAAGGTCATTTCATTACCTGGCAGGAAGGGGGCCAGGAAGTAGGGTGGGAATTAACACCTTGACCTCTCTCCTCCCACCTTCTGATTTCTCATGACTGCCATCAGCTAAAATCAACTGGAAACCAGAAAGCAAGGGAGCCTGAACAAAGCAGGCAGAGACCGAGAATAGACCTAGAGGGACAAATGGAGAATTGACCAGAAACAATTTATAATGAACACATAACTCTTGATTCCTTATCCATCTGGGGGCAGGGGGGGGGAGGACAAAGAGGGATAGTGTTAAGTAGGCATACGATAGTGAAATATTGTGGATTGATTGATTTGGGGTCAGCGCATGTAATGAGATTTAAGTAGTATAGTGGCTACGATTTTCAGTCTTCCTGGGAGCTGGTGCCAGGATACCCACTCAAGGTGGGAGAGATGAGAGACAGGAAATAAGGCTGGAGAGAATTCAGATCCCCATGTCCTCATGCCAGCTTCAAGCAGAGCAGTTGTGATTGAATCTATTATATTACATTATATGTAAGATTTCTTTTTTTTTTTAATTTTTTAAATGTTTATTCATTTTTGAGAGACCAAGAGAGACAGAGCACGAACTGGAAAGGGGCAAAGAGAGAGGGAGACACAGAATCCAAAGCAGACTCTGTCAGCACAGAGCCCAATGCAGGGCTTGAACCCATGAACTGGGAAATCATGACATGAGCTGAAGTCGGCCACTCAACCGACTAAGCCACCCAGGCGCCCCTATATGTAAGATTTCTTAAGAAACATAGGGTTGTAATAGCAAGATCTGGGAAGAGAAATCAGGTTTCCGAGGTCTAAGGGAACTGTGTTACTTTGGGAAGTGAACTTAAGCCATCTGTCCCCATTGTTTCATCTGTAAAATGGAGGGAAAAATGCACATCCTAGATGAATTGTAGGGTTGTAAAGATCAAATGGGAAAGTGGAAATGGTTTTTTTCTGAGAAGTTAAACAAGCTCTACGAATGTCAGGCTCTATCGCTTTTGGGTATGATCTCATAAAGCCGGTCCCTGAGTATGCGCTTGTAATCATCATCCTCTCTTTTTGACTATCTTTCCCCTACACATGGAGCACTTCACTCAACTCCAACTTAAACATCACATACAAAGAAAAGATAAGCAGTAAGAAAATCCAAATGTGTTGGCAATACCGCTGCATGTTAACAAGAGAGAACTAGATTCACGTTGAACTCCGTTTTCGTGGTGCATAACTCTCCTTTCCATAGGTCCTATTAACTTCAAAGGGAGCTCCGTGCATGTAAATGATTATATTTATTGGATGCGCCAACTCCTTCTTATCCTCCGGGCACAATTAGAAATATCATAGAAAAATGAATGTCAGAGACTTGGATCCATATTTGATATTCTATAGGAAACTTCCCATAGTTACAGATGTTAAAAATCCTGCGCAATGGTCCAGTTAGGAATGTGTAGTATTTCTTCTTCTTTCATCCTTGCAATTATTTTTTTCTCTCATTTTAGAATATTCTTTTTTGCATTAAAGGAAATATAATTCTCTGTAGGTCTAGATAAGCCAGTGATAAAATCTTGGCTTGTACAACTTGGTACCGTGATAAAAATTTGGACCGCGTAGCCCCTCTCTTTCAAGGAACTGTTAGTGTTTCCCTGGGATTGTATCATTAATACTTACAGCAATCCTGTTCCTACTTCAAGTTCGTTCTGGGAACTGCCGGGGGAGTCAGTGTCTAGGAACTAAATTCCTGGATGCCCAGTTTCATATTACATCCACTGAGCCACACTGTAATTTCAGTGTTCGTTGTGAACTCAGGCCATTATTAATATTCTTGTTAGGTAACTATAAACTCAGGTTTTCTCCAGTTGAAATCACCACAGTCAAGGAGAACAGATGGTGGGTGTATGAAGAGCTGCACTTCTCACACCAATTTGTTGTTCGTTCTCCTTAAATTCAGTTGTCTGATGGCTCTTGGTGGAAGTGTCTGTGAAACTAGTTCTGACAAACAACTTACGTCCTCACCCAGACTTATCAGTGAACATAAAGGCCTTCCTAGTGTTACACACATGGCTCCTCAGCCATATAAATGATTATACATTACATATTATATATCCAATATATGTATTATACATCCAAGAGGGCAGGTTAAGTTTTTAACTGTCCATTTCTTCAAAGTGACAAAAAAAAAATGGAAGGATCCCCTCAAATCAAATATTCAGACATGCAGGAGAGAGAAAATGTATATTATGAAAAGATAAAAAGCTTTTCTGGAAGTGTACCCACATGTGATGGGTGGTATGAAAGATATAAAGACTTTCCTGATGTTTTGATAAGCAATTTGATTTACCAAAGAGTCTTTCTAAGTAGTCTTACAGACAAAACCATATCCACAAAGTAATTTGGATCTACTTTGAATTATTCGTAAGAAATAAGTAAGCAAAGACCATCTATTTTTAGTAAATATTGATAGAGCAAAACAATCCAAAGTATATATAACAATCACATTTCTAGTGAAAATGTGTGTAAGTAGGTTTATTTTGAAAGGAAAAGTCCTACTCCCAGTGTCATAACCAATTAAATTCTCCAGGTAATGACCCCATTTGCATAGCGAGCGGAACCCACAAGTGGGAATTTTAATGGGCACACCACCTGAGTACAGTAATTGAGAGTGACACAACTTGAACTAGTTTTGTGCTTACCCCACTGAAAATTCTACTCAGATTATTTTTAATGTCAAGCTACAAGTCAAATTTCAAGATGATGGATTTGTTCTTTTTTAAGCACTGAGTTTGAGTAAAAGAAATGCTTTAATTCTGTTATGCATTGCATATCTTTGCTTTAACTAATCTGTAGTTCTGATTCTTACCATTGCTTCATTTTCTTCAGTGATTGGAATTTAATTTTATTCATTAATTTGTGAATAATTAGATAAAAAAAATATAATGTCCTCAGCAGAAAATTGCCTTTGGATTGCAATTTAATGTATTTTTACCAGAATATGTCTTCTCGTTAAGTTGGCATAATAGTTTACTAAAATGTAATTGTGTAAATATGCCCAATTATTCTTTCTGATGATCTAAGAAAATCTAATAGAATATGTATTCGTGAGTATGTCCCTCCTCCTCCGCCTCAACACCAATAAAACGCCCTTCCTGCAGAGCTGATCACAGATGCCTTGTCATCTGAAGGTGTTACTTTTAAAAGATACTCTCCTTATCTCTCAGGCACTATTCATGTCCTTGAAAGAACTGTGCATTCTGATTGAGGGATCATATGACGTCCACATTAAATTATATAATAAAGGTGATCTCAAGACTCTAAGAGTCAGACATACATGATGAACTGTGCTTTCTAGGTTTTGAGATGACATTTTAACACTTCTTTTGTTTCACTCGAAGATTGCTCGAGATCCTAACTATTTGTAGGTGTTTGACACCGCTCCGCCACATCTGTAATTGGCAGAGCATCCAGCAGACAGGCTCTGTACATCTTTACACTGCAACCTACCAAGTTAAGAAATGTATTGGTTCAATATAAAACAGCAGGCTGTTTTTAGACATAGTTACTAGTGCACAAGCTTTAATATGGCTTGGCTTCATCCTATAATGAGATCTTTTGGTTCCCTGCTCAACAGGCTTTTATTCCTTTGCAAAAGGCTATGAACTATGTCAAGTGGATCAGCTGCTTTTGTACACCCTCTTTCTTGGCTTTGGAACGTAATTCTTTTGCTTCTACCCCTTTATGCATCAGACAGAACTTAAGAACCTTTTCAATTTTTCAAGCTAAACTTAGAATTGGTTTGAATTTGCTTTTTACTATTTTCCTAATAATTACATTCTCAACCGAACCTCGCACAAAGACCTGCCTGGAAGTGAGCACTTAATTGCAAAGCTCTACTTTGTCTTTAACATGTGTTATCTATACCCCATGTTGGTAATGTGTCAAAGGATGGTTATCTAACGTGATTTCTTCACGGTCACCTCACAAGTAAATGCAGGGCTCTGTTTTAGCAAGCACTGAGGCAACAGATGGAGGGCATAAATAACAGACAAATGGTGGAACTGGAACTAGTAGCCACAGTTCAGTGGGAAGGCAGGAAACTACTCATGAGGACATTTGGCAGCTTGGGAGCTATCGGTGTAGTCCCCGTGGAAACCGTCACGCTATTGTCCCAGTTTGATGAAGCACGAGGTGGTGCAGGCTTCTGCTTGCCTAGAGATCCTGTGTTCTACAGGGTGGGGCTCGGCTGTGGCTGTGCTCAGACTCCTTTGCAATCCAGACTGCCTATTGATTTCATCAAAATTTGATCATTTATATGGTGTTTTCATTCACAGTCCTTTAAGGTCAAGGGAGCAGGCATCGTTGGAAATTTTGAGATGTGAAGAAACATGGTGGATTTAGTCACCACTGACAGTTTTTGTAAAAACACCCTCCACTTTAGGGCTGCATCATGCTATCACCTTTCTATAAGCTCTTCTACAGAATCTCTAATAGAAAATGAGCAAGGAAATACAGTTTTCTCCTGGGAGGTGCCAAACTTCTTACCTAGGTTGAAACTACGTGAGGGTTCTGACCCCATTGGGTATCTAGAGAAAGTAGGGGCGCCCGGTGGCTCAGTTGGTTAAGCGTCCGACTTTGGCTCAGATCATGATCTCACGGTTCATGAGTTCGAGTCCTGAATCGGGCTTTGTGCTGACAGCCCCGAGCCTGGAGCCTGCTTCGGATTCTGTGTCTCCCTCTTCATCGGCCCCACACTTGCTCACACCCTGTCTCTGTCTCTCAAAAGTCATCAAACATTGAAAAAATTAAAAATAGGCACTTGTAAATGTATTGGTTATAGTGGGAAATGGAGATGAAGGGTTAAAGGGACACCCTTGTAAAAATTCTTGATTAAAAGACATAAATAGTAAGTGTGGAATAAACTCTATTAATATATTAACTACTGTTTAAAATAAAAATGATGTGCTTCACTACATTAGTGTAAAGGGAAAATAAAAATGGATATTATAGTATTTGATGAAATTTCATCCTGCCTGTCAGATTAGATGTAATAAACCTACAGGCCAACAAATCACAAGTAATTGGAAAGGGCATAAAGGTCTTGAATAATTTGAAAAATAATCTCATTAATAAATAAACTTATTCTTTAGGTGGTTGGGTAAATCTAAGCATTTAAACTGAAAGGCAAGAAGGCAAGCCACAGACTCAGGACTCCAGTCTTATTTATGTTAGGCAGTGACTTTGACATTTATAACATTAGAATCTAGGGCACTGATAGAGTTTGTATGGATAAAGAATGGAAAGTTATTACATAAGGTTGCCTTGGTTACTCCTTGAACTGTTCAGAAAAATACTGACTACTTTAGGTGAGAAAAACGGATGTAGTTAATAGATGAAGAATATAAAAATTAAATATTCCCAAATAGCCTTCTGCTAAATAAATGATTTGGGGGGGGGGTGAAATACTATAAAGCCTTTCCTACTACTTAAAAATTATACCACTAAAAACCCTAGATGAAAATACTTCTGCTGATTTAACTTTTGGGTAAAATTCATTAAATCTAATATCCAATTTCATAGATTTTGTGTGTGTGTGTGTAATCTCACTATATACATTAAAAATAAAATGACCTTTTTTTCCACTTATTTACTTCAGAATTATCTCCCAACTTATAAAAACCATTTACCTAAGACTATGTTTTAAAATACCGTATTAACTATGATTTGTGGTATAAACTGATCTGAATCTTTCATAGTTCATTTATGAGCGTGAGTCATGTGATTTACATAAGGAAATATGAAATCTTCAGAAAGGGAAGTAACAAAGAAAAGTCTCAAGGTTTAAACTATAGTTGAATTAATTCAAATATCAGTATAACAATCAGATAGGAAATATGCTAAAGCCCAATAGAGAATTTTTTTTTATTTCAAAATAATGTATTCAGGATAATACAGGTCCAGTTTAAAAATATTTCAGGTTAAGTTTCCACATCTGAAAAGAGACCAAATCTATAACTGTACACTGTAGCACTTAGTCATGACGGCCATGTAATTCAACAAAACATTTTACATACAGAAATTCTAACATATATTGAAAACTATTTTCACATTTTCCTACTTTTGTTTTTTTTTCATTTTTAAAAATCACACAAGACACTTTATGGCATGACTGGAGTAGACAATAGAGGAAAAGTCCTGTGAACATAAATAGGAAAATAAAATTCTGCTATCAAGTAATGTTCTCTGTTAAGGAAAAACATTACTTTAAAAGTGCTAATATTTTCATTGCAAATAGGGGCAGAATATACTTAAATATTAGATAAACCACTTGGTTGAAAAATTTTGCATGATGAAAAGTGACATTTTAACAATTCTAGGTCATTAGAAGGCTTTACATATCAATACACAGATGATATTCTTATATCCTAATATATACGCATAAGTTAACATTGGGTATATGTAAATATTCAGATTCTGGTTACTATGAAATAGTACAAAGATGTTCTTATATTTAATGTAACAAATGAAAGACACTCTTGAGACAAGAGAAAGACAGCTGTTTCCTAGAATTCTATTTAAACCCGACAATTTAAAGGTTGTGTGTGTGTGTATACACGCACATAGCACTGAAAAGGGGATTCAAGAGTTTGCCGACTTTTTAAGTCCTTTCAGTAATGATAGAAGTAGAACTGGGTTTTATCTCAAAGGAAAAACTGTAGGTGACATTCCTATGCTTGAGGTTTAAAACCTTTCTGAAAAGGGTAGGTTTGTTAAAGGCTTCCTAAAAAAATGCATTTGTTTTTATCATGAGTTTGAATTTCAACTAGAAGAACTGAAAATAACTATTAATCCAAAAGTGCGCTTTCAGAATTTCTACAAGGAATTACATTAACTCAAACCAAACTACAATTCTGGGGAGATCAGATTTAGTAGGAAAGCCCATAGTATGGAAATGTACTCCCCCTTTCATCTGGGCTACATGAAGTTTCTACGTCTTACTATGGACTTAGTCTCATAATTGACTTATTTCTTTACTCTTGCAGCATCTTCATAACCTGTCCTGTTGGTTTAATTTAACATAAAATTGCAATAGGGAAATTTGGTCACAGTAGTGGATGTCAAGTTTCCCACTGCTTTGGAAGGAATGGTTTACATTTAAGATGAGCTGTGTTTATAAAATATAACATTGGTTATGAAGCAAAACAAACAACCTTCCTTCCCTATAGACTTAAAGCTCTTAAAAAATTAAAAAAAAGAAAACAAACATTTTTGAATAAATCAAAATCAGAATACTGGGATTTTAGTATTAAAAAAATCACCTAATTTAAATGCAATTTGTCAAAAGCATTCCACGTTCTTCATAAAATAGAGCTATTTTAATAAATCATTATGTTCTTACCAAAAACTTTATCACATTTAAATTATGTGTAAAAAGTTATTGTGTAATTTTAGTTGAATTTGATAGTCTTAAAAAAAAAACTGTATCCCTGCAACTAAAGAAAATACATACTTAAGGCATTTTTCTTTCAACTGCTTCAGGACAGACACAGTTCAGGCTCCCCACCTAAAACTTGGTCCTAAATCTAATTCATTTAAGCCATAGATGGATCACTCATCCCAAAAGGCCTCTTCAAATACCATCTTTTCCTTGAGGCCTTGTGCATATTCCAGTAGACAAGAGCTGTTCTCTGTGTATTCCTAGGGCCTTTTCAGTCTTTCTCTTGCATAATCCTCACTTCAGCATGCCTTGAGGAATGGTTCATACTGTACAGGTCTCTTTGCTCTGTTAAACTGTACACTCCTCTAGATGAGAGTTGAATGGCATCCGTCTCTGCATCTGAGCAGGCGATTATACACAGGAGGAGCTCAATGTCTGTTGAACAAGTGGAGAAAGTGAGAACAGAGCACGGAGATTAGCACGGGGCGCCCAACTACGGTGTGGGTTTGTTTCCCAAAGTTCACTTGAAAGGAAAGAAATGCTTACTTTGAACCATGGAGAGATAAACATCAAAAATAAACTGTCTGGTTTAAATACCCACAGAGAAATAATACATTTGGAGCAAGAGGCTCCTAGGAATTGTTAAAAGAAATAGAAATGTGTATAAAAGGAGGAGACATTTAGCTTTTTTTTTTTTTTTTTTTTTTTTTTTTTTTGGTCAAAATGTCCCTCAGTCATTGTAACCTATGAAGTTTACAAGTAGTTAAAATTTCACATATTAAACCATGTAGATTTGGTTAGAGAAGGCTTTCAGAGATTACTTAATGAGTTAACAGTGCAAATACTGGCTTGCTTCATGAGAATCTTACCATGGGCTTTTCTGCCCCCTTAAAAGAAAAATCTTAAAACTCTCCAGTTTTAACACAACAGAAGATAAATATCTATGAAGGAAAACAAATTCCACAGCATTCCATACAGATTTCCAAACAGTCTGATGATTCACAACAGGCATCCATGATGCCACAATCCATGTCACAAGGGCAGTTACAGTCATCTCCCATTTCATCTCCACAGCAACAGCAGCAGGCTTCTGAGGTGCAGATGCCACACGAAGCTTGGCCCAGGACAATATTGCAGAGGGTCAGGAATTCACAGAACAAGCAGGCCAGGATACAGTGGACACAGCAATCTTCATTTTCAGTTGGGAAGGGACCACATATGAGAGAGAGAAAATGAACACAATTACATAAGTCAGCAACGGACGGAATTAATAAGAATTGATCAAAATAAGGAATCTGGAACGCAGTGACAGGCACTCCTAGAAGTCTTTCCAGGGGCTGGAAGCTCACAAAGAAACTTAAGTTAAATTTTCGAGGAGGAATCTTGAGACGTAGGTATTGCATTCAGGAAAAAAAACAAAAACAAAAACAGATCATTGTTGTGTATACTGCTGCGTGGTATAGGTTAGATTTCATGTCACTTTCATACATTGTGCCGTGGTCCTGGTCCTAGGTTCCGCTTCTCTGTGTCTCTTACGCATCGTCCCTATATGCTACTGCTCTCTATAACAGAGGCTCAAACAATTCTGTGACAGTAAAGTCCTTTAGAAATAGAAATTTGACTGCTCCACCCACCTGCTCCAAAATCGGAAGGAAAAAAAAATTCAATAGGATACATTCAGTATATTATGGAGTACATCATGATGTATAAGGTACTTGAAGTGTTCTAAAGAGCTAACGAGCTAGATTATCATGATATTAAGAAACTAGTGTTTAACTGGCACTAAGCCAGTTCTATTCAGTATGCCTTCAAACAAATACTCCTATTTAACCACTCATAACATTTCTGCCCTTAACTTTCTATTCTGCTGGGGAAAGCTTGTATTTCAAAGCTGAAAGCGGAACCTACAAAACTCACTTGACATTGAAGAACCTTTAACTGAGTATTCTGAAAACCCTAAGAATATTACTGATCACTAGATTATTTATGTATTAATCATAAACGACACCATATATCAAACTATCTGTAATGGATCTATCGATTTTAAAGGGGGGAAAGAATGGTCATCCCACCTAGACTCAGAAGTAGAGGGTTATATCTTTGAAGCCTCCTTTAGTCCCTTTCTAATAACTGTATTTTCCTCTCCTGAGATATGATCAATGTCTTGAGTTTTGACACAATCTTTCCCTTACTTACCATTGTACTTTTTGCAACAGTGAATGTGTAAACATCCCTACATAGCCACTCAGAAGGGAAATGATACCTTATGAATTCCTGGGAGTAGCATTTTTGCTCAACACTTTGTTTCAGATTTCCCCTCACTGATTCATGTCACTATAGTTCACTTATTTTCCAGGTGTTGAGTATCCCAATTGATTTAATATGCCATAATTTATTTATCTGTACTATTTATGAATATCTTTGTCATTTCCAGTGTTTCTGCTACTCCAAACATCACTGTTGGGAATGGTTTTGTGCAAGTGTTTGAGAACATACATGATATATAACTAGCAGAACTGCTGGCTCATGGGATATGCAAACGGGTTGTCCAAAGCGATTGCTCCAGAGTTTACTCGCACAAACCAAGTTTGAGAATGCTCACTGTCTGCATCCTCACCAATCTTGGGAACTGTCATACTTTCATATATGCCCATTAGGTGAGTGCGAAACGGCATCTCATGGTGGTTTTACTTTGTATTTACTTACTTACTAGTAAGTTGGGACATCTTTTCACGTTTGGCCATTCATGTGGTCTCTTCTTTGAAACACGTGTTCAGGATGTTCATGTTTCCCCCTCATTTTTCTATTAAGTTGTGCTTTTACTGATTTGTAGAAGTTCTCCATAGGTTCAAGATACCAATCCTTTCTCAAAAATGACTGTGGCTTTTCTTAGGTTATGTGGCTTTTCTTAGGTTAAAGTAAAATAAGAGACAGATGAGTGAATTTTCAGACCTTGAGAGTTAAATAAAGAGAAATCCAAATCAAATCTTGTTGTTAGCTAGAGATATGGGATTGATTATATGGCTAAGGAGGCATTAACAAGATCTGGTAACAGAATGAAATAAGAAGTTTTAATGGCTGATTCAAAAGAAGGGGAGGCCAGCCCTGCCGATAGGGAGGGAGAAAGGGAGAGGGAGAGGGAGAAGAAGCCAACAATCAGGAGGGAGAGACTGAATGTGATGAGTAAGAAATCAACAGCCTTCAGAATAATTCCAAACTAAACAGCTCATTGCTACTCACAGGATGTCTCTATTCGTTGGCGAATGAAAATCCCTTCCTGATTTTAGATGATGACAGTTGTCATACAGAAATAAGAAGCCCTAAGCCCAGAATAGGATCTGTCCAATTCCTATTTTAGCCAACAAGATTCACAGATCAATTTAAGTCTGTTAAACCCCCTTTGTATTTTTAGTAAACAAAATGAAAAAAACGAAAGTTCTTAGCTGTAAATAGATCAAATACTCCTTTCTAGCCTATCTTCTACAACAAAATGTGATTTCTGTAACTAATAGGTATGAGTGGTTGTCTTTCATAGAATGGGAAGCCTAGCATAAATAAAGGAAAATTATTTATTTTCATATTAAGAAATATGGTATCTTAGAGAAAATGTTTTGATTATTTTTTAAAAAACTATTTTAGATACTTTGTACTGATCTCTATTTAAGGCTTTTTCCAAATATTACTTCACTTAATTTTAATAATACTCTCAAGAGGCAGCCCTGATATTATCCGTATTTTACCAATATAGACATAGAGAAAATTGAGAACATTTGCCCAGAGTCATACAGGCTGTAAGGAACAGAGTCGGGGTGAGAACCACATGGTTCGCAGGGAAAGGCCCTGCTCTAATCCAGCATGCTGTGTTGACCGCAGGGGTGGACCGCTTGGTTCATCTTCCTTGGGGGAAGATCAGTTATAAACCCCCACCTTCCTGATTTGTCTTGATCTGTTTTTAGCCTTGATTCATGTCCCTTTCCTTTCTAAAGATGATTCTGAATTTCACCTGAATGAAGAGTTGATAGTAGAGGTTAACCTTCAACAACTAAGAGCAAAGTTTATGAGCTGGAGAACTGATACACTGCCAGTAACACTGTGGAGACAGACATCAGAAGGTGGGCAGCCAAGAGAGCAGGTCTCAAAAGACACAAATCTGTACATGTAAAACGTAAACATTAAAGTCCACAGTTACAGGAACAAAAGCAGTGAACAGATTATGTAGGGATTCTGGTACAACATGGTAATGACACAGGTTCTAAAAGAATCAATTCTTTAGGTAAATACTAAAACTAAAAAAATAAAAATAAAAAAAGGCATCCTCTTAGAACATAGGTCCTACATAATTCACTAGAAAACCATTTTGAGCTACTCTGAAAAACCAATCTATTAAAGGGCACCTTGAAAAAAGCCACAAACCAAACTGCACCTTAGAGATTAAAGTGATGTTAAATATGGTGCATTTAGAGGGGCGTGTACCACAAACACAGTCCTTACCTGTACTTGACAAGAACTTCCGAGGTATGAAAACAACAAAAGAAACAAAAGAATCCCTGGATCCTATCAAACCAATTTCATAATCTGATTTTTATTCCTTGTCCAAAACATTTATTTTCGTTGGGTTCTAGAAAGAGCAGTTTGTGACTGGGGCAATGAAAAGGTTAAACTGAGACAAAATAGCTGATAGAGTTTCTTCCATTGTCACCCCCACCACCCCCAGGGGAATCAAGAATCATAAGAGGCATTACAATGTTGGTTTTATCTGAAGCAAAGAGAAGATTCTAAGAATTAGCAAACTAAGAAGACTTCAACAGAGACACTTTGAAAAAGAAGAGTTGTCTGCATCGATGATAGTTCACAGTCAGAAATAATTTCTCCCCCCTGTTCTTGAGGTTTTTCATTTTTATGGTTTTATTCAGTCATACTTGCAGTTTTTGCCAAAAGCATTTAACCTCTGAGAAGCCAACTAGGTTCTGGGAAGGATGCCTGTCCCAAACTGGGCCAAGCGAGAATTGCACAATTCAATGTGCTAGTGAGAGGGGAACTCAGCGCAAGACTGACAGCTACTGTAAATTGAGGAACACAAAGGCACATACCAGCAGCCAAGTATCTTGCAAGAAAGCATAAAAGGAAAAGTTTAGTGCAACATTTGATTTAAGAAAACCAAAACTGTTATGAATGACTGCAGACACAAACCCAAACAAAATATCTGAATCCTATAAAAGGTCATCAGTGTTAAACCCCTGCAGCTGGTCTAGCTGGAAAACATCTGGCTGCCCCAGGCCTTGAAGGCAACAACAGAAACCTACTTCAACAGCATCTTAGGTGACTATGGAAATGGCCGTGACTGGCCCAAGGGGCTTTGGTCTGTTTAAAACGACACCAAAGACTCATTTTGCTAAGAACATGTTAATTTAATAATGAAATGATCCCAGATCGATTTCCCTAATCATAGGTGGCCCCAAATGCTCAGAAAATAGGGGGGAGAGCCATCAGAAAACTCTCTGCACAGTACATTCAGCTCTGTTATAAATGAGTCTATTACATTTCTTGAGTTTTCTTTTTTTAAGATGTGGTATGACAGATGCTCTGAATTTCTTGGAACAAAGACCCCAAACAGCAGAGTACTGGGAAGCGCAGAGCAGTGAATTCTGAGAACAACCCACAAACCAGATTTGTATGTGGTTTATCTCGACTAATCTCTAATAACGTTTCCTATGTCTTCAATGCTTGAAACGACTTTCTTACTTAACCAAGTCCCCAAGAAGTAAACTATATACTGAGAAACAGAAGTTTGTTAACATTGTTAACAGGCTAACAGGATGCCAAAAAGCAATTACAGATTAGAACATGAGCAGTCAATTATGCATAATTAGTCATTTGATACCTGCACAGAGACCAAACCTGACTTCACACCCAAAGCTACAGAGAACCCCCAGGTGTTCCCATGTCTTGACCTGCTAAGGCTCACAACTAAGGGGGCGTCCAAAGGGGCTCCCCGTACAGAGGATGCCTGATTGGTTGGTGGCATTCTTCTTCCCAGACACTGCTTGACTGCAACTGTTGTTTCTCAAGGCAAAACCAGAAACCAGGCTAGAAGTGGGGGTTAGTAATCCTGAATTGCAGCCAGGATGGCTAAGTTAGTATCTGGCCTATGTGAAAAGCTAGCTGTGAGGGATGAGACACAGACATCTCCAGGGAGTTGTGCTCCTCAAGTGTTCATAGGGGCAGGAGATATTTACTAATACAGCACGGTAGCTCAGCTCCAAGTAGCTCTGAGTCTCCCAGCCAGAGGACGCACAGCGTTCTGGCCTACAGCCCTAGAATGACCCGCTGCCTGCATAAATTGGCCTGAAGCGTACCTCCTACACAGAACTCTCTGGCGCACTGCTGTCCCCGTGAGGCCATGCATCTTAGCCAGAACACAGTCAACATTTTCCTAGTGGGGAAGAAAGGGAGTTAGGTCAGGAGGTAAAGGAAAGAGAAGAGCGATATTTTCCACTGCAGTACAAAGACCACACTTAGGAAAACCGAACAATTCTCTTTACTATTCTCTTTCCTTTCGGCAAACTCAAAAGAACCTTGGGAAAAAAAAAAGAGCACCGTTCTCCCACACCCCAGAAAGGGACTCCTTGATAATTTTCCTAGCACATGTCCAAATTCTGGATTCCATCCTGTACCTATGAGAGGTGCATTTGCATTTTACATTACAGTAGGTGGAAGGGACAGATTTTTTTGCTTCTCTTATCCGTTTATTCTGCTGCATGCTCCATGGTTGATTCATTGAACATTCCAAACTCTCTGAGAGATTTGATCCAGTAATTGTCAGTCGTTACTTAACTGTAGGACTGAGTCAAGTAGTCCTTTGTAAAGAGTCGCATCTTACAAAGTCTAGGAACATAACATATACACCTGAACACCTTCCCCTCCACCTCAGGAGCTGTACACAGAAATCTGAAGAGGACTAAAAGCTCAGTTAGTAGACGTGTTTATGTAAAGCATTTTACGTGTTTAAAACATTTTCTGTTGTTGTCTACATGCCATTACATGTAGTTAAAATATGGGAAGAGAAGAGGGTAAACAAAAGCTAAAAAATATAGGTGGTGCACATAACATGTACATTAACTTACCGAATCCCTACAACACTAAGATCACAAATTTGATAGCTGGTAATAACAATACTGTCCTCAGAGGGTTACAGTGAAGATTATTGATTAAGCATCTGAATCTTGGTTACCACTCAGGTCATGATCTCACAGTTTGTAAGGTTGAGCCCCACATCAGGCTCAGCCCTAGCAGTGCAAAGCCTGCTTGGGATTTTCTTTCTCCCCTTTGCTGCTCCTCCCTTCCTTACTCCCTCCCTCCCCCCCCCCCCACCGCCGTCCCTCCCCCTCTCTCTCCCTCTCTCAAAATAAACTTAAAAAGTACTCAAGAAGGGATTTATCATGTAATTCTTATTAAATGTTGTTACTGTGATAGCTATGAAGATAATAGAAAAATATTTATTTTAGGGAGGCCCCACGTCTCTACCTACCAATAGACTTCATTCACTCTGATTACTACACCAAAATTGGGCCATTCCATTTTAAACTAAGGAGGTTTTATAAAAGGCTTAGTTCATAGTTGAAACACTTGAAAACAGAGACCCAAAATGGCAACTTTAAGAGACAGAATCTGCAGGAGTGAAGCAGAAATCTGCCCAGAAAAAAATTAGTAAATCTTGTGTTTGACTACAGCAGAAGACTTAAAATAATCATCTTTTCCCATATTTAAATGATCCATTTATTTTCTCAGGAAGTTAGAAGGCATAAACACAGTAAGACTACACTTTATCCGAACCTATTCAATGCTGATTTTATTCAGCCAGCCAGTTGGAGTATCTCTAATCCAAAAAGTTCAATAAAGAAGTTGAATATAACTCTTAGAGAACCAAATCCACTTTAGACCTTAAAAGCATTTTCCTAGAAAGAATATGTCTGACAGTGTCTCCTAAAATTGGTCACAATGGCATCTATGCCTAGGAAAAAAATACACTTTTTCATTAAAACTAGAGGATTTACGTTCTTATGACTGTGTAAAAATGATCTAAGGAATGTCTCCACAAACCTGAATGTTTTTCCCATTTTTCACAACTGTGACTATTTCACAATTACCATTTCAGTTTCCCCTCTGATCTGTGCATGCCTAAATACTGCACAAGGAACTGTTATGAAAAGAAATCTGTTTAAGTCAAATAGTACCTAATAGGGTGATCCTGCAAAAGGTGCTGGTGGTGATGATAAGAACAGTAAAATAACACCTTACTGTATCACATGCTTTTTATGTATTTATATTTATTGAGGTATAATTGACAGACTAAATTCTACTCCTGAAACCAATATTGCACTGTATGTTAACTAGAATTTAAATAAACATTTGAAATGAAAAAAAAAACATATAACCTATTAGTTTCAGGTGTACAACATAATGACTCAATATATCTGCACTGTGAAATGATCACCACGATGTCTAGTTAATATCTGTCACTCTAGTTTTTTTCCTTAGGAGAGCTTTTTCATATCTACTCTCTAAGCAACTGTTAGATATGCAATATATTAACTATAGTCAGCATGGTGTACATTATATCCCCATGGCTGATTTATTTTATAAGTGAAGTTTGTGACTTTTGGACTCCTTCATTCATTTTACCATGTCCACCCCCTGCCTCAGGCCACCACCAATCTGTTCTTTACGAACTCATGGTTTTGGTTTTAGATGCCACATATGACTGAGATCATATGGTATTTGTCTTTTTCTGACTTACACACTTAGCATAATGCCCTCAAGGTCCATCCATGTTGTTGGAAAGGTAAGATTTCTTTCCTTTTTTTATGGCCGAATAACGTTCAATTGTGTGTGTGTGTGTGTGTGTGTGTGCGCACACACACAAATATATCCTATATATATCCATCACATCTTCTTTACCCACTCATCCATTGAGAAACATTGTTTCTGTATCTTGACTATTATAAATAATGCTGCAGTGAACATGGGGGTGGATATATCTTTCTGAATTAGTCTTTTCATTTCTTTTGGATAAATACCCAGAACTAGAATTAGTAGCTCATATGGTGGTTCTGTTTCTAACCGCTGAGCAACCTCCATACTCTTTTCAATTGTGGCTAAACAAATTTACATTCCCACCAATAGTGCACTTTTTCCCATAACCTCAACAATACTTGGTATTTCTTGTTGCTAATAGCCAATCTGACAAGGTCGAGGTGGTATTTCATTATGGTTTTAATTTATATTTCCCTGACGATGAGTGATGTTGAGCGCCTTTTCATGTACCTGTTGGCCACTTGTATATCATCTTTGGAAAAATATCTATTGAGATCTTCTGCCCATTGTTAATCAGATTGTTGGGGTTTTTTTGCTTTTGTATTGTAAGAATTCTGTCTATATTTTGGATATTAACTCCTCATTATATAGGTTTTGGAAATATTTTCTCCCATTCGATAGGTTATGATTTTGTTTTGTTGGATTCCTTTGCGGGGCGGAAGCCTTTTAGTTTGATGTAGTCCCACTTGTTTATTTTAGGCTTGTTTTTGGTGTCAAGTCTAAAATCTTAGCACAAAAATAGAAGTCAAGGAGTAGTTTCCTGAGTATGTGTTCTTCTAGGAATTTTATGGTTTCAGATCTTATAGTCTTTCATCTATTTGGAGTTAACGCTTGTGTATGGTACACAATAGTGATCCAGTTTCATTCTTTTGCATACGGCTGTCTAGTTTTTCCAGTACCATTTACTGAAGAGACTTCTACTCATTGCATATTCTTGGCTTGCTGTCAAAAATTAACTGACCATATATACATGGGTTTATTTCTGGGCTCTCTGTTCCACTGATCCATGTGTCTGTTTTTATGCCAATACCATCATGTTCTGATTACCATAGTTTTGTAATATAGACTGAAATCAGAGAGTGTGATGCCTTCAGCTTTGCTGTTCTTTCTCAAGATTGCTTTGGCTATGCAGAGTCTTTTGTAGTTCCAAACAAACATTAGGATTATTTGTACTATTAATGTCCTTGCCATTTTGATAGGGATTTCATTGAAACTGTAGATTGTTTTGGGTAGTAAGGACATTTTAACAATATTCTTCCAATCCATGAGCACAGAATATTTTCATACAGATTTAAGTTGTCTTAGGTTTCTTTCACCATGTCTGGTAGGTTTTCAGTGTATAAGTCTTTTACCTCCTTGGTTAAATTTATTCCTGTGTATTTTATTCTCTGATGCATTTTTAAATAACATTATTTTCTTAATTTCTCTGATAGTTTGTTATTAATGTATAGAAATGCCACAGATTTTTCATACTGATTTTAGATCCTGCAACTTTACTCAATTTGCTGATTAGGTCTAAGTTTTTTGAAGGAGACTTTACGGTTTTCCACACATATCTGTGTCATCTGCAAATAGCAATAGTTTTACTTCTTACTTTCCAATTTGTATGTCTCCTGTTTCTTTTTCCTGCTTAATTGCTCTGGTTGGAATTTACCATGTTGAATAAAAGTTGTGAGAGTGGGCATCCTTGTTTTATTGTTGATCTTAGAGGAAAAACTTCCAAGTTTTTCACCATTGAGTATGATGTTAGCTGTGGACTGGTCATATATGGCTTTTACTGTGTTGAGATACATACCCTCTGTACACAATTGTTGAGATTTTTTATCATAAATTTATTTTGAATTTTGTCAGAGGTTTTATGTACCTATAGATGACATTTTATTAAAAGGGTATATACTTTATTTTATTATCCTTCATTTTATTAACATGGTATACACATTGATTTGCAGAAACTGAACTGTCCTTGCATCTCCGGAGTAAATCCTATGTGATCATAATCTCTGATCTTTCAACTGTACTGTTGAATTTTGTTTGTTAGTATTTTGTTAAAGATTTTCCCATGTATGTTTACCAGGGATACTGGCTTGTAATATTTTTTCTTTTTTTGTGGCATCCTTGTGTTGTTTTGTATCAGGGTAATGCTAGTCATATAAAAAATGAGTTTGGAAGTATTCCCTCCTCTTCTATTATTTTGGGAGAGTTTGAGAAGGATTGGTGTTATTTCTTTAAAAATTTGGTAGAAATCACCAGTGAACCCATCCGGTCCCGACTTTTGTTTGTTGGGAGATCTTTGATTACTGATTCAATCTCCTTAGTAGTAATCAGTCTATTCAGATTTTCTATTTTATTGTGATAAAATAAAGAGGTTTATTAGTTACAATAATAATAAATAAACCTGGTAAATTTATGTTTCTGAGAATTTATCCATTTCTTCTAGATGGTCAAATTTGTTGGCATGTAATTGTTCATAGTAGTCTCTTACAATCTTTTGTATTTCTATGATATCAGTTGTAATGTCTCCTGTTTCATCTATTAAAGAGGATTTTTTGAGGGGTTTTTTTTTGGTGAATTTAAAGGTTCATCAATTTTGCTTATCTTTTCAAAGAACTAGCTCTTGCTTTCATTGGTCATTTCTATTGTTTTTTGTAACCTCTATTTCATTTACTTCCACTTGGTCTTTGTTATTTCTTTCTTCTACCAACTTTGTTCTTCATTTGTTTTTCTAATGCTTTGAGGTGTAAAGTTACACTGTTTGAATTTTTATTTCTTGAGGTAGACATTTATCATTATGAACTTCCCTTGTAAAACTATTTTTGCTGCATCCATTAGTATTGCTGTGTTGTACTTCTATTTTCATTGTCTTGGGGTATTTTTTAATTTCTCCTTTGACCCACTGGCTGTACGGTAGAATGTTATTTAATTTCCATATGTTTGCGAATTTTCCATTTTTCTTGTAAATGATTTCTAATTTCATACCACTGTGGTTTGAAAAGTTGCTTAATATGATTTCAATCTTCTTGAACTCATTTAGAACTATTCTGGGGCCTAATAGGCTCTATCATGAAGAATGTTCTATGGGTACTTGTAAAGAAAGTATACTCTTGTTACTTTTGTGTGTAATGCTCTGTGTATATCTGCTGAGTCTATCTGGTCTAATGAGCTGCTTAAGGACAATGTTTCCTTACTGATTTTGTGTCTGGATGATCTATCTATTGATGAAAGAGGTATTAAAAGCCTGTACTATTATTGTTATTTCTCCACTTGGGTCTATAAATATTTGTTTTATATATTTAGGTGTTCCTGTGTGGGTGCTTAAATATTTACATATGCTATATTCTTTTGTTGGACTACCTTTTTTATCATATGATTATCTCATCTCTTTTTACAGTCCTTGTTTTAAAGTCTGTTTTGTCTGATATATATACAGTTACTCCATCTTTCTTTTGGATTCAATTTGCATGGAAGATCTTTATCCATCTCTTCACTTTTAAGTCTATGTAACTATACATCTGAAGTGAGTCTTTTGTAGTCAGCATACCGATGAGTCTTGTGTTTTCATACCACCATTCTTTTAATTGAAGAATTTAGTCCATTTATATTTAAAATAATTATTGATAGGTATGTACTTACTGCCATTTTTTACAATTTATTTATTTACTTAGCCACCTAGCTGCCCCTGCCATTTGTTAATTGTTTTTTTTTTTTTTTTTAATCTGTTTTGTAGTTCTGTTTCTTTCTTTCACTTGGTCTTTTCCTTTGTAACTTGATGATTTTCTGTAGTGGTTATGCTTAGATTATTCTTAGATATGCTTCATGTTTTTCATATTTTGTGTGTCTACTACAGGTTTTTGCTTTGTGGTTATTAAGAGGCTTACATATAATGACATATCCAACAGCCTATTTTAAGTTTATAACTTAAGCATTAATGCATTCTAAAGCTCTACATTTTTACTTTCCCCCTCTTTTTTGATGTCACATTTTACATCTTTTTATCTTAACTACTTATTGTGGTTATAGTGAGTTTTACTACTTTTGTCTTTTAACCCTCATACTAGCTTTACAAGTGATCTGCCATGTTTACATTAGATTATTTTGAACTTTACATTTACCACTGAGATTTATACTTTCATGTTTTCCTGTTAGTAATTAGTGCCCCTTTTTCTTCAGCTTAAAGAAGTTCCTTTAACATTTACTGTAAACCAGGCTTAGCTTTTATCTGTCTAGAAAATTCTTTCCTGAAATCCAGAATGACAACTTTGCTGGAGAGTGTTCTTGGTTACAAGTTTTTTTCTTTCAGCACTTGAAATAAATGATGCCACTCCTTTCTCTCTGGCAAAGTTTCTGCTGAAAAATCTGAGAATAGTCTATAGGGGTTCCCTTGTACATATACTTTTCTTTTGCTGCTTTTAAGATTACCTCCTTCTTCTTAACTTTCGACATATTAATTATGATGTGTCTTGGTGTGAGTCTCCTTGAGTTCATCTTATTTGGCAATCTCTCAGCTTCCATATCTGGGTACCTGTTTTCTTCAAGATGTTAGGGAAATTCTCAGCCACTACTTCTTGAAATAATTTTTCTGCCCCTTTCCTCTCTCTCTATGATCCCTTTAATGTCACTGTTGGCCCACTCAGTGTTGTCACATAACTCTCTTAAGCTATCTTAACTTTTCCATTCCTTTTTTCTATGCACTGATGAGGTGAGCTCTGCTGCCCTGTTTTGAAACTCCCTGATCTTTTCTTCTGCTTCATAGTTTGCTGTTGAATTCTTCCAGTATATTTTTTAGTTTGGTTTTGTATTCTTGAGCTGTGTGACTTCCATCTGGTAATGTCTTATATCTCTGTGTTCTGTGTCCACTCATTCATCTCCCAAGTTTGGTGAACATGTTTGAAACCATTATTTTGAACTCTTTGGCAGGTAAACCACTTATCTCCATTTAAGAACTTTTTCTTAGGGTTTATCTTCTTCCTTTTTAAACATATTCCTCTCTTTATTCACTTTTATTGACTCTCTGTGTTGGCTTCTGTGCATTAGATAAAACAGCCACCTTGCCCGGTCTGAAGAAATGGCTTTATGTAGCAGATATATCTTCTTGTTCAACCGTGTCCTAGCTTGTGGTTGTCTCTCAAACCTTTGTGATTGTCCAAAGTGTTTTATTTATTTATTTTTGGCTCCCAGTGGTTGAGGATGTGCTAAGACTTACTGGTGTCCCAAAGGGGAAGAAATCAGTCAGCACCTAGATTAAGGCTATTTGGAAAATGACCCCCCTCCCCCTTCCCCCCCCTCCCCTGCAGCAGTGGCTTGTAAAGTACGCAAACATATATAATCTTGTGGCACTAAAACTATAAATCCCACTGGTTTCCAAGGCCAGGTGATCTAGAGGTGTCCACTGGTGGCAGTCACAAAAATGAGGGTACTAGCTGGGTATAGAAGTTTCTTTTGGGAGGATACTGGTTATCTGGAGCAAGGCAAAGGGAGAGCTTAAAGACGGCACTCACAGGCCGTTTCTCTGGAAGTGCATACAAGTAGGCCCCTACATATGTGCCCAACCTGAAGCCTGCCCAAAGCCAAAGGTCATGTTAAGCAAATAGAACTCCCTTGCAGAGACTGGGGGGTATGTCTCAGTCTGCTATCTGTGCAGTGCCTCTGGAGTGGCAGCTGGCCAAGAGCAGTCTCTCCTGTGTTAGTCTGTGGGACCCAGGAACGCAGGCCCTGCTATCCACCACAGCTAGGCGATTGAATGGTGTCCCTGGGCACCAGATGTGTATAAGCTCATCTTCTCCCAGAGATACTGGCATTCTGCAGGACAAAGCTAGTGTTCACCTTCCAAGGTGAACCCAGATTACAGTGAGTTAGTCAGAACAACCTCCCTGAGATAGAGCCTGCCAGCTTCAGATCTGAGAATCCTGGCGATTTCCTAGATGTGTGTTAAGTTAGGTGCTTGCCCCTCACACTGACACTTTATTTTAAAGAGTATCTGCTTGACCTAAGGTCTGGGCATCCGTCAATCCTCTGCCTCTCTACTGGGCCCAGGGCATGTGGGTCCGCACGCACCAGCCCATTACTAGCCACTTCCCGGTCCGACACAGTCTTTTGGGTCTTCGGGATATAAGCTGCACTGGTTTACAAAGCTAGATGTTTGGGGGTTTTTCTATCAGATACAGTCTTAAAAGTCAGGGTGCTGAGTGTGGGGTTCAAACTCTTTGCTCTTCAGGGAGAGGCTCTAGGTTTTGAGTTCCATCCTGTCATTGTGCCGGTGTGAGCTTTAATCTCAGCCTCTCCTGCTTGCTTTAGATGTGGTTTTTTTTTTTTTTCTCTGCCATATGTGAAGGATTCACTTAGCTAGTTTTCAGATTCTTTTCAGAAGAAATTATTCCATATGTAGCTGTAGATTTGGGGTGTTTGTGGGAGGAGGTGAGTTCAGGATCCTACTGTGCCATCTTGAACAAGAACTCCCTACTATCAGATGCTACTAGGCTTCCAGGGCCCCCAGAATTGGCTAGATCACTTGTGTCATGAGGTCTTTAAGACAGTGTGGGAATAAAGGAGAGGAAGCTGACAGTATTCGAAGGGCTGGGATCTGGAACAATCATTCTCCAGGCACTTGCACCTGTACCATGGAAAAAGGCTGAGAGGCCCTGGTGGTGACTGTTCCTGTAAGCTCCTATAAAGGCAGGGACCACATCTCCAGCAGGGGGGACAGGCCTCACACAGGCAAGAGCAGCCTTGCCTTGAGAAGGCCCAGGCTGTGCACCCCAGTCCTGGTACAAGAGCCAGGCCCCAACCAAAGAGGCACAGCAGTCTGACAGACACTCCAGGCAAGATGAAGAGGAACAAGCCGAGCGAAATGAGACACCAAAGCGTATTTCAAAGGAGTGCACAGGAGGTAAATCCTGTTATTTATAGAATTAATTTGTGAATCAGTGATGGCATTGTTACTCTTTCCATATCCCTCCCTCTCCACCCATGTTATCTATTAATACCATTTTTTTTGTTTGTTTTTTTAAGCCTCCGATGAACAGGACAGCATGACACTGAAATTATAAGGTATAAATACCTCCACCTTAATTTAGTGTACAAACAATTCCACAGCCAAGAAAATCTATGAACATGTCGTTTGCAAGTACTCTAAAACTGACAAACCTGGTTTTCTCATATAATAAAAATTTTGGAGCCTTGTTATATTACTTTAAATTGTAGAAAAGAAGGTAAAAAAAAAATAAGAACACTTTTACTTAGCTGCCTCTCGATGCTGTGCACTTCATCAGGGCCACCCCCCAATGGCGGTTTCCCTGAGTCACAGCTCATTACCTACTGTGGCAATTCCAGCCAGCAAATGCCAGAATTACTGAAACAGATGCCCCGAGTGTCCGTGGTGGTTGTCTCTCTGTTTGGTTTTGGTGAGGCTTCTAGCAACAGGGAAATGACATTTTTGGGGGCACAAAAATGTTACAATTTATGATCACTCTGCCATCTTCGTGAGTGGCACAGGCAGCCAAGTATTATATCCCATGTATCAGGATCTGGAAAACCTATTTCCTAGTCTTGACTCTGTCATTAACTGGCTAAGTGACCTTGAGCAAATGATTTCAGTGTCTAACTTCTTACAGTAAAGAGCAAAATAATCTCCAAGTTCTTTCCAGGCACTAAGTTTCTATGAAAGCATAGCTCAGGGTCTTTCCTTGGCTTTGAACAGAGCAATTACTTGGCTTAACACGATATTCGAAGTACAATGGCAAGTTCACAGATGCTCCTGGGTCTCAACCAACTTAGCGTCAACACATATTCAACAGATGGTCAGATGACATGTGTTAGGTGAAGAGAAAGCCAAGGTGGTTCCAGGTAGTGAGGAGGAAATGTAAAGGCACACAGGCAAGAATATGATAGTTTTAGAGATCCAAGTGGCTCAGGGATGTTGGGGCAGGGAAAACCAAGGAGAAAGCCTTCAATTTTCCATTTCAGAAAGGAGGAGGCAAGAGCAGCATCAGTGATAATATATACCTACCTGACCCCCCTGACACTGTATTATTGAGGAATATAATGGAAGTGGTCAGAGCAGCACGAGTTGCTAAGACACTGGATGAGGCAATGATGGGAACAGAATAGTCAAGTATGACTCCTTGGATTCTGGAACCATTCACTAAGCAAGAAACATAGACAAATAGTTTAGTTAAAGATACTCTGAAAGCATCATAGGATAATTCTGAAGAAATTCAGATGGAGTTGTCCAAGAGGTGGTTGGAGACACTGGCCTAAGAGCTTAAGGGTCAGGTCTGGGCTAGGGAGCCAGAGTCGCTGAAATGCTTACGGCAAATACAATTATTAAGCTGCCCAGGGAGAATGTCCTGAGCAAAAGGAGAAGAGACGGAAGGGGACAAACAGCATTTGAGAAAAGGACTGAGGAAGAGGGGGTAGGCAGGGCAAACTGGGGACTTAACAAGGGCAAAGAAACTCCAAGAAAGGGAGGTGCCGTGGAAGCAAGAGAGTAAAATATTTCAAGGAGATTGTGTCAAATAGTATGCTTAGCCAGAGAAATTCCAGTGATGTGATAGGGATGAAAGTGAATAGCAGTGGGAGGAGGGGTAATTGAAAAATGAGGAAGTAGAGACCGCAAATGCAGATACCTTTCAAGAAATCTGTACAGGGAAAGCATCTTCTCCCCATGGAGAGGGAGAGAAAGTTTCAGAGAGCTTCATGTAATGAGAGTGGCAACAAAATATAATAGCCATTGTGGAAAATGGAGAGGGCAGGTCTGCTTATCTGCGTAGTTCATTGCAATGTCCTCGTCCCCTAAAGGGTGCCTGCCCCAGAGCAAGCTTGATAATGATTTGTTGAATGAGTCAGGGACATACAGAAGGTTTGCTGAGGGATTCTGAAAATCCAGTTGAGATCTGAGACCATACATCGGTCGTGATGGTGATTTTTATGGAGGTCAAGGTTTCCTTGGTAGTGCTCAGCGTCTTGGTACAGACAGAGGTTGAAAAAGAAAAGGGGTCTAGGTTTTGGTTCTGAAAGGCAGGCATGCCTGAAGGACAGGGTCTCGAGTCGGGAGATTCATCGAGGGATCCAAATATCAATAAGGAAGACAACATCTGGGAGGCCAGGTACATATAATAAGGGTCAAGTGGAGTTCAAGAGCCAGCATATTCATAGTTATTTCTGACTAAAAGTGTAATTTTTAAAAAAGAATAATACTCAAAGGCACTAGATTACAAAATAACATGGGACTGCTCTATAGAATCCAGTACACAGGCCTGGGCACCTGGCAGATCCTTAAATACCTGTTGACATCATGAAATTCATTTGTATGGCCTCAGGCGAAGATTACTTTTGGTTTTACTTCATCTTCTCCTGTCACTCTACAGAACACATTTTCCAGGAGATATCTACCACAGATGTTGAAAAGTTCTTTCTAAAATAACTACTCTTCTGTCATTCCAAGATGCAATTTCTGCATCCCTCACTGAGCATAATTATTAGAAAAAAAAATAAACTTCAGCTTCTAGTGTCAACTTTAAATTATGTTATGTTATGGGGATATTATTCCCCAAGAGGTCCAGTTCTTCCAGTCTGATTTCCCAAGAGAATTCAGAGTGGAAATTTAGGCAGGTTTAATATGTCTTTGGAAAACTAGTATATTCATCCATTTTGCTCTTTTCTTTCAATTATCTTCACATTTCCCCCCAAATCCTGGATTTCTCAATCTTTGAGGAGACCACTATTATTTATGTGTATGAATATTTCCCTTTCAACATAAAGAATACAATTAATTTCCCTGAGTAAACTGTTTTATAATTATTCACTTTTATTCTTCTAATTGCCTCCTTTACCTACCAGCTTCCATTTTCCCTTCAGCCAGGCAGACGCAAAGTAAGTACCAACTACCAAGGTCCCGTGCTGGGAAGAGGGCCATGATGCCACGCTATGTTACAGGTCAATTCAAATCCCTTTGCAAGATTTGCCTGAGAGCCTGGAAACAAAGTTTTCACCAGGTTGTTGACTTTTGATACATTTCCTCTGTTTTGTCTTGTATTTATTTATGGACAGTTAAATTAAGATTACCCAAACTGTGGCATGCAAAACCACGGAAATAATTTTCTCCATTCCTCTATATCCTGATATTGCTGAGTATGACGTGGGTAAAAAATATTTTTTTTTACAAAAGTATGCATGAAGATGTAAACGTGAGAACAACAGTTTCTTGGGAATTTACTATTTAATATTGTTTTTTGACGTGGAAATTTGGGTATGTCTTTTATGCTTATTTCAATTTCATACGAGCAAGAAAAAGCTGTTAAAAAATCTGTGTTCTCTGTATTATGAAAATTGCACACAGATATGTAAGGTTGCAAAGGAAATTATACTACAAAGAATGCTTCGGATGCAGCAAAGCAGGATAGAGCAGGTATTCTTGTTTTTTGTGTGTCTGCCACTGACATAAAATAACAGTTTCAAATGTGTCAAATAAAAACGATTTCAAAGGAAACCAATTATGTTGAATAGTTACAATATTAAAAGTTGAGGTAGAATAAAAGTAAGTATGTGCTTTTTCTAACACATCAATGACAAGATCCACTGACCTTGTAACTGCTATACTTTTAAAGTAGTGATTAGCATAAACAATTATTTCACGATTTCTGCAGCAATGGTAATAGGATATGAAAATAACAGTGATTGGGGTGCCTGGTGGCTCAGTCAGTTGAGTGTCTGACTCTTGATTTCAACTCAGGTCACAGTCTCACAGTCGATCATGAGATTGAGCCCCGAATCAGGCACCAAGCCAAGAGGGGAGCCTGCTTAAGATTCTCTCTCTCTGCCCCTCCCCGACTCACATGCATGCTCTCTCTAAAATAAAATTAATAATAAAAGAAAATATCAGTGACAAAAGTTAAAAGTACTACTAATGCTACTAAAGTTTATTGTTTCCATTTGTAACTGAGAGAAATGCTAAATTTCAAGTACAGAAACTAATGAAATTGATTTTTTTTTTCCCTCTCAAAGTCATGGACCCCTCCCGAAGCTAAGACCCCTGAACTGGTGGATCGTAAATGAATCTTTCAAAGAGCTTCACTTAAGTATATTTATTCATTTAAGTATATTCAACCTAAGCCTTCTTTTAAGAAAATATTTTACCTTGTGAGAAATTTTCAGAAATAAGGCAAAGTTGTACCTTGAGTTCCCCTCTATCTGAGAGTTATACAAATTAATTTGAAAAAGTCCTCAAAAACTACACTAATTTAACACTATGTATTAGTATTAAAATTAGTGAAAAGAGTTCTAAGATGAACTGTACACATTTCTATGTTACTTCATTTTTTTTTAAATTACATTCTCAAATGACCCTGCCTAACTCCAAACAGTGAGCAACTATGTATTCTGAAAGAAATCAACTCAAATACCATAAGAATCTAATTCAATCTAGAAGAAGATAACCATTGTTCAAAATTCTCATACCCATACTCACAAACACAAAAGCTAAAAATAAAACCATTGGACACTAATATTAAAACATTGAAAATGTCATGAATCACTGTCATTTGGGTTCCTGTAAATTGCAATAAGTTCAATTAAATCATGCAACATGTCTGAGTCAGGAGGGAGAGAAAGTAAGAAAAAGAGAAAAACGAAGAGATGGAGTGATGGAGGGGCAGGGGGCGAGAAAGACAGATGGACTACACAAAGTATACTTTGGAGTTACAAACCAAAGGAGCCCAAACTCAGCTTGAAGGCCTACTCCAAACAGTTCCAAATGGGTTTCCCCCCAGTATTGCAATTCTCTATTCTTAAATATTTTAGTGTCTATTTAACCAGTAAAACAATAGATCTTTTGAGCATACAGAGATGACAGTGGGGCACACAAAGGAAGGAATGGAAAGAACATAGAAAAACATAGGGCAAAAAAAAAAACAAAAACAAAAAACACCAGGAAACTTATTAAGGTGCCAAGACAAAAAATACAGAATAGAGCATTATCAAAAATGGTTTTAGTTGAAGTCAAAGTAGCATGAACATAACCCAGTTAGGCTTAAAACTTTGAATTTCTTCTTTCTTCCAGATTGTCAGTGGGCAGACCATCTGGCATTTGGACACAAGTTAAGGTATGGATTACACATCAGTATTTGCCTCGAGTCATTAGCTCATTTAAAGATTTTTATCCTTCAAACCTCAGAAATTGAACTAATTTTCTTTTTTTTAACAAGGTAAATACTGTAGCTATGGTGGTAAATTTTAGGTTAAAGTGAGACACAAAACAAAGAATTTTGATTTACTGTGACCAGCAGAGAGCAAGTTTTACTGTGAGTGGTCATCTCAAATATTTGAAGATAAAAATTATATTCAATGAATAATACTTTGATACTATTTTCCCTGTGTATACTTCATAAACTACAAGAGACTCATGAGTCATCAGCCAGTTTTTGTCAGAAGATTCAAAACATCCTGCACATTCTGTATCTTTTCCCAAAAACTTCCTCCTTTGAGAATTGTAGTTATTACGCAGTGTCTAGTGCTATTATTGTAACTATGAAATAATTTTTTGAAATCCTTCTAAAACGAATGGAAACTTTTATCATAATTAACAGCATGCCAAATGATAAAGTATTTTCTTAAATGGATGGTTTCCAAAACAGTAAACCTATGCCAAATCCTACTGGTTATTTGAAAGATATCCAGCTAAAGAAATAGAAAGTGTCTCCTACTATAAGCACTACTATAGTGGACACTATAAAGATCATCTGAAACCATGGCTGCTTTTAATGGTCTAAAACCTGAGAAGGATAAGATATAGATAGAGCACTTTGTAATGGATCTCCTCCCCTCTCTCCTACACTCCAGGACATCCTTCTCCTGCATCATCACCAATAACAATCAACCAATATATCTCATTTCTTTTTATTTTTTAAATATTTTTTTGTTTATTTACTTTTAAGAGAGAAAGAATGTGAGTGGTGGTTCAGGCGGGGGGACAGATTGAGGGAGACACAGAATCCAAAGCAGGCTTCAGGCTCTGAGCTATCAGCACAGAGCCCAATGCGGGGCTCAAACTCATGAACCATGAGATCATGACCTGAGCCAAAGTCAGACACTTAACCAACTGAGCCACCTAATTGCCCCCAATATATCCTATTTCTAAAAACATCCCCCTTCAGCAAAATTCCTTGAATACAGTATCCTAGACTTCCAATCTTCAATTCCTCTCTTTTCATTCTCTCCAGAACCCACTTTAATCATACTCTTATCCCCCTAACGACACCAAAAGTATGAGGTCACCAATGACCTTCACAGGACAATGTCAACGGTCACCTCCCATGCACCTGTTTGGACCTCTCAGTTTCATTTGACCCATGATCATTCATTCGTTCATACTGAAACACTTCCTCCATTTGGTTTCCAAGCTGTCTCTCTTTAGTGGTTCCTTCTCCCCGATCACTGGCTACTCATCCTCCTCCTCTTCTTTTTTCTTTCTTTTAAAGTTCCTCTTCATTTTCTGACCTCTGTATATTGGACTAGTCCAGTGACTCAGTTTTTGGAATACCTAAATTTATCTTCATCCCGAGCAATAGTTCCTAATTCTACATGCATATTAAATCTGGTGGGAAGCAGGTAGAGGATACTGATACCTTAGCCACCAGCCTCCCTCCAATTCCAAATGAATTAGAATCTCTGGGGGTAAAGTCCAGAGAGTGGTAATTTACTTCCTACTTGCTTTGCCCAGAAGATCTTCCTCCAGGTCCCCAGGTTGAGAACCCCAGTCCTCGGAGATCCCATTCGTCGAACATTCTGTATCTTGATGATTCATAAAATGTATCTTAGGCTGCAGACCATTCCACTGAATTCCAGACACCTCTATTCAAACAACTATTTCATATCACCAGTTAAATAAAGAGTATCTCAAATCCATGACCAAAATCCTTATCTTCCTCTACCAACAAAACCCTGTTCTTCCTATAGCCTTCTCATTTCTATTAATGGCAACTTGTTACTTTAGATTGCTTAGGCAAAAAACAAAACAAAACAAAACAAAAAAACAACTAACAAAAAACACCTCAGGAGTCATCCTTAAGTTCTATCTTTCTCTGAAATCTCACTGTTCAGTAAATCTTACTCCGCCTTCCAAATACCTCCTTATGCAAAAACATCTCACCACTTCTACTGCCACCCGGATCCAACACAGCTATCTCCCACCTGACTTACTGCAAAAGGCACACAGTAGGCCTCTTTGGTCCTTCTGTACCTGCAGTGGATTATCAGCACAGAGGCAGGTGATGCTTAAAAATGCTAAGTTAGACCATGTCATTCATTTGTTCAAAATCTTTGAAGGTTCTTCAGGCTCCCCATTATCTGCACCACCTTCACTGTTAAGTGTCTTAATTTACTTCCAGGAACAACACAAGAACTGACAGGATTTTCTTACCATCTTTCTTAAAAGCTTGAGGAAAAGGATCACAATTTTTGTCAGATTCTCAAAGAAGCCCGTGAGCCAAAAATGATCAGAATTACTTTGTAAGAGACTATCATAATATTTCAATTTATTACAGGTTAGGTTTTAACCTTTGCAAGCTTTTACTTACAATAGTAATTCAGTCAAAGGTAGGCCACGTGAGGAGTGCCTGGGTGGCTCAGTCAGTTGAGTATCTGACTCTTGATTTCAGGTCAAGATCTCAGAGTTTGTGAATTTCAGCCCTGTGTCCGGCTCTATGCTGATAGCACTTTTAAGCCTGTCTGGAATTCTGTCTCTCTCAAAATAAATAAATACACTTAAAAAAAAGAAAAAGAGTAAGCCACATTACAAGATAAATTTACTTTATATATATTTTAAAATTCACCTGTCTTCTATTTTCCTGGATGATGCAGTGGCTTCTTTACTCATCTTTCCTACACTTTTCTTCTTCTTCTAATGTTTATTTACCTTTGAGACAGAGATAGAGTGCAAGTGGAGGAGGGGTAGAGAGAGAGGGAGACACAGAATCCAAAGTAGGATCCAGGCTCTGAGCTGTCAGCACAGAGCCTGACACAGGGCTCGAACTCACCAGTAATGAGTTCGTGAGCTGAAGTTGGCTGCCGAACTGAGCCACCCAGGCGCCCCTCTTCTAATTCTTTACCTGTTTTTGTGTTCATGTATTTCCTTTCTTATACTATACATATATAGAGGCTAGGATTTAAATTCAATTAAGGGTCTTGCCAAACTAAAGTATAAGAAGCTATCAACTTACATCCGCTTGTGAACCAAAAGACAACAGTCAGAAGTTTGGAACTCAGAATCACAAATGCCCGCCCTGTGAAAGCCTCCCATTCAAATGGCAGTTAGTGCTCCTGGAATGAGGTCGGAGTGAGGGCTTGAGGTAGGCTTTTTAATCACTTTAAGTTACATTTCCTCATACCCAGTCATTCCACAGAGGTTATTCAGAAGTCTTCTAAGATTAATCAACCACACCACAAACAGAGTGGAGTCATCTAGGTTAACAATTCAGTAAATGCTTTTCTGGTTGCTCAATTCTCTTGCCTTGTTAATGGATATCCAACCACATAAAGAGCTAAACTCTAAAGAACCCATGTATGCTGGCTTGTTAAGAAGTCAATGTTACTACCTTTTTATGTATTCAAACTTTTCCTCTTTCCTTGATCCTTTCCATCGAAAAGTAAACACATTCAAAGCTTTGCCATCTTAAAATGAAAAACAAACAAACTCGCTGGACCCACACTTCCACCCTGGACTTGAGCCTTTCTAGAACTACTGTTGCCCATGTGTTTCCTCAGTGTTCCATAGCCTACATCATTCTGGTTTCTCCATGCAAATGGTTCTAAATTACGTCACCAAATGATGTCCACAATGAAACCCATAAAATATTTCAGTATTCATCCCGCTGAACCTGTCACTTATCTGGCACAGTCCCCTTCCTACATTCTTTCCCTGGCCTCCGTGGCACTATCCTTTCCAATTGTTTTTCTCAGCAAGATAATCCTCTTCTTTGCCTCTGAGGTCTCCCGAGGGCTATCTTATCAGTATCGTGGCCTCACTCTGACTCTATTTAACATCACCTGTGGAGAAAAATCTGAACTTTTCCATGCGATTGTCTCCCAAGTGTGCAAGCTGAACCCACATTCCCCTCCCACCAAGCTGGCTGGCCTCCAGTGATCTCTGAGTCAGTCAGTTTTCCGCCATCTGACTGTTTCTCATAAATCTCTTCTTAAGAGAACTCAACCAGATTTAGTTTCAAATATTCCCTCCATGAGAATATCAATTAGCATACTTGGGTTTAACTCCTCCCAAGTTCCAACTATATATTCCCAAATGCTCTTGAATTGTGTATCATCATTTGAAATCCAACAGTTCTAAAACTCAACTCATGGTCATCCTTAAACTACACTGAGCTATTCATGATTTCCTCATTTCTTTTCCCTTTTCCAACTAATTGAACTAGAAAATTAATGACGGTCCTGATTCAGATGCAGGTCTGACGGCTGTTCAGTTCTACTCAGTTTTAACCCAGCCCTTAATCCTGAAACCCTAAAGAAAACCTCTGCTTCTCAGTTATCACATTCAGTCCAACTCACAGGGTAGAAAACAAAGTTTGCTCTAGAGAAGCCTGGCTACTGTATCCCCTAGTGCTGTTTCACGTACACACACACACACACACACACACACAAACACCACCTAAAATTCTCATCATCAAAGAAAAAATTAAAACCATGGTGTATGAATAGGGTCACAAGATCTGTTCAATCCTTTCCATTCAGCCTATTATTCTGAAGCTGGGTTTCTAAATGGTCTGTTCACCCTGCCACCCCACACCCCAGAGCTTCCTGGCCAATATATCTCTATCTTCATTGTTTTATTTCCTCCCCACCCATCTCCTGAGTGAATGCTAAACTAATTTAGATCATTAGAACAGTGGCCTAAGCAACTTGTCTACAAAACCAAAAAGCCAAAGGTGAAGGAAGTAAAATCCATGCATAGCTGATGGCTTCTCTTCTTTAACCTGGCCTGCAAAACTGTAAGCTATTTCAAATGAAGCTATCTGAGGCATCTCTGTTCCAAATGTTAAATTATACGTATTTCAGAACCTTATAAAATCTTTTCTTTGATCATTAAAGGGATGGGTAAGAGAATAATTTACTATAGAACATCAATTATATAGTTAACCTATTTGCCTAAAATCTACAGTGTATTCAAGTATCTAGAAACATCATTTATTAAAAAAAAAGAAAAACATTTTATAAGCACTTTGGATAGATAATTGTTTCAATTTTTTTTAAAAAGCTGATTAAATATCTCAAATAAATAAAATATCTCAATAAAAAGAATGATTTCTACTTTGAGATCAACTTTGATCATGTCGTCTTTCCTCACGTACCCATCTACTGTATGACTCTTGTGCCATTTAGTTGGTTGGTTGAGCAGTGAAATTTACTAAAAGCCTGTTTTCCAATGGACTGGCAACTACTGCCTCAGAAAGCAAAGTTCTAAACCTTTCTCCCACACAACCATTTTGACACGGAATGGAAGGCACTGTGCCTGAGAAAACAGAACAAAACAAAACATCATCCAAGCAAACTAAGTATTTTGAGGAAAGCAGAAACCTATCTTGCCAAAGTCAGAGGAGGTGTGTTTCTGGAAGCTCAAATTATAACACTATAGTCCTCTCATAAAATCCTATTATCCTTCCACTAAAATACTTGTATTTCTACAATTACAGGCAAACCTGACGTTTTATGGGGGAAAATGAATGTAAGATTTTATAGTATTATGTAACTAAGAATGAACAATTCAATTTGAATTTTACTTTTTTTCCCCCTTGTTTTTAGGATTTGGCAACATGTTGTTGACTGAAAATCACAAGGAATAATGAAGAAACAATGGGGGTAAGAGGCAGAAGTTCTGAGTTCCAGTCCTACCCCAGTAGAATTTTTGTCTCTGACCTCTGATATTTGCACTCTTATCTTTCCACACGCTCTCCCTTGAGGATTTCAGCCTTTCTGAGGTTTCAACCACAATGTCTATGGAATGTTAAAGAACAAGTACCTGTGTTCTCAGGTTTATACTCCTTACTTGCTTCAACACTTACTACAAGCCAGACTCTAGACTGTGCTGGAAATAAAAAGAATGAGACAGAGTCTTGGCCTTCAGTGAAATTACATTTTAGTGCAGGCAGGAAGACAAACTTCAGTATCATTGGGTATGTGGAAGGTGCTATGGGGACACAAAAGAGGGGCAATTAGCTCAAAACTGGGCATCAGGAGATGATGCCTAAGTTGAGTTCTGAAAAAAAATGTACACAGGTGAAAAAGGCAAGGAAAATGACGAGAGCATCCCACGTTGAGGGGAGACAAGAAGGAAGGGCATTTACTTGTACCCCTTAACCACATGTACAGGGACCTCTAACCAATGGAGTAAAGGCATGCTTTGAAACACATGGCCTTGTGCCAAGGTTTGCAGATGGTGAGGAGGGTAGGGGAAGTGATGAGGTCAAGGAAAGATATTTTTACCATTTCACCAGGAATGCTCAAGAAAGGCGGGGCAGGACATATCTGATCACCTCCTGAGCTTTTCACCCTTTCATGCTCAATCGTGCCACATCCACTTTGAAGGCTGTGTGCCCCACCTGCTCCTACTCACGCTAAGGTGCCCTGTCCCTCTGGTATACCGTGAAAAACTGCTACACTACAAATACAAGGGGAAATACACGGAAAAGGGGGAGGAAGAAGAATCTAAAATGATAGGTCAGAGAGGAAGGAAACCAAGAAAATAGTTTGAAGAAAAGGAAGCAGAGAGAACCAGTAACATTGGAAGACTGGGCTCAAGTCCATCCATAGTTCCAAAAGCTTCCTAGAGATTGGTAGCATCCCAGCTCAACAAGTCCAGAGTAACTCATCATGTCAGGTATGGCAATAGTTTATTTCTAACATACTAAAAGTTGTGAAGGCACTATGCATGCAGGTGCTTAATAGATAGCAATATTGAACAGGTAAGAAGGCATCTGGTTTGAATAACTGCAACCATGGAATTTCTGCATTATGGAGAGAAAATTTTTTTCAAAGAAATGTATACTGGATATAAAATGGTGTCCTTCAAAGAGACTGCTTTAAAGCTTCAGAGGAACAGGACATCCCAGGGGTCCTGTGGACTTTCCCTTTGTCACATTTCCACTCTCATGGCTAATTTCGCTTCTATCACAGTAAACTGTTTATGATTATCTGAACAAACCACATTAATTCCTAACAGCCTTGAATGTCTCTCTCATCTATCTATTGAGCGTCCACCCAGGCATTGCCTTCTTCAGGAAGTTAACATTCTTAACACTTGTGAGCTCCTTAATGATGACAATGACAACAGTGATACTTATCAGATGCTTCATCTGGGCCAGACTGCCGTTCTAACTCAAATGAATTTGGCATCAACTCAACTCCTCTTTACGACAATTCTATGAGGTAGGTACTAATAATAGCCCCATTTTACACTTAAGACACTGAGGTACAAAGCCTACCCCAGGACACATCACAGGTCAGTGGTAAAGCCAATAGTTGAACCTAAGCCGACTAGTTTCCGAGTCTGTGGTCTAATCCCTAGGCCACACAGCCTGTGTGTGATTAAAAATGGGACAGATCCTAGGTACTGCTATATACACCAGGCTCTTGGCTGTCTTGTTCAATTGAAGTTCGATGAGCTTTGGGGTTGGAGAAGTATATAAGATGGCATATTAACCCGAAAGGTATAATGTCTATTCTAAAAACACCTTTGCTGAAACTTAATTTTCACACAAATATATAGCTGTAACTGGCATACCTCAAATGTGTTAGATTTACCATTCCTAGGATAAGAAAAGTGTCTTAGAGTCTAATGAAAACCCTTGGCAATTTGAATATTACATGATGCTAAATTATCCTATAATTATTTGAGAGGTCAAGAATCTTAAACATTTAGTCTTAAAACTCTCCGCATGGGTGATGCAATCAGAAAATTTAAGGATGTATGAAAATATTTTTACACAAAACAAGTAGAAATCTACTTATTTAATAAACTTTAAATAAAAGGCACAATATTTTCCAACACGGGTATTTTTTTTCCTCTATTGCAAAAAAGGAAATTTTTAAAATAACATTTTTTAATGAATATGAGCACCTATTTTATTTTGCAGTGCCGGTTTCAAGGAAGAGTAGGATAAAAGTGTGTGGAATAAAACACTGTATCACTTATTAACTCTAATTTATAGAGTTAATTTATAATGGTGCCCAGCACTAAAGCTTCATAAAGAACAAAATTTGAGTCACCTCAGTCCAACCTCTTCGGCACTTTAGTCTGGCAGGAAAGGGAAACAAGCCTAGGGCAAAAGTGTGAGAATTGTTTTTATAGTTTTAGGAGGAAAAGCTTCAAGAAGGCAAATGTATACTAAGATCCTTGCCTCATCCACAGATAACACCATCAACATCAGATGCGATGCGGGAATGACCAGTAACGACCTTTGTCATAAAGACCTTCAGTAAGGCAAAGTATCAGTGGTTAGGGGCATAGATTGTGGAGCCAGAAGGTCTGGGGTTTCATCTTATTTCTACCACCTGTCAATTGACTTCAGTGGGTTCACCTGACCCATCTGTGCCTCAGTTGGCTCATTTATAATAAGACAATTACATAGAGCTGATTAACTTAAAGTGCTGTTGGGAGGGTACAATGAAATCATGCTAGCCTAGTTTAAAAGAGAATGAACAATACACATTACTACTTGAGCTCAGTCCATAGATAACCTACAGTTGCATCTTACAAGATGTTGCCAACACACTGACTCAATTACGGGGCTGGTAAATCCTAAGCTCTGTGTGAGCAAGGGGGCCAACATCTTTTTTTTTTAATATATTTTTATTCAAAAACTTTTTAATGTTTAATTTTGAGACAGAGATGGCAGAGAGGGAGACATGGAATCTGAAACAGGCTCCAGGCTCTGAGCTGTTAGCACAGATCCTGATGCGGGGCTTGAACTCACAAACCGTGAGATCACCACCTTAGCTGAAGCTAGACAGTCAACCAACTGAACCACCCCGGCACCCCAAGGGGGCCCACACCTTAAGGGTTTTTCAAAATTTGGTCTGCAAAGAGGCCCTTACTTTTTTTAATGAAGCGAAATAAAATAGTTTCATACTTAATTCCATCTTCTGAACCAGAAAAAACGCCCCTGTCAATATTATTTATGTGTAACACAAAAATAACCACAGGCACCGTTTGTCTAGAAATCACACTGTCAAACTGTGGTTAGCTGTCTTTGAGCTGAATTGAGTGAATATTATTTTGCTATTCATTTGCTCCTGTTACTGTAGGAGGAACAGGCATAGACAATAAAGACTTAAGAAAATGTAACAAAAAGAAAGTGAGAAAACAATTAAATCTCTCATTTAAAAAAAAATAATTTGTATCCACTTTTATCAGTGTCCTAAATCAAGCCTGTTCAAGACCTACTGTTGTGACATACCTCCTGAAATCCAGATGCTCTCCCTGTTCATCAGAACCATTCCTGCCATTACCCGGGCCTACTCAGCAAGTATTAAATTTCTGCTCAACCAGGAATCACATTCTGCAGAGCAAGAAACCTGCGCTGAAGTGAAGCAGTTTTGCTGTGGGGATGGCATCACAGAATCCTGAACTCAACCTAACTTGGAAGATTCCTACTCCAAACCATTTCATAGAAAAAGCAGCCCCCTGAGAAATGCAAGTCGCCCAGCTAGCTGGTGGCCGGCACTTTGTCATTTCATTTGCCATCTACCAGGTCTGTACTTTTTGTTTCCCTACAACTACATTGCCAGAGAATAAACTGAACTTCAAAACTGAAAATCAGGAGTCAACTTTAAACAGCATCAAAAAGCATGAGGATGCCCAAGCTGGAGAACACAAGAAACTGGGACATGTTCATCTAGATTTGAGCAATCACAACAACATACAATCAGCTAAATCCTATACCCTCACAGCAACGTTCTGGATAGGATGACGTACAATATATTTAGACATCTTCATTTGTGTTTCACATTCCTCATTCCCCAATCCAACCTGGAAAAGATGTGGTGATAAAGAGGAGGATGACAAGGGACTTCCCTCATCCTTATCTCCCTCATACACTCACAGGCCTGGGAGAGAAAGGGGGAGAACACAACTCTATTTCATTTCAACACTATCGATTTTCCTCTTCCTTCCTATGTTAGGAGGCTGCATTCTTCCATTAGAAATAACTTCAGACCCAGAATTAAAAATAAACAAGGACAATCTAAAAGTTCCATAAGCTATTTCAGGTTGGATTGATACAATTCAGGTAGGACTGATACACCATTCTTTACAATAAGTAAATATCAAATGGAAAAGAAGAGGTTAAGGCTGTAATAAGTAAATTCAAATGTATAAAACAAGTAGATTTCAATTATTTCACCCAATCACTGGGAAGCAAAGATACTCTAAAGAAAATTGCATTGCCTTCCCAACTCCTTGGAGAGCCAGTTTAGTTAACAGCCTACCTCTGCTTCCGAGATGACCATACAGCTTGCATGTCAAACTCATTTTAAAGTGTCAATCATGTCCCTTTCAATCTAATTAGTTTGGAAAGTAGTGTCACTGACCTGGAACTATGCAGACCACTTATTATCATATCATTTGATCAACCTAACACTTTACCTCAGTTGAGTCTAGGACACCTGTAGCCAAAATGTAATATCCTTTCTCCCGCTCCTTACTGGTAACTCTCAATACAATTTCCTATTTACAACTCAATTTATCTCTATGAATAAGCATGGCCAACTTCACAGAGGCATCCACAGAATTTGCCTTATTTAAAATTTCATGGTAATTAAAATTGAAAGGTAAGGGGAATTAGAAAAAAAGAATCACATATAGATCTGAACCAGAGGAGGAAATATATACCTGTATCTGTATCTAAAATGCAGATGCGAGGTTTTTGATCCCCAAGAACTGCTAAAAGGAGAGGAAAGAGGAAGAATAGAACAACATGGATAGGCTGGGCGAAATCTGGGACCTTACACATGGTAGGGAGGCTATTCTTCTCTAACAAAATACAACACAGCAAGCCATTTTTATGAAAGGACTCTGTGGGCTGTAAACCCATCATCGGATGGGTTTGTGTTCTAATAAAAGCTTTCTCACGTTCATAGTATTTAACCTGACTTGAACCTGGCCAAGGACAGGGTGAAGCACATTGAAGACCTAATCAGTAATTCCCCAGAGGTCAAAGAACACCCATGTACCTCGGGAGGAGAGGCCACAACCAGACCAAAGTGAATGGGCAATGAGGTGGGCCTGGAGGGGTGACAACACCGGGGGCTGGAAGATGCTCCTCAGTGAAGCAACAGATCACCGGGCCCATCCCTGGTGAGAGGATGGAAATTACCTAATCCTTTCCTCATTTTACTTGTGTGTATTTAAGAACTGATTTGCAAGACAAAAATACAAGCAAGTCATTTCTGAACCACAGGACATCATAATGAATCAGGGACAGAGAGAACACAGGCACACACCACCAGAATGCTGCATTCATGTGTTCAGATGTGGTATTAAAAAAAATAGGTATATGAGTTCTATTTAAAGTCCTGACTGTTCACTCTAGAAGACAATAATCTAAAGCAGGATGTCAGTTGCTAACACTTCCTTTCCAAGCCTGTGTTTCCCTAGGCAGATGTTGCGTTTTACCAAAACTCCTGTTTGAAAGATAAGCAAGATTCTTCATTCATGTTTGCTTGATCAAGTAGTTATTGGTGAATATGATTTTACATCTGGTCAAATAAAATAAGCATGTATCTCAAACGTACCTTCAGGTGAAGAGCCTGTCTTTTGGGAAAAGACAGCATTAACTTTACTCTTCTTACTGATATCACTGTTGACGGACAAGCTGGACTGAATTTTTCTATGCATTTTGTTAGAAACAGGTGCTGAAAGTCTTCGATTATCCGCAGATACGTTTTTGGCCCCGTGGTGGTGAATTCCGTTTCCGTTGCTGAGACTAGTGGGGCCGTTCTTTATCTTGCCGCCTTCCTCCTCACTTGGCTCCTGTAGGGACGCTTGAAGCTGAGGCAGGCGCTGAGGTTGGGCTAAAGAACAGGAAAAGTTTTTCCAGTTAAAAAAATATTTGAAAATCATCAAAATATATGCAGTAACAGACTTTTTCTTTTTCCCCTGGGTTTCACCCGTGGTACTAAAAAATGGAAGGTGGAGAAAAAGGAAATATTAATTAACATGGACACAGAGAAAACAATTAGTACAAAAGGCAAAGTGGGAACAGGGTCATCAGAAGTGACTTGACACAAGGAATAGGAAAATAGCAGGAAAGACTTTTGTTTTTTTAAGAAAATTTAAGTTGGAAATCTGAAAAAGTTATTCCACACCCAATCAACGGCAAATGTGTATCTTCTATGTACTAGGCCCCTCTTTAGGGTGCTAGAAACAGCAATATTATCTCAATTATCTCTGATAATGGGCTAAAGTAATTAATTGTCTTTTGAGATAGAAGGGAAAGAACAATGAATTCAAGTGTCAAAGCTGGATAATAGAGAAGGAAATATAGTTGTTTTTCTTTTCAATTTCACTTCATTTTTTTTTAAAGGTTATTTATTTAAGTAATCTCTACACCCAATGTGGCACTTGAACTCAGGACCCGAGATCAAGAGTCACATGCTTTTCCGACTGAGCCAGCCAGGCACCCCTTCAATTTTATTTTAAATCCTGGAGAAGAAAACCTTTTCTGTATGTATCCTTCAATTTGATATAAAAATAAACCATTTATGAAAAGTTAGGAATAGAAGACAGTTTCCTTAATCTGATAAAACACATCTGCCAGAGTTAAATGTCAGCACAATAGAAACACTCCCATTTAGGTCAAGACCAAGAAAAGGCAGCCCAGCTTCACCCCTCTTATTCGACATTACACTAGAGGTCCTGGCGGAAACAATAAATATGAAAAAGAAGTAACAGGTCTGAAAAAAAATGTTTTTGAGACGTATACCTAATTTGAATGTTCTAGGGGAAATTTAGGAGACTATAAATCTTGAAACACAAAGAATTTAACAAGGTATATACAAGATCAACCATATTAAAATAAAAAAAAAAAAGTTCCTCTAGGCCAACAGAAACCAAATAGCAAATATACAAGAAAAAATGAACTCTTCATAGTATCATAAACAAAACACAAACAAGCAAACAAACAAACAAAAAACAAAGCCAAGAAAAACACTGTTAAGAATTAAGCTAGGACAAAATGGGCAGAGATTTTCTGGCAAAAATTATAAAAATACTAAAGGACATTAAAGAATATACTACTAACTGTAAAGCATATAAATGTTAATTCTCCCCAATTTATTTATTTAGTGTAATTCCCATAAAACAACAGGCTTGTTGAGGGAACTTGACAAGCTGATTCAAGAATTTATGAGGGAGAGTAATCAATCACTAAAGAAATTTTCAGAAAGAAAACGAGGGTTGCAGCATTTGACTTACTACATATATAGTCTTATCAAAAAACCAACAGGAGCTAAAGCAGTGAGCTGATGGTTCAGACACAAACACATAAACCAGGGGATAAGCAGAGAGAGTTCCCAATATAAATGTGTGCACACATTTAAGGGCATGTATTCCTTAACCAAATAAATTACAGGTGTATTAAATGCCTACCTATGAAAAGCAAAACCTTTCAGATTGAAAAAATATAAGACTATTTTAACATCATGACACTAAGGAGGGACAAACTAATTGGTTGTTTGGACAATGAATCATAAAAAAAAGCAGGATGACTGTTCATCATTGGTGTTGCCTGGCATTTCTGAACACCCTCATGGATTTTTGGTAAATTCCTCTATTCCATTCCTAGACTCCTGTGCAGCTAAAGGGCAGGCATGTGACCTAAGTTCTACTAAGCACAAGTATAACTTACATGCAGAATGGCCAATGCAAGAAGGCAGCCACCTCCACCAGAGAGGTGGAAACCCTCAGCACAGACCATGTAGAAAGCATTTATTGGTCTCGGCAGTGGGGTGCAGTGTCTGATGTCCACTTCCTATCAGACCAATGAACCGACAGTCTAGCAGTGGGGTTTTCAACAAAGAAGCCCCATTGAATAGATGGGAATGATCTGTGGCTGTGTAACTCTTGGGAGGGCCTGTATGCTAATACATTTATTTTCTATTTAAATTAGCCAAAATGGAATCTAGTGTTTGTAGCTAAAGAGCCCTAACTCCCCCCACCCCCAGTGTTACTTTACATTGGTTACATAATGAAATTATTAAAATCAACATTCACCTTGATTGAGTAGCCCCTAAGCAAAGCTATCCATCATCGCACTTCAGCAAAAACCACCACCAAAAACAATTTGGTCCCAAAATTTTACTATTTTATAATTTCCTGCAATTTCAAATCTAAAAGTGCTGTTTTAATTAATCTTCTTTTCCATTTATGAATATGAGCAGTTATGAAATGTATATTACATCTGAATACTAAGAACTCTTCAATTGAGAAAAGTATTGCATGCAAAGCAGTCACAATTATATGTGGCATCGACCATGTCTGATTATCTGTGTTCTGGGGATTAGCTAAGACTTGGTATATATTTTTGACAAAGACAGTTTGCATTTGAGTAAATCTCCAGCACACATCGTTTACCTCCGTTCCTGTTCACATATCCTCTGTCTCTTGAAGAAAAACATCTTAACATATCAAAACATGCTAACTCATGAATGTGCATATTTTAAGAAAAACATTCTTTTTCTTTTTACTTAACAAAAGCATGCTTTCGTACAAAATCTGTTAACATTGATAACTGATTTATTAAACTAACCTATGAGCTCCCTTAAAGTTTTTCAGTTCTTCAGTGATAAAGGAAAATGACTGTCTAAAAAGTAAGGTAATGGTGGTAAAATGTATCAAAATATTTTGTTTTTCTCCTTACTTTCGATGAAAAAAACCTTACTTCTCTGTTTAGCAGCCATATATGCCCTTCTGTTAAGAAATATCGACAAGGCATCTGCAAAGGTAGATCTATTTCTTATGAGTGTGCAATCATTTGATCTAGAGATTAATCTGCGGCTCCTGTAACTTGTATCAACTAGAAGGACACCCTAACGACTGCTATTGAACACACATAGTTATGCATATGTATTTAAAGGGATGCCAGAGAAGATAGTCAAACGTAATGTGGTCTTTTCAGAGCACTCACCAGTAATTTCACCAAATAAATGGAATGTTTGGGCCACGTTTTCTCTGAAAAGAATATTTCAAAAGCAATCCAAGAGCTTGGTTAAATTGAAATATCCAATTGACCAATATTAAGGAGACTTCTTATCAACCAAAAATATCCTGTCACAGTCCATAATCCAAGATAAATTTAAAACTACTATGTAGTAGTTAAAACATTCCAATAAGTAAATTTTTTAAAAAAAGGTGGTAAAAGACAACTATGTCTTGCCACCAAATTCTCAAACTGACAGATCTGACCTTTTTCTACTATCAAAATTGACTATTTGCAAATTACCAGATATGGCTCAAGCGGTATTCAAACATATCCTTAATGATTTATCTACATTTCAATCTTCAAAATGATATCTATTTCTGTTGGCAGATAAATCAAAGTACATTCATTTTTGTTTCACTGTCCTCTAATTATTTTAACTATAGTTTGTATTATGGTCAGGTGACCAAATATTATCTCTTTATGCCAGTTTGGTTTTTTAATAGTAATAGTTTTTTTTTTATTAAAATAATTTCTTAGTTTTAGGATTAGGGCAGATACATACAGTATGTAAGTCAAATTAAAAATGGATAAACCCTAGGTATATTAGCTATATTAACATTTATTTTAAGTTCACTGCTAATTTTTCATGGGTGTGACTTGAATCTTAGAGTCAAATTCTAAGCAAAACCAAGTCAGAAACAGGATTTTATTCTCAAAGAACAAAAACATCTGATTGATTAAACCCTAACTACTTGGCTTTAAATAGATTTCTTTTCCTTATTGTGTAAAAGTTGTGTATGGCTTTAAAAAAAAAAAAACCCACAGTAATATGGGAACGACACAATGCTTCTTAAAACACAAGTGATGCCTAGGGACCCTCACTCTCCCTTTAATGATCCACTGCTCTCATTCAGCTGTCTTTCTTTTTTCAAATCTTTACATATGTGACAGCTCTCAAAAGTAGACCATAGACCATCTGGCATTTTCCGAGGTGTAACTTGTGCAAATTCAGCTCTATTGGGAGCGCACTGCTATCTTCTGCCTGCGTTATAAAGGGACAATAGAATGTAGAACTTACGAGTTGTTTTGAATTATTCATTTTTTTGCCTGTATATTCAAGAAATTTTACAAACTCTGCATTTTGTACTACATAATCACATGCGTTAAAGGTACAAAGAAACTTTTTGACACCTCTTTTCTACAGAAAGCTGGCATTTTGTTTGATATGTGAACATTCAGCATCTGTTATATCATTCTAAACAGGATGGGTGCTTCTACAAAAGACCCCATTTTAAACTTACTCTATATGAGCAAAAAAAATGTATTCTTGACATTCAGTAACTAATGCAATACACATCAAAATTTCAAATACCAGTTATATGAACATTCAGCATCTTCAAACCTGGATAGCATTGGTCACCCGCTTACCATATGTGTAAAGAATTTTTTTTTTTACCAGTGCTCACACAATGCCGCATGATTGTAATTTTAATATCTGTGATGAATAGTTACAAATGTCTTAAGAAATACTGTGCTTTCTAGGTTCAAATGTTTTCAATCAGGGAGGAAACCAATAGAATTAAATCTAGTGATTTTCAATAAGAATAATAAATATGGGAGTAATGAGTCAATAGCATGAACTTCTTTTGATAATTTTTTTTAAACTGGGTGATATTGCAGCAAGTAATAACTACACTTGCAACTGTAGCTGCCTGAGGGGCAATATAAAGCAACATTTTGTTATAGCATATAATCTATTAGCATGTGCAAGACCTCTTCAGTCACTGGTCTCTTGCACAAATCAGATTTAATAAAATTACAAAAGAATTCTCATACCACTTGCCCACTTTAAATGGTGGTGGTATGCATATGAAAAAAAGTTAAATGCTTAGAATTTAAAATGGTAACAAAATTATCAAAATAGAATATTGTTAGGGGGTGACTTGGTATAAACTGAATTTACTCTTCCCAGAGATAGGTGACAAAGCTTTTCTGGATGCCCAATATTATGTGACTCCATGGTCACTATGAGACAGAGACAAACATGCACATGTGCACACATACTAAAATAGTGGAGATTATATATAAATAAAGTGGTGTTTTATTGTATATACATGTAATACGCGTCAATACCCAATAGCTTAAAAAATCCCTTCGAGATGCACTAATGTGATAAAATTATCTTTGTTATAATGTAAGATTTAGGCTAAAATCAACTAAAATAAAAGTTAAAATAATGGCTCTGTTCCTCAGCTTGATACAAGCCTTTCTCAGTGTACCCTAGATAGACCCAGCATCTTAGCCCTTACACAGTCTGAAAGCTCCTGGCATTTTCTACCTGTTTCCTTAGTTCTCTGCCCCCCTCCCCGCCCAAGGTCTTTCTGAAAATTTTGACTTATCTCTTGAGCCTCTGAACTTTTTCATCACGTGTTATATTTTCCATCTTCATTTTATTTAATGTATATATTAACATAGTGAAATATATTTTGCAATTGTGTCCTTTTTGGAACATTGATCGGTTTGAGAAGCCCAATCAAATTCTCTCTACGCAATTTGAAATGTACAAGATGGAAGAGACTCTCTTTATGATGAAAGCATTTTTAATAGTAATTCATCACTTATCAGTGGTAGGGGTTGCAAATACTTCCCAAACAAAAGGATAAAACTGGACAAGTTGTTTGGAGAATCAATCATTAAGAAAGTCCTTAACCATAATGAAGAAGAGCTCAAAGGAGGGAGGACTGCTAGCTTTTCCCCAATTCCATGCTCCCCATTGTCCCGGGCTCTTGGCTAACCCATTTCCCAGTCTTTCTTGCAGTTCAGTTCAGCCATATATCCATGTTCACTCTGAAAGAATGAGAGCAGAAATTATTTCCGCCACTTCCAGGCCTGGGCCTAAGCCCTGGGTGTGTCCTCTATACTTTTCTTTCTTGCACTAGCCAGCAACCCAGCTCTGACCACAGCAGTGGGAAATATCTTAGGCATTTTGGAGAAAACAAACAGAAGGAATCTGCATGGCAGCAGGGAGAAGAGCCTCTCACTGACCTAGTGTGCTCATCTTATACTGTTCCATAAGAAATAAACTTTTATTCAGTCATGGGATTAATGCTGGGACTCGCTGTTATAAACAATGTTACCAAACATTACAGCTTCTATCAAACCCTATTAACAACGACGCAAATTCTAAGTACATATATATGAACTGCCCCTAGCCCAAATGACTTAAAAGATACCACTTTTCACTAGAAAGAAACAGTACATTAGTAGCAGTAGAAAGACCACTGTCAAACCCACAGCCTGGGGTTTGTCTTAGAAGACAGCAGATGAGCTGGCTTTACCATGCAGAAGCCAGTTATTACTGAGGGATAGTCGTGCATCATGCAGTTCTGCAGGAAAAGTATCCCAGCATTACTCTGCTGCTCAAAGACAATTTTTAGCCTCATCATGGCTGGTAGGAAATCCAGTAGAGTGACCACCATCCAATTTGGTCAGGACTAAGGGAGGTGCTGGGATGCAGAACTCTTAGTTTTTAAAACAAGACAGGTGAACTGGGACAAATTGGTCACCTTTACATCAGGAGCAATTTGTACACAATTGCTACTGTTTTCCTCAAATGAGACACTGGCTTTAGCAGATGGTGGGAAGATAGGTTTTCAGCGAGACTCATGAGGGGTTGAATTCTAGAGTCAGTATTTCCCCAGTTCTGTAAGCTTGAGAAAGGTACTTCATCTCCCTGGGCATGAGGCCCTTCACTAGCAAAATGAGATAAAGTGACAGGTCCTCATGGGTATGGACACTTTAGTAGCACTTTCCAGTTTCGTACCACAGTTACTCTCTTTCCTTACTCTTCCCTACATAATTTTCCTATCATTTCTTTCTGATTTACTATTAGGCTTTTTTTTTTTTTAATTCTGTTACTAGGGGTTTTTCCCCCTATAAATCAATGCAAGACCTTTTTATGAAATAACAGGTTTCAAAAAAAATACACAGTATCTTTCATTGTTCAGAAAGAATAATGACTTGATTGAAAAATATATTTAAAAATAAGGAAAATCATTGACATTTTAAGATTTACATGTTTTACTGAAAAGTCCCCAGCAGTAAGCCAATGAACGAACAATTTTTATTGTATTCCCTCCAAGTGTAGCTTTTCTTGAATGCTTGTTTCCATCCCCAGATGAATGACAAACTTGGCCTTACTTTATGCCAGCTCTTACACATCATGGATTCTAGCTAACTTATGTGGATAACATGAGCCCACCACTCGTACATTTGAGAAGAGAATACTTTTCAGTTTAAGTTAGCAAGTTTCATTACGGATTGTTACCTACAAGCTTTATTTATGTACTAACAGATCACACGGTCTTCTGATATAATCCCATAGTGAAGATGGGGTCATTCTGCTACGGTAGGTATCCCTATGTTTTCAGGTATTTCTACCATTTGATTCAACTGATCGAATATCCTCTACTTATAATTATTTGCAACTATATGATACATATCTAAAAAAAAGTGCCTATCTACTTACATTTAAAAAATATATAGGGGCGCCTGGGTGGCTCAGTCGGTTAAGCGGCCGACTTCGGCTCAGATCATGATCTCGCGGTCCATGAGTTTGAGCCCCGCGTCGGGCTCTGTGCTGACAGCTCAGAGCCTGGAGCCTGTTTCAGATTCTGTGTCTCCCTCTCTCTGACCCTCCCCCGTTCATGCTCTGTCTCTCTCTGTCTCAAAAATAAATAAACGTTAAAAAAAACTAAAAAAAAAAAATTATATATATATATATATATCTCGCCTAAGCAGCCTTTTCTTGTAGGAGAGAAAACATACAAATAAAAAGGCAACACAAAGTCATACTCTTCCAGAAATCTATTTTACATCCTAAAATTTTATTGTTTTTTGTTTTTTAAGTTATAAAAGGCTCTTCTTTGGTTTAAGAAAAAAAAACAATTATTGGGCAAGCAGAAGTTTGAAAAATCCTATAATTGTGTTATGTCTTAACAAATAGAATCTCTCCTTGGAATTCTGAAAACAGTAGGAAGACAAGTATCACAGAACAACTACTCATACTTCAACCTTCAGACCATAAGTTAAATATTTCTTTGACCTTGCTGGTGTTTCACCATAGGTTTAAAGAAAAAGATTTTTTAAAAAAATATTAATACCATGTTTATAAGTAATCATTTTAAAAGCACCTGATTATTGAGGCACCTGGGTGGCTCAGTCGGTTGAGCATCCAGCTTCACCTCAGGTCATGATTCATGGTTTGTGAGTTCAAGCCCTATGTGGGGCTCTGTGCTGACATCTCAGAGCCTGGAGCCTGCTTGGGATTCTTTGTCTCCCTTTCTCTGCCCTTCCCCAGCTTACACTCAGACTCTGTCTCTGTTCTGTCTCTCTCAAAAATAAACATTAAAAAAATAAAAATTAATAAAAGCACCTGATTATCACAATGGAATAGGACACATTCACATATCTTTAACATATCAGAAATACCTTATTTAACCACATGCAGCATCTACTAACTTCAAACAACATACACTGCAGTAAAATTAGTGTTGGTAACAACTAAGGGAAGTACACACTGAAAACCCCACATATCTAACACTCCAGAATCCATCCTGAGGTTTTATATACTAATTACAGATTTCAAGGACCACAAAGCATGTAAGGACACCTCCCATTAAGAAGCATGCAGCACTCTTAGGCTTCAACTGAAGATACACATTGACATACTTGGGTAGATGCAGAACTGCTTTCTGACATAGGTCCTGGATCATCCCTGCCTTCGAGTGACTTTAGCCCTCCTCCATGGGATGAGGGCTCTCCAGTAAGGCAAGGATACAAGTCAAAAAAACCTTGAAACCAAGAACTCTGATCCAGTATAAAAAACTGCATCAAGAGTAGGCTATTAAAGTGTGAAACTAGTTAAGTAAAGCCAAGAATGGGGAAGATGAGAATCAATACATCCTACCCTAGAAAATCAGTAGTCACTGTGAACCAGTAGCAAAGCAGTTCATTGAAGTGAGTAGCCATCAGTTCTTAGAACAGAAATCATGTGCATACTGAGGCTGGAGCTTTGGAGTACTCTGCAGAAAACTCACAAATTGGTATATCGGACTTCTTATGGCCTTCAGTAGCTGCTGCAATAAAACAACAAACTCCATTCTAACTGGCCATGGTAACAGCCACCTGGAGAAAGCAGGCAGCTTCATTCAAGGGAGCTCCTTTTACCTTCAAGCAACACAAACAAAGCCAGCAACACACATATAAATTTGCTATTGTGGGAAATCCAAACAGGTGCTCCCCTCTGCACACATTTCAAAAGCCTTCCTTGCCTGATTGCATACCTGAATGAGTAGACAAAGAGTAGGTTTTGGCCTCTACTTGCCTTGGTGCAATTCACAGACATACAACCCTAAGCAAGAGCCTTAGTAGCCAGTGAGGAGGGACCACTAGAGTTCAGAGAGTCATACATGGTAACTGGATTTCAGCAACCAAATTATGTATTCAGTCAAAATTGAGTGTGCTGATCTCAAGAAAGGCTTGAGACTCCCAGCTCCAGTGCCTCCCGCACTCACTGCCTCTCAGGAGTTCACATAACTCATTCACGAGGGATACAGCCTGAGGAAGGAGCGGCCACGGGGTCAAGCCTCACCAACCACAGAAAGAGCTAGTGACGGCAAGCCAGTATGCAGAGACAGGAGGAGATCAGAGCTCAAAAACACAGATGGCAGGTCAAGGGACCAGAGTCAAAGATTATTCAACCAACTTCTGATGCCAGTTACCAGAAAATGAAGTCTTACCCCATCACCTCCCCCAAAAGGATATTGATAAATAACAAAGATGTTAAAGAAATTACATTGCTAAAAAAATCTCTAGCTTAGAAAATAAAGGCTTGTGACAGTTCCACCAAAAGGCAATCCCTGAATCTAAGTCCTTGTTAACAAGAAGAGAACTGCTAAAATCCTTGAAGCCCTTCCTTGAGGAAAGGGCCATGAGGGACACCCAACAAGGGAAATCTTCTTAGCAGATGATCCTGGAGTAAGCACATCTACTGCCTACAGAACCCAGGCCAAGGTCAAGGGAAACATTCAATAAAGAGATGCTTCTGTACTATCCCTCACCAGACTGACACGGACATTCCCCAGATCAGTACTGTACTTGAGAGTTTACACTACAGCTGCCCTATACTTCCTTTACCATCATACAGTTAGATTTGTTTTCAAACATAAGTCGCAAGATCATGAGGAGCTAAATCCAAACTTGATTTGAGATCACATTTCTGAACCATGTCAAAGGAGGAATAAATATCACCCAGAGGTGTGCAGAACAATGACCGTATGACGCTAGCTCTAGATGCATCATCTGAATGTGACTTTGATTCATCTCTCATTAGGGACAGGTGGAGTCCACATGTGTTGGTTGAAAGGATAATTGGATCTCATTAAGAATATTCTGAATCCATATGCACGGAAACAAAAAGTATCTGTATGTAGACACACACATAAATATGTGCTGGTCAAGCAAAGACTGGACCATAACTGACACCTATCTTGATCCATCCAACATCACCCACTTTCTTCTGGTGCCAGTATGGCTATTAATGAGAGCAGGACCTCAATTTACTGACAAGAACCGTTCAAAAAATAAAGTACTTTTAGTTACACACATTTTGTATACAGAGCTTAACACTGGGCATTTGCTGACTTGCCTTTGATTATACAGCAAGTGCCTTAAAGACAAGGTTCCGTCTTCTTAGAGTTCCATCAACCTTATCAGGCACATACCTGCTGACAAAGAGCCATGTACAGTGTTCAGCACCCAGTGGACACCCAGTGAAAATTAACTGATGATGATGAATTATACTAGCTTTTAAGCTGTCACTTGATCCCAGTATGTAACAACCTTCCTGAATAAATCAAGCAACAGTTTGGTATTCAATACCATTATAAACTTCATCCTTCACCTTCACGAGTCTAGGGAATTGCTGTAAAAGCATAATATAAGGATGGTGGAGCTATAGCAAGGATTCAAGAAATTCTCCGTTATAACAAGGGAATTAAAGATTCAGTTACAGATATCATACAATGTGTAGGGAAATGCATCAAAAATACTAGTTAAGTGACCTTCCTGAAAACAGCATTAAAAAGTCAGTACCAAATTATACATCTGAAAGTTTTCTCCCTGCCCTTTAATAAAAGTAAATCCAACTTAATGTACAAGTAAAACTCGTATCTCTTTGAGGTTGGAGCAGCAGAATTGCAAGTGAAGTTCCAGTTAGAAGACAGGGAATCAGGTAGAGGAAACGATGCACTGCTAACTGAACATTTAAAAAGAAATTTATTTCTGGTAGCTTATACAAGGTAAATCAGAAAAAAAGTAAATTCCACTGTTATTCCCCAGAGCTTTAATATAGGTCATAACCCTCAAAGTTCACTGGTGAGTATTTGTTATTGGGATAGCTTTCCACTCTTCAATAAATTCCTTGAAGATAGGGTCCGAGACAAGGAAACCTCTGTGCTTTCATTCTAAGAACAGTTCTCATTACAGGTGATGCTCTCTCTGATCTAATTTAAAGATTTAGGACTCCAAAGTTCTCAGAATTGACTCTAAGACTGGAATGGCCCTAACGATCATGTCCAACTCCTAGGGGAGATCCTGGAGAGCTTCCTCCATAAGGAAGTAATAAACTAGCTGCTTATCCCACGTAACTAAAAACAATTTTCAGAAAAACAGTGCAGTGAAGTTTTCCAAACCTGTGGCGGCAGATTCACACATACGAATTTTAAATTCTTTTTTACACGTGAGCAACAGATCACAGGTTAAACATAATAGAAAGGTTTCAATATGGAAAGGACTAGGTAAAAAATAACACTATTTCCTCATTCTCAACTTGTCTTCTCCTAAGATGAAATTTCGCCCCCGCTCCCCACCCCGTTACAGGGCTACTTTAAATTTTTGGAGCCGGATTTGAGGAATGTGAATTTTAGATTCTTGTCTTCACCAATGTATCAAGACTATTTTAACCTCTATGGGAATGAAATGTTACCCCAACATGAGCACAGAGGAACAAACTCATTAACCACGTTTAAAGATTAACAAGATCGAGACCATTTCTTCCTTGGATTTTACCATTAAAAGCCACTAAATCCTTCAGGGTACCTTTGGCGACAAACTAACTTAAATACATCATAAAATACTTGGCAAGTACATACTACAGTGCCAGCCACTGTTCCAGGCAGAAGAGATTTCACAAAATTTACAAATGCCTTGCCCTCACAAAGCTAAGAGATATTTATTATCTTGCATAACAAGAAATCTGAAGACAGGGTGGCTCTAATTAATACTAATTTCACAGGTTCTGTATTTTCACTGCCATCCTCGGCATGCCAACTTTCCCATCCGACTCTTCTCCTCAGAGTTACAAGACTCTCTGAAACAGCTCCAAACATCACATCTCGAGATGATGACAGCCCTTGAAAGAAGAAGTGCTCTTTCTTACCATCTCTTTAAGAATATATTTAAAAAAAACCCCTTCCTTCCAGGAGATGTCCCTCGGGTTTCATTGGTGGACACTGGGCCACAAACTAAAAGTAAAGCTCCCTTCTTCTCTCCCTGAAGACCAACATCTGTTTAAAGGTCTGCCCTTTCCCCCAGACTGTAGATACGCTCCTCCGTAGCAAGAGACATATCATTCAGTCAGTCACTCAATGAGCATTTACTAAATGCTACATTCAAGTGCCCAGCGCTTCTGAAGATGTGTTACAGTACCTCAAATAGTGGTCACTTAGAAAAATGAATGAAGGAATGACAGACAATAATATTCATTTCACAGCTCCCAATTTCAATCCAGTAAAATAAAACCTTAAGTACGCATTTCTTACCTAGAAAAGTAAACAAGGAAAACAAGCATGTTTGCCTTTCCCCATACCTCTCTGATATAATTTGAGTTCTACTTAACCCAGATAACAACCCTAACACCCTGTAACAGCCCACACACACTGTGTTATTTACAAGGCCAGTTATGAGCTATCATTCAAATGAAATGGGAAAATGAGAATGTCAAATTTATTCATCACCATAGACCTCATATTAATTTCGTTAACATTCTGAAGAATGTTGCTCCGTCTTCCAGCAGTAGATAAAAACCCACAAACAGTAAAAAACAACGATAGATCTTAGCACCTGAAGATTAAGAGTGGGTGAAGTGCCCATGATATACAGAATTCTGTTTTCTTTATGTGTCCAAATACTTATGGAACATCTATGTATCAGGCACAGCGCTAAGACTCGTCAAGTAGAGCTGAATAAAAAGACATGAGACATGTACATAATAAACAAAACATACAACTTGAAATCATGGTACTTGCTATGAAGGAAAAATACTACTATTAGAATAATAAGTGAAACTGTTTTGCTTAGGATAGCTAGGAATGGCATTTCACCAAAGGCCTGAAGGGGAAGAAGGCCTCGCGGAGAGTTCCAGGGTTCTGGGCCAACCTAACGACACGTGCAAAGCTCCGCAACAGAACAGGGCTCAGCACATCTGCTGACCTGCTGGGAAGCCAGTGTGGCTAGAGGACACTCACACAGTCCTTTGGACAAAACATGTATTGCCTCATTTAAAGGATAAACATTAACAAATGCATCAGAAAAATCATAGAATGCTTCCATCAACAATTCCTGGCAATATTCTTCCAGATATTCTGCTTCTTTACCATATAAGCCATTACAATAGTAAATTATAAGACCACTTTATAAGATCACTTATAAGACCACTCTCAATAAAACTGACCAGAAGTTGACTTAGATACTTTACTGTGAATCAAGATACCCCCAGGAAAAGACTTCTGAGGAAGTTACAAAAAGGGGCCATCAACTGTATATATACAACTACAATTTGGAATATTAGGAAACATTTATAGAAATCTTATCCTCTAATTACTTTCTAAGAAAGAAACACATACATCCATTTCTCTGAAATGTACAAATCTATTTATATTTAAAGTGGATGAAAATTGTTCTGGGGCTGGAGAGACTAGCAGGAATTATTCCATGTTCTCGGATAGTGAAATGAATGGTTGTGGGAGAATCTTGCTACTGTTCTTAGGAATCTGCTCAGATTTTAGAAAGGAGACTGTCATTCCGATTTTGTAGTCCTCTTCCTATTTTATTCCCATTTTCAAAATCTGATTCCTTTACTCAAAATATAATTCTCTAGCAGTATTTCTCAATCTTTTTCCAACTCCACAGAAGTTTATTTGAGCAACATATACCCTTCAGGAATATCTTGCGTGGTTTCAAAAACAAACTCCTCCAGCGAGTCTCATAGCTGTTGCCTTGTGCACCACACTGGAGAATCCTAACTCTAATACAGGAGTCACAGATCAGTAGAGAGCTTACCAAGAGCAATTTTTATCATGATTTCAAACTCTTAAGGGAGAACAAAATGGGCAAATGGACAGTCAGTTGAATAAGTTTATCTACCTGGGGTCTTTAAAATCCCCATTAATTTCTAGCAATTATTTTCAATTAATATAGCATTTAAAAGACGAATGCCATAGGATTTCACTCATATGTGGAATTTAAGGAAAGAAATAAGCAAATGGGGGAAAAAAGAGAGGGAGGCAAACCAAGAAACAGACTTATAACTTTAGAGAACCAACTGATGGTTACCAGAAGGGAGGAGGGAGGGGAGTGGGTTCAAGAGGTGATGGGGATTAAGGAGGGCACTTGTAATGAGCACTGGGCGTTGTACGGAAGCAATGAATCACTATATTGTACACCAGAAACTAATACTGCACTGTATGTTAACTAAGTAGAATTTAAATGAAAACTTGAGGAAAAATTTAGCCTTGCAAATCCCACACTGTAGTTTACAAACTGCAAGAGCTAACGATATATTCTCATTGATAATCAAAGACCATTCTCAAAAATTTTAGCCCATTTCTGCCACCAACTACCTGAGTCTCGCTAGATAAACTGTTTACCTCTTTATGCTTCAATTTGCCAGCTGAAACAAACAAAACACAGAACCCACAGAGGTTGAACACACTGATCTCTAAGGGACATTCTTTAACTTCAATATTACAAGAATATAGGCCCAGGATTCATTTTCCACATGTAGAGAAACAATGTAAACATGGCATATAATATATACATAAAACAAACTGGAAAATACCAACGTAAGCACCCATGTTGTTAGGGCCTTATAATTCGGAATCTATGTCATCTAGATAATATCTATTAAGGTAAGTATTCAAATGTCATCTTTTTCTAGAGAAAGGAGTCTGAGAGGGTGGAAGGTATGACACTTAAATAGGACCATTGATTGGGAGCCAGGTTAACCAGGGGGAGTGACAGTAGTGATTGAGCTGTCCACCTCCAGCGAACAATTACTAATTTCACAAGGTTCACAAACCCTCTGCTCTTGGCTAGATGTCAGGAGCTAAGGGCTGTAGCAATGGTAACCAGTAGGGGTAAAATTAAGACTTGTTTTTTTTCAAAAGTGGAAAACCAGTGAACAGAATATGAAAATAAGTATTTTCTCTATATAGTATGTGCTATCTGGTTCATGTCCATCAATGCTTAGGAGGAAAGGAGGCTGGGACATTAACTGTGACTCATCCTTCCGGCAGCTGATTTTCACTGAGCACCCTGTGATCACTATGCCACTCACTCCCGTGCTGTGCTGTGCCAGGTGCCTATGATCTGGAGCCTCCCTGGTTTATATTGCCCAGAGCATCCCTCTCTTGTGTCTTATGAGAGTCAGAGTGGGAATAATATGGTACTCGGACTCAAGCAGGGGAAGAGATCTGATGGTCTAAGCCTTCTGTATGCAAACTTCCAACCAGCACACTTCTGGGCGTCAAAGTTCACCCCAGAGCCCAAGAGCCTCGGTGACTCAAGATCCGGAGCCTTTTGGGGGTAGTGCCAGATTGTGTCATACTGACACTTAGGTTTTGGCTACTCAGTGCTACAAAGTCAGTTATTTCCTCATCTACTTCCCACCTTACAGAAAACTCTTAACATCTCTGATCTGTCATTTCCTGGTCTGTTCTTGCTTTCCTTAAATTTCTCTGTAAAATTATTTTTAATTTATAATCATTTAAGTGGGATTTCCAAAGAGAATGGAATATGTATGTCCAATCTGCCATGTTAAACATGATTTTTAAAAAACAATCACACACACACACACACACACACACACACACACACACACTTTAAGAAAATGTGGCAAAATGTTAACACTTGTTAAAGCTGAGCCCGGTTCACTCATGGGTGTTTTCAATATTCATTTTTCCCCATTTCTAAAGGAGCTACTTTAATGTTAAGAAAAATCAGAGTTCTATTTATTAAGCATATAAGTTGATTGGTAACTTAGGTAGGAATATTGTTTTATACTGAAAACACTAATAGAGTGGGATATTACCAGGATCAAGGGCAAATTAGTATCCTTTTCCTAGAAAAGTAATCTTTTGTTTATGACTGAGATATTTCATTGTATTTAAAACTGAAAATTCATTTTAAAATAAAGAGAGGCCTCTTCAGTGCAGAGTCTCATTTTCTCATGGTTTTTTAGGCAACTCTGATGATGTGTTTTAGGTTGTTGTTGTTTTCGTTTTAGGATCATACCAACAGGCCATGCTGTGTGTACTTGACTCTCCCCTGCTAACTCCTGGCTAACCAATGGGAGAATCCAGACAACCCCACTTTCTTTCCTCGGTCTTTGCTCAGTATCTCGGGATCAGCCTGAAAATGGGGTTAAGAAGAGGTTCCATTCTTTCCAATGCCTAACTCAAAATGGCCCTGCACTTCTTAGTCTAATCTGGGTACCAGTTACTGTCACTGTTATGTATTACAAATGTGCATCTAGAAACTTAGAGTTAACAATGTATTTCCACTTAGGTTTTCATGTTTGCCTCTTCACTAACCTCAAGAGGTAGTGAGAGAAGAGAGTACCTCCCTTCCGTCCATATTCTGAAGGTGGAGAGCATGAAGTGACTTTGCCCAGTGATCCCAAGCTAAGGAGTTTTGGTCAGGATTAGAATCCAAATCACAGGACTTCACATCTGACCTTCTCTGCCTATACAAAGCCCCTTTTATAATGTCTGACCAGGAGCATCACTCCAGTCAAACCTAGAGCTAGCTGACAAGTCAAGCTTTTGCCCATAATTTCATTTTCACTTTTCCTACATTTACCTTTGTCTATTAAGAATATGGGAGTGAATCTAATTGGCTTGCCACATGTGTACCTTCCTCTGCTTTAAAAAAGCACCATGTGGGGAGCCTGGCTGGCTCAGTCGGTTGAACGTCTGACTTCGGCTCAGGTCATGATCTGACGGTTCGTGAGTTCCAGCCTGCATCGGGCTCTGTGCTGACAGCTCAGAGCCTGGAGCCTGCTTCTCATTCTGTGTCTCCCCCTCTCTCTGCCCCTCCCTGCTCATATTCTGTCTCTGTTTCTCAATAATAAATAAACGTTAAAAAAATTTAAAAAAAGCACCATGCTATGTTTGTACCTGTCGTCAGTGACACCTCCAGTTCTTCCCAAGTCTTCATACATCATCAGTAACAGTAGGAGAGATTTCAGCACTTAGTTCGCAAGGCATACTAGAGTGGATTGCATCAGGCCCTACTGCCTGGAAACTAAGTTGAAACAGCACTCATGCAGACTTATAAAAATTAAGTTATCTGAATAATGAAACTTCTACATGACATTTTTCAAGGGACTGAGTTCTAATATTTGTGCCAAAAACAAAACAAAAAATAGGGATACGTTAAAGGGTGAGAGACACATAATAATGAGCCTCTCTCCAAAAAAGGCTATCCACAAATACTTCCACATTTGTATTAATATGCAAAGACGTGAAAATAACACTGTACCTACAATTAAGAGAAAAGACCAAAACCATCCTCAAATGATTTAACGTCATCCTTATCCCCCAAGATATGCTATTCTAGGTTTATAAACTACCCATCTTTTCAATTCATTGTAATTTAGTGTTTCATACACTAAAATGGACACCAAAATCTGTCATTATTACTGACCAAGCTATAATCGCCCTTCTTCAGCCTGCCAGAGCCGTAGATTCTGACTCTGTGAGCTTAGTTACCCTGTTTTGTTTTTTAGGTGGAAGAAGTAGTGGTTGGGCTTTTGTTTGTTTTTAGTAAAAAAGAAAAAAATTAAATGCAGAAAATGACCACTCCCACACATTCATTCTTTTTACACATTAAGTATGTACTCGGTGAACTGTTCCATTTAAATATTTTTACTTTAACGCTGTAGATGTCACCAGAAAAACAAACTAAATTAAAGACTTCTTCCCAGTGAGTGTTCTAACAAACCCCTCATTTTCTTTAGGCTTAATGGAGACAAGGAATTGCTCATCAACGTCATGTTTATCAAAATAAGCGACCCTGAGAAAAGTGATGAGCAGGGCGATGAATCCTTGGCTAGGTAAGGGGCCCCACTTCTCGGGAAAAAAACTTGTGAAACCATTTAAGATAATGATAGTGTAAATGCACCAACATCAGAGCACAAACTTCAAAGAGTTGTGCAAAAGATACAGTATTTCGTTTATGAGTCTCACACACTCAGGAGCCGATGGTAAATTGTGCTCGCAGAGAACGTTCAACTACATCTAGTGTGTAGGTTGGAGCCTAATTAGTTTTCCTGGTAAAACTGAAACCTTTGAAGAACTCCCTCAAGGTAAGAATGAGGAGACAGGCTACTGCCCAAGAACAGTTGAGTTTGGGATATTCATTCCTCATGGCAAAACAGTTCCTTCCACAGAGTCAGTTTCACTTTTTAACTAATTAACAAATTAATAAAATCAATTTATTCCAAACTCTGTTCCTCCCTTCTTCTCTCAGAATATATTTATTCCACAATTCCAGGTCTTCTTACTCCACGAGTACTGAATCTTCTGGGGTAGGTGCATTCTACAGAGTTTTGTAAAAACAGTCACTCTTAATAACTAAATGACCAAGCTCTTTTAAATGCTTAAATATTGCGATAGTGATGATTCTTATGGAAGCGAATGCTTATTCCTGGTTTACTGGCAACAAAAAATGGTGCCAGAAGTTGTACAGAACTAATGTTTTCCCAGCAGCCCTGTAAATATTTGCCATTATTCTTCTTTTAGTAGCTAGTTCCAAATGAGCAAACTATGAACTTTTATACAGTAAGAATGGTGTACAACTGCCCCTAATAAATCTTCTCCGTCTTATGCTATATTTCCATACCATTGAAAGAAATAGCTGATACTGCACAAAGTTTTGAAATACACTGTTCTCCAAAGTATGTGCTTCATCAGCAATTTATTTTAACATCCACATCTCCCTCTCTAAAGGCACTGAAACTAATTATGTATTGTCCCAAATGCCTAGATACCACTGATATCATATGAATTCATATATTATTCAAAAAGCTGATCTTTTTTTACTTATTAATCTGACTCTTAGGTAAACTGTATCTCTATTATAAGGGACTTTGCTTTACTTCGAGAACAAACTCTTGCCGTAATAGGTAAGGAGATATTCTTTCCACTATATCTACACACACTTGATTGGAAGGCTGCTTATTGCAGACATTTTTAACTGAAAGAGATGGCTTATTCCCATTCGGGACAGAGTGTCAAGAGAAGATGAAAGCAGGCATTTGTAATTCCTCAGAAAAACAGGCAAAAGAGTTTTCAACCTTAAGAAATCTGACTCTTCTGGAACATAAACCTTGATCTTGGGTTAATAAATCAAGATTCCTAAGATAATCAAATAATCCCTTATGGCGACATCAAGTTTTCGATTTTAAAGTCCTTTCATTGCGCTATCCAACCCCATCATGCCATTTAACGAGGCCACAAGTACCAACTGTAATAGTTCTTTTCCAGGATTATAGAACGCAAAGTGCCGCACAGTGAAACTAAAAGTAAGAAACACTTTGTGAACGATGTAAACATCTCTCTAGAAAACTTCAAAACAAGCTTAGTGTCAATCAAGGAGCCAGTACCTGGGTTCTCCCAAAAAGGCAGCCATGGCTATCAGTCCCTAGGGGTCATTAAACACAACTGTTAAGAAACCACTTTCTAAAAAACAAACAAAAAGTCTCTAAATGTTCAAAGAAAAACTCTGTTTGGGCAATATATTCAATTGAAAACCATATTAGTTCTAAGTCTGAGCTATACCTCAGAATTAACTAAGAAGCTCTGAAAAACTAAGGTTGTCCAGACCATGCCCACATATGATCTACGTTCACTGGTGCGGACTGGTCTGGACATCAATATGTTTTGAAGCTAAGGCAAAGAGTGGAGAACCCTTGCTTTCAACAACGGCATAGGACTACAGCAGCATATTCTGGCCCCTGTATCTTCAGCTTCAGTTTCTGATTTCTTCTTGGTGCCAAAAGAAAATGCCTATCTTCAGACCACAAAAAAAGAACAGCAGATGTCAGGATTCTCTGCCTCTCTCTCCGAATGAGACCAGGTAAGTTCTCATAGAGGCAATGAGATAATAGTTCTGAAAACAAAGAAGCCCTTTTTCGAAAACGTCAAGTATATTGTAAGCCCAGGAATAGACTTGAATTTATCACAACAAAGGTAAAATTCCAAAAGAATATAGTATATTAAAATTTTCCTAACTTTTTTTTATGACCCAACACAAAGGCAGGATACAGTCACATCATTAATAGTGAACAAGGGCAATAATTTCCAACCAGGGAAATGGATTAGAATTTTCAGCTTGGAATAAACAATTTAAGAAAACTATCATCTCCCCTATGATTTTAATGTAATCTTTAGGGGACCATGAACACCACAGAGTCCTGACTCTTTCCCTACTCTTTCCCCATCTGAGAGTCAGGGCTACATCACTGGGAGATTAGCTGTGTGGCCCTAGGTAAACTGCTTAGCTTTTCTGAGCTCAGGCCCATCTACAGATAATAATACTTATTCCACCTGCCTGATAAAGTTGCTGATAGGCCAAGTGAGATCATCAATATGAAAAATTTCATTAACTGTAAAAACCTCTAAGTAATAACATTGTTAATATTACTAATAAAAAGCATCCTTTGATATGCATGAACTGTAGACTGAGAAAATTAGCTCCTTAAGAGAGGCAAAGATAGTCAATCCACATTTTAAGACAAATTACTACAGCTTAACCAATTCAAAGCTGTCAGTCTCCTACAGAGAAGCTAAATGTAGTCAAAAGGTACAGATTTTCATTTATTCAACAATTAACATGACAGTATTGGGAACAAACTCTGTGCATGGCCCTGGGCTATATGCTGTGAGGGCTACAAAGCTGAATGAGCCGCCAATTCTGCCTTTAAGGAGCCTTCAGTTCAGTGATGAGGAAGAGGGCCATCCACACAGGACGATTTCAAAATTAACGAGCCCTTTAGGAGAGATGAAGATAAAGCCACTGTGCTTGCAGAAATCACAGCATGGCTCGCCTGTACAGCTGGAGATGTGGGGAGACAGGTAGCATGAGTGAAGCATGGGAGAAGGAAAATATCGGACCCGGAGAGGGAAGAAAAAGGAATGCATTTGGGCTACGGCAAAATTTCATGAAAGGAAGTAGTGGAGGAAAAAAAGCAAAATTTCTTTTATTCCCACAGTCATCCAAAGTAGCTTAGGGAAGGTCCAATGTACTCCTGGATCAATGCTAATTGCTGGGGGTGCAACCTAAAGCCAGGAGACCTGTAGACATGTAACAGCAGAAACAAGTTACAAATTGTGACAACGACAGAAAGCAAGGATGCCTGGAGAAATAGGGAAGCCCAGTTTAGACTGAGAAGTCTGGGAAGTCTCTCTCGGGAATTGACAATTAAGTCTGGTGGGCAGACCCAGAGTGCAAAAGCTCAGAGACAGAAAGGAACTCAGAGCATCTGGAGGATCCGAAAAGGAACCCCGTATAGCTACACAGGCAGGGGCAGGAATTTCCAGCAGGAAGCACGTCATGTCAAACACTACACACAGAAGTCTGAGAAGAGACCACTGCGATAACTGACCTATCAGTATTAAAAGACTATTTCAGGGGCGCCAGGGTGGCTCAGTCGGTTGAGCGTCCGACTTCGGCTCAGGTCATGATCTCACAGCCCGTGGGTTCGAGCCCCACATCGGGCTCTGTGCTGACAGCTTGGAGCCTAGAGCCTGCTTCGGATTCTGTGTCTCCTTCTCTTTCTGCCCCTCCCCCAGTCACACTCTGTCTCTCTCTCCCTCTCTCAAAAACAAATAAATGGTAAAAAAAAAAAAAAAAAAAAGACTATTTTAGTTGTATTTAACCTTCCAGGAGAGACTAAGTATCATCCATGTGGACCAAACTGGGTTTGAATACCAGGAGCTAGTATTAAAATAGAGCCTAGAATATCTCAGTGATGGAGACAGATGTATCAGAATACAATCTGAGTCTTCAGCAAACAGAAGTGTCATAAAATCAAAAGGCAAAAATAGACCATAAGTGAAAACCAACTAGAAATTAAAGTATAACTGAGTATCAGAGAGGTCTCAATTGAGATTAGAGAGTATGTATTTATACCACAGCTAATCTTACTGCGATATGACATCTTTTATCTATGATCCCCAGCCCCTGGAATCTGAACTGAGAATACTGATGGTGTTGTCTTACTTTATTATCACGGCAAATAGGATACAAGGTCATAGAACTGAGGGGGATAATGACAGATCATTTGCAGGTGCTAGCAGGCCATGAAAACAAAGGCACATGAAGTGAAGAAGCAGATGAGTTACTATGAGGCAAAAGAACATAGTTCACAGATTAGGCCTAATTAAAGTCAAAAACAGGCAGAAATGAGAAAGTCAATTTCTGATTTCGAAATCTTAGAGATTTTTCAGTAACAAGGTCCAAGGTGGGTCTATATTTGTAAGGTGGCTGAAGTGAAATAGACATTAGGGCCTTTGAGCTAAAGTCGTCAAGAATCAGTGTGATTTCAAAGAAATTAAAAGAAGCTTTATAAAGAAACTAAAAGAAGCTTTGACTTCGAGAACAAATTGGATACTAGTTAGGGATCAAATAGTTTAGACTAGAAGGTGGAAGAGAATGTGAGAATAATCAGAGCAACAACACACTCAATACTCTTCCATGCAATGAGTAATTTAAGACTCTGCCATTTGACTTCCAGTGTCAGCTACTACCAACACCCCCTTCACATCAACTTTCCACGTATCAGACTAGCAGCTAGGCTCCAATTTAATCTTTATTTTATTATTATTATTTTTTAATGTTTATTTATTTTTGAGACAGAGACAGACAGAGCATGAACGGGGGAGGGTCAGAAAGAGAGGGAGACACAGAATCCAAAGCAGGCTCGAGGCTCCAAGCTGTCAGCACAGAGCCCGACGCGGGGCTCGAACTCACGAACCGTGAGATCATGACCCGAACCTAAGTCGGAGGCTCAACCGACTGAGCCACCCAGGCGCCCTCAAATTTAATGTTTAAATTATCAGAAGATCTTATAGCCTGAAATATTTTACCCTGATTTGGATCAGTCCAAACAAATTTGGACTTTATAGAAAAAAGCCAGTTTTATTCAACCTCCTATAAGAAAGATCTTATGATATACATTTAAAATGATATATTAAAAAGGGGGGTGCCTGGGTGGCTCAGTTGATTGACCACCCAACTCTTGATTTCAGCTCACATCATGAACCCTGGGTCGTGACATCAAGCCCCATGTCGGGCTCCATGCTGAGCGTGGAGACTGCTTAAGATTCTCTCTCTCTTGGGGCGCCTGGGTGGCTTGGTCGGTTAAGCGTCCGACTTCGGCTCAGGTCACGATCTCACGGTCCGTGAGTTCAAGCCCCACGTCGGGCTCTGTGCTGACAGCTCAGAGCCTGGAGCCTGTTTCAGATTCTGTGTCTCCCTCTCTCTCTGCCCCTCCCCTGTTCATGCTCTGTCTCTCTCTGTCTCAAAAATAAACTTTTTAAAAAAAAAAATTCTCTCTCTCTGTCTCTCTCTCCCTCCCTCCCTCTCTCTCTCTCAAATTAATACACACACACACACACACACACACATTTTATATTACACACATATATTCCACTGGGGTATAATCTATAGAAATTAAAAGGGATTCCTCTTATTAAAAAAAAAGGCAAATTATACCTATCTACCTAAGAAGTACTAAAAGGCATTTGTTCTGTTTGTTTCAACAGGTAAAGCCAGACCAAAAATCAACCACCTGAAACTTGCTAAAATGAAAAATATTAGAAACCTAAATATGTAAGAATATGGGTTTCATTTGACATTTCCAGTAGTAATTATTCATATTCAGAGCTATTTGATAGGACTTTCAAAAATTTACTGGATACGGGAGAAGTGCAAAAAGAAGAAACTAACTCATAAGGAAGAGGAGAAAAATGCTAATTGCGCATGATCACATCATCCTCTGGACGCGATGTTCTCACTGCTGCTGCCTACATTTCACTCACCTTTGTGATGACTACAGCACCTTTGCAGTGCTGAACAAATATGCAGAAGACCACCTGCAGAGAGGGCCTCTTCGTGGATGATACATTAGTACCTTTTCCATTACGAGGAGCAATGATGGGCAGCATCCAAAGAGGACATGAATGGTCTTATTAGATCACAGGCATGAATCAATTATTTATGACAATTTGAGATGGTGGAAATCTTTTGCTTTTTCTAAAATTTCCCAATCCAAGTTCTCAAGAACCATGGGAAATGTATTTAATTAGATTATAGTCCAATGCAGAACAAATTTCTCCACCCACTCCTTCTCTAGCTCACATAATGCAATTTCACCCTCTAAGACCAGCATCAGAGGGTTTTAAAAGAAATTTCCCTTTTATGTGTTTTACTGCAGAACCCAAGGACTTGGGAAGAATCCAGCTCTCAGTGGAAAACTGTGGAGCACGGATTTACCACTGAGTCCTGAAAGACTCACTGAAAGAAACACAGGACAAGTCACTGTATTGACTCTCAGCTGTGCTAAGGCAGAGGGGAAATGGAGTTCCTGGAAGGAATGGAGAGGAATTTCTACCAAGCCTCCTCATTCTAACACACCTCATTCTCTACTACTGAGCCATGGCTAAAGCTGGAAGCAGGTCTCACTCCTGTGGCTGGATAAAAGCTCGGAACCATTGTCTTCCAGAGTCTGCTGCATGGCAGCTCCCAAGTACCTGTACAAGTCATTTGTGCTTGTGACAAATGCAGGATCTGCCAAGCAAAGAAAAACTTCCTCATTCTAGAACTTCAGTGCCTTACTGAAAAACCAAATTATAAAACGGGTATACAGTATTCTCTTTTGCTTACCAGAACGGAATGGCCACTCTCTTGAAGCCTCCAGCCAGGCCCAGCTTCATGGACCTCTGACCTGTGCAAAGCTCAGCTGCTGCCATCTTAAAATTCACAGTTTTTGAATAAGGGGACCTGAATTCTCGTTTTGCACTATTCTCCACGCACACACCCACCAATTTACTTAGCTGGTCCTGTCTTCCACAGAACCCGAAGGAATCTGAATCTCCTGGCTTATCTGTCACTTGAGAAGCATTTCTTACAAGTGACTGGGGCTCTAATGTAGCTTTCGGAAGCTGGCCCCTTGCCCTGGTATTTTTTGCTATCTGGGAGAATTTTCCTTTTAAAATGTTATTGCTTTTAATATAATAAGAGAATTTACCCTGTGGGGAAAAATCAATGATTCAGAGGAAGGTATACACAATATTAAGTGGAAGTCTTCTTCACAAATGCACCCCCCCCACACTTAATTTGACATAACTCCCTAAAAGTAACTATTGCAAAGAGATATCTTTCATTACGGAAAAAAGAAAAATACACATCTAATTTGATAAAAATCATATACATACACACACAATTATATATATAACCCCCCACATACATATAGATATATACATATAGATGGAGATATATATATCTTTTTTTTAAAAATCCCAATTTTGTATGTTACTGAACTAGATGGAGAAGACCCCTTTGAATTTTTCAATGAAGCAAACCAGCAGCTCCACACAGTGTGCATTATTTTTCATTCATTTCAGGGTCTTCAGCTTAAAGAATATCAAACTACTCTTCCATTCTTCCCCAACAGGTGACTAATCTTAGGGCAAAGCGGAAAGAACCAGAGATAACCAACTGGCTGCCTTCTTCTCAACTATTATGTTTTGATGAAGAATTCAGATGATTGAGACTCAAAACAAACAAAAAACATAGATAAGCCCCAGCTCTGCCTCTTACTGGCCGTGCTGATTGAAATGAGCCTCTGGATTTGTTTCCCCATCTACTAAACAGGGCAATTTTTATGAAGCCTCCAAAATTTCTTCCAAATCTAGCACTCTGGATTTGGAAGAAACTCTTTCAGATATCCAGCCTCACAACTACACCTTGGGTGTTGTCCTACCTCAGAAATCTTAAATTCTTATTTCCCAATCTCATAATTCATCTACTCTTTCTACTTCTCCTGTTCATTTACTGCATTGACTGCATTGATACTTGTTTTGTTTCTTCAGGAATACAAACCTTTAGGGACTGTCAGCCTCTCTGGCTAGTTTTCTTATTTGTTAGATCTTTCCTGTTTCTACTTCCTTCTCAACCCATCTGATATCCTCAGCCCAGCGCTATAAACTCTCTTTGGACAACGTCCTTAAGTCCTTTGCCCCACTGTCTTTTCATCATAACTATCATTTGTCCAAACTAAAAACCCTGGCCTCATCCCCAGCACCTGCCATTCCCCTACCCCATATGTCTTACTGACTGTACACCCCAAAAAGCTGAATCCTACCTGCCATTACCCCATCCAAGACCGATCTTTCTCAGTTGGATTAATACAACAGTCTCCCAGTCGGTATCCTAATATTTTCCGTTTCTCATTCTTACTTATATTTTCCAGCTACCCCAACAGTTATTGCCCTAAAATATAGGCCAACAAAATAATAAACCTGCTTCAGTCACTACTCCCTTCAATACCTTCCATCTTCCCTTAACCCTTATGTTCACAGATTCTTTGCCTCCCACCTCCCTCCAGCTCTCATCCAATATTTTCCATCTCAGCTTAGGCAAAACTTCTCCAACTCTCTTCCAGCTGACCTCTTACCTCTAGACCTGTAAACCATCCTACTGGCTTGGAACACTGGCTCCACCCACTCCCATGCTCTGCCAGACTTGGCTAGCTCCTTTTGGCTTTACCAAATACATCGCTCCCTCTGGAAAGCCCATTTTGACCTCTCCCTACCATGAGAATTTGTGTTTCTCAAATGTGAACATGTAACAGCCTGCTCCTTCCCATCAAAGCTTTCATAACACACATTACTTCAAGACTATCAACTCTGAACACAGAGGCCACACCTGTAGTGTTCATCACTGCATCACAAACATAACACAGGGTCAGCACACTGTAACACTCCATCTTAAAAGAACCGATTTTTTATTCAGCTTTAAAAGTTATATTTTGACTCCTAATCCTGAAAGGTACCCATGAATAACATATTCTACAAAAAAATAATTTATGTGTAAATTCACACAGTATTCAACTCCAGGAAGTTGGAGGTTTGAGAACTAAAATTATCTAGACCACAGCATTTATGGTCTTGATCATTACATGTTATTTCTTCAGTGGTTAGCATTTTCAGGGTAATCTCTGTGGTAATTTCCAGGCCTCAGCTCCTCCCTGAGACTTGAAGAAACTCCCAGATGGGAAAGGAATATATCTGGTTCCCTCACTGAGCCCCACCCACCACCTGTATTTCAATATCATCTCATCTCTCCCAATAAAGACCAAAAGATTTTAGGGATATCAGAAAGAGCCTGAAAATCTTTGACAAAAGGGCAGCAAGAGATAGACTGGAAATAAAATGAGTCATGGTATAAGATAAGGGTGAAGGGTAAGTAATAAATTAGAATATTAATAGGAATAGTAAGGACAACAACATCAGCTATATACATTGTATACTTTACAGAACGCGAAGCATTTTAAAACTAATTTAAAAAGGTTGAGAAAGATAGGAGAAGGAAGAAGAAAGGAAGGAAGCTGGGGAGATAGGCAGAAAGCAAGGGAAAGAGCAATGAAGGAACAAAGGAACTAAAGGAGTCTCAGACTCTTCTAGCAAAGCAAGAAAAGTAAGAACCAGGGAACGAAAATAGGTCTTACATAAAGTGCCATTCCTACCCACCTCCACAGACAATGAACATTATTCAGAGCACTGCCACCGTTCACTGAGAACTCTTCAGACTAGCTTCAAAGTGAAGAGCAGTCAAACCTATGACTTGACTGTTTTAATATCTTTAGGAGTCATCTATGAATATTTGGAACTCGACGTGAACGAATCAGGTATGGCTTGAGAATAAGAAGGGGGTTAGAAGGCAAAAAAGAAAGAATGTATTGATTTAGAATGCTCATATTAGGAACTTAAAGTACGAAATAATACAAGCAAGATGTATTTTTAAGAATCTCATTAATTCCATGTACTTCTTAAGGATTTATTAAGCACAAACCATGTAATATCCAATGCTCTATTATGACATAATTATCAATGATCTCAGGAAGACATGGTCTAATACCCAGCGTATCAGGTGTCTGGACATGTAACCCATTCGAACCATGGATCCAGAAAGAACGAAAGAAACAACGAAAGAACGAAAGAAAGAAACCGAGCAAGAACAAAAGCAAAAAACAAAGCTTTGAAACTGATACTTGTGTCCAAAGATAATGAAAATCAATAAATCGATTCAATGTTCAGACACATATTTCTGTGATAATTAAGCATAAAAAATATTTTTCTCCTATAATCCTTAAAATAACACAATAAGGTATACAGAATTAGTACCCCCATTTTATTTTGTTTTTACAGTTTATTTATTTTGAGAGAGAGAGCAGGGGAGGGGCAGAGAGAGAGAGGAAGAGAGAATCCAAAGCAGGCTCCACGTTTACAATGTGAAGCCTAACACAAGGCTCAATGCCACACACCAGGAGATCATGACCTGAGACAAAACCAAGAGTTGGATGCTTAACTGACTGAGCCACCCAGGCACCCCAGGACCCCCATTTAAAAAATGAGAATTTTGATCATAGAGTTTAAATAACTTGCCCAACACCAGCAGGAATCATGTATCCAGGATCCGAACCTGACCATCAACTCCCACTGGCCTCCAAGAACTGAACTTAAGATGCCCAAAGCAAAAGATGGCAATGGTTCTCTCTAACTTCTTGGTCAAAACCTAGATGAGCTTGGAATAATGCACCCTAAGGGAGAAGTGTGTCAGTAAACTTGAGTTCCATTCTAGAATGCAGCCTAGTGATGGTCATTGAACAATGAGATCATTATAAGTAACCATCAAAAACAGCTTATGTTTAGGCACCTGGGTGGCTTAATCAGTTAAGCGTCCAACTTCGGCTCAGGCAATGATCTCATGGTTCGTGGGTTTGAGCCCCGCGTCGGCCTCTGTGCTGACAGCTCAGAGCCTGGAGCCTTCTTCAGATTCTGTGTCTCCCTCTCTCTCTGCCCCTCCCCCGTTCATGCTCTGTCTCTCTCTGTCTCAAAAATAAATAAACGTTAAAAAAAATTTTTTAAAGATTCTTCTCTTCAGACCAAAGCATTTTAACTGCAACCACATAACCATTTGGTCAGTGTATTTTTTTTTTTAAAAAGAGAATTTTTCTGAGAGACAAATGGAAGCAAAGATATTGAGCAAGATGACGTCACAATGACTTGCTCCCGATATGGGATCCCACAATGAATGAGCATGCAATATTAGGAAAGAATTCCAGGTCCACTGAGAACCGTAACACGAAAGCTGCCTCTCCCAGTCTTATTGGGTGGTATTTATTTCAGGGGTTTGTTTACATCCTCTGTTATATGAGTGAATTCTCGGAGAATATTAATACTACTACTATAATGTGCATTCAAACATGAGACCTGCAAAAGAAATTTAAACCCCAATCTCTCCGGATCTTTCCTTGTCACCAAGTAACAAATGTTCTCTGTATATAAACAGTACACCTGAGTATCTGCCATTTTCAGTATTAGACATAGAGGCGGCCCCTAAAGTGATAAAATAATATTCACTAAGGAGCGATCAGAGCTACGTTGGCCAAGTCTTGGGAAAGAAAGAATAGAGATCCTCATAACCGAGCCCGCTGATGTTGAGAGGAAGCTCAGAGGACACCAAGAGGAAGATGTCAAGCAGCAAGCCGAGTGAAAAAGCCTGATGCATTAGCTCCATGAAGAGGAGGCAAGAGTGACTTGGGCAACAGGCTTGCAACCTACTGCCAATTGAGTGCTTACTATTACGAGAGCCAGAAACTCTTCAGAATGAATAAATGGGTTAAATAGAATGAGGATTGCCATTTAAGTAGAGCATTCGAACTTTGCTTCAGATCATGGGAATTCTACAAAATCACAAAGGAGAGAATTAGCTGAACAAAATAGTTTAATTTAATGGGACATTTATTTCAGAAGAGGAGCTAAGGAAAATTTCTGGAGTTAAGTAATGGCATTTAGAATTAGGAGACATGTATGTAAAAGCAATGGCCAAGGATAAAGTTAAGTGATAAGAATTTTTCCGAAAGACCTAGAAAATCAGAGATAGAGACCTAAGGCACTTTAGAAAGAAGAACAAAGAAAAATGTGAGCTCTCTATAAGAAATAATTAAAATAGAATTTGACCTAAATTAAAGGAAAATACTACATGTATCTGAATGTAAGCACAGGAACACAGGCGCACACGCACACACACACACACACACACACACACACACACACTCCTTCCTACCTTAGAAATCCCCCCAAAGACTAAGATCAAAATGTTACTTCTGTTCCTTTTCTAGTCTAATTAAAACATGAAATGTTGCCTATTGCCTGTTACCAGTTTATGTGCATTATGGGTTAAATAGAAAAATTAATATTAATTGAGGGTGTCACTTCCCTGCCACATTTATTTTACCAATTCAGAGGAATAGTGATTATAAAAACAAGGCATAGCTCCAAATTATATACTGAATCATATACGCTAAACTGAGGGGAAAAGCCAAAGTCTTTACTGGTGTTGTCATAAAAATATACTCTTATAAACTCTAAACTTTAGACTTAAGCCCCTTTCCAGCAATTATAGACCAAAAATATTTTCTCATAACATGAACCCATTGTAAACTGTAAAAAGGAAACTCGTAAGATGAAAAAATAAAACTTCCCAAACATAAAATTTCTTCAAATTACCTTCCTTACATTTTTAATTCTTTACTGATTTGATTTAGGTTAAAAAAAAAAAAAAAACCTTGAGTCGTTAGAATTGTCTTTTTAATTTAAATTTCATAAGAAAGAGAATCACAATGCACATTCCCTGACCAGATTGTGTGTGGCCTATTTATTCGAAATGTTTGATTCCATATGGATTTCTTCTCTTTTATTTATAACTTCCAGAAAGGATTCTCAGTAATAAGTTAGCAACTCAAGGGCAACCAATGTGAAATCCAGGCCCTGAGAGCACTGTACCTGAGGTCTGTCACCTGCAATGTTTTCTAGAAGGACCAGGGAAGACACACAAAGCTCTTGAACTTCTGTGTGGAGTATGAACCAAGTGTGAGCCACAAGTGGGTGGTCCACTGAGGTCAGGGTTAAAGTTCAGAGAATAATTTGGAAATTATTCTCAGCTTGGATCTCGTTTATGAGGCCTGAGAATACACCCTTTAATTAGAATACAATTTCCAAAGCAACCACTCCCTTGACTTTCCAGAGCTCAGTTATTCTCAGAAAAGTAAAAACAGCCTCATCACACTGACAGCTAACAGTCCCCTATAAATTACGCCTTAAATGTCCAACAAAGAAAGCAGCAGGCATCCGGACAACGTAGATGTTAGCTGCCAGCCCTTCTAAACACTCTCAAGAACAGATAGAGAAAAAGAAGTTGTATTAAACAGACTCACTCTCCTCTACTTCTTGCTTATGCAGCTGAGCTATCCCATGGAAGCTTGGAAAAAGAGTGGGTTGTGCATTTGAAAACGTTCCCACACCCCAGCCGGCCTCATTTTTCTGATGATCCCTGCATCCAGCCAAGCTCACACTACAGTGGGAACACTAAAATCAGTTCCATGAGAGCCAGCTGTCCTCCTCTTCCACAGTGCTCAGGGAGCCACACAGGACTCCTGGAACAGGAGCCAGCCCGGTCCTGACTCACCACAGATGTTCCCCTCCTCCCCCATGCAACTCTGAGCCAGGGCCTTCTTTCCAGGGCTTACTGTTATTACAAAAGATTTCACTGGGCCCCCCAAAATGTGCTGGATGCTGAGAGGAAAACACACATCTCCCTAGCTGTGGGGTTAAGAGAGACAGACATTAAATTATTCAGAGATGGCCAACTACCCTATGGGGCCAAAGAAGGAAATCCAGGCAGCTTTGTAGAGTTCAGTGTCAGGGAGTTGGAACAGCAGAAGCTATCACAATAGCAAACTTTGAAGTGCTATCCAGGCTTGAGTTGAGTTTAAATATGACATAAAACATTCCGTTTTGGCAAATCCAGACATCAGATTTTTCTCTGGACCCAACAAAGTCGCCTTTGCCTTAGTTAGAAAAGCGTGACCAGGACGAGAACGAAAATACAGTTTCTGAAATTTGTAAATCAGAATTCAGAGTCCAAGGTCACCCGCAAATATTTGGAAATTCTCACCAGCTATTTTTCAGGCAGGAGTGGCGTTTCTGTCTTCGGACTTTATCTTTTGTGTATGCATTCATCTGTCCATTTTCCCAGGGTTGGGGGGGGGGGGCACAAAGCGCCCTGTCTCTGCATTTCTTCAGGGCATATTAGTAAAACAACTAGACAGATGCTTCCAGAGTGCCAGTGTCCCATCATACAGGCTGAATCATCATCATCTCAACAAAGAAACTATTTCATGCAATTGACAGTATTTTTTTCTATCACCAAATAGCATAACAATATTCTTTATACTTACCTGTTTGCTACAAAGAATATTTCATTATATAGCAAATTCATTTTGAACCTACCAGGGTGGGGGTGGGGGTGGGGGTGGGGGAAAGCCTCAGGTCTTAGGAGAACCTGACACATCATGAGTATTCTACATAGTCCCCAAAAGATACTGGTGTTTCCGGGGGATTCCCACCATCAAATGGAAATAAACCACAGCTTTTGTATACAGTCTACAGAGCAAGTTCAGGGAGAGGAAGAGAAGAAAAAGAAAAGCCAAGTAATGCCCATGATGGGAATTGTAAAAAAAAAAAAACATTTGGAGTCATTTGGCTACAAGAACAGAGACCAGAATGGCATTACCAAAATACTGTTCATTGCCCTTTTGTTCTTTCATTATCTTTTTAGTTTCACAGTCCATTTAGAATTGTCTGACTACTTCTCAGTCACTGCTCAAGAAGGAATTAAGTTTTATCTCTAGCTCTATGAGAATAAAATCCAACGTTTACAGGTCAATTCTTCCTTTTCTAAGAAAAAAACCACAAAGGATGAAAATGGACAAACAGGATTACCTATATTGTAGTTTTAGCTCTGTTTTTTAAAATACTCATGAACATACTTTCAGATAAACTCTGTTGGTTTATAGATTTCCAGGAAAATTATATGGGACAATTAACTAAAAGCCTATTATCATAGGAATATACCCAAATCACTCTGATTTTCTCTAAAAATACTTACTTCGGATGAGTTCGTCATCTGAACAATTTCCCCAAATGGACTGGTCTTGCATCATTCCATGTGCGAAGCAGCTATCGGCAGCTTGAGTTATATTTCCCTCAGTATTTTCTTTATCACATTTTTCTAAATAAAACAAAAGATCTATTACCATTAAATGTTACATATTGTTCTCTATTTTTTTCAGTTTATGGTGTTTTTCTTCCAAATGCTTCCCAGTCTGCCATAATTTAAGGAAGTGGGAGCAGTACCTCTATTGACTGTCGCATAGGTATTGAAGCAGTAACAGATTTATTGAGCACCTACTATGTGACAAGCATCGAAGAAACAAACGTGTTTACAGTAAAAATAACCTGTTACCGTAAATAAGTCATCATAACACAAGTGGTGTGCCATGACAGAGAAATGGGGAAAGGTCACATAAAAGATGAAAGTGAGTCCATACATGCAGAGGGCAGGTGCAGCAGAGAAAGCAACAAAGGAGAAGAGATCCCAATGAACAGAGGGGATTAAAAATCAGGCTGAAGCTCAGTGGGAACAACTGAGAAGTGAGAAGGTACAGAAACAAGCAGAGTTCTCTCTGCAGAAACTTGGGAAAGAGGCAACGGCTGTGTTACGTATTCTCACAAAGGGAGATGTTTAGGATGGGAGATTTATACAGGGGTTTATGGGCTCTTAGGGGGGAAGCCAGTAAGGAAAAGTAACATCTGATCAGGAACATAACAACTCAAACAAAAAGCTAACTACAACACAAGGTAAAATCCATGTTAGAAGAGGTCCAGAGCAATAAAGAGGTTCAAAGGAAGAAAAACAAAGTCATCCAGATTCAGACCTCAAGAACAGCACCCCAGAGAAAGGTGCATGTTGGATAGTCTTCAAAACACTAGCAGGAGTTCTGCAAACAGAGATGGGAGAAAGGTCATTCCAGGTGGAAGCATGGCCTGGCCAAACTCCACAAGCATAAACTCCAGCAAAGGTTCCAACTCTCTGGAGTGTGAAATACTTTAAGGGGGACATTAGGAGATAAGACTATAAAGGTTTGATTAGGGACACAGCATGGGTATCTGAATGTGAAGGTGAGAAATCTAGACAGAATTTCAAGGCAAGATGAGTAAGTCAAAGTAGCCATTGAAGCTTTATGAATTGCTTTATCAGAGCTGTGCATTAGGAAGATTAATTCATTTGTGCACAGCAGTGTCTCAATCCCGTCTGCATTTTAACTCACTTGGGGGGCTTTTTAAAAAGCAGATTCCTGGACCCCACCACTAAAGATTCTATTTCAATTTAGGGATGGGGCACTTAGGTAATTTTACTGCACTTACATCCTTGACAATCACTGGAGTATGGATGTATCTAAGAGGGAGAACAGAGTATAAGAGAGGCTTAGAATAGTCCAGTTTAATCAGAGCTTAATCTACTGAACAACAAGATGGGATAGGGGGTAGATGTGAGAACATAACTAGAGATTTGCACAGATGATCAGGGAAGATGGGATTGGAGATGATGGAGCTCTCTTGGTCAAGGATTTGAAGGGGAAAACCTGGAGAGGAGGAGAACAATTTATTAGTTAAAAATATCTATTTGTACATAGATGTTTTAGGCATCATGTCGGGCAATGAAGGCTCAATGAATTCTGAGACACAGCTCAGGCCTTCCTGAACTTTACAGTTTAGTAGAGGAGGACTTTAGGTTGCACATTTGAAAGTGCAAATCATAAATAAAGTTATAGCTGGGAAAAGTGATCTTCCTAAACTTGACTGCTAAAGCCATTTAAATGAGTGGGCCCATCAAAAGAGTGAGCACATTAAAATAAGAGTACCAAGAGGGGTCTGTACAATTAGACAGGAGTCAGAGAAGGACGAGAAACTGGATGATGTCAAGCCATGGAAGCAAGGAAAGGAAAGAGATTCAAACAGAAGTTGTTAGTCAACTCTGTTAACATTTCCAGTGGAAGGAAAAATTTTCTGCACATGCAAAAGTTTCTCATGTACCATGGGGATTTCACAACAATTGAAAAGTTCTGCCATGAAACACATTTCAACACATGAAAATAGATGGACACCGCTTAGGACTAAGTCCAGAGGCTAAAAATCTCTGAAAAAAAGCAAGGTCTTCAATGCTAAGTATTTTCAGAAAGCAAAACCATATTCAGATAGCAGTAAAATATAAATCAGAAGCATGCTAAACCAATATGTTCTAGAAGATTTATGTAACATTTACTCAGCATTATCCTAGAGAAAATGTAATCTTCCTGAGAGGTGTTCGTTTCAATTAAAATCTTTACTTTTTTAAACAACTCCAGAAATCTTTCCACTGTTACAGTCAACTCAAGGCCTTTCTGAGATTATCAACAGAAGAGCTTTTTATAAAAAGTCACTAGTATACACAAACTAGCTCATCAGCAGAGTCCCACACACTTGCTGCTACTGTTATGAAGCTAACTGCCGCCAGGTGTCATGCTAGTAGGCTTGATTCAATTAGCAACTTTAATTGAAGCTGAATGAAATTAATTATATAATTTTGAGCTGTTCAAGTTTAATTCCATTAAAATTAATTCATGAAACCAGGGCATTATGAAGCATTGCTGACTAAAAGAAAATAGGTATGAATAAAGCCTCTAGACACACTTGACTCACATTTGAATCATGTCCAATATTCAAGTGCTCAACACAGGCCCTCTAAACTCTCCACTGAATAAATGAAAATGTCATGTGGTCCATATACACGCTGATTTACTAGTGACCCACCACTAAGAGGAAAATGAAGTTCTTCTGCTTTAAGTATTTATTAAGGAACAGTTTATCACTTATTTTTTTTTTAAGTTTCCTTATCTGTGAAATTCTAGAGTTAGAGTCCTTCTCAAGTTAAAAAAGAAAAATTATCATTCTTTGTCCCTTTATATTCAAGAAATAAGAAACAAAATGTAATTACTATCAAATCATAATCATCAGTCTATCCAACTTTGCCTCGTTTGAAAAGTAAATGTCTTAGCCCAAAAGTTGGCCTCAGCTTTTTGCTATGACCCACACAGCACCCAGCCCAAAACAAGGCTCAGAAAAGGTTCTAAGCATAAAAATTCAGTTGACTTTTGCCAATTCTCCACTTTTAAAAATTAAATTTCTGTGACCATTTGAATGTTCTATAACTTTTTAACATGTGTATATTATTTTATTGGCATGTTTGTAATATTTAATGGAATACCTATATAACAGTCTCGTAAATGGGGTGCCGTTACATCTAACACTGGAGAAACGTATGGAGGCAGACTAAGACTTAATTGATAGACAATAGTAAGGCGGGAATCATGATGCCCAGCCGCAGAACCAACCTTACTACAACTTTCAGTACTTTGGGTCAGCCACTACTCAGTAAGATGACAAACAGGCCATTTCTAATAGATTTCTGTTATCAATGGAGGTTTACTGTGTGTGTGTCACTTCTGAACTGCAGAAGCAGGGCGACAGTCCTGGTTTAATCAATTCCTTCCTGGGTTTATGAAGGTTTGTAGATGCTGTTAAACTAGTATATGGTCCCAAAAGGCACATCCCATAGGCAATCAAGTAACTTCATGATGCATGAGCTCAGCCCGTACCTTTCTGTAAGAATTCTGCGTATACAACAAAGCAGCACTGCTCTCTAACTTAACAGTTTTCTCTTAAAAGGGGACCGTGGTCATCTCAATAATGCTGTTCTTCTATGCCAGTGGGTCTTCACTGTTGAGACCCTTAAACATAAAGAGGCACAGGTTCCAATTCAGGTGGTATGGGGTAGGATGGGGGGAGGGATGTCATCATCATATATGGCCAGGTTTGAGGGACACTGTTCTAAGCAAGCTCTTCTGTACTACACGATTTCGAGAACACTTAGAAAAGCCTATTCAATACTGCAATACAGACCTCACTTCACATCACCTCGTCACCGTATTCCAAGTAAGGAGAAAATACAATTTTACCTAATCACTAATACAGAGGTAATCAGTTTGGTCTCCAGGTCAGGACAACTATGAAAATACAAATCATGAGTTATATAGGACATTAACAAGCTCTACTAATAGACGAATACATAAGCATTGTTTTAGAAATTAAAATACACTTGAAGACACTTTAAAAACAGCACTAGACCAGAGGACAGCTGCATACTACTGGCATCTGCTTCCATAAGGCTAGCCTCCCAGGAATCACAGAAGTACGGAAGAAATCTTTGGCTGAGGGAGGAAAATAAAGTCACCTTGGTCTCTGACAAAAAAAAAAATCCTCTAGCTTGAGAGACCAAACATACACACAAAACAATCAAGCAATTACCAAACAGAAGGTAATGGAAACTGCACTGGGTTGTAATTCTGACTCAAAAACTGACCAGCTATGTGGCTGGGGCTGGGTCTCATTTTCTTCAAACAGAAGTGAGGGCATTGAGCTGGATGATGGCAGAGGCCTTTTTTGTCTCCACAATTCTGTAAGTCTGACTTTGCAAACAGTCTAAACAACAGAGCCAAAACTTCATATACACGTTGAAGGGTTCAGAATAGAGTGGAGGAAATCAAAGAAAAACCTTTGTAAGGCATTGGATTTGAGTTAATTCTCAAAGAAAATAACAAGCATGAATTAAGCAAAAGAATCAAAAGAAAATAGTAAGAATTCTAAATGATCGATTTAAATACAATATGTCCTACTCAGAAATGACTCTCTCACAGGATCAATACTCTTTATTTTTTGTTATTTTTCTAAACAAGGGTATGAATGGTGAAAAGTAATCTCTCTCCAATCTCAATCGTTCCTGCTGAAGAAGAATGAGATCCAGGTAAACAGAATTTCCATTTCATTTAAAATTCTATAATATTTTACCTCGTCGACATTGTCCAAATTTGAAACCTTGAGAATGAGAATTTTACTGACCTCTGAGAGTTAGGGAATAACCCAGTTGAATGGTGATTAACAAGAGAAAAATCTAAAAGCATTACATATAAGTAAATTGGATAATAATATACGTACAACATATTATGTTCTATGCCACAGAACAGCCGCTTAACTGGTATATGGTTGTTAAACAAGTTTTTAAAAATAAAACACTTCCTTTCGTTGAAAGAGTAAATTAATTAACTTTTGCAATTACAGTATTAGCAATTTTCAAAGGGCTTTAATATTTATTTGATCTCCAGAACCATCAATGATATCGTAAGAACACATTGGCTTCATTTTACTGATGAGAATGCAGAATGAGAGTCAGAGACAGACATTCAGGCGAAAATAGGAGAAAAGCCAGAAGTGGAAAGCATCTTGCAGCTCATTTGATACTGTACCAAGTGTAGAAAGACCCACCACCACACCACTCAGCCCTTCAAACCTCCAAGGAATGATCCCTCACATAAGGAAACAACCCTATTCCTGGTCAGTTAGGTCTATTAGTAAGTTGTTCTTTATTTTGAACACAAATTTGCTATCAGGTAATTTATAACTAGTCTCAGTTCTGCCCATTGAAGGTAGACATAGTAAACTTAAGACTTTCTAAAAGATAACAGTGTCAACCACTGAAAAGGGATAGTCTTTCCATCAGTTTGTAATCAAGCAAATATACCATCTCAAGAGTTAAATGCTTTTAGCACACAATAGTAAAAGAATCTAGCCATGCTGCATGAGGATGATTAGTTTGTGAAAATTACTAATGAGCTTTTAAACACAGAGTTCTGTACGTGCCAGGGTTTTCCAAGAAATGGAGATAATCCTGTCATGTACAAGTGCAGATATCTGAATCCTTCCTGATGAACAAAGACTCTCTTTGGTTCTCTGGGACAGAAAGACCATCTCTAAATTGTACTTTGCGCTGGAAGTGGTTAGCGGCACCGGATCTCAAATCAGGGTGCCTGGGTCAACCACGAATGCTATGGATCCTGGGCAAATTAACTGTCACATGTTTAATCTTTAAAATAGGAATAGCAATAGTATCTATCTCATAAACTGGCTGTGGAAATAAACGGAATCATGCCTGGAAAGCAGAGTTTCTGTTATATAGTAAGGGCTCATCCACATTTGCTATTATTATTTCATTAACTGTTATTACAATAAGCATCTTTTAAAACCCTGATATAAAGCTATCATATGGAAGATGTTGAAGGAACTATCTAGTCAGTAATCCCTATGTGAAAAAGCAGGCAAGAAATCTATTTCCAGACTTAGTATGAGGAAAACTATTGCTTTCTCTGAGAAGCGATACATTTTTCCTGATGCACAAGGAACATCGTATTAAAGAAAAAGTTTTCTTTTTGACCCAAATTTACAAACAAAATTGAGTGAGTCTGACCCTACGGTCTCTATATACATTTTGATTTTCCCTCATGTTTGGATCTCCTAGGTACCTGTATTTTCCATTATTAGGTTTTAACATTCTTTTAAAATGTACTCTTATAAGCCACCTCAAAATATTCTACTGAACTAGGCAGAGGTATATGTAAATGTACAAAGCAACCATCAAATATATTTTCTACTCGTTAACCATACTTTATTTGCTTACTTCATGGAAGACTAATATAAATGATGGTGCTTGGCAGAAATCTTTACAAAACCTCAAAAACTTAGTGTAAAACACACATATATTCATATATAAAAGGAATACAAGTACCATTCTTTGTACTTAAATTTGGGGACTTTTGCATGTTAGATCTCATCCAATTCAATTTAATATTTGATAATAATCTATGTCAGATTATTTATAATCTATATATTATGGATATTCTTACTGCTGTGCAATCTATATTCATACCTCCTTTTTCTGAAAACAAAGCAATTGTTTTAAACAATTCTTACTCTTCCTTTAAAATATCAGCATCGTTTCAGATGGTCTATGTGTGTTCCGGTTTATGAAATCTCAAGTAATCCAAGACTAAAATCTCTGGGCAAAGTAAAAAATCTGGGTCTGTTTTTCCCAGAGGCTCAGAACAATGTGGAAATCTACAAATGCTTCCCATATGTAACCTTTAAAAATCAAAGATAAAGCAGTTTCCAGGAAGACCTAAGGTTCTGGAATTTTACTTCTTCACTCATCAAAATAACACAAACAAACAAAACCCTCAAGCCTAATGACCTTCAAGAAACATTGCAAAACCAACCTGCTTTGCCTAATGCTCTAAAATGGGTTAAAATCGGGGCACCTGGGTGGCTCACTCAGTTGAATGTCAGTCAGTTGAACTCCTGATCTCAGTTCAGGTCATCATCTCACAGTCATGAGATTGAGCCCCACAGTGGGCTCTACACTGACAGCACAGAGCATGTTTAGGATTCTCTCTCTCCCTCTGTCCCTCCCTTGCTTGCACACACTCACACACACACACACACACACACACACACACACACGTGTTCTCTCAAAAATTTTAATTCAAGAACAAAAAATAAATTGGATTAAAATCTCATTGTCCAAAAATTTAAGATAACCAAAATATTTTAACAGATGAATGAGCATATGCATATAATTTCTTTTTTTTTTTTTTTAATTTTTTTTTTCAACGTTTATTTATTTTTGGGACAGAGAGAGACAGAGCATGAACGGGGGAGGGGCAGAGAGAGAGGGAGACACAGAATCGGAAACAGGCTCCAGGCTCTGAGCCATCAGCCCAGAGCCCGACGCGGGGCTCGAACTCACCGACCGCGAGATTGTGACCTGGCTGAAGTCGGACGCTTAACCGACTGCGCCACCCAGGCGCCCCCATATGCATATAATTTCATGATTTTGCAAATACAAGAATTATTATATAAGCACAAATCATTATAAATGTTTCTAGAACTAACTAAATGCCTGAATCAATTTAATTTAATCAATTCACTGTTATCAATATTTTGAAAAATAAGACTGAGCAAAATCTAGTGTGCATTCATTCAAAGGGCTCCGTATGCATTTAAAAGCTTAGGGTGCATTTATATTCAAGAGTGATAAAAATGACATTGACTCAACTGGTTCAAAATTTGGGGGTAGGTAGAGTGGGTTATATACACAGCAAAGCGGAAAACAATTCCAAAGTTAGATAAATATACAATTGAATAGAACCATGCAAATGAATAGGTACAAAATATAATAATATCTCAATAAATCCGGGTTCTAAATAAATGGCAGAAGGAGTAGGGAGAAGTTAGATGACAGAAAGCTGATACTTGCAACCAGGGCACATTACCTAGGTCATCTTTATCTCCTGCCCTTTGACATCCAAACCTATAGCTCTTTCTCCTAAAAATATATTTTCAGGATGACCTACCCTGAGGCATAGTAAACTCCTTCCACTTCAAATATATGTTCATTTGTGTTCTTTCAACCAAGTATACTCATGCTAAAACCAAACACTCACAGGCTAATGGAATTTGGAGTTAGATGAGCTTTTAGAGGTCTCAGCCCAACCTGCTAACTTGAATTCAGATGAATACCTTCACCATCCAATATCCCCAAGAACAAGCCAAGGAGTATAGGCATGACTACTTCTGGGGCAGGGAAATAGCCTCAGCACACCATTGACTCCAGTTTGGGACTGTTTTAATCATTCACAGGCTTTCCTCACAATTGGCTAAAATCTACTTCCTTACATTTTTTTGCTGATTCATCATTATTTTGCTCTTTGCAATCAAAGTCTAATGTTCCCTCTGTGACTGTCTCATATTAGAAAATATCTCATGCCCTTGTGTCTATTTTCTCCGTGCTAAACACCCTCAATTCCTTCAATCATTTTTCGGGACCTTTTTAACATTCTGTTCACCCTTATAGACAGGATAGTCTTCTTCATCTTGTCTAGAAAGCCATCATCAAACAGTTTGTCTTACTGTGGAAATCCAGAGAGGCCATATCTGCAGCAGTTTTCTTAGCAATTGACTAAGCCCATTACAAAAAGGAATTGAGGACTCTGACATCTTCCTCTTTTTTTTAAATGATGTCACACACCCATCTTCAGTCTTTTGTCATGATCACTGTTGTTAAGTGCCACAATTCTAAAACTTTTCTGTTACTTCTCAGTTATATTGGGTGGGGATGAACCTTAATTTGGCACTGTTACAAGAATGAAGGCCAATGGAAATCAAAAGTGAACCAAAGGGGGTTGTTTCATCTGTAAAGCCTTTTTCAAAGCTATGATTTGAGTCCACTCCTGATATAAGTGAGAGAGGATGGAGAAGAGCATTTCACATAGTAGTGAAAACACAAATAAGATAATGATAAGAGAAGAAGAACCATATTGCCATTTATTTTTTGGACTTCAGTCCAAAAGTGACGTGGCTTCTTGCCTTCAGGATCATTTCTTTGAGACACTGCTTTCTTTGGATTCTCCTCTAAGACAACAAACCCATTCTGGCCCCACAATCTTTGTAATCTCACAAATGGCTGATGGCCTCCAGGAGGAGAACTTGTAAATCCATTCCTCTAGACTTGCTCCCTGTCCTGACCTACAGATTTAAAGTCTCACCTCTACCTGAATATATCTTTGGCAACTCAAACTCAACATTTCCTAAAATTTTAGCAATTCATCACCACTTCTCTTCTGGCCCTGTTTCTCCAACTATAGTCTATATCTTGGTCAGCGGTGTTCACAGAATCATCTTTCAATTCTCTATTTTCTCCGCCCTAACAGAGTCAACTATGAGATCCAGCTAATTATAACTTCCCAATCTCTCTCACATGTATATTTTCCTAGGCCCACTACCAATGCCACCTTTTTCTTGAAATTATTTCAACACAAAGACTGAATATGTTACTCCTTAGCTCAAGTAAAAATTCATTTCGCATAGTGATGACAAATCGGTATATTGTCATGTTGTACATATTTTAATGGAAGCTCCTACACCTTTCCCATGCTCCAAAATTTCATCTTGAACTTCAGTGAGAAATAAAGAGTAATACCCCTCAGAAAATGCAAGCTGCATGAGCGATGGAAAAACAAACAACAGAGTAGGTCCACGTTTATAGAGCCCAGGAGATCAAGGGCTGATCCAGGGAAAAGAGTAGGAGGACCCGATCCTAGAGAAGAGGCTGGTTCTTTTGTGTGTTCCAGCTGCCTTCAGAGAGTCTGTCACCTACTCAACCACAAATTGCTTTATTTTTGGTGCTCAATTCTGCATAATTCAAACCAAAAGACCTGCAAACTATGTCTTCTTCAGATGGGATCACTAGCAGCCCAACCCAGAAGGAACAGACTTCTTGCCACTCTGGGTTTCTCATTCAACCTCTGAATTTGTATGCTCCAGAACTGCACCAGTCAGCTGGCAACTGGCCATAAACTAATCTGTCACCTGGTTCTTGTTGTAATCTTGAAATGATATTTAGACAAGGAATTAACTTTACAAATTCCTTGTGGGCAAACTACGCATTACAGATTCTTAATCTGCACAAGACTTCGCACGCAGTAGGCACACAAAAACGATTTGTTGACACGGTTTCTCTTCAAATGTATCAATAATGAAATCTATGTGCTGGCAGGAAAATTAACTTCAGATTCTACTCCTGAAACTAGTAAAAAAAAAAAATCAGGCATAAAAGCACATGCATATGAATCATCTTACTTCAGATCATGTGGGTGTGAATCTGAAAACAGAAGTGGACTGCAAGTAGAAACCACAAACGAAATTAATGTTAAAATAACTCTGTTCATAGCTCCTACTTAGTGAACCCTAACTGATTAAATTAGAATCTTTTTAAAACATAACTGGCTTTCAAACTCAAGGTTAAAAGCTTTCCTTCTGGAGAAGATGTATGCGAATGTGAAAGCAGATACAAAAAGTTTAAGTAACTTCAGCAAAGTGTCAATGGCAAAAGGAGAGGAGGAAAGGGAAAAAGACACACAGACACAGAGATAAGGAAAAGAGAGAGAAGCATCCAAAACACTGGTGCACAAATACATGTATGATTAAGACAATGGGAGGAACCACGACGTCCTTCATCTGCTCCAATCACCAACATCCAACTATCCAAACATCTAGTATCTAGACAGTGCAGGATCAATCTTTCCTTAGTAAAAACTTAAGAAAGACTTTTAGAAAAAGAAACATAAAAATCACATCCCCTAACTTTATATAGGGTAGAATAATCATGTTACCTCAGAAAGACCATTTATTTGGTTGAATCATTTCTCTCCTTTGTTGGTTATTGTATCGTTCTAATTTTCCATTTGCAAATGGCTTAACTTCAGATTATGTCAATTTAGGTTTCCTTATTTTCCCCAAATCTTTTATTATTATAAAAATATAATGATACTAAAATAATTGCACACAGCTATTAGAATTTTCCATGATATCACCTCAACAAGATCCAGGAAATAAGGTTCAAAGAAACAGGAAAGGCTCTTACACACCCAAAAATTCCAGTTTCCCCCCCAACTAGCCCTATAAAGGTCATTCAAATACATATATGTATGTATAAATGTATAAACGTATAAATCCTTACATGTTAACTGACCAAACAAGGCCAACAGGCATGGTTCTCGCTGGCCAGAAACCTTACCTGCCAATTACACTGCTGGGCTGTCTGGCTCCCCATACACCCTAGAACACAAGATTCATTAGAACAAACACACTCTTCTCACACATGGGTAATCCTCCGCCTTTGTCCCCCACTGCTTCTACCCTGCCAACCTCCAACCCTATGCTAATTCCAAAAACTCATTCTATCAGCTCTATTCCCAAGCTCCCACATGCTCCTTGCTGAGAAAGGCAATCAACCATGCTGACCGTGTCCACTAAAAATTCATGCCATTCATTCTCAGTTAAGCCCTCAGTGCTACAGAGCAGCCCTTTTGTTTGCCCCAGATTGAATCCCTCTTGAATACTTCATTCTTTGAAATCTTTTCCACACATCTCAAATTTCTTGACTCATCCTAACCGCCCTCCACTCTTGCTCTCAGCAAATGTTACCATCTACTTTGCTAAGAAGATCTAGGCCTTCCAAGATCTCTCTTTCTCATCAAACTGTGTCTAGATTATCATTTATTATTTTCTCCCATGCCCATCTGTAAAGGGAACGTGGTCTACTTTCCTATGACTGGTCTCTGTCCAATTCTGTCCCGGAATTTTACTTTCAATTACACACACCCACCACACCACCACTGTACCCCATACCCTTTCAACTTCCATCTCCCTCTCTCCCCTCGATTTCTTTCCATTAGCACGTGGTGAGCAAGCTCAAAATCCACCCAACTGAAATCCTCTCTACAGCTGGTTTCTCCCTTAACAAATCACAACTTTTTTCATCTTCCATGACCACTAAACCTCTAAGGCTTCTGTGACCAATCCTTATGGACTCTCTTTCTGTATTCTTTTCCTTCTCCTTCCTCAAGTGTGGCCATGCCCCCAGAGCTTTTCCTCAGTCCTTTCCCTCACTCTTATGTCCAGCCATCAACTATCTGGTGGTGAACTCTGACCCTGTGAGCTTGACCCTCACCACTCTCCTAGGTACAAGTTCTAGTTCTTGGTGGCTTACTGGCTTATCATGGCAAGGGATAAGCTCCAGGAACGAAGATGATCCAAAGAAGACTCAACAGCTCCTCCCATGTTTCCACTCAGGCTAAAAAATCAAACCCCTGGATTACCTTGAATTTCTACCTTCACACTACCTCCCGTATAAAATACATCGCTCAACCATATCAATTGGATACAACAAAATCTGGACACTATGCTTTAGGAGATTCACAGCTGAGTAAGTAAAACTTAAGGCCCTCAAGGGGCTCTCACAGCTAGGAAGAACTCTATCCTACTTTTGCTATTGTCCTTAAACCCATTTCCTCAATCAAATTCCTAGTGGGGCTGCCCTATGTCCTTTTTGTCAAGTGCCTGTCATAGCTTCCCGGATAATCACTGCCTTCACTCTTGCCCCTCGTACCAACATCATCCTTTGCACTGCCACCAGATTTATTCTCCTAAAAAAACACCAATTTAGTCCTGTCCTTCCCCTTCTCAAGAACTTTCAATGGCTCACCACTGCCTACAAAAAGGATATACAAACGCCTTAGTGGAGAATTAGAGCCATCCTCAGAATTACTTCAGTTTATCTTTACAACTTTACCTCACTCTTTGTTCTTTGATACAGCCCATACAAAGGGCTTAGTGAAGCATTCAACATTTTGTAATAATCACCTCCAAGTTTTGCTCTCCATTATCCATCTTCACAGAGCTGAGTTCTATGATCGTGCTTCTTTGTCCAGCTCAAATCAAAAGTTTTCCTTGCAGTTCTTCCAAATGCCCCAGCTAGAGATACTTTCTGTCTCCCATGTTCTGCCATCACACATTCTTTTTACATCTATCATAGCACCTATCAGTCTACCTTGTATTACAGTTATGGGTGAATGTAGGTGTCTTCCCATCATTCATTCAGCAAGACCCGAATTTCATTCAGTGTATTCCTCTCTGTACTTGTCACACAGCAAGGTTCAAGATATATATATATATATATATATATATATATATATATATATATGTATATATATATATATATATATTCGTGTGTGTGTGTGTGTGTAGGATTGAATATTTATGAAGCATTTGAATAAAGCAGAAATAATGCAAAGAGGGAAAAAAAGGCTATGGTAGAAATGAAAATTAGTAATAAATATTTAATATAAGTTGATTCTAATTTTTTGAGATTAGGGAACTAAATATAATTTATCACTGTTTCTATGAGAAAGGGTAACTTAGGTTCCAAAACTCAAACTTACAAATGAACACAACACATGTGCAAATTATGCACTCTTTTCCTTATTATTCCATAATGCTGGGATCTCCAAAGAGAAGTGTACGGTGGCAGGACACGAATATCTACTGAGCTGGTAGAAGAAAGTACTAAAATACCTATTTCACTTACATTTTCATGTACTTACATCCACTTACAATTTTCATCTCTGTATTTCCTTTTTAAAGTTCACAATACATTTGTGTTACAGTCCACAAAATGTTAGAAAGTTCTTTGAGGAAGAATACACTCAGGATTATTTTTATTAATTGGGGTATGTGATAAACATGCTGACAGTAATGTAGAAGATACACAGAGTGATAGGATTTAAAATTTGGAACTTGAAAGAGAGACTGTTTTTAAAGCTTTCTGAGGCCTTTCTAACTAAAAATGAGAGACTTACTAGAAACCTATCAATATATCTTTCTGCAGACAAAAGCCTATATAACAATTATTTTCAACTAGAGATAAAGAGCACCTGGAGACTGTTAACAATACAGATTCTTGACCCTTCCATATCCAGAGATTCTGATTCTAAAAGTCCAGAGTGGGACCAAAAATGTCAGTAGCCTTGAAATATTAGGGTAGTATCTCAATGCATCTTACATTCTCGGCCAGATAATTCTGTGTTGTGAGGGGCTGTTTGGTCCTATGCATTGTAAGATATTTAGCATTACCCCTGGCTTCTACCCACTAGATCCTAGAAGGACCCACTCCACTCCCTGTATGTCTACCAAACATGTCTCCAGATGTTGCCAAATGTCTCCTGGAGGGCACAATCTCCCCGGACTGGAACCAGAGAGAGAAGCTATCCAAAGAGGATCCACTTTGAGAAATTCCATCCTTAATCAGAAGGATAAAACAATATGATACGTGGGTGTTACAAGCATACATTGTATAAATTGAAATAAACAGGCTTCCCATAAAGGAAATCTGATTAGCCACTATAAACTCCTGACAACTTAGCTAAGCTTCTAAGTCAAAGCTCTTCTTATGTAATTTCAACTCGAAGATTTTCTCCCTAGCTTCTATTTTAAATTATTTTTAATTAACTTCACTGGCATTTTGCATCCTGCTATGAAAAGTCTGCCTAATAGTCTCAGAGGACTCTCCCAAGAGAGAAGAGTGCATTAAATCACACATTATCACATTAAAGTATATTCCAGCACTCACAGTCCAACAATCGAAGTCTTGGCAAATGCAGGGAGTGGCGGGGGGAGGGGGAAGATGCAGGGACTGGAACAGGCTCAAGTGATTCACAGTATCCAAAGCCTATTATCTTCGATTCATCCATCCGTAGGAAAGATTTATATTCATTCCTTACTTCAACCACATTTATCACAATGACATATATTCCCCAGTTTGTGGTTCTACCCTGATTTCTATGGACTGCATGAGACCTTGGCCAAGTCACCTGAATACTTTGGACAACCTTTCTAAAAAGTGAGCCAGTGGGGGGCACCTGGGTGGCTCCGTCGGTTAAGCATCTGACTTTGGCTCAGGTCACGATCTCATTGTTCCTAGGTTCGAGCTCCACACCAGGCTCTGTGCTGACAGCTCAGAGCCTTGAGCCTGCTTCAGATTCTGTCTCCCTCTCCCTCGGTCCTTCCCCCACTTGCACTGTCTCTGTCTCTCAAAAAATGAATAAATGTTAAAAAAATTTTTTTAAAGTGATCCATTTGGACTAAGTTATTTTTATAAATCCTCATAGTCCCAGGTTGCAAATGTATGAATGAAGTACTTAATTAAAAAGCTCTTCCGAGTACATGGATTCTAGTAACTCTCGCACAAAAAAGTAAGTACCTACATTTTCAGTGATAACACAATGAATTTTAAGATGTTTAATCCAAGAATGAAAAAAAAATGACAATTAGATGAATCACGTATACAAGATCCATTCTCTCTTAAAACAAAATTAAGTTTGGCCCAAATTATCCTTCATCTATCAAGACCTTCATACAGGGACTTTGCATGGGACAGCAAATCAAGCCAATCTTTCAGAAGTTAGTCATAAATAGGGAAACAGTTATAAACACATGTTTACATTCTGATTTCTAGAACAGAGATAACAGATCAGCTGCCTAGAGGCCATATCCAGCCTGAAAGTGTAGTTGTTTTGTTGGCCGGGGCAAAATTGTATTTAATCAATTGCCAACTTTTAAAAAGGGAGAGATGATACATAAAAATCTGTATTTCCAGTGTCTCTTGAAATACTGGAAGATATTAGCCCAAATGGCAACAATGAGCTGGAGCTGAGCATCACCACCTCCTGGCCCATGGGCTGTCCCAGGGCCCAAGATCCCTGCTGCTACAAGCTTCTCACACCCATCCTGGTTCCCTCGTACAGTCTGGAGCATAGGAGCTTATGTTCTTGCTCTGCAACAATTTTCAAAATACACAGAAAATGTTTTTAATGCTTTCAAACCAATAGAGTTTTCCTTGCAGAATCACAGGAAAAGAGCAGAAATTTTAAAGAGGTAGAACAATGCTCTTAATAAGGAAACCTTCCTAACCCTGAATGCCGTTACGTAGAATCAGCTACACTGTAGGTTTCTAACTAACCATCTGGAAGAACGGAGAAAGGGATTTTAGATTTGATGGGGAGTTCACTAGAGACCCCCCTATAATTTCTTTTAACTTTAACATTGCATGCCCTTAGTTAGGAGTGTGGATATCTCATCATGATATAGTAATATATGCATAGGTTTTATCTTGACATCTATCTATCTTTGCCTACAAGGTAAGACTTGACCTTATATTTCCTCTTCATGAAAAGATATTTTCTGCTAATTGCCATAAAACACTCCATTTTTCTCACAGATTTTAATATATAAAAATTTTAAATCAAGTTTCAATTAACTAAGCAGCCACATCTGACCAGAAAATTATTAAACTATTCTTCTGAAAAGATGATAAAGAATCCAAGGACAGAGGAAAGAACTCAAGAGCTGGAGAGTAGGGCACTCTGTGAGCAAAGCTTCTTTCTTCACTAACGCCTTTACCAAGAGGACCAAACTACCTATGGAAGGCTGCATCTGCAAACTTTTACCCTACCCACTCACTCCAAAATTTGTTTTCTTTCAATTACCTTATGAAATCTGCTTGTATGAGGCATAATATTTTAGCAAGAATCTGAAGATTTTCTTCCTAAAAAATCATTACAATCATTACCTTATATTACACGTGCAATTAAATTGATGCTTAAAGGATGTGAGTCGAAGATAAACTAATAAAAAGGCGGTATATAACTATGTTGCTGAGGGTAAGCCGATTTTCAGGTACAATATAACCCCAAGAGTTTGCACACTGGTAATCCTGTATGCAGTCAACTGCACTTCAGACCATTCTAGATGCTCACTTCCTAAAATCAGAATCATGTGATATTTTACAGCATTGCATTGCATTACATTACACACCACTGCAAGTTCTAGCTGACTCTAACGATGCGTATTATTAAAGTAAGTTGGACACTGTAGATATCACTATGTCCAAATCAATTGTTTTTGTAGTGTGTTTGATGTGGATTTTGACATAAGCATTGTTTAACAATAGTGATTAACAGCTCAAGTGTGAAACATCAATGAGTCGATAAGACTATGAAGGGCATGCCTAACAACGGGAAAATGACTGTTGGCAATACAATGTGCAGAGCATGGGCTGCTTCTGGGAAAACATGTTTATCATTCTACTTCTCTGATTTGCTCTATTTTCTGTTTAGAAAAAAATGACTCACTGTTTAGAAGCAAAAAGCAATGATAAACATAATTCAATTTAACAGCCCTGAATGCCAGAACATTTTAATTTAGCCATGGATGTTTTCTGCTTTCACCTCTTTTGAGTTCAACATTAACTTCTTCCTTTCCATTTTTGCAGCTTGGGGAAAAAGAAAAAAAAAAAAAACACAAAGAAACAAAACACAAACAAACAAACAAAAAAAAACCACACCAATCCCAAGAAGCTCACTACATTATTGTCAAAGAAATACAAAAGCTATCAGCTATGCTTAAAATCAGGACTATAAAGTAGGTTTTGAAGACCTGGAAAATTATTTAGCCCAAATCAGTATCAGAACTTTCTAAATCAGAGCCACCGTTAGAGGAAACTGCATCAGAAGAGTAAGGCCCTTGCTCCCTGAAAACCTCAAGGATGTTACCTTCAAGAGAGCAAAGATATTGCCTGACTTGTTTATAAGCTTGTTAGGGAAGTCTCCCAGAAACAAGATCATATTCTTTATAGGCTGCCTGTGTTTACACTTTGGAAAAACACAAAGGAGCTAATTCATTCTTGCCAAGTGTTCCTTTTTAAAGCATGCTGATTTCAAAACAAAACAGTTATTGAAACGTTTGCGTGAGCCATTCCAAAGGAACTGGTCACAGAACCCCAGATCATCAACTGAGCTGCAGAGTGGCTCACAAGAAACAAAGATGAGCCCAGAGTGCTTAGCTTGTTCAGAGAGCAGCAACAGACCTGGATCTGAGGAAGACACAAGAACTGAAGTGAAGCAGGCGAGAGTGCCTCAGATCCCACATATTGGAGTCTTAGGCCCCAAAATGCATATGCTTAAGAAAGAAGCAATCATGTCATCCAGTTTCCCTGCAGTCAAAGGAAGGGGGAGTGGAAGGACCAGCGGATCCCGCCCTCTTATCCGGTTGTTGATCTAGGGCTGGAGTCCTGGAGAACTTTCTTGAGTAGCACTAACTGTGCAAAAGTTCACAACTACGGGGTGAGACTCCGTCCTCATTGCACACCAACCTCCACCCCCCTCCCTCAATCAGTAAATGTGTGGACACATTTTAAAATGCAACAACGACAAAGCGACTCGCAACTTGCGAGCAGGCACTCACCCTGGGCTGGGGCGCCCAGCCGGCCGCCGCCCGCCTCGGCCCCGCGCTGGGGCCCGGGAGCCAGGGCTTCGCCCGCGCCGGACATGGGCCGCTCCACCGAGCCCGCGCCGCGCTGCCGCCTAGCTCGCCGCCCCCGGGGCGGACGCGAAGGGCTGTTAGGTGGTGGGTGCAGAGAACTGACTGCTTCTGGTGGGGGGGAAAAAGTGTTTTCAGAGACCAGCACGCCACCCCTGCAGGACATTCCCTGCCCCTCCACCTCCCTCCCCCAAACCCCACCCCAGAGAAGTTTTGATTTGAAACCCGGGAGGAAAACTGCTACCCCGCACGTTGACAGTGGTGGAGTTGGGGGGCGGGGGAGGGCAGTGGGAGGGAGGCACTGAAAGGGGGCGGGGAAGGGAGACTGGATTTGGAAGCGCGGGGAAGGGGACCAAACCCCTCCTCCTTCTGGCGGGGGAGACCACCACCTACCTCGGCATCCCCCCCAACTCTCTCAAAGCCCCTTCCTCCTTCTCCTCTTCCGCCCGGCAAAGTTAGCGAGGATCCAGCAGCTTCGGCATCTCACCCCAGTGGCCTGGCAGCAGTGGCGGCCGCCCCTGCGCGTCCCTCCCCGCCTCCCTCAGGCTCAGCCCAGACACTGCAGTGGCTGCAACTGCGCCAGTGGCCGCTCTTCTGACTCCGTGCTCTCCGCCCTCTCTTTCCAGCCAGCTCAGTCCGGCCAGCTCCCCAGGAAGGGGGCCTGTTCCCCCTCTGGCTCTCTGTCCCCCTGCCACCACTCCTCCACTCCTGAAACACTTCTCAGTCTGTTGCTCTTTTTCATCACATCCGGATCAGGAGGCCTCGAACTCTTGGCGGGCCGCCCAAGGCTGGGGGCGGTGCAACGTGGTCTCCCTCGCCCTGCACTGTCTGGGTCAGGAGGCCAAAGCCGGAACGGGCTGGCTCCGGGTAAGGGGTTTCTCTAGGGGCTGAGAGAAAGGAGGGAGTTGGCTGGTCCTTGGCTGCCTAGGCGTTTTCCTGCCCAGACTTACCCCATTCCCTCTTCTCCCAGCCTTTCTTCCCAATTCTGTCCCAGACCCACTGAAGATCTGGGAACTCCCTGAGTGAAGGAGAAACCTTTAGGAGGGACAATGCAAAACAAAAAATATAAATATTTATCGAACTTTCCTGATAGGATAGTAAAAGTGTGGTTTTGAAACCGTGACCCTTAGCTCAGTGTTTAAACTCTATGCCTCTGAAGTTACCTTTATTCTCTTTTTCAGGTCTTTATTCTGGTCCAACAGGAACGTGGATCAGTAAAACCAGTTGCACTTGCTTGAATCAACTGGAGGCATCCAGGCAGACAAGGTTGACATCCCAGAGGACGCCCTGGCCCAGGGCCCCAAGCCAGGCCTTGCACAGTGAATGGCTTCGGTGGCAAAATAAACCTGTGGTCGGAAGTAAAAAGCCAACTAAGTATCAGGCGTTCTGATTGTAGCATAACCTGATGAGCCTAGAATAACTTGTACGAAGCAATTTGCAGGTACAAAGTACTTTAATAATATATTCAGGTAACTTTTGTTCTTTCATTGCAAGCAAAATGCAGAATTCATTTCTAGAAAGGTAGAACCAACTCATGCTTTAAATCTCTAGGCCAAGAGAGGAAATCAGTCATGTTGTCAACCTTGAAGAAAATGTACACTGGATGCAGCTTTCTAGGTGTATCAATAATATCCCAGGAATTTCCTTTCTTTAAAAAACCCACTGGAATTGATTTCAACTGATTGAAAAAAAAATCCATTTCTTAACTTGAAACTGCCAATGCAACCCAACCTACTTTCAGTTAAACCTGAAGAACACAGACTTTGAAGTTGCTGATGACAGTGAGGTCAAACTCTACATCCCAAAAGACAAATGACATTTTCCCTAATGACCTATGCCTAATTTTTTTTTCTTCTGTCTTTAGACATTTCAGAAACAGTGTGCATAAAAGTGCCTTCACTTTGCTGAAAACTTGTACAGGGGCCTGGACTCTAGAATCTGCTTGATAGAAGCAGATCAATTCTGAGGATGACTGTAGTTCCTTTAGAGAATAAACGTTTAGGAAACATCACTGTCTACTACAACATTATCTGCAATCAAAGGAACAGGGTAGGAAGTAGCCACTCGGAAAGATTGTGTTATCCCTTTTTTGCACACTTCCTTGACTTCTTTTTTTTCTAATCCCCTCACAGAGGTTACAGTCCATGAATATCAAGACGTTCTACAACTCTTCTACAAAGTCATAGGCACAATAAATATTTATTAATTTCACACAGAGTGCTTAATGTTGCACACATGGTAAGGGATTCAATAAACACTTCTTGAATTTAAACATTTTACTTTTTAATGAGGAAGGAATAAAATTCAAATAAAAATATTAGGAATAAATGAGAGCCTGTGTTATAGAATCACCAGGATGGTCAAATGCTGTATCTTGCTCAGCTGTGTGACTTTGGGCAACTTAGTCAAACTCTCTATCCCTTTGTTGCCTCATAAAGATGATAAGAGAAACTCTTCACAGGGTCCCATGAGGGATAATAAGCTTACTATAAAAAAATAATTATAAAATAAAAATATAAGTGAAAAACATAAGTCTCCTATAGCATTTGGAATAATGTCAGGTATGAGGACAGGGGGTCAATACCTGAGCATTATACAGCAGAAGCATTTGGATGGATTACACTGAGCCTGGCATGATGACTAGATCACAAGGGCCACATCAAAATACCAGGTGTCAGGGCTCGTGGGTGGCTCAGTTGGTTAAGCACTCTTCGGCTCAGATCAAGATCTCACGGTTCTTGAGTTCCAGCCCTGCATCGGGCTCTGTGCTGATAGCTCAGAGTCGGGGGCCTGCTTCGGATTCTGTCTCCCTCTTTCTGCCTCTCTAGCTCTAAAATAAACATTTTAAAAATATATAGATCAGTTATCATACATACACTTTATAAATTTTCTGTGTTCTTAGATCAGCCCTACCAATAACTTGCCAGGATTGCACTGCTAGGATTTAGAACTCAGATCTATCCGTCTTCAAGGCTATCTTGCTTCTTTAGGTAAACTCAGGTCTTCCCTCTGGAAGGTGTAAGGGTGGCATCTGATAGGCCAGAAATTAAGTGTGGACTCCTAAGTGTTCCCCAAGCTGCCCACTTACCCTATCCCTTGCTGTATTTGTTCAGTCTGATTAATCGCTTAGCTTGGTTCCTGACGAGTGGCACTCCATGCCCTCTTCTTTCATGTAACAAATACGTTTGGAGGTGGAAGGCACTGTTGCGGGTGCTGGGGACACAGCATTGAAGATGATCAATGTGGCCACTGCCCTTATGGAGTCGCAGCCGAGGAGTAAATAGGGATACACAACCACTTACAACAACAGTTGCTGGGTGGCAAGGCAAGACAAGTTCTGGGATGCTAGGATAATAAATAAGCTAACAGGGAGATGTAGTCTGGTCTAGGAATCAAGGGAAAGGTCCTGGAAAAAATTATGTCTCTGCTGAGACAAGAAGAAAGTGAAAAGGAAAGGAACAGACTGCTCTAGGTAGAAGGAGCCCTGTGGGAAGAGGCCTGGAGGATGGAAGGGAGCCAAGCATCCTTGAAGAACTGAAGAAGTTCAGTGTAAGGGGATAACTAATACAAGGGAGGCAGTAAGAAAGATGGAGCTGAAGAGAAAATCAGGGGCCTTACCAGCCTTGAACAAGGAGGCTATATTATCCAAATTTCCATTTATAAAAATCACTCTGGAATAATGTATGAAACAACTTGGAGGCACTGAGATTGGAGCTAGGGAGTCCACTAAGATGGCAGGGGAATGAAGCCAAATAGAGGCAAGAGGCGGGGAGGAGAGGAATCCAAGGTGACTTCCAGGTTTCTGCATCTGGGTGGAGGCTGGTAATACCACCCACAAAGATGGAAACATTTAGGAGAAGCAGGTTTGGGGAAAGCTGCTGAATTGATCACATAGATGATACAGCCTCTGAGGTGCCTGCAACACACCTAACTGGAATCATCCAGAAGGTTGCTGGATAGGGATTTGGACCGTAAGCACATAGATGGTTCTCCACTGACTAGGAGCTCTGAGTGCCCAAGAGGAATATGTAGCGTAAAATCAAAAGGCTTAAGACACAGCTATGCCCTGAAACTCAATACAAAGGTGTCCTCACTGGCCCCACTCCCTTTCTCCACACCCTTCCCAATGTCATCATAATACTGTTATCTCCCTGGCTTGAGACCACCACTATTTAGTCACTACTACCACCACTGACCCACAACCCCAGATGCCCATGGGTATCACATGATGGCCTTTGTTAAGCCAGATTTTGCCATGTCTCCTACTATAGTAATCTGGATGGGTCAAAACTTTCCCTGGGCAATTAAATGCTCTGGCTCAAAGCCCTCTACCATTAAATCTCAATGTGTGGGATGCTTGCGTGGCTCAGTTGATTAAGAGTCCGACTCTTGATTTCAGATCAGGTCACAATCTTGTGGTTCAGGAGTTCAATCCCTGCATCTGGCTCTGTGCTGACAGTGTAGAGCCTGCTTGGGATTCTCTTTCTCTCCCTATCTGCCCCTGCCCTGCTCTTGCTCTCTCTCTCACTCTCTTAAAATAAATAATTAAAACTTTAAAAAAAGATATTTAAAAAATCCCAATGTGTTTTATACCCATTTCTGCCTAGTGATATGCACTAGTGATGATCTAATGTGAACGCATTGTGAAAAAAGTCTGACATGAGCTAAACCGATAAAATGAACTAATGAGTTTATAAAGCATCATTATGAACTACTCAATGTCCATCATTCGTTCAACATTCATCAAACATTTATTGTGCTATGTACTGTGTCACAAGTTCGGGAGCTAAATATTTTTATTTGAGGTCTTGAAAAGCACCTAAATCAGTTTTCACTTGGGCAGAGGAATAGTGGCATAGCTCAAGTCAAAGTCAATATCCTTATGCAGTTATCTAAAACACAGTCACACAAATGGGGTATGTAATTGTGCATGCATCCCAGGGGGTGCACAAGACGATTCTCTGGAGTGTGAGAATATGAGAAAATATTCTAATATGAACATTTATATTTTTGTTTTATTATTTGTAAATTTGATTTTCGAGTATGTTTTACAATGTATAAAACACATTAGTCCAAAAGCACTTGTGTATCATTTATAAACATACATTAGGGGTTCATACTAAAAAATATTCTATAATTTGCTTTGTAAAAAAATGGTTTAAATGATTTACATCATTCAAGGTACGTTCATTCAGTCATTCCCAGATTATTCCAAGGCTAGTTTTTCTAAAAAACATATATACCTACCTAATTTATGTCAATGTGGGACTCTAGCAATCGCCAAACCCAGGGATGCAAAAATACCCCTAAGCCTCTAAATAGCAAAAATAACCTTCATGATGTTCACATAGGGCCAACACAATGGCCATCGACTTTCTCAAACCCGACTCTTTGTGTGTGTGAACATATACTTCCTAAACAAACTTTATTTTCTATTGTGTTAGCTCACAAAAAAATTTAGGGCGCAGGGGCTTTGAGAAAAAGACATTAGCTAAGGGAGCTATTAGGTCAGAGAAAGTGACAGCAGAAGAAATGGCAGATGACAGATAGGGAAGATACAGGAAAATAAACACGTCATAACAGTGCCTTTGTGAATTCAGCCCAGTGAAACAGTGAATGTTCCTAATGAGGTACCTAGGTCATTAAGAAAAGATTCAGTTACATTAGTATTGCATTCTGTCTTAGGGAAGCAGTTCAGTATTTTTACATTTCAGGAAAAATTTCACCAAAAAATGTTCACATAAGAAAGAGAAAATGTTGCTACTTGAAAGAGTATCTTTCACAGAATTACATTTTTATAGCTGCAAGGGAAATGAGCAACCCCGATTCCAGGCCGATTTGTTTTAACTGTGTTTCTCCACCTCCTAGTGCTTTCTTGAAGAGGAGAGGTCAAGTGGACAGGTTTCTGGAATCCCATTCTTACTTCAAATAGAGCACTTTCCTCTTTTTCTCCATGACATTCTTATTGGTCCTCCCCTTAAAATTTTTTAAATGAGAAAACCGGTCCTTCTAGTTTTTAAACATTTGAAAACCACCCTCTTGTCCAACTCCTTCATTTAGCATGCAAAGAAATATAAAGACAAAGTTCATCAAGCTCAACAAGCACATGCTGAGTATTCACTATATGTCAAACCATAGGCTGGGCACTTCCTCTATTCAAAAACAGAGGATGGGCACAGGGATGGTTCAGTCAGTTAAGTGTCCGGCTTCAGCTCAGGTTGTGATCTCATAGTTCCTGAGTTCAAGCCTCACATCCAGCTCTGTACTGTTAGTGTGGAGACTGATTGGACTTGTACTCTCTCTCTCTCTCTCAAAATAAAGACTTAAACTTAAAAAAAACCAAAAAACAAAAAACAACAGAGGCAATAGTAGTAGCTCATAGTGGAACTCTAGGGGTAGGGAGCAGAGTAGGAAAGGGACAGTCACATAACTAAGAAGTGTAGTACAGGGTCAAGAAGAAAGTGGCACCTAACTGCTGAGGCGTAGGTGGGGGAGACTCAGGGGATGTTTCAGAGTAAAGCTGACACCAAGCTAAGTACTGCTGATGAGTAAGAGTTTCCCTGTCCCAATGCTAAGGTAATTCCAGATAAAAGGGGTAATGTATGCAAAGGCACACTAGTGGGAAAGCCCCACAGAAGTTAACTGACTTGGCAAAGGTCATTTAGTGGGTTCATGACAGAGCTAGGACTAAAAACCTACATTTCTTGACATCCAGGCTTGTTCCCGTTATCTAGATAAGTCATGTAAATGAATTCATCATTTCTAAGGGATGGTGAAGAAAGGGCATGCCTGATCTTATATTTAGGAATTCCAAAAATTTTCTGTTGTCAATATGTGACCAAAGAGCTGGGCACAGGATCTCCTGTTGCTGAATTAGTTTGACTTGTCCTTCCCTCCAAGCCCTCAGTGTCCCTTTCAGTTGGTTGACTGCTCTGGCCTGGGGCACTGGCCTTCAGGGTATTTCCTTGCTGTCACTGTACTTTTCTGATTGTGTTTTGAAGGAAGGGAGGGAGATATTAAGCCACACAGTGGCACATGTCAGATGAGAACAGTGTGAGTGAAGACAGAAATGAAAATGGGCATATTGTACGCAGGACACAATAAGGAGACTTTTTCTTGGTAGACAGAAAGTAAACCTGGCTATACCAGGTATTATGGAAAAGTAATGAACACAAGAGGCCCTTGCAAATGATAACTGATCCGCTGAAACTATAATTGCAAGATGATTATGACAAAGACAATGAAAAAATAGTCAATCCTGGGACCTCCAATCAACTGTGGGTAAAAGGCAAGGTTTTCCTGAATATCCTCCCACTCTCCCTTATTCTCCTCTCTCCTACTGCCCCTGGCACCCAAGCACTTGGAGCCCCAAACTATTTTCTTGCTACCCCAGTCTCCCAGCTTTAGACTCTGTACAAAGAACATGCCAAAATTTAAAGGAATGAATTCAAGTTGATGTATTAAACACAAAAATATAAATAACTCATAGAATGAGGACCAACAGTCCTGTTCCTATGTTAATAGTACCCCAAAAATGTATCCAGGCCCATAAGGGGACAGAGACAGGTTACTTATTGCCACATTATTTTGGTGGCGGGGAGTTGGGAGTCTGCCTGTTACCGCCATCCCTGGGAAAGCAGGAAGTTAATGGGGTAGATGTGGAGCCTGGGAGATTGTGTAACCCTTAGAAGAAACAGATTATATGCACAAGTTAGAGAAAAAATCAATCTTTAAAACATTGTGTAGTGAAAATAGTAAGAAACAGAATGTAATTTTAGCACATCACCAACTAATAATTAAAAATTTGCACACACAAAACAGCATACACGTAAGCAAGGGGACTTAGGAAAACACTTTACAATGGTAATCTATGGAGGGTGGGGAGGAAAATAGTGAACAGGGATCAAAGAGAACATATATTCCCGAACAAGCGTTATGTACAAGAAAAGGAACTTGCAGACCAGTGATGATAAAGTGCCATGTATCAAGGTACTGATTAACTCACTTCGTTCAGAGGTTCAAAACAATGACAACTACTACCACTAATAGTATTAATAATAATAGACTTACCTGAATTTATATTTGGTGGATTATCAGTGCAATAAAATGACCAGAAGAAACAAAGATGTTGTGGCATATATATTGGGGGAGGGGTATCTTAAAATTATCCTTAAAATCACTACAATTACAATTACCTAATTTATCTGTGTTAAAGGTCAGCAACACCCCAATACTTTGGCTACTTCAGCCAACCTATACAACGGCATGTTTTCTTTTCTCACTCTCCTAAGGAGTGTTGTCGCCGGCTGATTGGTGGCCTCTAAAAAGATAGTTCTACATCTGAATCCTCAAACATGTGAATGTTTCATTGTTTGGTTTAAATGGTCTTTGCAGACATAAATAAGTATTTGAAATGAGGAGATTATCCAGGTAGGCCTTCACTTCAATGCCAAGTATGATGGTTATTTTTAAGCGTCAACTTGACTGAGCCATGGTGTGCCCAGACAGCTGATTAAACATGATTTCTGGGTGTGTCTGTGAGCGAGTTTTGGGGAAATGTAAGTATTTGAATTGGTAGACTGAGTCAAACAGGTGAACCTCTTCAATGTAGGTGGGCATAACCCAATCCACTGAGGGACTAACTCGAAGAGAAAGGCAGAGAAACGTGGAATTAGCTGACTGCTGTTTGAGCTAGAACACTGATCTTTTCCTGTATTCAGCACTCCTGGTCCTCAAGCATTCAGACTCCAACCGGAATCTGGGTCATTGGCTTTCTGGCTCTCAGGCTTTCAAACTACACCACAGGCTTTCCAGGTCTCCAGCTTACAGATAGCAAACCCTGGGACTTCTCAGCCTGCATCCAATGCTTCGTAACAAACCTCCTTATAAATATATTATAAACATATAAATATTTTTATATATAGACATATATGTATATAGATGTATGTGTATGTATGTGTGTGTATGTATGCAGAGAAGGCACTATAAAGGTGGATGCAGAGATTAGAGTTAAGTGGCCACAAGCCAAGGAAGCTGGCAGTTATCAGAAACCAAAAGAGGCATGGCACAGATTCCATCCCTGAGCCTCCAGAGGAAGTTCAGCCCTGTTAACAATTCCCCCTCTATAAGAAAACAAAGCTTTAGAGAGGTTAAATAAAGAACATGTGAGTACCGGTTATATCCTGGTAGTACAGAATTATTTTCTCAACTGCAAGATGTCAGGTACGCTGCTATCTGCTGGGATGCAAAGGAAAGTAAAGCCTTCACAGAGCTGTAGAGCCCTGGGGCAGGTAGACATTCATCACACAAGCACACCTATAAATATAGAAGGACTAATAGTGGTTAGTGAGGAAAACAATGGGTGCTGTGAGAGTGGGTAAAGGGTCCTGGAATTAGAAATGATGTCTTTGCTCTAAAAGAACCTAACAACAGGGAAAGAATCAATAAAGATGAAACATGGGATTCATACTAGGAAGTAGCAACTGGGTCCTGTGACAGAGCCTAAGAGGCGGCACCAAAGCCCATCTGGAGGGATAAGAATTTTAAGAATGATACTGGTTTGGAGAAGAGCCTGAATGAGAAGAATTCAACCATAAGAAGAGGGGAAGGAAGGTAAAGCGGGCACATTTAGAGAATTCCAAACCCTGCACCTGTTTTGTGTGTGTGTGTGTGTGTGTGTGTGTGTGTGTGTGTGTGTGTGTTTGTATTTCTTATGACACATATGTCTAATCCAAAACAAGACCTCATTTATGCATTCTGGAATCTTTTAATTCATCTCAGAATTCTGTAAGAGGGATTTCTAGATTCAGTTTTTTCAATTTTTATTAAGTTTTTAAATTTTAATTCCAGTTAACATACAGTGCAATGTGTTAGACTAAGTTTTTTATTTTAACTCTCTAATAATGAGAATGTTTAATTTTCCCCAGATGATGAGACATCAATCCATCTGAAGTATGCCCAAAATGCTATTGGCTATATGGTGCTAGCAAAATCTACCTGGTAGCAGGAAAAAAAAAAGTATAGTTAGAAGGCTCATTTGTATTTACACCATAAACTGCACCACCGATGCTACCAAGGGAATTATGTTGCCCCATGATGTTGCTGGAGTGGGACATTGATTACAGCCCCTTGGTGTCATTTATCTCTTTATCCTACAGTCTCTACTATATTATCATTATTATTATTATTATTATTATTATTATTATTATTATTATCATCATCATCATCACCATCAGTCAGTTAAGCGTCCAACGTCAGTTCAGGTCATGATCTCATGGTTTTTGAGTTCAGGTCCCACATAGGGCTCTGATTTGACAGCTCAGAGCCCGGAGCCTGCTTCGGATTCTGTGTCTCCCCCTCCTGCTTATGTTTCTCTCTCTCTCTCTCTCTCTCTCTCTCTCTCTCTCTCTCTCTCTCAATAGTAAGTAAATAAACATTTTTTTAAAAAGTGTTTTAAATGTTTGAGAGAAAGAAAGAAAGAAAGAAAGAAAGAAAGAAAGAAAGAAAGAAAAAGAAAGAAAGAAAAAAGAAAGAAAGAGGAGAGGGGAGAGGAGGGAGAGAGAATCCTGAGCCCAATGTGGGACTTGATCTCATGAGCTGACATCATGACCTGAACCAAAATCAAGAGGTGAACACTCACTGAGCCACCCAGGGGTCACCCCTACAATCTTTTACTTTTTAAACCCTAAAGAACAGATCAGCTCTCCTGGGTCTGTCTGCAATGAAGGAGGAAGCAGGTATTTGGAAAGCCCACTACAAGTAAAGGTAATTTTCTAAACAAGAGAGAAATATTGGTGCTTATAAAGGTATGATTACAAGGTTATTTCAAAATAAAAGTTTCTCAATCACATAAAACAATCATTAATACCAAAGACACTAAGAAAGAGAAGGTTGAAACAAACCATTACAAAATGAAACCATGAGATTTAAAATTGCTAGAATACTTTTGGAATATTCTATTTGGTCTGTACTGAGACCCAGGGCACTCTCCTTTCAGATGCTAGCTGACAGACATGGTCTATGATCCTTCAGCATTACAGACACTACACCTCTTTCATATAGGATGTGAATACCTTCAGAACCAGAAGGAAGTAACTTCTTAGGACCACCTGGATTTTTTTTCTGTGATAAATCAATTTTTGGAGATGGTCTGGGATTTTCTTAGCATAGCTTTTTAAATGCCATTTCAAAAATTGAATATAATTCACAAAGTAAACTTAACTATTTTAAAAGCAAGGCTATGGAAGACTCAACTCAAATTATGGTTCTCATTTTTAGTTTAGCATAACAAACATAAATCACTTCTTTTCCTTGGGTCTGTTCATGCTTTCCAACACTCAGTGGTTCTTAAGGAGCCACATCTGCCCCCAGCTCCTCAAGCTCATCAGAGTAGACAATGGGCCAAGGGACAAGGAAAACTTGATTAGAGAATTTGAAACATTAGTCCAAGAGAAAGATGAAAACTGTGGTGTAACAGTCAGAAGTTTGAATTATTTCCCTAGTGGCCTTTAACCCATGGCACCAGATACATAAAAAACAAAAATGAACAACAACAACAAAAACCCTGCATATTTTAAGTGAGATGAAATGGAAGAAAACCATTTTTTTTAAGTCTCTGATGAGCTTAACATCATTCTTTTTGTTTGTTAAAATTCCTCCAAAAGTAATAACCTCTAGTTGTTAGAATCTTGCTTCCAGGATTATGGATGATACTCATAACTATAGTACAATTTTTATCTATGCGTATGTAGTTTAGCAAGTTCAGTAGAAGCCCAATGGTCATTTCAAAACATTGAATGAAAAAGATAGTTTCTTTTCACATTGCAAGTACTTTTAAATATTTTAATGTTTATTTTGAGAGAGAGAGAGAGTGAGCACTAAGGAGTGGCAGAGAGAGAGAGAGAGAGAGAGAGAGAGAGAGAGAGAGAGAGAGAGAAAGGGAAAGAATCTCAAGTAGGTTCTGTGCGGACAGCATGGGTTCCATATCAGGAACCCTGAGATCATGACCTGAACTGAAATCAACAGTCCGACACTTAACTCACTGAGTGACCCAGGTGCTCCCACATTAAAAGTATTTTTAAACCATTTTGTCTCCTTAGCTATTTTAAGTGTATAATAACAGTATTGTAGTTGATAAATTTTAAAATATCAGTATTTTAGAAAGCCAACTTATAAGTAAATTATTATTTCCATTGGTCTGGGAGGAGTTCTGTTAATGAAATATCAAGCCAGTAAGTAATCAATTGCCCACACAATCAAGTTATAGCTACTATCATATAAAAACTATTACAATATACCAGGCACAAATTTATATTTTTGAAAATCATCCAGTTGACTAAGAAAATTGAATTAGTTATTTAAATGTTTCCTTTAGTATTTAACTTCACAAATTGTAATGCCAACTTAATCATCTATAACTTTGTAACATTACTTCATTCCTCTGTCAATGTTTATATCTTGCACTTGTAACTACATTATGAAGATATATTTAAAGACTTGTCTCTTTACTATCATGTAAATCTCTCAGTATTATTAAATAAATGAGTGCATGCGTACCAAAGGCCAGAATACATACTTAGTATTTCCTATGCTAGCCACATTGGTAAGTATCTGGGCAGGCAGCATTCTAAGATGACCTTCAATGATCCTCACCTCCTGTGCAGTCCTTTGGCTTACCGAAGGGCTTATCTGGTGACTTGCTTGCAATGAGCTGACTAAGGCAAAAGTGATGGTATATAGATCCTCCATGGTCAGGTGACAAAAGCCTGAGAATTCCATCTTGCTAGCACTTTCTCTCTCTCTTGCTGGCACTCACACTCTCTCAAGGCTCTATGAATAAGGAACTGTTGGGGGCCCTCAGTCAACAGCCCTCAAAGAAGTGAACCTTGCCAAAAACCATATGAGTGAGCTTTGAAGCACTTCCTCCCCAGCAGAGCCTTTAGATGAAATCACAGCCCTCGTGGACACCTTGACTTCAGCATGTGAGAACCATGAAGCAGTGAACACTTGCCTAGATGCATTACCCACAGAAACTACAAGTTAATAAATGGTTGTTGTTTTAGCCATGAAATTTCGAGGTCATTTGCAGTGTTGATATAATAATTCAGCAAGTTTTTTTTTCCTTTCTCAATCCACAAAGTACAACAAAACAGAATTCAGAAATATAGAGAACTTAATTAAGCCTTGGCAATTGCCTTAATGCCCAGCACTTAGGCTGATGTTCCAGGAACAAAGCATCACTGCTCCTTTGGTTCTCAATCCAAATAAACATGGGAGTTGTCCTTCAGCCAAAGGTTAAATGTGGGTTTACTCTTAATGTCTGCATTTTTTTCATCACGCTGATAGGTAAGTAAGTGCATTCCTTTATCTCCCTACAGCATCAGATATTCTGATTTTTTAAAATTAAGATACATAATCACATAGAATTATATGTTTAGAGAAATTTTGACAATTATATACATCTATGTAACCATCACCCAAAACATGGAAGAAAACTGTGTCCACTGATGAAGAAAAGGTGATACAGGTATATACACATGTATGTATATGACACATACAAAGGAATATTATTCAGTCATGAAAAAGAAAATCCTGCCATTTGTGACAACTTGGATGGGCCTTGGGGGCATTATGTTAAGTGAAATAAGTCCTAGAAAGACTAATACCATGTGGCATCACTGATACATGGAATATTTTTGTATATTAATTTATTTAGAGAACAAGTGGGGGAAGGGCAGAGAGAGAGGGAGAGAGAGATTCCCAACTAGACTCCACACTGCTGGTGCAGAGCCTGGTGTGGGACTGAAACAAACCATGAGATCCTCACTTGAGCCAAAATCAAGAGTCGGACACTCAACCGACTGAGCTACCCAGGTACCCCTATGTGAAACAATATTTCAAAAAAGCTGAACTCATGAAAACAGTAGAAAGGTGGTTGTCATGTGCTGGGAGTGGGAGAAATAGGGAGAGGTTGGTAAAAGGATACAAATTTCTGGGTATAAAAATAAGGTGTGAGGACCCAATGTAAAATATGACAACTACAGGTAACGCTCTACTGTATACTTGAAATTTGCTAAAAGTAAAACTTAAACATATATAATACATATATAAATCTATATATGTCAAATATATACACTTGGAGTGATGATGTGTTAATTAACCAGACAGGGTGTGTCTTTTCACAATGTATATATGTATCAAATCACCACGATGTACACTTTAAATATCTTATAATTTTGTAAGTCAATTATACTTTAATAATGCTGAAATAAGAAAAAAAAAGCCCATACCTTGCCTCCCTACTGAAAAAAAAAACAAAAATTAAAGGAGACCAGACATATAATTCCACACATGTAATTCCTCTGTTTGTAAATCTAGAATAAATGATGATTTTGTAGAAAAATATTAACTACCAAAATTAACACAGTGGAAAAACAGATCAAACCAGTTGCCAGTAAAGAAACTGGAAAAGGGATTAAGAATCTACTATTGAAAAAGGCACCAGAATTACACAGGTTCATCACTGGCTTTCATTTAACCTTCAAAGAATAGACAAACTAAATGCCAAATACACTATTATAAACTGAAGAAGGTGTAAAAGTTTTCTATACCTTGTGTAAAGACTGAAATAACATGAACTCCCGAAGCTAATAAATATAAATAATAGTACAGATAAAGCTTACTTATAATACATTAAAATTTTAGATGAAGTTATACCAAATACAATCTACCATGTTGCAAAAGAATAGTAGTGTATGAAAAAAATATTTATTTTAATGTTGCAAGGATGATTCTGTACTGAGAAAGCTGTCAACTTAATAAAATATGTCAAATAATTTAAAAAGAATAATGCCAAAAAAGCATTTGATAAAGTTCAATAGTCATTACCTATAAAGGCACTAGGTAGAAGGAATTGAGAAAATTACTTAAATACAATAGCCTCTAATAAAATCAAGAGCAAATATTACTCTCAATAGCTAACACTACACCTAGTTTAATAAAAAGTATTAAATACTGTTATTATTTAATATTTTCCTCAGAGTCCAGCAAATTTAACACAAATGAAAATTAAACAGTCAGTATAAACATGATGGGGGGTGGTTGTAAAATTCTCTTTTTCCTGAAGTTGAATTGTATACCTAGAATTATAATATCAAAAACAGTACATGCTGTAACAGTAATGTGGATAGATATAAAATATGTATGTTTTTTGAAATCCAGTAACTTTTCTTTTGGCAATGAGAAAATAGAAATGGAAATGAGGTTGTTATTCCTTGCCTAATAACAATAAAAAATATGAAATCACTAGAAATAAATTTAAGAGAGACATACGACCTATATGAAGAAAAGTGTAAAACTGTACTAACAGCTTAAGAAAATCTGAACAAATGGGAAGACAGAGTAGGTTCCTAGAGATGTTTTAATGCTATAAAACGACATTCCTCTTAAATGTAATTTATATGTTTAATGTTTTTCTAACTAGAAATCCAGTTGCATTTTTTTTGTTTTCTCTATAATTTGGGGTAAAATAATCTTAAAATTAATATGTAAAAATAAATACCTGAGATTAGCTATATGCCCACCCCCAATACGATAAAGAAGAACATGGAGGGGGGACTTGCCTTACCACTTAGCAGAAATTTCTATACAATCACAGTAATCAAATAATATGGTATTGACAGGAATAAAGAGATTAGTGGAACAGATCCAGAAATAACTTGTAAATATGAAAAACACTGTATTTCAATTTAATGGGGAAAAGATTTAATAAATGATGCTGATATAATAAATTATCTTTCTAGAAAATTAAGTTATAATTATTTTAAGCCAAAAGGCAAACAATTTCAAGTGGATTTAAATGTAAAAAATAAAGTGATACAAATCTTAGCAGGAAACTAAGCAGTTACATATATAATATATAGGTGAAACTACAACGATAAAGGAAACTAAAGTATTTATATAGGACGTGGTGATGGGAAACAACAATATCCATTGTTTCAGGGAACACTACAAATTGCAATGCTGGTGATAATAGGAGAAAAAATGCTTTTAAAAAGTAATCTGCAGGGGCGCCTGGGTGGCTCAGTCGGTTGAGCGTCTGACTTCGGCTCAGGTCACGATCTCACGGTCCGTGAGTTCGAGCCCCGCATCGGGCTCTGGGCTGATGGCCCAGAGCCTGGAGCCTGCTTCCGATTCTGTGTCTCCCTCTCTCTCTGCTCTTCCCCCGTTCATGCTCTGTCTCTCTCTGTCTCAAAAATAAATAAACGTTAAAATTAAAAAAAAAAAAGTAATCTGCAACTTTAATTAAAATGAAAAATTACCTCCACCACTCTACCCATGACAACCCCTAGGAATCTATCCTATAGAAATATAATTTCCAGTAGGTAAGGATACATGTACAATGTTATTTATGGCAACACTGTGCTTAGGGAAAATAACTGAAAATAACGTAATATCATTATTAAAAGAGTCATTGAATATATTGTGCCATGATCCATATCATAGACTAGTATAAAATCATTACAGAGAAAGAATTAAAGCTCACTTAAAACACTTCCCAGACTATTGAGCTACAAAAGCAAAATACAGACAAATATGTTTAATATACTATTAAATACAGCACATACCGAAAAAGAGAAAGGTCTCTTAGGTAGAGACATAATTATACACGTATGTGTAAATGTATTATATAACCTAACTTCTATTGTTAAACTCCAGGAGCACCGTTCATGCATGTGAAGCTGTGTATATGATGACTGTGTATTTTTGTGTGTTTGGTTAGAAACACCAATATGGATATTATATGCATATGGATATGGGAACAGATACAAACGTAGATGTAGAGGGGTTCCTGGGTGGCTCAGTCAGTTGAGCAACTGACTCCTGATTTTGGCTCAGGTTATGATCCCAGGGTCGTGGGTTCAAACCCCACATCAAGCTCTGTGCTGAGCATGGAGACTGCTTGAGATTCTCTCTCTCCCTCCATCCCTTCTTCCCTTCCCCACTCTGCTTATACTCTAAAATAACCCCACAAATGTAGATGTAGATAGGAGATAAATTTAAATACGATGGTATATACATAAAAAATATAGAAGCATAGAACTTTGGTAGCATTATTATGCTATTATGTTATTAACATTATTCTGAGTGTGGGGAGGATGCAGAAAGTCTTTTGAAGGACACAAAAGAAAAAGACTACACCTGCACACATATACACACTACCAAGATGCCTAATTTTATGCCACCTATAAATTTCTATCTGCATGTTATATAGATGTTAATAAAAAAGAAAAGACAGAAACTGTTATTTCTGAAATAATGAGATCTAACATTTATGGAACTTCTACTTAGGTCTTGTGCTTAGCACTTCATCAGCATCAGCTCATGGAAGGAATCCTCATTGACTGGCTATGTAAATTCAACTCATGAGAGGATTTCTCAATTCTTCACCCCACTTTGTTAAAATCTGAGTGACTGTTACTTTGTTTCTTGTTCATTCATTCACCTGACCTGTGATGGAGGACATCGATCACTGCTTAATAAAGCAGATAAGCCATATCTGCTTGCATATTATCTTCACTCAGTGTTCATCTTCATTCTTTCCCTCATAAGCACTCAACATTGCTAGGGTCAGTTACGAGTCTTTGCTAGTGAGAAATGCATAATAAATGCACACATATAAAGAAGAGCCACTAGAAATAAGTAGGCAATAATTTGGTAGTGAATTCCAAATTAAAACATGCTGTTAGGTCTTTGGACAAGTTACATGATGTTACTATGCATGAGAATTTTTAAAAAGTGGGTTCTGTAAGTGATTTTGAAGACCATGATCTCTAAGATTTCCTAATTCTACCCCTTCTGCTCATGAATATTCAGATTTGAAAAATCTATGCTCCTTTCTATTTTTATCCTCTAACTCCTGGCAAACGGTAGGTATATATTTATGTATATTACTTCTCCATTGTTGCAAATTACTCCAAAACTTAGTGGTTTAAAAACAGTAATATTTACTATTTATTAGTTTCTGTAAGCTAGAAAATTGGGCATGGTTTAATTGGTTGCGCTAGCTCTGACTCTCTCAAAAGGACGCAGGCATCTCAAGGCTCCACAGTGAAAGATCTAATTCCCACCTCACTCATGAGATTACTTACAGAATTCAAAACCCAGAACTAATATTCTTCCTCCTTTTAATTTGATTAATTCTTGATGAAATAAAAAGCCATAATGGATAATCCCATATCTCAAGAAAGTGCAGTTGCCTCTAGGAACACTCAGGAGCCTCTAGTATCTAAGGGTGACCTCCTATTGAACATAAGCAAAAAGTTGGGATCCTCAGCCATATGAAGAAATGAATTCTGCCCAACAGCCTGAATGAGCTTGCAAGCCGATTCTTCCCCAGTAGAACTTCTAGAAGAGAGCTCACCCAACAGAAACCTTACAACTCTAAGCACAGGATTCAACTACCCAGTGCTTGGACTCCTGACCAATGGGAACTGTGAAATAATAAATATATACATTTTTTATGCTGCTAAACTTGTGATAATTTGTTGTGTACACTGAAAATGATTACAGCCTGGATTCTTGAAAAAAAAATTTTGAGACAGAGAGTGCAAGTGGGGGAGAGGCAGAGAGAGGGGGGAGAGCCCAACACAGGGCTTGGTCTCACGCAACTGTGAAATCATGACCTGAGCCAAAATCCATAGTTGAACCAACTGAGCCACCCAGGCACCCCTAATTATTTTTCTTGAAAACATAGCACATTTTCCTGGTTTTTTGTATGTCAAGTAATCACAGATTGTATCCTGGATATTGAGTGTTATATTGCAAAAACTCTGCATTCCTTTATATTCCTTTGAATATAGGGAATTTGATTTGATTCCCTATATTCCTTTGAGTATAGGGAAATTGATTTGATTTCCCAAACTGAAAACTCTGCCTCAACTATAGTATCTCAAATCTCAGTTCCGCTTTCCGGTTTTTAAGTATAATTCAGATACTTAGAATTTATACACAGAATCTAGGCTTCCTCTTCTCTAGTTCTTTAATTATCATGGTTACTTGTCATTTTGTTTTACAGGGCCATCTTGAGGTGTTCTTTGATTCCTTACACCAGAAAGATCATGGTTTTCTACCGGAACTTCAACTTCCTGCCTTTGGTCCACAGCTTACAGAAACTAAAAGTCAAATCATGCCATTTCCTTCCTTCATTCAAGTTTTTACTTCCCTCCAAAATATCTCAACTTTTGTCCATTGTCTTTATCCATAGTCTTCAGTAGTTTTTTATCGTTTGTTTTGCTTTTTGCTTTTGTTTTGGTAATATTTTCTCCAAAACTGATCATGGTAATATGTGAAAGGACTAGTCCTTTAGAAGCTTACCCCCCCTTATAGGAAGCAGATGCACCAAACCTATACTTTGATCAATAGATCACAGGTGCAAAATACTAAGCATTTCATTTTGTTCAACTGTAAGCTGTATCATCCAATCTTCATCATTCTCCATGTTTATAGACCAGTTAATGTTCTGTAACAAAACACTACTCATCACTTTGCTGTGAAGTATCAATGGACTCAAAGGCTTGTTAAATTTGTCGTATATATTTAATGTGTATTCAGACTTGTACCTTAATATGTCTCTTTGTGTTTCTTCAGTATTTTCAGTGAAGGAGTATTTAAAAAACCATGTATTCTGCCTTTTGGACCTTTACTATATCTTGAATCCATAACATGTGTCTATTATTCTTCATATATATTCAGAGCATATCTTAGAATAGTTCCTTTGGAACCATTATCCAATGTATGCTGTGAACGCATATGAACAGCAGAATACATTTGCATAATATGAGTTCATATTGAATGCATAGCAAAATCTTTACAAAAATATAGCTATAATATTCAAAAGCTATTTACTTAAACACATTACTTACTATTCTACCATTTATTAAATGTTATTTTTCAATTGTATAGTAGAAATCAATAGAAAACCCAGGTTTTCTGGGGGTTATATGTTCAAAGAAAAAAGTTTTTTTTTTTAAACTAGATCCTTTCTGCTGGTATCCTCAAGAGAATACATCAATATAGGGGAAAGAATTGGCAGCTTTATTTGTAATGAACTTATTTTCATTGCGCTCATCACATAGCTGTTATTCTTAAAGGTTCTCTAACAGACGTCAAAGTTTGGATAAACTTCTAAAGTCCCCCAATTCTGCAAGTTGTAAATTAAATTACATTTATAGCCATTTAACAAAATATATAGTATCACAGGTAGCTAGTTTTTCATCAACTACAAGAGCCCAAAAATTACCTAATCTCATATTGTGAATCCAACATGTCCTTTACTTTCTTGATGAATCTTTGAAGGTCAGTTGGTCACCAAGTAAAAAGAGGCAGAAGATCTGTCAATTGTGTGATGTTGAATACCTTAAGATAGTGTTACAGGGCCATAAAATGAATGACTTCATGTAGTCGAGAAATGCCAAGGGCTCTTTAGAGAAGTATTTTATGTCCCATTAGTACAATGAAATCAAATTTCACAATAGCACAAAACAAAAGAGACAGACCTCTGCATTCAGGCAGTGTGTTAGCACGAGCATGAAATCTACGACATCTAGTTGGGAGACTCCAATTATGTACAGTGTACCAAAGTTACTTCATAATCTACATAATGTTGTTTTAGCCAGTAGTCACTATTGTTATTAATAGGTACTTATGTGATTAATACAAAAATTAAACATTTGCTACTAGGCATTTAATACTGTCTTAACTAAAAAATAAACTGTCACAACATTCAAAAGAAAGCACTCTTAAACCCCATATTTTCCATTCATAAAGTAGCCTTTTCTTAAACATGACCATATTACTATTAACATTATTAAAAGTATAAAAAATATCTGTAGAAATGAGTATTGAAAAGAGGGACAGAAACAATGATGCCTACTCTCTCTACTTTTATCCACCATAATATTAGAAGTCCTAACCACAGCAATTAGATGAGAAAAAGAAATAAAGGTCATCCAAATTGGAAAGAAGTAAAACTGTCACTATTTGCAGATGACATCATTTTATATGTAGAAAAGTCTAAAGACTTCAAAAACCTGTTAGAGTTCATCAATGGATTCAGTAAAGTTGCAGGATACAAAATTCCTAAGTAAGAAATCAATTGTTTCTATACATTAATAACTAAGTAGAAGAAAAGGTAACAATCCCATTTACAATTACATCAAGAAAAAAACCTAAGAAGGGATTTCACTAAGGAGATGAAAGACCTATGAACTGCCAACTGGAAGACACTGATGAAACAAACTGAAGAGGATCCAAATAAATAGAAAGATATTTCATGCTCATTAATTGGAAGCATGAATATTGTTAAAATGTCCATATTATCTGGGACACCTGGGTGGCTCAGTCGGTTGAGCCTCTGACTTCAGCTCAGGTCATGGTGTTGCATGGTGAGTTGGAGCTCCATATCAGGCTCGCTGTTGTGAGGCTCTCAGTACACAGCCGGCTTCCTATCCTTTGTCCCCCTCCCTCTGCCCTTCATCTGCCTGGGCTCTCTCAAAAATATTTTTTTTTAATTTTTTAACGTTTATTTATTTTTGAGACAGAGAGAGACAGAGAATGAACGGGGGAGGGTCAGAGAGAGGGAGACACAGAATCTGAGACAGGCTCCAGGCTCTGAGCTGTCAGCACACAGCCCAATGCGGGTCTCGAACCCATGAACTGTGAGATCATGACCTGAGCCAAAGTCGGACGCTTAACAGACCGAGCCACCCAGGCACCCCAAAAATAATTACTAAAAAAAGTCCATATGACCTAATATGGTCTACACATTCAGTAAAATCCCTAACAAAATGCCAATGACATATTTCATTAAACGACATTCAAACCTAAAATTTGTATGGAACCACAGAAGACCCCAAATAGCCAAAGCAAACTTGAGAAAGAGTAACAAAGCTGCAGGGGTCTTCCTTTCTGATTTCAAACTATACTACACATTCATAGTAATCAGAACAGGATAGTATTAGCATAAAAATAGATACATCAATCAATGAAAAAGTATAAAGAACCCAGAAATAAATCCAGTCATGTATGGTCAATTAATTTATGACAAAGGAGCCAAGAATATAGGACAAGAAAAAGATAGACTCTTTAATAAGTGGTGCTGGAAAAACCAGACAGCCACGTGCAAAATAATTGTTATTTTATATTAATATTATTTATATCAGACACAGAATTAACACTAGTGGATTAAAGCCTTCAAGGTAAAGCCTGAAACCAAAAAAAGCTCATAGGAAAAAAAAAACATACAGGGTAAGTTCCTTGACATAGGTGTTGGTGATGATTTTTTGGGTTTGACACAGGAAGCAAAGGCAACAAGAGCAAAGATAAACAAGTGAGATCACATCAATCTAAAATGCTTTGTAAAGCAAAGGAAGCCACCAACAAGAACAAACAAACAAAACGATCAACAAACAAAAGATCAAAACAAACAGGAAAGATCAACATACCAAATGGGAGAAAATATTTGCAAACCATTTATGTGATAAGGGGTTAATATCCAAAATACATAAAGAACTCCTACAACTCAATAGCCAAAAAAAAAAAAAAAAACTGATTAAAAAAATGGGCAGAGGTTCTGAATTGGTATTTTTCTGAAGAAGACATGTACATATAGTCAACAGATTCATGAAAACATATTCAACATCACTACTCACCAGAGAAATGCAAATCAAAATCACAGTATAACTTCACACCTATTAGAATAGCTATTACCAAAAAGATAAGAAATAACAAGTATTGGTAAGGTTGTGTAGAAAAGAAAATCCCTATGCACTATTGATAGGAATGTAAACTGGCTCAGCCACTATAAAAAAAAAAGTTTGGCAATTCTTCAAAAAATTAAAAATAGAACCACCATATGATCAGCAGTTCCACCTTTGGGTATTTTTCCAAAGAAAATAAAAACATTAACTTGAAAATAAATTTGCACCCTCCTATCCATTGCAGCATTATTTACAAAAGCCAAGATGTAGTAACAATGTAAATGTCCATTAATGGATAAATGGATAAAGAAAATATGGTATAGATATGCAAAGAAATATTTTTCAGCCATAAAGAAATCCTGCCATTTGTATCAATATGAATGGACAGTTAGGGAATTATGCTAAGTGAAATAAATCAGACAGAAAAAGACAAATACTATATAATCTGAAATGTAGAGTCTATAAATCAAAACAAAAACCCAACTCAAACATACAGAAAGCAGATTGGTGGTAGCCAGAGGTGGTGGGTGGGGGGAGTGGGTAAAATGGGTAAAGGGGGTCAAAACGTAAAAACTTCCAATTATAAAAATAAATGGGATGTAATATACAACATGTTGATTGTAGTTAATGCTGTATTGCTTATTTTAAAGTTGCTAAGAGAGGAGATGGTAAAAGTTCTCATCATAAGAAAAACTATATGGTGACAGATGTTAACCAGACTTACTGTGGTGATTTCACAGTACATAAAAAATATTGAGTCATCATGTTATACATCTGAAACTAATATAATGTTATAGGTCAATTATATTTCAATAAAAATATGAACACATAGAGAAATGTATTCATAATACATATTTTAAAGAAAATAGTATTTATTATTTTTACATGTATTTTATTTATTTAAATTCATTAGTTCACATACTGTGGAGTATCGTTTTTAGAAGTAGAACCCAGTGATTCATCACTAACACAAAAACCCAGTACTTGTCCAAACAAGTGCCTCCTTAATGCCCATCACCCATTTAGTCCATCCCCCCCCCCCCACCCAACACCCCTCCAGCAACCCTCAGTTTGTTCTCTGTATTTAAAAGTCTCCTGTGGAAAACAGTATGGATTATTATGGATCCACTGGGTTATTCTTCTTTTATCCTAAATAGTTTATTCTGTTTTCTTTAAGCTAGTTGATTCCACTGGACTAGATTTAAAATTCTCTGTTCAAGTAAAATCCTCCCCAACATCATGTGTAAAAGTAGCTTGGTTTACATTTTATTGGTTCCTGTCAACTTCCTCAGTTTTTGGCATAATCCTTGACGTGTAGTTCCAAGGAGTTGGAGGGTTTAAACAATCAGTCTGGAAAACAGTACAAGAGCCATTCAGCTCTTTCCTACAGCTGAGGGTATTGCCTTTATCTTGCAAGGTGCCTGGTTTGCGTATAGACTCTGAATATTCACTAATGAATGAAATTAATACCTTGAGGTGCCATTCTCCTCTAGTGTCATGTAGACTAAGCCTTATATATCCAATTTTGAAAGAATTGTTGGGTCAATAGAAACCTATGTGGTATATGAAATTGAATAGGAAAATATATTTTTCAGAAACAGTATAAAACAAAGATCCCCATATTAGGTAAGAGTCATGGACAGCATGATGGGAGATGTTGTTTGAAGTTCCATCTTTACCTAGCAAGTTTTTCATCAGAACCTGTGTCAGTGGTACCTCATCTGTAAAACTACCTGCCCAGAATCAGTCAGCTTGTAAGTTGTTTTCAGCAGCAAAATTCATAGACTAGTAAAATCTCAAATGTTATGGAGTATTTAATTGATGAAAAAGTAGATACCCTCAGTTATTCTTTTGAGCCATTATATACTTTTGAGGAATAAATATTCTCTGACATTCTCACCTTAGTTAGGTACTATGGACTGTCACATACTCCACTGCTTCTTCTGAATTTCCATGATTTTGCTTGTCATCCTAATATTTAAGATATAGTTCAATTTCCTATTTTAAATAGAAAGGAAAAGATGAAATAAATGATAAAAGTAGAAATGAAAAATGGGGCAAATTTTTTAATTCTTACAAAAATAGGTTTCTATTCTATATAGAAAATGGTAAAATTCTGAAAAACTAGATATAGACAAATTATCTTTTAAAGTAGAAACTCACCAGGCAAAAATTGAGATAGAGGTGACATTATACAACATGAGAGTTCCCAGAGAGTAGGAACCATGTGTTCTTATATTTCTTTCATTTAAAAAATTTTCCTAGAATTTATCTCAGTATTGGGCAAATGTGCTCAGTTAGTACATGTTGATCAAAAACAATGAAAAGAAAAAAAAAGATGAAACTTGGACAGGATATAATTTCAATGTCTGTTCATCATATAACGTTTAGTTCACAAAGCATCAAGGCATGGGAAGTGGCCCAAGTCAAAGTAGACTCTATGCTCTCCCACGTTAGAGAGCCATCTGGAACACAGAGTATATCCCCTACTAGCTAAACTATTGAAAAATAAATGATATCATGTAGTTTACGTAACTCCCTCTCTTTCCCATCCCCACTTCCTCTCCCCCACTGAATAGCCAGAGGGGAGTGGGAAAGGTAGAAGAATTCAGAATAAAGTAGTTCCATGGTCGTCTAATATTAAGTCAACTGGCAAAAAGTATACTGGACAACAAGGACGGGGACATTTTAAGAAATGACAAAGTCAACGATTCTTATTACTAGAGTAAACCCACATGAATAAAAAGCAAAGAGAAACACAATAATACACAGCCCATCAGTTGTTAATTCCCCACTAAAAAAAAAAAAAAAAAAAAAAAAAAAAAGTAGTAATTCAAAGCTAAGTGGTTGGACCAAGCTAAGTGGTTGTGATTTAGTCTATTTCTTAACCATCTGGAATTTCAACCCTGATTCCTCAAGCTCCTTAGTGTGTGTGTTCTTCCAGCTGCTTTGTGAATCAACAGTCTTCCTTTTTATCCTCCCCACTTCCACCATCTTACAAACACTCCTACTCCATACTTAGCCTGCTGCAACAGCTTCTCTTCTAGTCTTCCTGGACTTGCTTTTCTCTGTTCTAATCCACTATAAACACCAAATGTGGATTAAATCTTCCTGAAACCTTGAATTACTATGAGTCTCTTTTCTGAAATTTTCTGTGTAACTACTTCATTTAAGTTCAAAACCCTCAATCTATCATTCAAGTCTCTGAGCTCACTCTCCTTGTCTACCATTATCTTGCTCTTCTCTACCCCAGAAGGGTGCTCACCATCCCTCTGGCATTTCATGCTCTTTCCTCAGTGGTACCCAGGGTTGTGCTGTACCTCCAGATAGATTCTTTTTCTACTCTCCACGTTCCCAAACTCTGACTACACTACTATTATCACTGATCACAGAACTTCCAATTTTCTTAATCAGAATACTGAGAAAGAAGGTGTGTGTGAACATTGAGAAGACCATCAATGGCCATTGAGTTCAGAAAATGCTTTCCAAAAAAATTGAGACTGGAAATAAGTAGCAGAAGATGGGCAGAATTTGAACAAGGAGGAATAGTTGCAACTCCTTCTCTTACACAGAGAGGCAGCTTGGGGAGATGGTAAAACCAGAGGGATCTTAATTCAGAATGTCTTGGTTCAAATTCTGTTCTCTGTAACTTACTTTCTGAATCATGGGCCACTCACTTGATAGGAATCTGGCTCAATTTTCTTCTCACAGGGTGATGACAAGGATTCGTCACACTTAGTAAATGTAAGCTATGCCCAAACTATTAATAACACAGCAAAACCGTACTGGTGATAGGATATTTCAGGATTATCTTGAATAGATGAATTCAGAATATGAAGTGAAAAAAAATGGATCATAAAGAATAAACATCCTGGGAGGTGAAAAGAGGATCCAAGTAATGCACTCATCAGGAGACTCTAATATCATGGTCCTTTCCACTGGACTCTTTCTTGACAACTTCATTAACTCCCATCAGCATGCCACAGAGCCAAGCACATTGCAATGACAATTAATATAATGGTAACAATGGCTTACTAATTAATCAAACCTGGGCATGGGAAGCTGGGTGGCTCAGTTTGTTGAACATCCAACTCTGGATTTCAGCTCAGGTCATGATCCCAGGGTCGTGGGATTGAGCCTGGTATCAGGCTTTGTGTTGAGTTTGGAAACTGCATGGGAGTCTCCCTCTCCCTGCCCCTCTTTTTTAAAAAAAATTTTTTTTAGATGGGTAAAAATTTTTCTAAACTTTTTCTGTATAAATTCATAATCCCCACAAAAATCTTAATATTTATTTTCCCTATTTTCAAGGTAGGGAAACAGAATGCTCAGAAATTTGTTATTTGCTTATGCATACAGGCTAAACATTTGTAGAATTTGGTTAATTGGATGGTTCCCATATTTCAACCTCTAGCAGAAATCTCTGCTGTAAACTGCAGTTTCTAATTTTCAACTTCTGGATGGATATTTTTCAAACTTAAAATTGAAAATTTCCAACTTAATGTAGCTTTCACCCTCATTTTTTAAGGGGTTAACAGAAAATGGTCTCTCCTTCTCTACTACCATAATTTTCTTCCTTTCTTTGGCACTTGCGACATTATGCCTTCAGCTGCCCTGTATTGGGTGACACAGACCAATGTGGAGTCAGCCACCTTGAGACAAGTGAATGCAGTCTTTTTCCCCCCATGGTGGGCCACTGTGGAGCAGACACTGGGGTAAAGAATACTTGTAGCAGAACATAGGCTGGCTTCTCAGAGTTCTGTTTTGTTGGGTTATATTGAAGGGGATTTTCTGTCTGCTTCTATTGTATGAAGGAACTGAAGTAGTGACCAATGTAGATAGTGCAAAGGACTCAAGTCCTTGGATTCAGCAGAATCCCGAAATGAAACTGTATGAAGAGTATCATAATGTAGATATATTGCAAAGCTTTCTATTTCAAAAGATCTGAAGGTTTTCCCAGATGTTTCTGGGTTAGGTATATGTATTTGAGGTTTCAGATATGTAAAAAACTAGTTCTTCCTCTAATTACACTTCTTAGCTAACTTCATTACTAACAATGCCAGGTCCATATTTAAGTCTCAGGGGAGCTGGGAAACAGTGAAATGGGATTCATAATTTTTTTTTCTGGATGAGAGAAAGAATGAATCAACAGAGGAGAGGAACAGAGAGGGCGGGCGGGGGGGGGGGTGGTGGGGGGAGGGGAGGGGGGGAGAGAGAGAATGAATCTCAAGCATGTTCTACTCTCAGCCCAGAGCCTGCCACCAGGCTTGATCCCATGACCTGAGCCAAATTCAAGAGTCAGACGCTCAACCAACTGAGCAATCCAGGGGCCCCCGTAACAATTTTCTATTAAGATAGAATACCTCAGTAAAAGTTAGCCATATCATGGATGTTGCATGTGTGTATTTCTTCTATAGCATCTAAGCTTTTTATTAGGGGGAAATAACTCACACCTATGCTCTTATGTGACTAATACAAAGTGATGGCATTGATGTGTAAAGCTACAAACTAAAAATGTTTCTGCATAGATACACTAGTTGAAAAATGTGCGTTAAGAGAAATTATTTAGGGACAGAATATAGAGTTTTAAAATAACAGAATGTTTGAGAAAGCCTAAATGAGAGACAGGGGGTAAGAAGAAGATGAGAAGCCAAAGCAGTAGTTGGGCAGGGAGGGGGAATCAGTCATGTCCAAGGACAATTAGGAGCAATGAAATGTTTCCTTACACCCTCACCTTCTTCTCTCCGCTGAATCCTTTGGGGACTGACAGCTCCCTCCCCAACTCTGTATGGTTCTGTTGGGACTTCCAATCACTATACACTGCCTGTGATCACAGGGATGGATGGGACGCAAGCTGTGAATATCTATATTCTTTGCCAAACAGACAGCATCCCCTTCTACTAAGAGAAAAAGCCCAATACACAGAAAGAAGCCGATGGCAGAGATGGGGAGATGACAAAATTTGTTAGTTTATGGATTCCTTTCAAACTAAGAATACACATTTGCCTGTTCTTCCTAGTTCTATGAGCCAATGAATTCTCTTTTTGCTAAAGTGTGAGTTGGGGTTTTGTCACCTGTAACAAACATCATGGTTAATATAATAAACAATGACCGCAGGTGTTACATATGTTACTATGAAGTCAAGGCGATTACAAAAAGATGAAGTCAAGAGATTGAAAAGAGAAAAACAATCTTTCGACTTTTAATCTTTATCAGTGATCTCTGAAAGTGTAATTTCATCTTACTACTGAGGATAAAATCTTGTTTTCAAGTGATTTATTAAACCTCTAGAACTGGAGTAATTTTTGCAAACTTTTCCTCCATCTTTACCATTCCCCTTTCCACCACACATACACTCCACCATTTCTAGACCAGTTTTGTTCACAAAATTAAGTTCCCAGTACTATAACCCACCTAAATTAATGTTAATAAAGCTATGAGCTATATAAGAAATTTAACTTTTGTTCAGTCTAATTATTCAGTTCAAGGACTAGGAAAGTAGTTCTGCCTTACAAACCTATTTTTCTTTTAGAAGGTACTTAACATAAAGCTTATATATGGCAAATACACATTCTTTGAACCCAAAGCATCACTGGAAATTATCCTGATAGAACAAATATTAGTGAATTAATGTACAGTATCAAATAGCTTCAGTTGATATTTGTTAGAATAGTACCCTAAATATAATAGACAATTCATCTCCATGTAAGCTTCAACAACATGGAGACTAGAAATCTTATAGGAGAAACAAAAATACATTCAAGAACATTTAGAGAAACTATTTTTCTCAGCAGGGACTGTCATGGTGAAGGAAGAGCTGACCCAAAAGTAGGCTAATGTGCAAATTTAATAAATCCTTCACATGCAATACTTTCTAGCTTGGATCTAAATCTAGATTTGTGGGCATGTTATGTTTGTGCTTTCCAAGTGAGAATTAATCCCACCCTTCCCTTTTATTTCAATGACTGATGACCTTCTTGAGCCATCCCCTTGGAATATTACAGTTTGGTGTATGTTTATTTTCTGGCCCTTAGCACCCCGGTTATGTACTTTTAGCAGAGAAAACTCCATCTGAGAGCCAGGGAGTATGCTTCTTTCTCTTTGTTACAATTGTTACATTAAGAAATTACAAAGTTTGATTGAATTTTTTTAACACATTGCAGCAAGTACTTGTTAAAGGAGGAGGTTCCTGGGTACTAAGAGCATCTATTTAAAGACATACAATGTCTGAATTTCAAATGCCTAATTTTCTATTAGAACAACACCTAGTTAGATTAGACATGACTCACCCAAACAAATTGAGAGGAAAGAATAGAAGACAACAACCAGAAACATTCTCCAACATTTATTCTTGGCAATCCTTATTGTTTTTATTAGATCTGTCTGTGATCATCTAAGGACCACTTTTCTTTTTTTAACCTTGCCTGGAAATATTTCATTTTTAAATAGCTTAAGATACAAAGTGGTAGCATTGTACCCCTAGAAGACCTGAACCAGGTCATGAAAGGCTGACTCGGCTACGGAATTAGAAAGCAGGATCTGTTATGCACTTTGAAATTTAAAAAAATTGACGATTTAAAAATGTCATGTGCTATTTTATTAAAGATATATACACTACAGATAAAGTAAACTTTTTATCAACCAGTATATCAAGAGCTAAGTATTCTCAAAGTGAGGTCCTCTCAGTACCTTCCTAATAGAGTGAAATATGGTAAAATAATGAAAAATGTATTAGCTTAGAAAATAAAACATTGTACATATAGGCCTATCCACAAAATGTAAAACTAGGTTAAATCAAACAAATGGTTAGTTCCAAAGAATTTTACCTTATCAGAATTGGGTAAAGCTACTTTGTGCTAACTTTGAAAGGTCTCCAAGGCAAATTGTTGAAGGAAAGATGTAGAAAAACATACATATATGGAAATTTAAGTACAAATGAAACAATGGATAAAATACTCCCAGATTCTTACCCATGTGTCTGTGGTTCTATCAAATGAAGTGATTAGACACAGGAATTGGCGATATAAAGTTGACCCTGTACAGTTTTTTTTTTTTTGCATTATATTCAATCATTCACGTTGAAATTTTAAACAATTTTTAAAAGTACTTGAGAGCGTGCGTGCAAGCACACGCACACAAGTGAGGGAGGAGCAGAGAGAGAAGGAGACAGAATCTGAAGCAGGCTCCAGGCTGTGAACTGTCAGCACAGAGCCTGATGGGGGGCTTGAACCCATGAAGTGTGAGATCATGACCTGACATGAAGTTGGACACTTAATCAACTGAGCCATCCAGGGGCCCCCTGAAATTTTATTTTCTTATGATTTTGGTAATTATAATTTTTAACCAATATCAGACTTTAGCCACATAATTATCTTATTTACCTATAAATACATACCTCATGGCAACTTTTATAAAAGATTCTAATACTTTATAAAGTTTACAAGGAATATGCAGATGAGTAAATAGTCTTTAAAAATCTTATTACAGGCTACATCTCCTTCTTATTTTGTACTTCCCCAAGGACCTGGTATAGTGTTCTATTTAACAGTCAAGACTGTTGATTGACTAGCAAAAATTAGGGGGAAAAAAAGCCTGCTGTGTTCTTAAAAAAATGTGAGGAGGCTTTTTAAAAAACAAAAAAAAAATTACAGATTTTAAAACTTAATTTTTAAGATAAAAAACTCCTGATGGGGATTAAGGAGGGTACTTGTGATGAGCACAGGGTGATATCAAGTGATGAATCACTAAATTCTACACCTGACACTAACATTACACTCTAGGTTAACTAACTGGAATATAAATAAAAACTTTACAAAAGTAGACGAAACAAAAACACAGTAACAAAAAGATCATCAACTGCCAAAGAAGAGTGGAAACAGAAGCCGCAGTGGCAGCTCCTACATTTATTCATCCGCTTAACAAGTAATGATTGAGCGCTTACTCTGGACTGAGCATGGTTGAAGGCACTACAGATTCAATGATGAACAAGTCTAAGTTTCTGCTGTCATGGACCATGCACACGGAGATCAAACACCAAAATAGTACTGAAGATCCAAGAAGCCAAGAAAAAGGGCAACAGGATGGCATGATGGGTTACTAGCTTGGCGGAGGCTGGATCAGACCCGTGCTGGGCCTGGCTGTGAAGTGAGGTAGAGTTCCAAAGTACTCAACTGTGGCATAATGAGAACTTCGGGGGATCTGTGAACGCCAATGGCCTCCTCATTGAGGCCAGCATATAAAAGGCAGACATTGCTGGCCCTGTGGTCCTCTGACTCAACTCATCCCTCACTCTGTTCAAGTGACCACTGAAATGCAGGTCTTCGTGAGAGCAAAGTAGACAACAAGGATACGCATAGTCACTACCATGGTTCCCTGCTCTTCTAGAAGATCTGCCCTGCTGGTTTGCTGGGTCAGTGATAGAAATTAAGGAGAAAGAAACCTTAAGCCAAATCCCTGTTGTTATTCTTATCAGTCTCTGAATTTAGATCATTTGTGATCTCACAATTCATCAAGATAGACACATTTTTTATTATCTGATTTTCATTTGAAATTCTTTTCATGAGACTTTGAATAGAAGGTATTAGGCAAGGTCAAAATCAAGAGACGTCCAGGATACAACAGTTTTTGTTTTTGTTTTAGTCCTGATAAAGTTTTTAAATGGAGTGGAAAAGCAGGATTACAAAAATTTTGATTTATAAGAGTTATATGTAACAAATGAATCCTTTTAGCACATAAATAGATCTTATGTGTATTTTGAAATACAAATATCAGAAGTCTCAGTTTGATCACCTTCATTCACGTTGACCTTCACCTTTCAAATTAGGCACCCCAAAATGTCTGGTTCACATTAACTCTCATTCCACTTACAAAGTCTATGCATATCCATTGATACTCTTCTTAGTGATACTCTAAGTTATGCCAAATATTCAGAAATGCTCCAAATGTTGCCTTCTGAAGACATTCTCAATAAAAGAAAATGTTAAGTTTTGGCTCTACTAAGGAAATTCTAGAAATCAGAGTAGTCTAAAGAAATGAATTGATCCAGTACTCTTTGAATTACTGGGTCCCACACACAAAACCATGGACTAGAAGACTCTTGAAAACTTTCTAAAAATACAGATTACCAGGCACTGCCGACAAGAATTTTTAAGTTTATTTATTTAGAGGGGGCGAGGGGCACAGAGAGGGGGCCAGAGAATCCCAAGCAGGCTCCATGCTGTGTGGAGCCTATTGCAAGGCTCCACCTCATAACCGTGAGCTCATGAGTGGAGAGACATGAAGAGTCAGTCACCAGTCACCCGACTGAGCCACCCAGGCACCCCAGGAATTTTAATTCAACACATAGCAGTTGAATACCAGGCAACTCTGTCTTTTAAAACTCTTCACTAATTTTGCTCAAAGAACAGGTTTGGTAACCATTATGTTTGACTAAAAGCTCTTCTATATACGTTGTTTTAGCTGGCCTTTTGTTCTAGTTACATTTTAGTATATCTTTCTGGTCTTGTTTTCCTAAGCGTACATCTTTTGTAACATAGTCACAATAATACTAGGACTATTGTTTTTGTAAAGTTGAAATGTACCAATTTTTAAGATTTTTAAAAAATCTAAGATATTGGATTCTCAAAATGGTAATGTATATAAATAGTTTACTGAAGTATTACATTTATAATTCAAAAACAGAACAGTGGTACCGATTTCCAATAAACAATATAACTAAAACCTTTAGGTTGGAATTTTTTACATTAATAAAAACTTTGAAAATTATGCTTTTGAAATTGCGTCTTGATGTTAGCTAAGTCTAGCAATTCCAAGAAGCTTTATAAACAAAATGGAAGGGATAGAATTCAACTGCTTTTTTGTATTATAGGTGAAAAACCTTTTGGCCTGACTTTAATAACTTTAAAAACAATTTAATTTAAAAACCCTATAATTCACGAACTTGAGAAAGTGGTTGGTGGTCTTTTACAGAAGTTCTGAAGTGGGACGTTTAAGGAATTCTATGTGGAGAATGATCTGACCTACTGAAGAGGCCATGAAGGAAGTGACTGAGTCTGATTTTCTTTCTTTGTAGGATTATCCATTCCACATTTTTACATGTGAATAACCACTTTTCCATTTTATTACTATCTGTTTAAATACCATTTGTTAAATTGAATTTCATTCCTCAACAACTATGAAAAAACAATGTTTTTTTTGGTTACCGTTGGTAACCATTACCATTGGTAAATGGTTACTATTAGTTACCAGTACCAGGGTGAGTAGCATCTTAAAATCAATCTGTCAACAAATGAAAAGACAACCTATAAAACAGGAGAAAATATCTGCAAATTATATAGCTGATAAGGAGTTAATATCCAAAACATATAAAGAACTCATACAACTCAATAGCAAGCAATCTGATTAAAAAATGGGCAGAGGCGTCAGGCTCTGGGCTGATGGCTCGGAGCCTGGAGCCTGTTTCCGATTCTGTGTCTCCCTCTCTCTCTGCTCCTCCCCCGTTCATGCTCTGTCTCTCTCTGTCCCAAAAATAAATAAAAAAAAATGGGCAGAGGATCTAAACAGGTATTTTTCCAAAGAGGAAGACAGAAGACTAACATATTCATGAAAATGTATTCAACATCCCTAGTCATTAGGGAAAAGCAAATCAAAACCACAGTGAGATAACACCTCACTCCTGTTTTAATGGTTATCATCAAAAAGATAAGAAATGTCAAGTGTTGGTGAGGTTGTGGAGAAAAGGGAACCCTCATCAACAGTTTGAGGTAATGTAAATTACTTCAGCCATTATGGAAAGCAGTATGGGGTTCCTCAAAAAATTAAAAACCTAACTACCATGTGATCCAGCAATCCCACTTCTGGGTATTTATTCAAAGAAAATGTAAACACTCACTTGAAAAGATAGATGTACCCCATTTTCACTGCAGCATTATTTGCAATAGCCAAGATACAAAATCAACCTAAAGGGGCTCCTGGGTAGCTCAGTCAGTTAAGCCTCCGACGTCAGCTCAGGTCATGATCTCAGGGTTTGTGAGTTCAAGCCCCGCATCAGGCTCTGTGCTGACAGAGCCTGGAGCCTGTTTCAGTTTCTGTGTCTCCCTCTCTCTATGCCTCTCCCCTGCTTGCACTCTGTCTCTCTGTCTCTCTCTCAAAAATAAATAAACGTTAAAAAAAAATAACGTGTCTAGTAATGGATGAATGGGTAAAGAAAAGGATATAAAATTTTTAATATATTTAGTGGAATATCATACACTCTTAAAAAATGAGATCGTGCCCTTTGTGACAATTTGGATGGACCTTGAGGGCATTATGTTAAGTAAATAAATCAGACAAAGGTCCAATGCCATACAGTCTGACTTCTATGTGGAATCTCCACAAACAACCAAACAAAGTCACAGATAGAGAACAGAGTGGTGATTGTCAGAGATGGGGGTAAGGACCAGGTAAAGGGGGCCAAAAAAGTACAAACTTCAGTGATAAAATAAGTCATAGAGATATAAAGTACAACAGTGACCATAGTTATGGTGACTACAGTTAACCATAGAGTTTGGACATTTGAATGTTACTAAGGAAATGTATCTGAAAAGTTCTTAACAAAAAGAAAAGAATTCTATGTGTGGTGATGATTGTTAACCAGACTTGTGATGACCATTTCACATTATGTATTATTGAATCATTCTGTTGGATACCTGCAACTATTATGTCAATTATACCTCAAAGAAAAATACTAACACACACATCCCATTCTCAAAGATGCTGTCTCAAGTCCAAATTCTAATTTTAAAAGCTACCCAGGTAGTTCTAATGTGCAGTCAAGGTTGAGAACCACTGATCTAGAGGGAGACAGATACACATAGAAGATTCAAAGGACTTCAGAGGTCAGTGGCCCAGGTTCAGTATGTAACTTCAGGATGTCAGGGACCCCAGCTCCCTGTCATCTTTCATCTTGTTGCTCTCCCATGACCTACACTGTCCAGATCATCTCACTGCGCCAGCTCTGGCCAGCATGTCCATATTCCAGCCAGAGGGTGGAAAAGGACAAACAGTGGGCCCTCACTCAATGATAAAACATCTAACAAGTTGCACCTACAACTGTCCCTTTCATTGCATTTGTCAAGACCTAAATACACTTGATCACCCCTAGATAAGAGAGGTGGGAAAATGTAGTTTCTATTTCTGGATAGCATCTGCTCAGAAATAACACATAGTTTCTTCCTCAGGAGGTTAAAAGTCTACTGTAGTAGGTTAGGCTGTGAGTAATTAATGGGGAAATAGAGATTACCAGTAGAGTTTCTGGATATGTGTGAATAAAGCTGATCTTACTTGCCAATTTTCTCTCCACTACAATTTCAGGATGATAATTCCAAATATTCTAGTGTGAACTATTAATGAAAACTGTTAGCCCCCAACACAGCCCCAAGATACCACTTCACTTTCAAGGAATAGGAAATCGAAGGGAAAGTAGGAGTCCAGGCAACAAGGATTCCATCCCAAATTCCAAACGGTTTTTCCTTCTTATCCACCTGTCAACATGATAAATATGTGAGGTACTTTTCCTATATTGTCTCTTCAGTGCCAAGTTTAATTTTAATGCCAATATATTCTGTGAAAGGCATCTCCTGGACTCTCTGAAGACGCATGTGGGAGATTCTGGTCTTGAGAGCTAATTTCAGCACGTCTTAAGTGTGGTTAACAGAAGCCAAAGACCAAACTGAGGATATTTAAGGTGATGTATCTTTTAAGATAATGGCAGCCAAGAATGGGAGCAATTGGCTGCAACCAGAGCCCATTTTTTACCAAATAAACCATGATGGGTAAGAAAGAGCTTGGTATAGAACCACACAGGTAGAAATGCACTGATACTATTATCAAATAATAGTATCCCCAAAAGAACTCTCTTTCTCATAGGACAAGGGGCATCTGATTTTTTTCAACATAAATCAACGTCTGTGAACATTTTATCTCATTTTTAAATATATGTATCTATTTTTTTAAAAAAATAATTTTTATTCATTTTTGAGACAGAGACAGCAGGCATGGGGGAGGGGCAGAGAGAGAATGAGAGAGAGAGAGAGAGAGAGAGAGAGAGAGAGAGAGAGAGAGAGAGAATCTGAAGCAGGCCCCAGGCTCTGAGCTGTCAGCACAGAGCCTGATGTGGGGCTCAAACTCACCAACCTTGAGACCATGACTGAGCTAAAGTAGGACCCTCAAGTGACTGAGTCACCCAGGCGCCCCTAAATATATGTATATTTTTTAAATACAAAGTGGAGTAGTAGAGAAATCGGGCAGAGTGCTTGAGCCAAGTGATTGAAGTTTACACCAGCTGCAATGGCACAAATAGATATCAGGTGCCTAATGTTTGCCAAAGGACACAGGGTCACTGCTGGGTTATTATTGGCCAAAAAACAAGGAAATCATAATCTAAATCTAATCATGAAAAACATCAGTTTTCTTCAAATGTCAAGCCACACCGAACACCCATATTCTGTAATTTCTAATGCACGTAAATAGTCTTGTTCAGCAGTCTAGAGAGCCTGTCTCTTCTAATTACTCTTCTTTTTCAGACATTTCTGAGTTATTGTTCTGAGTCTTGTTCAGCAGTCTAGAGAGCCTGTCTCTTCTAATTACTCTTCTTTTTCAGACATTTCTGAGTTATTCTGGGCCATTTAATGTCATCCTCTTTATATATCCATTTTCTTAATCCTGATAGAGAATCCAGATGGGACCCAAAGACTCCATATGATCCTTTTTTTAACCGACATCCCAGGACCCACCTCATCCCATGTAGGAATCTTGCATAGCAACACCTTCCCAAGTTCCTCTCTCACCAAGAGAACATTGTTGGAAGTTGCAAGTTCATAATTAATCGTGGGTATTGCTCAAAGCATATCATATGTCTGAATGGAGACATGGAGAAGGTCCTGGGATATAGGGGAGCAGTGTCTAAAAGAGCTAATCTTGGATATCCTAGGAGAAGGGAAGAAAAAAATCAGTGGAAGTCAAACTTGTTAAGAACACTAGAGATACAGAAGAAAACGTTTGCATGTTCTAAAACCATAGATTTGGGGGAGAAAAAAAGGACAACTGACCCAGGACATGACATTTACCTGAGAATCTGCCTGCCGTAGCTTCCTCTTCTTTCATTCAGTTTCTTCCTCGGGTGAGATTATCTGGAGGAGTCACACATGCATCTTGAGAAACACCTTTGAAGGCTCAGGCACTGACCTTCACCTACTATCACCACTTCTGCAGGCAGAAGAGACATGAACTACAAAAAAGCCAACCCATCCCTGTCCTTTGCTGCAGGAGAGACTCAGGAGCAATGAGCTCCTACACAGAGACCAAACTTGAAGCTTCTCCTTCCCTGTCTTCAAGGGCTCTCTTCTCCCACAGATGCCCAAAAATTCAGCTACAGAATGGACATTGTGTGGTGATCTGCCTGTCCTACTAGACACATGCAGAGCAAACCCTGTTACCCAAACCCTGAGTGAAGGTGGAACTCAACTCTCATAAATACACTCAGGAGCCCTCATACTTAACCCTGGCCTCACCTTAGAATCACCTGGAGCACTTAGTTAAAACCACACTGATGTTCCCACCCAGACCAACTGACAGAACCTGTGGGTGAGGGAACAGGTGCTGATGGTTCTTAAAACCACGTACGATCCTAGTTGGAAGTGTGGGCTTCTCCAGCTTCTAAGGCTCTACCATACATAAAAATCAATCAGATAAATGTTAATTAAATTCACTGTGGTGACTTTTTTTGCAATATATACAAATACTGAATCATTATGTTATATACATAAAACTAATATACTGCTATATGCAAATTATACCTCAATTAAGAAATATCACCTTGAGATAAAAAAAATAAAATACAAAGAGAAGAATTAGTCAGGATCAAATCCTCCCTGGAGCTCTTAACCCTAGCCCAGAATGTGACCTGGATTATTTGAAAAATATGACTCTTCTAGGAAGGCCAAGCCAATGAAAATAACACTTAGAAGAGATTCTAGGTCATATATATATATATATATATTTTTTTTTTCTCTGCTCAAGATCTAGGTTACACTTCAAGAAGAGGAGCTAATCCTTAAGAAATTAAAAAAAGAATAAATGAGAGGCACCTAGCTGCCTCAGTCTGTAGAGAATGCAACTTTTGGGGTTGTAGGTCTGAGACCCATGTTGGGTGTAGAGATTACTTAAAAATGAAATCTTTAAAACAAACAAACAAACAAACATAAATAAATAAATAAATGTGGTTAATATGAGGAGAAAAGACCTCTTAAATTACTTTCTAATGGTCTAGGCAGTAATAGCTTCCCTGTTTACAGAATTTTCTGGGGCAGGAACAGGGGGACAGAAACATGAGGCTAGGGCACTCAGCTATGTTCTCATTGGAGTTTTGCAGCAGATAAGAAACACATTTAAGATCACTAATGATTCCCTTAAGTACAAGGTTTGAATGAAGATCTAACTTCACACGCACAAACTCTTTTCCAATGATAGCACAAATAGGATGTTTTAAAAGACCAAGAGTTCTTCCATCGAATCCAATCATTTAAGTATGATTGAACATTTGAACGCCTACTGCACCCCAAATTTCAGTTGAAAGACTTCATAGTACCGTCCCCTCATGTCCAGATGCCTCCACCTGCACCTCTTTGCAGTGCCCTCATGAAATACACCACCAAGACTTCAAAACATGCATTTTTCATCCAGATGTTTTAATTGCATGCAGGCCCTATCACTGACTATTAACACTGATGATTGAAGAAAGGCATTACTTTTCAGGGTGAAGGTCAAATTTAGATTTTTTTTTTGGTCTCTTTTCATTTTGGTCTTATTTCATTTTATTCTGTACTATCTTTTGACAGGAAAATGAAACAAAAGGAAAAGGAAGTTTATACACATTTTATTTTAAGTTACAGTTTATATGAGCATCAAACATGAGTGTTTTATTTAATTCTTTGGGTTGATACCTTTCTGGTTTCCTGAAATATAATATCCATTAATCCCTGTTTGCAGACACCTTGAAATATTTATTGAATAATACAATACAGATTCTAAAACATAATCTTCTTTTATGAATACTGGCACAATTTCACCCAGCTCTGTGGAAGATTTAAGAAAAATGGCAGGGCAAGATCAGACATTGTTTACATCTCACCTCCAGCAAGATATAACTTTACTCTTGGCTGACCTTTAAGCAAAAGCAATGGTTATGTAACCAAGTAAGCTAAAAACTAAACAGGAAAAGTCACAGAGCCGGGAATGAACTACAAACTTACACTATTTGTTAAACTGAGATTTTTATCATGTTGCTCAAAGAAACACTAAAGTTTTCCAAATGGAAATATGTGACCGAGATTTTATCTTTGCGATCTGAATGTATACATAAATATTTCAGTATTTAAAAGAAGTTATTTGGGACTCTAAAATGCATTGCAGTATTTCGTAATGGTAAGCAGTATTACTGACAAAAATGAAAGTTTTGAATGAACTGCATTCTGTCTTCATGCAAATATTGGTTATAAGTAATGTTCATGCTACATTGTTCCTAAAACATACATTCTGAGGTGGTTCTTAAGCAGATTTATCTTTGTAAAGTTTTAAGTACAGCTTTGTCAAAGGGCAGAAGAATAACTTCTTAAAATCTCTTTTTAGCTTTATTATTTGCAGCATATAATCAAGTTAATAGTGGCTACGTTTTATGTTAAATAGGGAAAAAACACAACATTCTTGCCAAGGAGCAAAAATAAATTATAAATAAATAAATAGCACAACCTAGAAATATTCTAAGGGTTTGAAAGAACTTATTTTTAGTAATACATAAATATCTTTAGCAAATTAAAGCACCTTTTTGATATCCCCATAATTGAGTATCTTTAACTTTTTTGTGGAACCGAATAGTCACCTAACAAATTTTATATTTTATATGCCATAGGATCTTTAATAAATCTATTAGTACTTTTAAAAATTGTAAATCATTTAAACAATGAAGCCATAGCATGAAATGATTTTAAAGGAATATGAAAAAAAGCTGGATAGTAGGAAGTAAAACAAGCATTGAAAATGAACTGAATAACATGTTGGGTGCTAGATATTTGCAGAAGAACAGGACACAGATTGCTTACAGTCTAATTGGTGAGATGCAGACAAGAGATAACAATTAAAATATAGTGAGATAAGTAGTTTAACAGAGGAAATCCTCTCCAAGTACCTTGTAGGGGCACCTAAGAGAGTCTTGGCAGAAGAATGGTTATTGGAGAAGAATTCTTGTTTAAGGATAAACAATACGCTGAAGGGAATATAATTCATTATCAAAATAAAAGTGATAGGACTAGAGTATCGGACATCAGAAGGTGAAGGGAGAGGCTGAAGAGGGAGGCAGATCTAGAAGAGCCCTGTAGCTATGTAAGGAGCTGAAAACATCTTCTTTTAGAAGATGTTTCAGAAGAAACAGACCAACAACCACACCAAAGTGTTTTTGAACAGGGTACTGGCACGATTGTGTCACCTCTCGGGGATGATCTTTCTGGTTGCATTTGGAGAATGAATGGAAGGAGTGCAAGATCAAAATCAAGAAGAGTCAGGATTGGGAGCTGTATGAGGGTTCTTCAGAGAAACAGGACTAATAGGATATAGAAATTTACATAAGAGGAGATTTATTAAAGGAATTCCTTCACAGGGCTATGGAGGCCAAGAAGTCCCACAATCTGCTGCTTGCAAGATGGAGAAACAGGAAAGTAGGTGGTATAAATCAGTCCTCATTTGAAGACCTGAGAACTGGTGGGGTAGGGAGTGTTGAGACACGAGAACCCAGAGGCACAGTGATTATGGGTAGGATCACTGGTGTAAGTCCCAGAGTCTGAAAGTCTGAGAACCAGGGACTCCAATGTCAGAGGGCAGAAGATGGGTGTCCTAGCTCAAGAACTGAGAGAGAGAGAGAGAGAGAGAGAGAGAGAATTTACCCTTCTGCCACCTTTTATGTTCCACTCAGGCCCTTAATGGATTGGATGGTAGCCATCCAATGAAGATAGAGCTCTTCACTCAGTCTACTGAATCCAATGCTAATCTCCTCCAGAAACACTCTTACAGACACACTCAGAAATCATATTTTACCAGCTATCTGGGATCCCTAAGCCCCGTCAAGTTCAGATATAAAATTAACAATCACAAGAACCTATGGCATTAATCCACGCAGGCAATATAACAGCACTGGGTAAGGAGGGAAGAATATGGATTTCTGAGCTACTTAGGAAGTATTGTATTAATTGTGCTCGGTAGGGGAAAGCAAAATGGCCATCGCCTTCACTGAAATAGGAACATGGAAAGAAAATCAAGCCTGGGGAGGGAAGACGATAAATGCAATTTTAGACATGCTGCCTTTCCTTTGAAAAACGTGGCTGTGGATGTCAAAAGTAATTGGATACATGGGAAAGTCTGGATAGACATTATGGACTTTAGACATATAAATGAGATAAAAAATTGTCATCTTTCCCAAATATACATATGCAATTGAAAGAATACCAACATCTAAATGCATTACATATAATATTTTTACTAAAGAAATAATATTTTAATCAGAAAGGTAAATGATGATGTGACCAGAATACCCTTTTGGGAGAGGATTTGGAACGTGTCAATGATATTAAAAAAAAAAAAATTAGAGAGAGCAAGTGGGTGAGGGGAGAGAGAGAGAGAGAGAGAGAGAGAGAGAGAGAATGAGAGAGAGAGAATCTTAAGCAGGTTCCATGCTCAGCACAAAGTCCTATGCAGGGCTCAGTCCCAGGAGCATGGGATCATGGCCTGAACTGAAATCAATAGTCAGGCACTCATCCAACTAAGCCACACAGGTGCCTCGTGGTATCCAGTTTTGTTTTTTTTTTTTCAAAAAAAGGAATACAATAGGATTAGACTGAGGAAGAACAAGGTAATAGGGTAAGTCCAGGGTTTGCCCTTCAGTAAACACACAAGACCTGGCAACAGTTTTGAGGTTGATCTTGCATTTCATTTTTCTGTTTGTTTGTTTTTGTGTGTGGAGTCAGCTGGTTTTGGTAAGATCACTCCGCTTTTACAGATTGTAAGGCAATTTGTATTAAAAACTGGCTGTAACTATCTGTTTCCCGTGGAGGAAAGATCCATAAATTACAGCTCAGGTTATTTGTCAGTTATGTAGTTTAAAAATTCCTTGGCAGATAGGATTAAAGTGTGAGAATTGATCCTGAACTCCAGCTGAGGGACTTGTGAAATTATAAAGATAATATGTTCGCTACAACATCTCCTGCTGCCCAATTTAAAGGTACTGGGTAGGAGGTCAGTGGAAAGGAAAGACAGTTGGATGGCACTATTTGAAATGCTTTAAATAAATGTTTTGTAAGAGACTAACATATTGTGTAAAGGAATGATTTTTTTTTTTTTTTTTTTTTTTTTTGGCTAAGTAGAATCTTCATCCAACTGTTTGATTTATGAATGAGAGATTTCATTTAGAGTCTTGGGTCTGTCTTCTGGTCAATCTAGTTTTTAGCAAAGCATTCTTCTTCATGGTATAATTTTTAATGCATGGTCTAGTGTTTTTTTAAATGACTAATAATAAAGGCTTCATATTTTCTTCCTACTTTTTCCTCAACAAAATATTCTGGGATCTAATAATTCTCACATGGAGAAACTTGCTTACAATCTTCTGCAGGACTAATTTTATGGGCATATTTTCAGCTCAGAAGCAGTGCTGAATCTCTTCTAGATCCCAAGGTTGTTATACTATAAGTTGGCTGGATGAACCAGAACAAAATAAAAAAAAAAAAACAAAAAAAAAACACAACATCTCTGAGTTTTCCTTGGAACAGCCAGGTTCTGGAACCAGATGGTTAAATACACGCAAAAGCTGAAGTTGCTTGATTGATTTGTTCCAGAAGGGTTTTAAGTACTTAAAAAGATACAGAGAAAAATGCATAGCATAGCAAAATGTGAAGCAAAATAAAAATAATTTCCAACCTGCAGGAGGAATGAAAGAAAAAGACCGTGATGGAAGAAAAGAAGAAGGAACCAGAAATGAGGGCAGGACACAAGATACATCCACTTGCAAAAGGATGAACTCAAAATGGGCTCTAAGCTTGTAATATCCAGGGAAAAACTGTATTTAATTATGAGGTTGACAGTATCTATGAGGAAAAAATGAAGCATTAGTGAAGTCTGCCAAGTTTTGATTTGCAATCTGAGAAGAGATGGGATCCTTTATAAAGGAATGAACAATAAGTTCCCATCATTACAGGAAACATAGCAAGGAGTTTCCCTCACCATGTCTAATGATATCCCTCAGAGAAGCAGGGGGCACAGTGCCTATGTTGTAAGAGACATCTCAGGAGGGGGACAGAATTAGGTGTCAAATGACCAATACGACTCCTAGTCAGGAAACTATATCACTATAGTTTATTGAAAAATAGATGGTAATAAACAGTCTGGAATGCAAAATTTTTATGTTGTGATTTGTTTTCTAGCTTAACAGACAGGAATGGCCAAAGTTACAAATCCCTTGAAATTTAAGGATGCTGGAGTGGAAAGCGTGCAGGATTAGAGTGAAAGCCTGAGTTTGAGCTCTGTGCCACTTCTAACGGTACGATTTGGCTGTGTCAGGTCATGGGTGACCCTAGTGAGACCCAGTTTTCACGTCTGCAGGAAGGGGCTAATAATACCAATTCAGGAAGTTTTTTTTCAAGGCCAAGCAAAATAACACTCATGAACAGCTTTTCATTACATTATCTGAAGTATTCTTTCCTGTCTTTATATTATCTGAAAGATCCTTTATCTAGATTTTGAAGATGTATTTCAAGTATATTGCAACTTGTTTTGTAACATATACAGCCACATGATAATTTATGTGAGTACACAGTTATATGTATATGAACAGGGGCCTACTGAAAGAGTTTAATTGTTATTATTAATAATAATGCCCACAATTATTTGAGCTCCTAGAATATGAAAATCAACTAGAAAATGCTTGATGGGAGCAAGTAATATTACTCTACTTACTTTATAACTTGTGAAGTTAAAGAAATACAGTTACTGAGCTGGGGTAGGAAAGGTGAAGTTTTTCAAAAGAGAAGAGGGCAAAACTGAAAGAAATTCTATGATGGACAGGGAAAAATGTAAATACAGAAAACGTCTGTTACACAATAAAATTAGACCCTTTTAAGTTATTGGTACTTGTTGATACCAGGTGTAGAATTCCTTTACAAGAACATTTTGGAAGACCAATTTTAAAAACCTATGCTTGGTATCTGGTAGAAGTTTTCAGGTAATTTGTAGAGCATCCCATCTGCAATGTTCAAAACCCCAGCGAGCCCATCGCGTGCTTCTATGTCTAACGTCCACCATTGAGAGGGCCAGGCAGCACCACGGTTTTGTACCAAGGTCCCCCAGTGACTAAGGTAAGCTTTAGGGTGACAGTAAAAATCATCAAGCATGACCAGTTCTGGTCATGTTGTTGTTGTATATATTTTAAGAAGAATTCTTTTTTTGTATGTCAAATTAGAAAGTTAGCTTTTAGCTTTCTAATTTTAAATGATCCCAAATAAAAATCCATCTTTATATAGATTAACAGCTGCTTATTAGAACAAACACCATTTGCTTTGTTTATTTATTTATTTATCATATTGTAGTCCAAGAAAGGAGAGAAGTAGAAATAAAGATCTACCTTGCTTTCTGTCCAGGCTTTATGAAAATCCAAAGAGACAACCAAATAGAATGTTGAATAATAAAAATCACTGAAGATGCTAAAAAGCACTAAGACATTATTATGTTACCTAGACCAGCAAGTGGGCCTATGAGTTTATAATAGGCTGAATTAATCGTATTAGTTTGCTAGGAGTGCCTTAGCAGAGTACCACAGACTTAAAATAACAGAAATTAGATTTCTCACAATTCTGGAGGCTAGAAGTCCAAGATCAGGATGTTATCAGGGCTGGGTTTCTTCTCAGGCTGCTCTTATGATTTGCAGATGGCTGTCCTCTCCCTGTGTCTTCATATGGTCCTCACTCTGTGACTATCAGTGTCCTATTTCCTCTTCATATAAGGACACAAGTAATACTGAATTAGAGCTCACCCTAATAACCTCATTTCAATTTAACTGCCTTTTTGTTTTCAATTTAATTGCCTTTATAAAGAACTTATTTCCAAATACAGCCACATTTGGGGGTACTAGGGGGTTAGGACTTCAAATGCGAATTTGGGGAGAGGGAACACAAGATAGTAACATTAATAAAGTATAAATATAAAGAAAAAATGGTACCATATGTTGTAGCTTAAATATTAAAAAAATAAACGTTAAAGATAGTATTGTAAATATAACATAGTAAATATGTATCACTGATAATTTAATAATTTTATTGATTCATGATCTTAAAATGCTGATCATTTTGCTTTTATGTTACAGTTGTAAAAGCTGGCTGCACAGGAGATTGGTTTTGTATCCCTCCCAGCATCACCCAACCATCTTTATGTGTTTATTGCTAGGAGCTGAGAAGCAAAAGGGAAAGAATGTACAGACCCTAAGGATTTAATACCTAATTGCAGCAACAGTGTGGATGTTTAAAAGAGAAAGAAGAATAAATAACAATACAAGTTTGCATGTCCTAAATTCCAAATGGAAGATTATCTAGCTTTCTGATTCTGAGGTTGTAACTGCCAGCGCTGTGTTGATTTCTAAAGGATTTCAAGAGAAAACTAACATTATTTAAATATGCATATAATTAGTGGAATAGAATTTCAGAAGAAAGAACAATAGTGATACACCTTTTTAAGGCCCCTGATTTTAAATTGCTTCCATTTCATTTGCTTTTGAATGACGGAGAAACAGAATGTTAAAAAATTTCCCAATTATTTAAAAGTTCTATTATTTGGGGCCCATTCAATTGAAGTTTGTTATATTAAGGAAATAATAATTAGATAAAATGATTTTTTTTAACTTAGTTGACGTGAATTCAGTAAATACATTGTCACTACCAAAGAGAAAGCAGGGCTGAATTATTGTGACTAACGGAATCAAATTTAATGTCTTTTTATTGGCATAAAGATTTGGCCTAAATCTACTCCCGATTTCACTATCAAAAGTGGAAGGGACATTCATTTTGTTCTATGTGTACAACTATAAACAGAAGTCTCTGATGGGGTGGATAAAAAATACAAGAACACCTTATAATGGTCACAGTATTAAAGTATTTGATTTTGTGGGTAGAGGAACTTAGAGGAACTAAATTAGATTTCCTGTTAGCATTTTAGTACAGTAAATGTAAATAACGTATTGGCTTTAAGCATATAGTTGTAAGCATACAGGGAAGTGGTGCTGGGTAAGGACTCAATGCTCAAGCTCTGGAATCCAAGCCCCTAGATGTGACCCCCCCGCCCCCAACTTACTACTTGCACGTCCTTGGGCAAATTACGTTTTCTTCCTAATGCCTTAGTTTTATCATCTATAAATCAGGATAATAATGGTACCTACCTCATAAAATAACCATGAGGATTTAAGTTAGGGAATACATGAGGAAATGCTTGGCACACAATTAACAATAAATGCTAGTTATTATTGGTAGCCCATAATTTAGAATATATGTTACATTTTGCTTACAGTTTTTAAGCAATGATTTAAGCTGTTAAGCAAAAACCTCATCAGCACATTAGAATCATCTGAAGATTTTTTTCTTAAGTTCTACTATCTGGCATTACCCACTAGAGACTTTGGTTAAATTGTTCTCAGGTGAGACCCAGACATCTGTAAGCTTTAAATGTTCTCCAAGTAATTCTAACATGTAGTCAGCTTTGAAGAGATTTGGTCCAAATGAGCTATGCAGATATGTAGCACCAGACAGCTGTAGAGAAGCCTTTCCAAACTGTATTCTGCATAACCATGGTCCACCAAAATGTTTCCTAAAACAAAAACATTTAAAAGTAACTTAGGGGCACCTGGATAGCTCAGTCGGTTAAGTGTCCAACTCTTGATTTCAGCTCAGATCATGGTCTCACGGTTCGTGAGATTGAACCCCACACTGGGCTCCATGCTGACCTCGGAGCCTGCTTGGGATTCTGTCTCTCTCCCTCTCTCTCTCTCTCTGCCCCTCCCCTGTTCATACTCCCTCTCTCTCAAAAAATTAAATAAATTTATAAACTAAATAAATCAAAGTAACTTGAAAGCAATAGATCCAGAGTCAACTAAACTTGATGATATATATATCTCTTGAAGATTCATTTATCACATTAGCATTTAGAAGATCTGGGAAATCCTTCTTTAAGTAAATTTGTTTATTGCTGATGAAGCCAGATTTCCTTGCAATTTTTTGTGATAAGGAAACATGTTATGAAGAATATTTAACTTATGGCTCTGTCACATTGTATTGCCAACTATCACTACTATTTGCTACAATATCAATTAATTAGTAATTATGTGATTGATATAATATTTATTAACATCTGGTAGTTCCAGTCCCTGTTCACGCTATTTGGAGTTAAAATAAAAAGGCATTGGGTTTGGCCATTATAATCACCTGTGGATTCATTTTTTTTTTTTTCAATTACAGGTACCTCACCTTCACATCAGACCTGCTATTCAAGGAGAGTAGAACTGCCAAGGTGCATTCTTTTTTTTTAAATTTTTTAATGTTTATTTATGTTCAAATGAGAGACAGAGTGTGAGTAGGGGAGGGACAGAGAGAGAAGGAGACACAGAATCCAAAGCAGAATCCAGGCTCCGAGCTGTCAGTACAGAGCCTGACGTGGGGCTCAAACTCGCGAACTGTGAGATCGTGACCTTAGCCAAAGTTAGACGTTCAACCGACCGAGCCACCCAGGCACCCCGAACCAAGGTGCATTTTTACCTTGTCGCTGGGATTCTGAAAATGAGCTGGATTTGGAAATCACTGATCCATAGCCTAACCTTTCATATTAAACCAATCTAGTTCCAATCTATTTTGCAAGTATCAACAAAGAAAACACAGCTGGAAATTATGGACCAACTCTGGAAAAAGGACAGAGACAAAAAAGAAGAAGTAGGACAGCACTACGGAGATGCAGTGGAGCTAAGCCACGTGCATGTGTGAGGCATACGTGGGTGCCTGTGTGTGTGTGTGTGCGTGTATGATGAGATTGTTGACACTGGCTGGAGAGAGAGCAGAAAAAGAGGTACACTTCAGATCCATCATGGGCTGAGGGGGAGGGGGAACGGAATTCTATCCTTCATCAGAGAGTGACAACAAACACTTCCTGTTCCTTAGCTAAAGGTGCTGAGGGGAGTAAAAGAGGAGGAAACAGTGCAAGAGGAATGTGGGCACTACAGACTTGGGAAGTGAATGGTTTAGGACAATGTACTTCACGCTTGTTCTGATGGCAGAGGAGTTAGGGATCATTTCGCTTTTTGAGGAACAATATAAAATAGTGATGTAAAAGGATATATACACATATTTCCATTTCCACACATATATACCAATTCCTGGTAGAAGGAAGTGATGGAGTGCAAGATAAAGACAAAGGAAAGAGTTTTTGAGAATGTTACTGTGTTTCTTTGAAAACAGCTCTATTAAAGGGATCCTGAATATGTACAATCTCCTTACATGTAGAATAAAAAAAAAAGTCCATCTTAAAGAAACAGAGACTATAATGGAGGTTGCCAGGGGTTGTGGGGGGGTGAGGTGAGGGAAATTGGGAGATGTTGCTCAATGGCTACAAACTTCCACTCATAAGATGAATAAGTTCTGGGGATTTAATGTACAGCATGGTGATTACAGTTAACAATACTGTATTATATACTTGAAAGATGCTAACAGAGTAGATCTTAAATGTTCTCACTACCAAAAAAAATTATAATTGAGGTATGGATGCATTAACTAACTTCATTATGGTCATCATTCTGATATATAAAATATACTATGTATATGTATATATACACAATATATTATACACCTTAAACTTACACTATACATTATGTTATATATCAGTTGTATCTCAATAAAGCTGCCAAGGGAAAGGTGGGATCTTGCTGGGTCCCAGTTTCTATATTTTGGGCATTCCTTAGATGTTTGACTTTTAGGTGATATGCTTAATTTCATACCAGATTAAGACATTATTTTCTATACTTGGACTAGAGAAATGCTCCACCTTATTATTGGAACTTTGAGGGGAAAAAAGGTACCCATTGTCTGAGTATTAGGTGTATGGTCCTAAGAATACAACCTCAACATTAGAGAGACATGGTAGGTACAAAACAGATAGTGGAATTTCTATTCTGGGGGGAAAATGTGTATTTAAGACTGTATTTTTAGGAAGAAAACCAGATTTGTATGATATTACTTGTAACTTTCAAAATTCACTTATGAAGTTGTGAAACAAAAATTAATTTTAACCTCGATCTCTAAAACATATAGTATCAGAACTACTCAAATTGGTTTAGGGATGCTGCCCCATACTTCTGCAGAAATGACATAGCTGTCATTTTGTGGTTTACAATCAAACAGGCTTTGGGGCTGCTCACAGTGGGCTACTCCCTACCAGAAAAAGAATTTCAGGCAACACCGCGCCTGGGTTAGGAGCAGAGTCTTAAAGACGTGGGTAGCTCATGGAATACAAATGCTACAAAATTGTTAGGTCTTGAGAGCTGAGAAATGGCAGAGATTAGGTGAGGGTTTATTTGAGAAGATTCTCTGACCTCAAGTGATGTGACCTGCTTTCTTTGAAAGCTTCTACCTAGAACAAGTGTATAGCAAAGTGGACAGGGGCTGGGATTTATAGCTGCAAATCAGTTGGAGTATGAAAGTGTTCCACCTCTGTGTGCAGTATAAGCTTTTCATCAGCAAGCAGAACACAACTTGAAGGACAAGTCTTGTTCCTCTTCAAAGTTGAAGAAGAAAGAAATTATAGCCAAGATTCATTAAGCCACCTTGGACTTCTCTGTAACCCAAAAGGATCTCTCCAATTTTCTCTGTGACTACCTTGGCCACACACCAAAACCAAGCTTGAATGATGAATCTCAGGGTCAAGATGCCAGAAAGAATCTGATGGGCCAGAAGGGAATTCCAGTCTCTAATAGCTCAGGATAAGTTCATTCTCCAATCTTCAAATAGAATTCCCTGAAACCCTAGAGCAGGCCCAGTTTTGGATTGAAGTCTGAATGTCTTGATTTACTTTCATTATGCAAGAGTGCATCATAATGAAATTCCCTATAAGTGACTGGCTACTTGCCCTAGCATTTAGTAGACATAAATCACAAATGAAGTAAATCCAGTAATGACATAAACTGCATATGGAAAAACATTTTTAAATTGTTATTTAAGGGATGAGGAGAACTGAGGGGTAACAGAGAAGCTGTGGGGACATGACAAGTGTGGAAGAAACAAGAGGGGGTTTAGGAGACTGTGCAGTGAGCTCTGAATCAGGGCGCATTTCATGTTCTCAAAGAGATACAAATGAAGATTGAATCTCCATTAGTGCTTTGGCTTGGGCCAATGTAAGACACACAATTTTGGAGCTTGTCTCTAGGTAATAGAAGACTCCCTGAGTCCCATTTACTTTGGAGAAGCACTGGGTTAGGTAGATGCTTCACATGTATTACTCGACATCCTTTTCAGAACAACTTTATGAAACCGAGATGACTGTAGCATATGTTATTTCCACTATGCCAGGAAGTCATGAGTCATTCTCTGCTGATGTGTGTTTTTTGTCATGTCTAACTAGGAGCAGACTTTCAGAAGCAGGTGACATTAGCTATTAATTATTGTCAGAAGTAGCAGCTTAATAAAAATTAATACCATATATATTTGGTAAACATTGTTATTCAGGTAAACAACCCTAAAAATCTCATTCAACAGGTCAATTCACTCAGCTACTTTGGCTGCATTTTACAGCCGACTAAACTTGACTGGAAACCATGATAAAATACTTTTGAAAAGAACTAAACATTTCACAGGGCACATATAAACTTGTTTCTGGTCAACTCATTTCCATTATTAATATGTGTGATTAAACTTTTCACAGGACTAAATGCCTTTTCCATGTTGTATAATGAAGCAACAAAACATTTTACATCAAGCACTTTTTTTTTTCAAGGGCTGGAGCAATTACAAGGCTTTTAGGGAAAATTTAACCCTTCCAAAAGATACCCCTCGGGCCCACTCCCATGTATAAGTGGGCTGGCCCTATGAAGGAAAACACCCATTTTGAGTTCTTCAACTTCTACAGCAGACTATTAATTCTGCATCGCCCATATCTGGTTGGCCTATGAACTCCTCTCATTAAATAACACAAAGAAATAAATTAGGAATTGACTTCCATTCTATAATTGCATAAAACTTATTTGAGATCACCTGTCCATCTCTCTAGATTCTCTAAACCTCACCATCTAATAAGCTGCATTACCAGAAATCAACATGCATGGACTGTATTCTTGCTGCTCTTTAAATCATTGTTGAGTGGTGCACAAGGTATACATACACCTGGATTCATGTTCTCAAGTTCTCCACTTACTACATTTGTGACCTTGAGAAAATTACTCTCCTTGAGCCCAGAGAATTTCAGAAATTCAGTTTAGTTCCATAAAAATATTTAGAATATCTATTAGGTACCATGGTTCATGTCAGGGTTAGGTATAAAACATTTCATTCATTCAATGACTCAATATTTATCTTGAGCATTTACTATATGTTAGGCATTGTCTGAGGGATGGAGATACATTTTGGAACAAGGCTGACAACTTCCCTGTCCTGGTAGCTTGCATTTTAGTAAAAAAAAATTCAGAAAGTAAATGAGAAAACCAAGAACTAAGTCAATATAAATTGAGGCAAGTGATAAGAACTCTGGAGAAAATAAAGCAAAATGAGCAGGTGACTTTGTGGGAATATGGCTGTTTTAGAAACAGTAATCAGGAAACCTCCCATCCAGGAAGTGGACATTTGACAGACATATGAATGATAAGAAAAGACGACCAAGAAATCTCTGTATTTAAGTATGTAGTCTAACAGAAGACAGAGGAACAAAAGGGTAAGTCAGTCCAGTAAGTGTTAGTGTAGAGGTATATATAGAGAGAGAGATTTTGGAGGAGGATGTGTTCAAGCAATGTAAAAGTACCTCACCGGAAATTATGCGCAGATAGGTATTCACTGAAGGTGATTCATCTTTTCTCTCTTTAAGATTTAACATGATGCCCTTCTTTAATCAATATAAGAGAAAACCACTTGAGCCTTCATGATGACTTCTAAATCAGAAAAACCTGATTGGTTTAATTGGCTGTCTAAGAAGTATATGCTTTCCTTTTTGAGACAAAAAACAAAAACCAAACAACATAATGCCACAAACTACCCTTTCCTCTTGGCTTCTAGGACTAGCTATGGTGCTTGATTTCTGCCATTCACCTCTATTTCTTCTTGGCCCTTCATTTCTGTCTTTATTGTTATTGAAATGTAAGCTGGCTCTATTTTTTTTCTATAAAGGCAACAATGCTTTTAAAATTAAAAACAAACAAAACATGTTCACCACTCCAACTATTTTTGTTTCCAGTAGTTTGAAGAAGTGTTTGGTATTCCAATTGGAAAAATAATCCTACTACTGTCCTTTTCTATGCAGGCCTCATCTTCAGTATCTTGGGTATAACAGTAGTGGGATGTTTTATTAGATAAAATCACTTTAAATCTAAAGTCTAATGACTTTACCATTAGACATCTGTTTTTTTAAGCATACAATCTACAGTAAAATTCTATCAATGCAATATTATTGAAGTAGAAGGCAATATAAACCATTAATAAATCTGAAATACAGACTATCTTTAAACACATGTATAACTTCGTGAGTGGTTAAAAACATGCACTTTGGACTTACACTCCGAGGACCAAATATTGTTTCCTGCACTTACTGGTTAAGCCTTGGTGTGTGTTTCAATATCTCTGGGTCTCCTCTGTACAGTGTGAGAAATAACACCTACCTCATAGGAATCTACTGAGGCTGAAGACATTATACGTATATAACAATGTTTATAAAATACTTGGTACATAGCTAGTGTCCAAAATAGAAATTATTATTCAGATTTCATATCAATTTTATTACATACTCTATGGAATGATTTATGTGCTGGTATATGCTATCAGAAAGAGATAAAGTCTTCCAAGATTAATAATTTTTGTCAAGGATTATAGTATGCCAACAACCAGGCTTCTCAGACTCTCTCAACCCTATCAATTCAGCCACAAGCGGCAATAGCCCGGGCCAGAACAGAATCTAACCACAAAAATCCTATCATATCCATATGGTCCAATAGAGGCCAGGGGACTATCGGAGAAAGGCCAGGGGTTGGTGGTTTTAGTGTGAGGAAGTGGAGATATTAGACTAAAGACTAGCCTAGATCTGCAAGAGATAGGTGAGATGTAAGTACTGTCAGGTAAAGAGATGGATCTAAATCTAGGAACCAGATCATCTGAAATCCACATGGGCACATGAGCACTCAAGGGGAAACGGCAGCATTTGCTAGGCGGTGGGGCAGGTGATGGGGCAGGTGTAGACTGGGATCGGCTTGATGGGGCAATGGGCTACGGAAGCCCCAGTAGAGAGAACCAGGTTCAGGGAAAGCAATTCCAGTCACAGCAGGGATTCAGGCATGAAGGCAGGAATCCAGGCAGCAAGTCAGGGGACTTGAGCCAGCCTCCATTCAGAGCACATCTTGTAACTGCTCCTCTTTTCCCTCCAAAGAAAAAGACACATTTCAGAATCTAGCGTGAGGTTAAATGGTCTCAGCAGTAAAATTTCTCAGTAAAGGATTAGAAGCCCAGTCGCTTAACGAGTCACACCAGATGCAGAGACAAATTTAAAAGCACTTAGAGTAGTTGCTGTATAAGTAAATGAGACACAATGGTTTTCATTCAATCAGGATTTTGCCCAGACAGTATACACAGCAAGGTGAGGTTGGTTAATTTTCTGATGCCTGTTACTTTTTCCTGGTAGTTTAGTACTCATAGATTCACATTATAATTCTCTAACTTGAGCCTGATGTATAAAATGCTGAGGAGTCAGATTATCATCAGAAAGCAGAGGTTAACTCCTTGGATGGCTGGATGGCAAAAAGTCTCAATCATTTTTCTATTTATACATGTGCAGATAAAGAAAACTCTTAACCACCTGAAAGACTATCTTCTGCCCAAGGAATTTTGTGTTTATAATCCGACATTGATAAAATCTTCGCAAGAAATATGTTTACTGTATCTAGTGACTGGAATAGAAAGGACTAGAAACCGTGGGCCCTTTGGCGAATATACAGCTAGAGAGATGATGGATGTCTGGAGCAGAGAAGCATCTGTTAAACTAGTCACAGTTGACACCCTGTTCCAGCACATAATGTTTGACACTTACTCACAGGTTACTAAAATGATTATGTGCTCAAGAGTGAATCCATGCCGACAAACCAACCTTTCGTTGATGATGAAAAGGGAGCCTGGTATTTTAGAGAGTGATTCAAACTTAAATTCAGCTTTAAAGTTAGTATACTTTACATTAATGCAAACAAGAGAAATGAGACTCAACAAATTGATAGGCAACATTTTTTTGTTCTTTTTATGCCGGCAGCAATCAAATCAAATTAGATTTAATAAAAGCTGACAGTACAGTGTGATACAGACTGTCTAAGTGAACCATGATTTACCAATTCAAAAAATACTGTAATCCTATTTTAGTTAAGGCAAACAGGAATGCCAGAAAGTCTTGACATGTCAATGAAGCAAAAAGAAATATAAGAATTGTCATATTTCCTTAAAAAAAGTAATTAATTTTTTTTAAATTTTATTCTAGAGAGAGAGAGCACATGAACAGGGGAGAGTGACAGGTGGAGAGACAGACAGACACACACACACACACACACACAGAAATAGAGAGAGAGAGAGAGAGAGAGAGAGAGAGAGAGAGAGAGGAGAGAGAGAGAGAGAGAATCCTGGGAGGCTCCAACTCAGGGCCAAATCGGGGATTGATCCCATGACCCTGGGATCATGACCTGAGTCGAAATCTAGAGTCAGACGCTCAACTGACTAAACCACCCAGGGGCCCCAGTAATTAATTCTTCTTAAATATTGTCTTGTAGGGGTGTAAACAGGATTGCAACTTTGATTATAAGGGGACATCTTTTAACCACTAGCAGAAACAACTGAACATAGTAGATAGAACCCTGAGCCTCACTAGGACAAAGGGAGGTCAGGTTTTCAAGGGTAGAGGTGGGAGTAACAGCAGTACAGCCCCCTTAACTTTCTAGACAAGGATGAGTTCTGAGTTCAGGAGCCTGAAGCCCAACAAGATGGTAAGGTGTTCTGACAATAGGTCTAAGCCCAGGAGGATGACAGGGAAGATCTGTCACTTGCATGGTTTGTGTATGGGCCACCCTGGCAAGACTGTCCTCCTGAGCTCTTGTAACACATCTTAGGGAACAAATGCTTGGTGCTGAAACAGAATCAAAGATTTATAACGAGTCTCATTTAAAAAGCTTTAACAGGGCCGTCTGGGTGGCTCAGTCAGTTAAGTATCTGACTCTTGGTTTCAGCATAGGTCATGATCTCATGGTTTGTGAGTCTGAGCCCCACATTGGGCTCTTCACTGATGGTGTGGAGCCTGCTTGGGATTCTCTCTCTCTCTCCCTCTCTCTGTGCCTCTCCAGCTTCTGCTCTCTCTCAAAATAAATAAATAAACTTAAAAAAGTAAAATAAAAACAAAAAGCTGTTACAAATTAAAAATATATTCTTATTCAGCTAAAGAGTTGTACATTCAAACATTTCAGCATTTTTTCCTATTCTTGCCATTATTTAAATTGATGTGCTCAAAGTATGAGAAAATGAAGGAGAGCTGAAGAGAGATTAGCAGCCTGTAAGAATGCCTAGATCATCTGTTTCTTTAACTCACACTTTTTCAATCGACTCAAATCAAGGCACATTTATTGTATTTCCAATAAATATTAGGGTGAAAACTGTGATTTTTGCTGTGGAGGAAGTTTTGGCTAGTAGAGGGAGAAATATAAATGTGGAACAATACAACACAGTGGCACAACGTGCTGTTTTGTTGGAGGTCTGCGCGTGGGACCAAGACCGTTTGGTGAACTACATAGCTATTCCATGACTTTGCCACCAGTGAGAAACACCAGGGCAACTGGAAAGTGGTAAATTGTTCCCACATCTCGTTTAGTACCTCTTTATTCTTTCTAGTGGCTCTCAACCTCGAAAACCCTCATTGTCCCCAACTGCACTCCTCTTTCAAGGTCTCCCACAGTTTCCGTCACACTTAGAACAAAGCCTAAACTCCTTTTTTTTTTTCCGGTTGATAAAGCCTGTGAGATCTAGCCTGGACTTTCTCAGGTTGTTTCAGTGATTCATTAGATTTCAGCCACACTGATCCTCTAACTCAACGCTTCTCAAACTTCAGTGTGCATATATAACACTTGGGGATCTTGCTAAAAATGGAGACTTTAGGGGGAACCTGGGTGGCTCAGTCAGTGAAGCGTCTGACTTCAGCTCAGGTCATGATCCCAGAGTTTGTGGGTTCGAGCCCCACATCGGGCTCTGTGCTGACAGCTCATATTTTGGAGCCTGTTTCAGATTCTGTGTCTCCCTCTCTCTGCCCGTCCCCCGCTCATGCTCTGTCTCTCTTTCTCTCTCTCTCAAAAATAAACACTTAAAAATTTTAAAAATTAAATATAATAAAAATGGAGACTTCTGTTCCGTAGGTCTAGGGAAGGTGACAAAATTCCTGCATTTGCAAATAGTTTCCAAGGTGATGCTGATGGTGCTGGTCCTGGAAGCACAATTTGAGCCACAAAGTGCCAGAGGACTGGGGCTCATTCCAGATACTGGCAGGCTGCACTTAGCACCTTGAGTAGCAACTTTGTTCTCCCCTTAAAAACACAGTGCTTGTTGTTTCTACTAGGAACTTTACTCCCCAGATCTTTCTATGTCTAGCACCTTTTCTCATGCAGATATTGCTCAACCGTCAGCTCCCCAGAAGTCTTTATTAATCACCCTATCTAAAATGCCCATCTGATTACTGATCTGCAAGACAACCAACATTTTCCTATTTTACTTTCTTAATTATACTTGTCACTCTCTGAATTTTCTTTACTTATCTCTTCATTTCCTTATAAGTCTGCTGAGGCAACAGCATGGCCTGTAGTGTTCAGCCCAGAATCTTAGCATGTAAAAACCATGCCTGATCCACAGGGCTGGCTGGCTTCATGGTGCAAAACCTGTGCAACTGCACTTGGCCTCCTTTCTGGTTTAACACTCCACTGTCACCAACTAGAAATTCATAATTTTCTCTTTGAGTTTGTGCTTTCTAACTGAAAGGCAATGGGACAATGGTGTGTACATGAGCAGAGGAAACACACTCCATATATATGTTCTCTTTTCTTTGCTGCCCCTTGTCATGTTGTGTTTGTGATGCCCCATGAGCACAGAATTCTGATGGACCTAAATGTGTGGATGTTCAATACAACTTAAAGTTATTACAAGGTAAGTGTGTTACAGCCATGACTAAGTGGGAAGCTGAGAGCCCTAAGAGGCCACGCTTTCCATTCAAGCCAGAACTTGCCTCAAAACCACAAAGAACGACGGTGTTCTGTGAGGTAAGAATTACCAAGGAACCCTATTATGTTCTTAGTTACTCATGTTATTTTCCTAGCCTATCAGTTATACAGAAAATGATGCATATAAGTAAAGGGAAAAAAAGGGAAATCCATAGTTCTTTTTCCATTCGGTCCTTCCTTCCTTAGGACAAAGGTGGAGAGTATTGGTAGAAGTGCACATATTAAGAAATGAAGTAAAAAACATTGTGTTAGTTTTGTACAACATCTACTTTTCAGTAAGAACAGAATGCGCATACACATGCATGAGCTGTGAAATATGAATGGTGTAACTTTAGTGAATCCAGATGCTAGTTAAATGTGCTTATATTTTCATTTAAAACTCATTTCACAATATAAAAAATGGATGCAAAAAATTTAAAATTTGAATTTTTTTCTTACTTAGAACAATAAATTGCAAAAACAAAAAGAAAAAGCCATGATGCATCAAAAAAGAGATCACTAAAGAAAGAAAAGACTTTATATTTAATGGCAATTTTTCCTACTGCTTGCACAAGGGAGCCCACAATTTTATTTTCCACCGGGGCCCAAAGATTATGTAGCCTACCCCACTGACTCATAGAAGCCTTTGTGGACAGAGTAAAATTGTTGTGCATTTACTATGAGCCTGACACTGCGCGAAAGCCCTTTACTTGGACGATCTCATTTCTTCCTAACAATAACCTTGTAAAATGGATGTCACTGTTATTCTTTAATAGACTAAAAAACTAAGTTGTAGGAAGATTAAGTTATTTAGCCACTATCTTAAAGCCTAGTAGTAAGGAAACTAGGGTGCAAACTAGGCATCAGATCTGTAGAATCCCAAAGCCCTGTCTCTTGGTGACTCTGATGCAATTCCTGCCGGAAGCCTGGCTCATTCCAGCCCTCCCGTGGGCTGTTGGGATTCTACCAGAGTGGGCTCAAGGTTCTATTGCAAACCAAATGAACCAAGACTGCTGAGCCATTTCTACCTCAATCTGAAGGACTCTCAGAAGGCTCTGGTGCTGTGTCCACATCTAGATTATCACAAGGATCCATGTAAATAATTCATGACTAAGTGCCACACACCAATTAAGCCCAGAATTTCCCAGGGTATTTCAGTATTTTTGTCTTGGGAGAATGGGGGAAACTTTCAACCTTATTTTGACATCTTATTTGGCCCTCCAAAATGAAGACCATTTGATTAGGGTCTTTTAAGCATTTCTGGTTATATTCTGGAGCACCAGTAAACAATGTCTTTTAGCAGTTTTAATCTTCTTTGCCCAAATCTCACTGGCAAATATGAATGTATCTTTTATTCATGGTGTTGAATAAAAGCCTCTGCCTGGATATGCATGGTGTTTAAAATATTTTAAATAATGTTCACTATGGTAACAATATATTTGAAGTTTCTGTCATTTGGACATTAAAACGTTCAATTAGAGGATGAAATATAGTACCATACTCTTGAGCATTTAGTATTAATGAAAGGGGAAAAAAATCAGCATATGATCGTATATCAAACATCGCTTGCTTTTATTTTAGTATTTGTGAGAGGATAGAATCTATTTATTTAACATATATATGATTAAATGTATTTTAACCATTATAGTTTTTAAATCAAATATTTACTTTTAGTATGCATTTTTTGATAAAAGTATTCATTACTATAAACCCATTTTGTGATCAGATCTGTCGTAATAGGTTTAGTAGGTATAATGGGGCCTAATCACAGGCACTTACCTTCACTCTATTTCAAGGTGCAGAGCTCCAGATAATTACATGGTAACACTCATACATCACGGGCTGTAAAATTTTCAAATACTTCTAATTTTGTTGGTATTAACATCCTCAAATATCTATATTCACTTTTTCCTTATTCAGTATAAAACCTATCATAGGTATACAATTTAGTAACAGAACCATTTGGATAGCCTTTAATTTGGAGTCGGAATAGACTAAATCACTTAATTGTAAACTCTAACTTTTAAGTTTTACTTTTGTCTGTTAGAGAAGCCCGCTGCCTTTGCTCTTAATAGAAGCGCTTCAAAGCAATGACAAGAGAAAAACTGTTAATTCTCATGGGTTGTTTCCTTATTTGTAAGATGCAAGCACGTCGACTTGACTTCCAAGGGATTTTCCTTCTCTCCAATTCTAGGTTAATTTTTTCTCCTTCAATATGAACCAGACATTATCTCACCCTTCACTTTGCTTTGGCTATCAATATCACTTTTGGTCATTTAATTTGCTGAAAAATACAGTAATTTACCAAAATAAAAGTACCTACGTTCAGTATAACCCCATATCATTATTTAGGTAAATAAATATTTTTGTATTGTTTTGATATTTACCTCAATTCCTTACTTCCCTCTAGACAGGAATATCTTTATCGTGTGTGGTACTGTTTTTTAAAAATGTCAATCTCCATCTAGTTTTGTCATGAGATAGGAAATTTTTTCCCTGTCTCTTGATTACTTACATGATACAATTAATCTACATTAGATTACAATTAATTACATGATGTAATTAATCTACAAATTTTTGGTTATCTCAAGAGAAAAGAGTAAAATTTTTGGTAATCCCAAGAGAAGTATAAGGCACTTTCATAGATAATATATTCTCAGAGGAAAAACAAAAGGTACAATTATGACACCAGAAAAGTTTGTGTATGCCTTTGTGTGTGTGTGTGTGTGTGTGTGTGTTGGAGAGACAGGGAAAAAAAAAACACTAAGAAAGGGAGAGAATAAGGGAAAAATATGCAAAAAAAAAAAAAAAAACACCACTCTCTCAAAACTTTCCAAACTGAGATTCAAGATGTTGCAATATATCAGTGAATGCCCTTCCTCAGTCTCATAAAGTAAAACATGACATATACTTAGAAAAATAATCATGATAATTTCCATATTTCTCTAAGTATTTAGTTGTTCTCAACCCCGGCTGCATATTAGACTCATCTGAAAAGCTTTCAAAATTTTTCTAAGCCTCACCTCAGATCAATTAAAATCAGATACTGGGCGTGACTGGACATTCCCAACTGTTTTAAAACCTCCCTTAGGGATTTTAATGTGCAGCCAGGGTTGAGAGCATTGATTTAGAGTAAACCCTATTATACAGTGCAGCAAGAAATATGTATTTAAATTTTAAGTGAGAGGGCCATTTTTTTAAAGAGTTTGAAGTCACCTTACAAAACTGATGATATATTCTGTCCATTCTTCAATTATGACCCAAACCAGAAATCAAAAGTACCTGAGACCATGCTGAGCGTGTGGGATTACGAGTCAGTGATCATAGAGCAGCCTTGAAAAGAGTGCGTGCCTTGATGTGCACTGGCCCTCTTTCCACCGTGGCCATCACTCCAGGTAAGCTCCGGAGAACCAAACCACCCTGCCTGGCACGGGCTCTTCTTTGAGCTCTCTCTCTCTCTCCTTTTTTTTTTTTTTTTTTTTCTGTTTGAAATGGCTAAATTGAGGTAAAAATGTAATATTCATGTGATACATTGAAGTTCCCTAGACTGGAAATTTTTATTTCTTTGCCAAAGGAAGCTAGAACAGTTTGCAGGCAAAAATATTAGAGTAAAAACTGCCTCCGTTTTTAAATCCCTCTTTTAGTTGGTTTCTTACCAGACCAAAGTGAAATGTGACCTGCAGCTTGGAGGTTGCTCCTAGAATTAATAATCTCCAGGTGTATTCAAAACCATTAATTGCCTCTGAAGGGAGCAAAAGGAGGCTTCCCGGAATCCTGCTATTGCAAGGGGAGATACTGAGCTCAGTGTTTGCTGCTTCAGTGGGTTTCTATGGCCAAGGTGTTCATGTTGCGCTTAAACTATGAAGCTTGAAAGGAATAACTTGGGCCGAGAACTTTGTTGTACCAGCATGAATGCACTGAAGGCCTTGTAAAGAAGGTTGTTTGAATTACATGTATGTTAAACAGTTTCAGAAGAACTGTTTCCACTTTCCGTTTTTGCACAATAAACCTTAAATTGCACTTTTGACTACTGAGCTGAGTCTTTCAACTTGCTTTTTTCCAAAATAATAAATCCCCCTAATGATGACTGTGCAGCACTGTCACACACTGACACAGTCTATTTCTTCAACCCCTATGTCATTAAAAGATGCAACTTACTTATTTATGATGATTAATAATAATGAAATATGTATGAAGAAATAAATTATACAAATGCTGCACTGTACATAATAGGGAGAGATACAAATGGCCAGATCCTGATTACCCGCACCCACTACAAACAACAGACAGTGGAACATATCTCTCCAGCTGATTTTCCTCTGCAGTCAAAACTTAGGGAGCAGGATATGAGAAAGTTGGAAAGGTGTTTTGACAGGTTCAAATTCTTTTTTAATTGTGGATTTGTAAAACTCGATTTCTCCCCCACCTCGCTTTTACTGTTGCCTTCACATCACATTATCTGAGGCAGCCCAGAACACTCGAGTCAATGCCATCTGACGGGATGTGTCAAATCTTTTGTCTTAGCTGACACAGAAATATCATGTACCCTCCTAGTGCTTTTCCTAAATATCCATAACTTAACATTTAGGATGTGTGTGCTGAGCAGGGTAAGTGAAGGGGTGTGTTTCTTGGTACAAACAGTGTGGGTGGATGTGAAATGGGGTCAGATGGTCACCAGGTGATTGGTTCAGAGACGGATCATCACCCTAGCGTGCTTACGCACACCTGTCATTCAGGTGTACCTGCCTCCTCCAGTTAGTATGTTTATTCTTAGGGAAAGGAATTAAGATATAAACAAGGCCGAGTCTCCTAATTTTCACATTTGATAAACAAACAGGATGCATATTTTTAAAAATACAAGTCATTGCTTCTACAGAATTTAAATAAGTTCATACCTTTGCTAGGGCTGAAATTCCATAGGCTGGTTGCTCAAGTTCATAGAAGGCTGTAAGCTTTCTCTTAACTATGTTTTGCAGTTGTTCAGACACAAACAGTGACCCCTTCACCCATGAGAGGATCCTGTCACCTTATTTTCAGAAGACCTGCTTTAAATTGACTGGTGAAATTCCCCATTTGGAAAAGCTAATAGAATCCGGAAATACCCAGAACAAAAATAAGACTCTTACTTCAGTCTCCAACAGGGTAACATGTTCAACCCGTAAGACCCTTGAGGAATAGTATGACCATTTCTAACCACATCACTGGCTGATCATGCCCTACAGGCTCATTGCTGTTTTTAGCTATTTTCAAAGCCTTTTGTCAAATTAATCTTTTCAGAGACGTTACACACACACACAACAGATGTTCTTACAGATAAATTATGTGACAGAGAGAGAAACATGACACTTTTAGGAGATAAATATTAAACCAAGTCAAAACAAAATATGGAGCTGACAATCCCTGTAGTAATTTCTGTGGTAATGGAAAGCCCTGATTATTTTGGATTCACTTTTGTCAGATGAAGTTCATAAAAAAAAATCAGACAATTCACTATAAATGAAGTCAACTTATAACTGTATTTGTTTGTGATTTTATTGATTATTGTCTGTCCCTGCATTAGAATGTAATCTCTTTGGGAACAGTTATGAGTCTCGCTTTATTCACTGGAGTTTACCAATACTTAGCACATAGTTATTTCTCAGAAAATTGAATTTAGCAAAAACATAAAAAAAGAGAAAAAAAACCTCTCCAAAAAGGAAAAGGGCATGTGAAACTTCTGTTTTACAGTATCAGTGGCTTATTTGAGAATTAGATCCACCAGTATGTACTTCTAACACTTACCCTTTTATCTGTCATCCCAAAATAAAACTCGAATATGTTATGAAAATGTCCTATAATAGAATTAATAAGTATCCTGCATTTATCAGAAGGCAGCAGTATGTTAATAATCTATTTTTATTGTGATCTAATTCATAGCATTTTAAAGCTCTGGGAAGAAAGCTGAATGGCCCACTATCTTATGATTCATCTCAATTTAAACTTCTGAATTTTTCTGTTAATCTACCTTAATCATGTTATTACTTGATTAAACCTTTTTACCTAGCTCACATAAAATCTAAATCATAGAAAAAACAAATTTGAAAAATAGATGCCTTAAAATAAGAAAAGCCACCATTTGATAGTGCTTATTAAATTTATATTTGCATAAGTTTCATTTTGAATGATTGTCCAAAATATAGATTCTTAGGTTGCAGAGCCATTAGGACTGGACTGGGGACTTGGAATATATATTGTGCTTTAGTTTTTTAAAATTATTTTTATTTTTTGAGAGAGAGAGAGGGCACGCAAAAGTGGCAGAGGGAGAGAGAGAGGGAGAGAGAGGGAGAGAGGGAGAGAGAGGGAGAGAGGGAGGGAGAGAGAGAGAGAGAGAGAGAGAGAGAGAGAGAGAGAGAAAGAGAGAGAGAGAGAAAGAGAGAGAGAGAGAATCTTAAGCAGGCTCCACACTCATGGCAGAGCCTGACACAAGGCTTGATCTTACCACCCTGGGATCACGACCTGAGCTAAAATCCAGAGTCAGACACTCAATTGACTGAGCCACCCAGGCACCCAAGGGAATCTGTGTTTTTAACTAGTATCATACCTTGATCCCTAAGTATGAGAAAATGGCACTTGCATATTAATTGTGGACACACACAAAAAAAAATCAAGTAAACAAATGTATAAATTTAAGGATTTCAAATGGTGGTTAGTGCTCTGAGGAAAATCAAACTGAGTGCTGTGGTCATCGGCCTGGAGGAGGGGACACACTTTGCACAGGGTGGCGACAGAGTTTTACAGAGCCGGAGAGAAGAAAAATCCTTTTAAAGTCCTTAGGCCAGTTCCCTCCACAGAGCTCTCTCCTGCTGCCACTCTCTTGTCTAATTCAAATATTTGGATCATTTGGACTCTCCTTTTATTGTATGCCTTTTCTCTTGGATTTTTTAATATGCATGGCAATTTTTTAAGTTGAATACCACTTTCATTTCACACAAAATGGCAGAAGCTCTTGATGATTTTGTCTCTCTCAGCTAGGAAGATAAAATAGAGGCTTTATCTATCACCTTAATCCATTTAGTTGCTGAACAGAGTTGAGTCTGTGTGGAAGTTTTGGTAGCATGCCCTCAATCTTGGGTTTGCTTCAATTCTTTAGGCACAGTCTTCCAGGAATTCCAATGGAGAGCCTAGTGGTCTACCAGAGCTCCTTTCCTTACAGGTATTGGCCCTTAACCTTTGTTGCCTGCACCTCACAGACTGCCAACAACTCCACTCTGCTTTACAGAAAATTTCTGTATGGCCACTTAGCCTGTTGCCCTACACAACTTTAAATGCTGACAAATGCCTTGAGAGAAAAATGGCTATGTGTCAGGCTCAGTTCTCTTTCATCCCTGGTCTCTAGGATCTATGACTCTTAAGCCTTTCTACTACTGCAACACCATCAAAAGCTTCCCCAGTTTTCTTGCCTTCTCTGCCCAAAGAAGACTAGGTTCTCACACCTTTGCTCTGTGCCCAGGATCAGCTAATTCTTCCAGGGAAAGGTTGGCTGAATAGTGCAAATTCATTTTCCCCTTCTCTTTAGAATCCTGGCATTTCTACTCTTTTGCCTGAGCGGTTCTTCGGTCCTGCCTTTAGAGAGATGTCTTCTGTATGACGGTAGGCTTGTTCTTGGCTGAAGCACTGATCTGCTGGAAAGTACTGCTATACACCCAGAAGGGGAAGTCTCCTGAGACATTATTTTTATTAGTTATTTACTGTCATGTAACAAATTACATGAAAACTTTAGTGACTGAAGAAAAAAAATAAGCATTTGTTATGCCACAGTTTCTGTGCATCAGAAATTCTGTGGGTTAGGAGCAATATAGCTGGGTGGTTCTGGCTCAGAGTCTCTCATAGGACTGCAGTCAAGATGTCAGCCTGGGCTGGAGGTTGGGCTTCCAAGATGACTCATCTCCATGACTGGCAAGCAGGTGCTGACTACTGTCAGGGGGCCTCTGTCCATTTTCACATAGGGCTGCTTGAGTGTCCTCATGACATGGCAGCTGGCTTCCACCATAATGAGTGAACAAAGAATGAGCAAAATGTACGTGATAATATTTTCTATGACATAGTCACATTCTTTTCTTTCTGCAATATCCCATAGGTTACACAGATCAACCCTATTAAATTGTGGAAGGGGGTACACACGGAATAAACCCCAGGAGACAAGAATCATTATCAGTAGGGACTATCTTGGAGACTGGCTCCAATGATACTTAAAAGAAAATTCCACATGTATTTAAGAATTTGTTTTGCTGCAGTAATAAATCATTCCAAAATAACCACAAAGTTTTGCCTGTGTGGGTTGGTTGCAAATTTTGCCACTGTCTTTTCATGCACCATCCTTATTCAAGGACCCAGACTGAAAGAGCAACCCCCAGCTGTGGTACGCTTTTTTTTTGTTTTTTAAGTAGGCTCCACAGTCAATGTGGGGCTTGAACTCTCACAACCCTGAGATCAAGAGTTGCATGCTCTACTGACTGAGCCAGCCAGGTGCCCTGACATACTGTTTGTTCTTTTGACAGAGGAAAAGGAGAGCAAGAACCTTAACACACAGTGGCTCTTCAGTCATTGTGGCATACAGAACTACTGCTCGCTTCATTGGCCAAAGCAAATCATATGGCCATCTCAAATAACAATGAGATAAAAAGCTTTCAGACAAAACAAAACAAAACAAAACACAAATAACAAATAAAAATGAGGCAGGGAAGAAGAGTCCCCTGATACGAAGGCATTATCTCATGGCAATGGTGCGGATATTTAAGGGAAATGGAGAATGAATAATTAAAAACAATAATAAAATTTACCACAATGAGTACATACATAACAATTCATATAATAATCAATTTCATTGAGAAATAGCAGTCCAGGGGCGCGGGTGGCTCTGTCGGGTGAGTGTCCAACCCTTGATTTCAGCTCAGGTCATGATCTCACAGTCGTGACATACAGCCCCATCTTGGGTTCTGTGCTGAGCATGCAGCCTGCTTGGGATTCTCTTACTCATCTCTCTGACTCTCCCCCACTCTTTAAGGAAGTAAGTAAATAAACAAATAAACATTACAAAAAAGGAAATAGTAGTCCAGTTGCCATGTGTATAGTCCTACTTATAACATTAGCCTTAGTCCTGAAGAAAAGCAAATGGTCAAATGATTTCTACTGTTTTAGGTTTTCTCATTCTTCTCATTTTTAGTCATGTTTCAGTGGAATACTTTGGACAGTGTAATGATTACCAATCCGTAATTCCATTCTTTATTCTACTTCATAAATGTAGTATGAATCTGATCCAATTGTAAAGTAATCAAAGGACATTCTAAAAAAACTAGGTGGAGAAACAAACTCAAAACAATCTAGAATGTCTTAAACAATTTCTGAAAACATCAAGTATCGATCGTGGGAAAAAGCTGGAGCCAAACTTCATAATTTTTTATTTATTTATTTTTTTTTTAAATTTTTTTTTCAACGTTTATTTATTTTTGGGACAGAGAGAGACAGAACTTAAACGCGGGAGGGGCAGAGAGAGAGGGAGACACAGAATCGGAAACAGGCTCCAGGCTCCGAGCCATCAGCCCAGAGCCTGACGCGGGGCTCGAACTCCCGGAGAGCGAGATCGTGACCTGGCTGAAGTCGGACGCTTAACCGACTGCGCCACCCAGGCACCCCCAAACTTCATAATTTTTTAACTTACTATTGTCCTAATAATTCAACATTACCAGCAAATGAAATTAATCTTATAGTAATTACCTTTAGGCCTAACATGTATAATATGGCCATTCTCTGAAAGAATATAACAAAATGATTATGGATAAGAGTCCTTCTAGAAATTTTATTTTTAGCATCCAAACTAGATATTCACAGTTTCTATTGTGCCTGGAAACAAGCTGACAATCATATTTTAAGACCATGTATTCTTTTTAAAAAAATTTTTTTAAATGTTTATTTATTTTTGAGAGAGACAGAGACAGAATATGAGTGGGTTAGGGGGCAGAGAGGGAGGGAGACACAGAATCTGAAGCAGGCTCCAGGCTCCGAGCTTTCGGCACAGAGCCCGATGCGGGGCTCGAATTCACAAGCTGTGAGATCATGACCTCAGCAGAAGTCGGCCGCTCACCTGACTGAGCCACCCAGGTGCCCCTAAGACCATGCATTCTGATCTGGGGTTGCAAAATATGGGGACCATAAGTGTATGTGCCTCAAAAGAGAATAGATTCTTATTAAGCCTTACACAAAACATAAAATAATACTGGTGTCTAATATCCCCTTTTCAGACATATAGTTCTACTTTCCTTGTTTAGGTGTGCCAATTAAAATCTCTTCAAGAGCTGAGGTGGTCTTGTGAGTACTGGAGGAATTCTACACTAGCCTTGGAATGAAGCTAAAGAAAAATTAGAAATTTCACAACCACATGGAATAGAATGAATTATCACTTGATAAGGCAAAATTTAACTGTGCTAGCCCATAGCTATGTGGTTTAGTTCAGCTACCATTAATAATGTTAACTGTGATCATATTGCTGGGTTCTAATGAGGTCTCTCTCCGCCAGGTGAGAAATTGTTTTCACCATACAACCTGTCAAAATGGTAATTTATTAATCATTTCACCAAAATTTCAACATCAATTTTTTTTAGCGTGCAAAAAAATAAACACATCATCTAATCACATAACCCTCCCCACCCCATATCTGGACACTGAAGTTCATGTAGCTTTCTACCACTAATAGTACTTGTGCCCGGAGGTACAACCTTAGACACATCACTTTCCCACCAGGAACTGTAAGTTCTTCAGCACATCCTAACATTCTGTCTTGAAAATTCGATTTTAAAGGAATGTGGAATGAATTTTCTTCATCTCATTCTGTACATGTAATATGCAAATTAAGTTTTGGTAAATAACAATTTCCCATTGACTTATGTCATAGCTTCACACATAATTGCAGTTTAATCAGCAGGGACACCTTACATGGAAGGTTTAGATTTCTTTGCCCACTACACTTTGTTGAGAAGATTGGTCTGCCATGTAACAGGAGAGCTACTATTTAAAGAAATCCATTTTTTGGGGGGGGAACCCTTGGAACACAAGCTGTCACCCTCTGGTTCACCACTTTTACGTGTATGAACTTCCATATGTCTTGCTTTCTTACAAAAAGAGACACCTCTAGTTAGTTTTAAATACAAAACAAATGCTTAGCTGTCTTTAATAACTGCTCTTATTAAACCAAAATAATTTTCTACTACGCAAATGTTTAGTGTTAGTTAAAAAGTAATGAAGGGCTGTTCTATAAGAAAAGCATTATAATTAATCTTTCCTTTAACAAAAGTTGAATTAATAACCATAATTAATACACAGAACATTTTGTCTGCTTTCTTATAAAAAAATGGACATCCATATCCTCTTATTGTTTTTGATGAGATGAGCTAAGGAGTTTCTCCAGAGGATTAGTTTGCCCAATGTGCTTTTACATGATAAAAAAAAAAAAAAAAGGAAAAACTTCACAGTAGAGAGCACTTTTAAAATATGTATTAGCAGTATTCTCAAAATATTCTGTAAGTCACTATGGGAGCATTTCCTTCAAGTTTCTGTGCATAAATCACTTTGCATGCTCTCCAAATATCAGAGGAAGAGATGTCAGCAAATAGCTTCCCAAATACAAGATATTTTTGTAGTTAAATATTTCATTTCTGCATGAGTGGCCATGAACGTCTATGGATTTACTGGGCATTTGTAGTCTATGTGGCACAATAATAGGCATGTAAAATTGGAAATTATCTTATTCAGATAAAAGATATGAGAGTAATATGAGAATTATCAACAAGTTTAAAATACTTTATGTTCGTTTTTATTACATTCAGAAGTACTCTACAGTAAATGTCTCTAATATAAATTTTCTTTCTTCTTGTAAACTCAAAGAACACAGGGCTATGTTTCATTACAAGCATCAATAAAGGTTGATATATTGATGTTTTTCATTTAAAAAATCTTTTACAACTATACTTCCTCAGGAATCTGGTTCATATTCAAACTTTCCCTCTCTTTTCCCATAGTTAATTATTAATTTTTCAATTATTACTATTTAACAAACACGTATATTATGCTCACCTTGTCCTAAGGACTTCACATATGCTAATTCATTTGATCCTCATGACAATTCTGTAAGGTAGTTGCTCTCATTTTCAGCTTATAACGGTGAAACTGGGATGCACAGTGGTTCAGTGACTTGCCCCAGGTCACACAGCTAACAAATGGTGTACCCGGACTGTGAATCTCAGCACTCAGGCCAAGAGCCCATGGCCTAACTATTTATAATGTGCTGTCGCTCCAGTGATGACCTCAGTTAGGTTGCAAACCTGGAAACTGATGGTTTCATTTCCTACTGGTTGTTGTATCTGCATCACGATATCTACTGAACCCTTAAAACACATGAGAGAACAGGTGGTCCATGATGAATTTTCAACTTCAAGAACAAGTATTCCCACTGCTGGGTGGTCAGAGAGCCTGCCTGGCAAGAATACACCTTCCTATAAAGCCACTGGAAAGTATCAAGCTTGCCTGGTACGCAGGAACCACAAGCTATTGTAGCACAAACTAAAAGCAAAGCTCTATTTCCTTTTTCCACACAAGGAATGCTAGTTTCCCCTAGAAGGGAACCACAGCTAAAAATTATACTTTACTCCTACCCAAAGGTTTTTTATCTTGATTATCCTATAAACAGCAGCAGGTAGTAGTATTTTCATTTTATGGAAGGAAAAATTGAGACAAGGTGAGATCTTATTACAGAAAGGTTACTCAGTTAATTGGTAGGAGAGGTTTTCAGTGACCTATAAAGCACTTAAAATGAGAAGTAAAATAGCCCTTAGTTCCTGTAGTACTCTGGAAGCATTTAAAGCCAGACTTTCTCCTATCTATATTTGTGACTATTTGCATCTACTTAGGAGACTTTTATTTCACCAGCATTATGTTTAGGAATTAAAAGTAGAGGTTACGTGGTGTGGCTTCTGGATACCAAGAATATTCCCCCAGCCCCTGAAGGCTCCTCCCTCGGTTTTCTGATATTTATAATTTAAGATTCTATCACTAAAAATTCAGGCTTATGGCTAGTAGGTGGGGAGCAGGGTGTGAAGGGAGACATAATATGGTAATACTAAATATTATTCAAAACTTGTGTAGATCTCTGCAACGTGATTTTTAAAGGGAGAAAACTGAGTTAGCAGGAAGTCACTAGGAACCCCAAAGGAAGTTTGCTCTGAAGAGAAACAGAAGTGAAACCGAGAGAGAGCCCAGAAGGCAGTATCGAAGAACCCAAAGAGAAACTGCCTCGCTTTTGTTCTATGTAAAAGACAATCACAGCGTAAGCAGGCAAAATCTAATTGACCTTTATTAATTGAGAAAGAATAGTCACAGTAATTTTAACTATACAAACCAATTTGTTTAGTATTAGAATATTAAATGCAGAAATGGAAGATCAATCATTAGAACTATAAATAAGCTTACGTAGTTGAATACAGGTGCAAATCAAACCCCAGGCCAGTTGCTTCTAAAATAGACCGAACAAATTATGCCAAACACTGTGAGCAGACAAACCAAGGCAAGTACTGCTGAAACACAAAGGAGGCTCCAAAGTGCTTCCATTGCTAAAACATAAAGTACTACCTAGAGCAAGCCTGGAGTCCTGCTACGGCTCTGCTGGGGAAGAGAGTCTAGATGTGGGATAAAATTGTCTGCAAAAAATTTTTCTTTTGCCTAATTCTTGAAGGCAAAGAATTAAATGATAGAATAAGTGTGGTGTGGACTAAATAGAAGGAGCCTTGGATTTGAAATTCATTCTGCAAGGGTAGAGAGTGATTTTTCTGGTGCAGTAGTCTCCTGGAATTGCGCTTAGCCATCCAGAAAAATCAGCAACCATGATCATTCCAAAGCTATCGAGTAACAGTCCTGGCAGAGGACAAAAGGTATATTTACCTGTTGCAAGAAACTTTAAAGGTGGGATATTTGTCTATGTGTCACATATTAATCATATTTGACTGTCAAGAACTGTGAAGAATCTGGCGTACCTGGGCGGCTCAGTTGGTTGAGCCTCTGACTTTGGCTCACATCATGATCTGGCAGTTCATGAGTTCAAGTCCCACTTCATGCTAGCTGCTTTCAGTCTGTCAGTGCAGAGCCTGCTTCAGATCCTCTTTCCCCCTCTCTCTGTCCCTCCCCACTTGCACTCTCCCAAAAATAAATATTTTTTAAAAAGAAAGAATAAAAAAAAAAAAGAACTGTGAAGTGTCTGAAATTTACCCTACTGGCACTTAAACAAGTTAGCCTGCCACAGGTTCATAGATCCTAGGAGAAGACAGGAGGCTCCTGGGTCAGAGACAAAGAACCATTGATTAGAAGTAGCCAGGGCATCAGCATTTGTGCCAGCTCCCCAAGCCTCAATTCCTCAGAGCAATGTAAAGAGGGCCAGGTGATGCCTAAACACACAGTGGGCTGTTACAGGAGGGGAACCCCAAGCTTATGGAACCCCAAACTTTTATAATGGACAGTAAGCCTGCCTGACTTTTGCCAATAAAGGAGACACTATCTTTTACATTTAAATGCTGTCTGCCATATAAACCTGTTTGAAAAGGTAGTGTAGAACAAAGGTAATCAGTGCCTCTGGTCATAAGACACAGGCAGAAACAGAAATCCAAAGAGAATTGTCCCTAGTAAAAGGAGATAGCTTGTTCTCTTTTCTATTTAGACTTCCTAATCTTTCAGTAATATTTATTCAGATTTTTCTTTGATTCAAAAATATGAGGCCATAGAAGAGAAAAATCAATCAGTAAGGAACTTCCAACAATAAAAATGCAGACGCACTGGACCTTATGATTCTACCCCAATCTAGTTCACCTCCATTGTGGAGCAGGATGTTTTTGAAGTGGGATGTTTTTGGTAAAAGTGATGCTACTCCCAGCTCCTGAGCTGGTCTAAGACTGAGATAAACCAATTAGCAAAATCCATTTCCCTTGCATTGTGATTGGTTTTCATAACCTACATTTTGAAGTTAATCAGTATACAAGGCATTCTCACAGAAACAGAGATTCAGCTGGGGAGAAGAAGGGTAGGATGACTCACTAAATCTTTTTTATGGTTTAAGCAAGTTTAAATTTACAATGCAACTAGAAGCATCCTATCAATACAACATGATTCAATAAACCAAGGATGGGAAGAAAAGATGATTGTTAGTTTCATTGCTTATTTTTCAATTTGCCTCTTTTTCTTTCAGAAAGGATTAAAGCAAATGACAGCATGAGTACACATTTCAAACAAGTGGTCCTGGAAACTGATGAGTTACCTCTCACAAAAGAAAAAAAAAAGATTTATACATCAAAATAGTTAATTTATAGTTATCCCCCTGAGAAAAACTTTAGAGATTTTCAGGAACAGAAAATAAATCTCCATTCCTTTAAATTTAATTCTAAACCCATATTCCCTTCCACGAGAGGCACACTACACCCATTTTGGTCATTTTGTCTAACGTATGAAGGATTTGACAAAGATGCACTCTGGCCATTTTCCCGTACCTCTAGATAATCCCTCAATTCCAAGGCAAAGGATATGCCATGTTGGAATTTAATATATGAATATTCTTTGTTTTTATATTCGAAAAGAATATCATTCCAGCATTCCTTCTTTTTACATGATGGAATTTTTAAGTTAAATTCTTGGTATTGAAAAGATCTTTAGGCAGCTCAGAAGCAGTTTCCATATTATTAGAAGGATTAGGCAGATCCCAGATACAAGAACAATGTGTTCAGTTTAAATTAAAGGGACACAAGTGTCCCTATAATTGCTTACAGGAAAGGAGATGCAGTCCATGACCACAAATCCAAAGATCTAGTAATAGGAGTATAAATAACATTAATTCCAGGGTGGATCCTACCACATTCCTCTACAGGCCATGCAGTTACTGAACTACAAGCATGTTAATTATTTACTTACAGTTGCTTAACAGTCGGCATAATTACATGAAAGTTTTCTTTTTTCCTTCATCTCTAGAATAACAATGTTTTCAAGAATTTAAAAGATGAGTGTGAGCAACTGAAGACCAGCACCAGGATTTCTCGGGACTTCAGTCTCTGAAGAAATTTGTTACTAAGAATGATAGACGCAGGAGTTTCAAAAACTGATCTTCTGTCCCCTGAGCTCCAGAAATCACGTTCTAGTATCAGAAACCATCAGAAAAATTTAAAGCCTCCCAGATCCAGTATCTTAGGATAATAAGCATTTATGCCATCTGCCATTTTAAAATAAGGCAATACCTATAAGGTATTTAAAACAGTACCAGGCACATAAAATACTAGTCAATAATATTAACTATCATTATTATTACTGGAACAGTAATACATTGGAACAGATATGTGATCTTTAAGTTAATCACACTTTTTGAATGGATTTTTTTTTCAACGTTTATTTATTTTTGGGACAGAGAGAGACAGAGCATGAACGGGGGATGGGCAGAGAGAGAGGCTCCAGGCTCTGAGCCATCAGCCCAGAGCCTGATGCGGGGCTCGAACTCACGGACCGCGAGATCGTGACCTGGCTGAAGTCGGACGCTTAACCGACTGCGCCACCCAGGCGCCCCTGAATGGATTTTTATTAAAATTGAACTCTAATGACGCTATTTTTAGCTCCCTATTCACCTATTCATCTTAAACTTTTATTACTTTATATACTATTTATAGGTTCTTTCCTTAAATGTGTATATAATTTTAAATGGCATTTTAAAATAGAGTCAAGTTTATAATATGGTGCTAAATAAATGCTCAAAATGTTAGTTTGTGTATATGGCAAGATGAGATTTTCATTCTTCTGTCCATTTTCCTCCTTTGACTTTCCCACCACTGATAAATCAGTAGACGGTGTTATGTGTTAACCTAGATATAGGCTGTGAGAGGTGGTCACTATTAGTAAGAAAGCTCTTTAAATGCTTTACAGTTACTTCTCTTGGATAACTGGAAAGACTTACATGTCCCTCTGCAAGGAATAAAAGAATATACTGCAGTGATGCCTGGGTGGCTCAGTTGGTTAAGAGTCCAACTCTTGAGCTCAGGTCATGATCTCGTGGTTCATGGTTTGAGCCCCATATTGGGGGGTTGACAGTGTAAAGCCTGATTGGGATTCTCTCTCTCTCCCTCTCTCTCTGCCCTTTCCCAACACACTTGCTCACACATGCTCTCTCTCACTCTCTCTCTCAAAATAAGTAAATAAATAAACCTAAAAAAAAAATCTACTGCAGCCATCCCAGCATGTGAATGATGCCCACAACCTTCAACTAGATAGAGTTAGGACTTAGGGGTAAGGGCAGAGGACCAGAGAAGATCAAATGCAATACTAGGGAGAGCAAGGAGAAGGAAGGACACCAGAAAGCAAATGGGCTTCAAATGCCTATCCAAGGTTCACCGTATAAGAACCACAAAGTGACTTGATAGGGCAAATGATGGAACATTTTGTAATATTCATTGGACTGTGTATTCATAGCCAGATTATTTTCTTTTCATTGCACTGCACCTACACATTCTTCTAGATATTATGCACATAACTGAGGCTTAACAACCATAAAAAGTCATTGTTTCAAAAGCTGAAATTGATTTTTTTTTTGCCAGTAGTTTCTCTGATCCTAGCAATGAGAAAGCAGCCATTTTCTCCCTGTAAGAGTTGTGTGTTTTTTCCTAATGACAGGGATACAATTCATTTTGTTAAATTATCAAATAATTGCAAAATAACAATAATTGTTTCTTCTTGCAAATGAAGCTCACAGAGAGATCAAGTTCTTCCAAAACTGAATTAATTATTCCTGCTTTCCACTGAGTACAGCAACTAAATAGATTATCCTTAGATGGCTATTTCATGTACTGTATTTATTCTACAAAAGGAAAACTGTGAAGGAAACAATTTACCAGAATCAAACACTGTTCTCTTCATCTTTACTTTCCTTGTTGGCTGTAGCATTCACAATGTAATGGTTATATTGTCAAGATTCCACTAGATTGTAATTCATTTTCCCCCTGTTACCCAAGAGCCTAAAAGCAAATTCCCAACAATACATTAAGAGGCATAAAACAATTCTTGAAAAAAGAATTAGATTAGATATGAAGCAATCCAGGAAAAGTTGGAGATGGGGAATTACACTTATCAAGTTGCACATAAAGAAATGTCATTTGTGAGATCTCTAAGGAATCTGTGGTGGCTGTTTGATACACTGTGCCTAGGATTTGTCAGGTTGCAGCACAGCTCTTGGATTCAAAGAAACAAGTGTTCACTTATCTTGTAATGCTGGTCCCAAGATGGACCAATCTGTCCACCAGTGTTTATCCTTCTTTCAAGGTAACTTCTCTAAGTCGGTTTTTCCCGAATAAAAGCTGATGCTGAGCTGCTATATTTCTTCATGTGTGTGCGTGCATGTGTGTGTGTGTGTGTTCAACTGAGTTCTTGGCTCATGAATATGCCTCACCTTTTTCCTAGGCTTTTCCACAAACTTATTGATGAATAATGAAGTAAGCCATAATTAAATTTGCATTGTCTGGATAAGAGGCATCCAGATAATTCAGATAATTGAAATCTACTCATAATCCTTAACCCTCATGCTGTCTTTCCTTGATCCTGACCCTAGAATGTGCTAAAAAGTAGTAAAGTCGGTTTCATCTCCTCATTGTTTTAAGCCTGTCTGCTTTGTAGCAAAGCCTCTGACAAGCAGTGAAATCATCTAAGAGGTAAAAAGCTTAAGAGAAGAGGAAGAAATGCCAGTAATGTCTAAAAAAGGAAGCTTTAAAAAATTAAAAAGTTTTCTGTAATTTAAGCTTTTTGCTACCAGGCAAGGGCCTCACTTTGTTTGTTTAGGGGTCTATATCCTTTGTAATGTTCACATAAGACTTTTTTGGGAAGGAACCATGAAAGTACTGGAATACCAATCTAAAGGAATACAAATCTCAAAAGGCCTCCTTTCAAAGTTTTCCTTTTACCTTTTGACTTCCGTTTTTTGTTCTCTTTTATCATACTTCAGTCTTTAAAGAAAAGGGGTGGGGCAATCAATCAGTAATCTCAAAATGGTACACTGCCATTTACTTGGATGCTAAAACATTTCCAAATACCTTCCATTCTAATAATGGAATGAGACAATTACAGTTTTAAGAGTTCTATAACTCTCATTGCTCTAGCGGTTTTCCAAATATTTTCATTATGTGATAGAAAATGGCTTTCTGCTCAGTATACCAGATAACTCTGACCATGAAGTTACTTACAGGGTAACTGAAAGGTGTTGGTCTGTGCTTTTATTGCTCTATTTATAGAATTATGGCTAACCTAACATTACCTTATAACTCATGAATAGATTATACAGTCTTATATTTCTTAAAACCTGAATTCTTGACCGTGTGAGAAATTAAACTATTCTACAGTTTAACGATTTGGTTTTACAATAATCTCACTTTAAAGAAAGAAAATGTTTACACTCAATGGCTGCCCCAACCATAGACAATTATCTCTCCTGTGTAAAATCTAATCACAACCTTATAATTTTAAAAAGTCTGAGCTAGGGGTCCCCAGATCTATACCCTTTCAAAATCAGGGTGCAACTTTCTCCCTCTTTGTACTGCTATTATTCAGGGAGTGCCCCATGGCCAGATGGTAGATACAAGATGACTTCTGTATTAAAAAAAAAAAAAAGTTCCTTCTTATAGATCACTAATTACAAACACATTTCAGTTGTTCTGTGAGTTAAAAAAATCAGCCAAGAATTATTTGAACTGAATGACATTGCTTCTAGTTGATGCCAACTTAATAAAGAATTAAGAGTGGGGAACCTGGGTAGCTCAATAGGTTAAGCGGCCAACTCTGGGCACAGGTCATGATCCCAAGGTCATGGAATAGAGCCCTGCATCAGGCTCCATACAGACAGCATGTCTCCCTTTCTATGCTTGGGATTCTCTCTCCCTCATTCTCTCTGTGCCTCCTCCTCCCTCTCTCTCCCTGTCTGTCTCTGTCTCTCTCTCTCTCAAAATAAATAAATGAAGTTAAAAACAAAGAATTAAGGGAAGGGGGACCTGGCTGGCTCAGTCAGTAGAGTATACAACTCTTGATCTCAGGGTTGTAAGCTCGAGCCCCACGTTGGGTGTGGAGACTACTTAAAAATAAAATATTTAAATAAATAAAAAAGAGTTAAGGAAAAAGGAGATGACAGAATGAGTTCAAAATCTGGCTCAGCCACTTATAATTTCTATGATCCAGACAAATAACTTTCTCTCTATATACCAAGCATATCCTACTTTGCAGAGTTGTTCCAATGATTAAACAAGATCACGTGTGAAAAAGTTTTAGCAGATGGTTTTTATGTACCAAGTGGCTTTTTTTTCCCCTAGGGTCCACTAGCCCAACTAGTGCAGTTGGGCTGGAGTCATGGCAAGTCACTCACTAATTAATATAGTACAACATAGTGTTTTTCAAATCCCCAGGAATACACACAGCCTCCAAGGAGTAGGAGGCATGAATCATTTTAAAAGATTGATGTCCAGATCCATTATTTCTCTATGCACTCTCTTCTAAACTTGACCTGTTTAAGAATACTCCTATGTATGGTGAAGATAGCAAGGGTCTTTCTCTTACAATTCTTTTTGGATTAATTCCTCCAAGTTGACAAAAAAAGAAAAAAGAAAAAGAAAAAAAAAAGCCTTCCTTTCACCTATCACAAATTTGTTATGTTGCATTATTTGATAGTTAAATGCTCTGGGTGTCAAAGGGACAAGTTGAAAAATTGTCACACAGACTGTCCTTTATTCAAGATACCATAACAGCCCCATCAATCCTACTAAAAAGGTGTATTTCCAATACAAATTTACTTGTTACGGTTAATGATAAGTTATCAAAATCTGTAATATATTTTTGGTGATTTAATCAGTTTACTACCAATAATAACAACTCAATCAAAAGGAATCTTTACCACTCAGAGCTTTATGGCTATAAGAAATTATTTAAAATTCAATTTTAATTTATATTCATATTTTTGATGCACAGAGTATGAGAGGGTGATCAATAAAAGACTTTCAAGCATGAAAAATGTTATATTATGATAACATTCTGGGGAAGTAATATAATAAAAGTACAATTGCGAGCAAAAAAGAAAGAAGTGTTCATGAATTTTTAAAATCAATGGTTCTGGGCACCGTATCACCATGGCATTTAGAGTCCCTTGGAAACTTTTAAAACAGTGATCTAACAGTTACATTTTTAAATGCTAATATTTACAATATGTGGGAAATTACATCCTTTTCAGTCACTTATACTTATTATTAAAAATGTATAAGATAGCACATAGCTAAAAATAATTTCCCAGTATACATAAGCAATGCAAGCTGGTCAGCAGACCCTTGACGCAGAGGTTAAGAGCATGGACTTTCAAATCAGAGAGAACTGGCTTTGAAGCCAGTCTCGGCCGCTTGGTTTTTAATGAAGCATATTCAACTAAACCTTCTCTGAGCCTCAGTTTTCTTCTCTTGGAGCTGGAAAAAAAGAACGGAGACAAAACCTGATCGAATTTAAGAACGTAATATATTTAAAGTGCTTAGCACTGTGCCTGGCATTAGGCAGCTACCATCATTATCACCATTATAACTGCATGTGAGGAAGACAGAGAAAGAGAGCCCTCGGGGCAAAAAGAAATGAGGAAGATTCAAAAGGTAAATGTAGGATTTAAGTCAACATTTCTCCAAACTAAAAATGATCTACAAATGGCCAGCCAGCACATGAAAAGATGCTTAACATCACTAGCCACTAGGTAAATGAAAATCAATACCACGATGAGATACCATTCGTATCCACTAGAATGACTAGAATTAAAAACAAATTAAAATGGAAGAAAAGATAAGTGTTAGAGAAAATACGGAGAAGTTGGAAATCCCTCATACACTGTTGTTGCAAATACAACATGGAGACGCCATTGTGGAAAACAATTTGGCAGTCTCTCAAAAAGTTAAACATAGAGTAACCAGGGCGCCTGGGTGGCTCAGTCAGTTAAGCATCCAACTCTTGATTCTGGCTCAGGTCATGATCTCGCAGACTGTGAGTTGGAGCCCTGCATCGGGCTCTGTGCTGAGCCTGCTTGGGATTCTCTCTCTCTCTTCACCTCTGACCCTCCCCCACTTGTGCACCCACACCTCTCTCTCAAAATAAATAAATAAACTTTAAAAAACCCACAGAATTACCATATGATCTAACAATACCACCCTTAGATATACATCCAAATGAATTAAAAACAGGTACTCAGACAAATTCCTGTACACAAACGGTCAAAAAAGCACTACTCACAGCATCTAAAGGTAGCAACAACCGTAATATCCATCAACAGACAAATGGATAAACAAACTGTGGTATAACCAAATAATGGGGTATTATTCAGCCATAAGAAGGAATTAAGTACTGATATATGCTACACCATGGAAAAAGGTGGAGAACATTATGCTAAGTGAAAGAAATCAGACACAGAAGGTCACATATTATATGACTTCCTTAATATGAAATATCCAGAATAGATAAGTCCAGACAGACGGAACACGGAATAGTGGGTTCCAGGGTTTTGAGGGACAATGAATAGCATATGACTGCTCAATGGCTACAGGGTCTCCCTTGAGAGTGATGAAAATGTTTTGGAACTAGATAGAAGAAATGGTCGCACAACACTGTGAGCATATTGAACACCATGCAGATTTGAAACACTGTCTCTTCTATGTTGTATGTTTTATGGCAACAACTCTTCAATTATGATAATGAAGAAGATCACTTGTCTCCCGTGTTTCCATCCGGAGTCCAGGTTATACAGCAGCAAAGCCAAACCTCTCCCACTCTTAAAAACACCCGGTATGAGCAGCATCCTTGAGGCTTTGGTGGCCAAAGCACAGCTGCCATCTCCAGCCTTGAAGCCACCCTGCAGAGAGGATGAAAGATGATGGTACTTCCGCGATCAAAGGTTTAACCTTCCCCCCATATTGTAAACAGTCATGCACCTGCACCAAACCCATCTTGAGGATTGTAAAGGGGCCAGTCTACCTTTTAAGAGGCAGATGGCATTCTTCCCTCCAAATCCACCTCTTGGGTCACAGGAAGAGCTGACAGAAAGGGAAGAGGACAAGGGGGAGGGGGTTGAGGAGCACAGGACTTTTTCCAGAAGACATGGCTTAGAAGTATAATAAAAGGAGACAGGGAACAAGGATACAAATAACTGGGTGCTTTAGTTACCGGATGCAGCATGCTGTGGAAGCTGACCCCTCTGTGGAGATTCCTGCACGTAGACTCCTGCTTCTCCACCGGCTATCTAGGTAACTTGAGGCAGGTTGCTTAATCTAGGTAAGGTTCAGTTTCCTCACATGTATAAAATAAGGATGATGAGAAAATCTGCTCCCAAAGCATTTTATATGAGGATAAAATGAGATAATGCAATTTTCCTACAAGTTTGCCTGATGCCAACAATCACCTGTGGTGTTTTATAAATAACACATTCCTGGGCCCTCAAAACAGACATGAATCATAGGGCTCGGGAGAATGGCCTGCGAACTGTATTTTGAATGCCCTCCTCAGATGAACTTCCTCAGAATTTCTTATAATCTAGCTAGAATGGGAAATAGCACACCTCCTAGGTTATGAGCATTCAACACTGTTAGCTATCATGAGTATTTGAGATGATTATTTTGGTGGTTAAGGCTACCTTTTATATTAGGCTTCCAGGAAGTCAAAATCATTAATCAAAAATGACAACGTTTCCATATTATACCAATCAACTTGACCATTTTTCCCCAACAATAGACTAAAATTAAGAGCAAAAATTAATAACAACGTAAGCTTCTGAAAAAGCTTAATAACAATGTAAGCTTCTGAAAAAGATGACTGCACTGTCAGCAATTAAAATAGCCATTTGAGGGCTGTTTCCCATTTGGCAATAGGGGATGAGGTAGAAATTGTAACAGATGAAAAATCTCTACCAGCTTCCTAATTAGATTTCTCATGAGTCAACGATTATTTAAGTACCTTCGAAAAATAGTAATCCATTGATCTGAGTGTATGCTTATGGCTTACCTGATTGAAAGAGAGCCAAATGTTCCAATCAGATCCAGTTCATCTTACTACAATGGCTTTTCAACTTTTGATTATGGTACAGAGTAACAAATACGTTTTACACTGATGTTAAGACAGATATCTGAAATAATACTTAACCTCATGTGCCCTTACGACATGTCATGTATTTGGATAATTATTCTATGTTCCTTTTTTTTTCCTTCTTTAATGCTGGCTAGTTGCAATTCACTAATTTCTTTGACAACCACTAGTTTATCCCAAACCACTAATGGCTAGCAACCTAACATTGGAGAGGTATTGATCTATAACATACACACCAGAATTTAGTGTTTTCATGGTCTCCCAAATTGTGAATGAAAAAATAACTTGCTTGGATCAAAAATAAGCCAGAGGTTGATAACCTTGGTTTGCAGGTAACCAAAGGGAAGAGATAAACTGATAATTTAGACCTTAGCAAAACTTTATGTTCTCATCTGGATCTTTCCTATTCCAAGCAGGTGAATACAACCTGGAACTCTATGTAGGAAGCTAAGTTATGACTCCTTGCAGCTTTGAATTTTGTTATTAATTACATATAAAAACAACTGAAAAGGTTCTTCCTTGCATGTAGGTATTCTTGAGTATGAATTTATTTATTCATCTATTTATTCTTTTATTTATTTATTTATTTATTTATTTATTTATTTATTTATTTATTTATTTATTTATTAGTGAGCTCTACACCCAATGTGGGGCTTGAACTCACAACTCCAAGATCAGGAGTTACATGCTCTACTGACTGAGCCAGGCAGGCACCCCTGGACTGTGAATTTAAATATCAAAGAGAGTTTATGAAAATATTATCTGAGCAACATGTTCTTTGAAAGGAAATGGCAAAGGTGTGGAAAAGGTTGTGACTTTATTATCGCATTGATAAAAAGTTGGCTCCTTTATTATTTTATTTATTTTACTTTTTTCCCTTTCCTTTCATAAGCTGTTTGTCCTAGGATTTGGCACAAAAAAATTTCCAACATGGTATGATAAGTGACAATGCTATATTTTGCTGTAGTAGAGGGTTTTTATTGTTGCTAACACAATAATACTAACAGAGAACACAGGGAGGAGGTTAAGTGGGTAGGCTTTCAAATTAGTCATACCAGGGTTTGCATTCCACCTCTCCACTTACTGGTTACAGAAACATAGGCAGTTTTTAAAACCTCTTTAATCCTCAGTTTCCTCACCTGCAAACTGGGGATAACGCACAACTCAGAGGGGTTTACAAATTCCTTGAGATAATGTACTACTACAGCACTCATCACAGTAACACTCCCGAATAAATTATATGCCACATGAAAACTGTTGGATAAAATTATGTGACAAATCAGTTTTTCCGCATTCTGTACTTGATAATGAAAAGATTTATTTGGAGAGAAGTAAATTAGCCAATATCTACTCTCTGACCAAGTGGGTTTCATTGACTCAGGCACTTGTATTACCTCCCATTGGGTCACCTGGATTTTATAGCCAGAGTTTTTCCATTGTTAAATCTGAAGGCAGCTGGCTGTGAGTTAGTTTAATCAGTGTAGTTGCTATAGGCAAAAGTACTCACTGTGCATATGTATTCTGTAAAGAAGAGGAATACCAATGAAGAAGTCACTGATCAGTGGCAAGTCATATAGTATGAATATTCGCCAAACCAATTTGATTATTGGGTCAAGGCTTTAATCGGTATAAATACTAATTTTCATAGAGCAGAGAGTAGATCTCAGTTTTTAATTAAAAAATCTCTGATGCATAATATAAATATTAAGAAAATATTAGGGAATCGTTCATTTATTCTTTCATGGTATGAAAACATTATGTAATGATTCCCCCTTTCATTCATTCAAAGTAAGCCAACTTCTAGTGCTCACTTTGGAAGCTCATATACAAAGTAAGCCAACTTCTGAATTCCAAATTTAAAATACAGAATACTTATAACAGTTGGTGTTAGTGCTAGAATTATTACCCACTCTAGAGGTAAACTGTAATGTCACAATGAAACAATTTGCCATACCTGCTTATTTAGATCCTACATTGGGTTTAGATACAAGGCAGATATCTACTTTGGAAGTAAAAGTCGGGGTGGGGGGACCCTACAAACATTGAAGGAGATTTGTCAATATGGGCCAATCATTAAATTTGAAATAAAATTAGAAATAAACTTTTTTTCCGGGTGGCTTCCACCTAGTGGCTCAGTTGGTTAAGGTCATGATCTCACAGTTTGTGAATTCGAGCCCTGCGTAGGGCTCTGTGCTGACAGCTCAGAGCCTGAAGCCTGCTTCAGATTCCATGTCTCCATTTCTCTCTGCCCCTCCCCTGCTCTCTCTCTCTCTCTCTCTCTCTCTCTCTCTCTCTCTCACTGTCTCTCTCTCTCTGTGTCTCTCAAAAATAAATAAATATTTTAAAATTTTAAAGAAATTAACTTTTCTTTCTTAAATTACGAAATATATGGAGAATAAGATAATAAACACACTTCACACCCACATAACAAAACCTAAAGTTTAGCCATATTTTCTTCAGCCATTTTCAAAAATACCAGTTTCACTTGAATTTTTCTATGGGTCTCTCTTCCATCCTGTACTCCTTTCTCTTTCAAGAGGTGAGAGAAAAAGAGAGGAAACAGCTCAATTTTGTGTTTATAATTACATGAACATTTTAATACATTTCCTTCAAGAATATGTAAACTCTAAGTGGAATAAAGACCTAATGTGAGACCTGAAACCATAAAACTCCTAAAAGAAAATACAGACAGTAATCCTTTGGACATCAGCCTTAGCAGCATATTTATAAATATGTCTCCTCATGCAAGGGAAACAAAAGCAAAAACAAACTATTGGGACTACACCAAAATAAAAGTTTTTGCACAAAGTAACCATTAACAAAACATAAAAGGCAACCTACTAAATGGGAGAAGATACTTACAAATGGCATATCTGATATGGGGTTAATATTCAAAATATATAAAGAACTTAATACAACTTAACACAAAAAAACAAACAATCCAATTAAAAAAATGGGCAGAAGACCTGAACAGACATTTGTTCCAAAGAAGACATACAGATGGCCAACAGACACATGAAAAGGTGCTCAGCATCACTAATAATTACCAAGAAAACGCAAATCAAAACTACAATGAGATATTACCTCACACCAGTCAGAAAGGTTAGTATCAAAAAGATAGGAATTAACAAGTGTTGGCGAGGATGTGGAGAAAAGGGAACTCTCATGCACTGTTGCCAGAAATGTAAATTGGTGCAACCACTGTGAAAAACAGCATGGAGGCTTCTCAAAACATTAAAAACAGAAATGCCATATGATCCAGTAATTCCACTACTGGGTATTTACCCAAAGAAAACAAAAACACTGGGGTGCCTGGGTAGCTCAGTGGGTTAAGCATCCGACTTCGGCTCAGGTCATGATCTCATGGTCTGTGAGTTCAAGTCCTGCGTTGGGCTCTGTGCTAACAGCTCAGAGCCTGCAGCCTGCTTCAGATTCTGTGTCTCCTTCTCTTTCTCTGCCCCTTCCTCCTCATGCCCTCCCTTTCTCTCTCTCTCTCTCTCTCTCTCTCTCTCTCTCTCTCTCTCAAAATAAACATTTTAGAAAAGTAACACCAAAAAACCCAAAACACTAATTCAAAAAGATATATGCACCCCAATGCTTATTGTAGCATTATTTACAACACCCAAGATATGGAGGCAACCAAAGTGTCCACTGATAGATGAATGGATAAAGAAGTGGTACACACACACACACACACACACACCCCAGAATATCACCAGCCTGAAAACAGAATGAGATCTTGTCATTCATGACAACATGGATAAACCTAGAGGGTATTACTGTAAGTGAAATAAGTCAGATAAAGAAAGGCAAATACCATATGATTTCACTTCTATGTGGAATCCAAAAAACAAAACAAATGAGCAAACAAACAAAAAGCAGAAACAGACCCATAAAAACAGACAACAAATTGGTGGTTGACAAAGTATAAGGTGGATGAGGGGATGGATGATGAAACAGATGAAGGGGATTAAGAGGTACAAACTCCAATTATAAATAAATCATGGGATTGAAAAGCACAGCATAGAAAATAGAGTTAATAATATTGTAATAACATTGTATGGTGACAGATGGTGACTACACTTATCATGGTGAACTTTGAGTAATGTATATAACTGTCGAATCAATATACTGCACATCTGAAACTAATATAACATTGTACATCAATTATACTTCATAAATAATTTTTTTAATTCAAAAAAATGCATACATGAGTAGTCCCTAGTACTGCATTTTTTAAAGCTTTACTAGTTGTACCTCTCAACATGCATTATTCTAGAATATATTTTTACATTTGCTAAACATATTCAGCATTTTAGCCATGTTCATATAGATAACTTTAATTTACTTATTTAACCTCTATATATTATTTTGCATAAAAATTACCACAATGAACAAATACTACTAAGGTACTTGGGTTATTTCCAAAGTTTTACTTATGAAAATATTTTTATTTATTAAAATAAATGTTATGATAAACAGTCAAGAACAGAAATACTGAAGCACAGAGTCTGAGAATGTGTAAATTTCACATTGACTGGATATTGCCAAATTACTTTCCAAAATGGTTTGGGAGTTCTTATTTATCCACATCTTGCACAACTTTCGGTATTATTAGATTTTATATTATTGCCTACCTGCTGGATATGAAATTATATTTCACTGTTGTTTAAATTTATATTTTTGTAAGGCATTTAGATTTCTTGGAGAATTGATAGGTTTCTTTTGTTATATCTTATTTATATATTTTGGATATTATAGATATATATTAGATAATATATATCTCTTTAGATAGATAGATTATATCTATGTATATCTATATTCATATCCATCCTTCCATCTATCTAAAATCTGTAGTGGGGCACCTGAGTGGATCATTAAGTTGAGTGTCTGACCTTTGATTTTGGCTAAGGTCATGATCCCGGGGGCATGGGATGGAGCCCCACATCAGACTCTGCACTGAGCATGGAGCCTGCTTGAGATTCTCTCTCTTCCTCAGCCCCTCTCCATATGCCCCTCTCCTCAGCATACACACTCTCTCTTTCTCTAAAATAAAAAAAGAAAAATCATTAAAAAAATAAAAAATAAATAAATGAGATGTGTGGTTATACTAATTACAACCAAAAGTACAGGGGGAAGCATCAAGACTGCAAAATCCAAGATGTTCTCGAGTATCCACATTCAGAGCAATCTGTTTTATATACAAGTGCACCATGTTTTTACTCCACAAACTCACCCCAGAATCCCTCAAGGTAGACCTAGTGATACATGAGACAATATGCCTCCACACTTGCCTACCATTTACTTAATTTACCTGACTTTTTCATATAATGTGACCACATGAAAAAAGGAGTCATTTAACCAAAGCAATAGTTAAACCAATAATTCTCAAGGAAACCTGCTCAACACTGCCAGTCTTTAAAGGCATTTTAGTTCATCTCACTCTTACAGGGAAGAAAATAATGTGACTATCTTCCTTAACTTGCCTGTTTCATTTCCATGACTTGGTAACCTGTACATGTTGTTGTGAAATCAAAGGCTTAATGGTACTTAATTCTACTAAGCTTGACACATGTTCCTCCTCTAATGTGGTCCATTTTTCTTCTAATCAACAGAATCCTATAATTCTATTCAAATTCTTGTAGAAAAAAACACCTTGCAACAAATGTTTCCTGTTATTTCTGTAAGCATATATTCCTAGGAAAACTGGTTTGAATTTTTTTCTCTTTTTTTAAAAATTATTTTCATACAAGAAATTTTTGGAAAGCCAAAGGAAATATAAACAGGAGCAGACATGAATAGTACATTTATAACAAGTACACTATTTTGGATATATTTTATTTTTGTCCCACCCAAGATGTCAACATATTAACTTTATTTTCTATTATCTCTTTCGTTCAGTAAGGTCAAAATCTATCTTTTAAAAAAAATCATTTTTCTTTTTAAAAGAAAGTCTGGTTCCCTGTTAAAACTTATAAACATCCGTTCAGGTTCCTGAGTTTTCTGAACAGGTCATTGTCCCCACATGTGTCTCCCAACTTACTGGATATCAGTCGTCTTCTTCATAAAATGGATATAAACATCCCTGTGAAACTAACGAAACCACATTATTTTTACAGTGTATAAGAATTGCTAAGCTTTTGCCTCTTTTTTTTTTTTTTTTGATTAATTTCATGCCTGACTCAGTCAGAGATTAGGCCTTGACACAGGTTATAATTAAATATTGAAATCATGAAGTGCAAGAATGTTTAATTTTTAAAATATGAGTTTTAATTTACCTCATACAGAGAATAGCTCTGGTCACCTGCGGAGATGCATTACACACTACATTGCCTAATGTAGGATGCCTGAATAAGGCTGAGCATACAGTTAAAGTAAACTAATGCAATTTACTGAACAGCAGTCAAATATTTATCCAGTTGATGAAGCAGACTTTATGTGAAACTCAGACAATAATTAAAGAGAAGCCTTGCTTAAAACATGCTTACTCCAGTTTTCACAAATACGTTATATCCTCTTTGCATCTTCCATTTTTCTGAATATTTCCGTGTATCTAAAACACCCCATGACAATCATTCTATAGCATCATATTTGACGTATTTCTTGATATTTTACTGTATTTTAAAGCTAGGAAGGTAGGTCAATTGCAGTAGCAGCCCCGATTCTTCTCCTTCCTATAGCATATCTTTGGCAATATGACTCTGCACTTCCTTCCATTGAAGGTGGAGTCTATTTTCCCCACCATTTGAATCTGCCTGGCTTGTGACTTAATTTGGCCAAAAGAACATGGTAGCTGTATTATGCCAGTTCAGAACCTCTGCCCCAAGAGACTATATGCCTCTACTTGTTCTCCGAGAACCTGCCTTGGGTACAAGAAAAGGCCTAGACTGCCTCGTGGATGATGAGAAACAACATAGAGGCCATCATATATTGGTCATCTCCCAGCCACCCTGCTGTCTTACCACAACGAGTACGGTTAAGTTGGGCCAAACTCAAGCTAGGTTGGCAGAACCACCTAGATTACTTGCAGACTCATGAAAATGAATGAATGGTTGCTGTTTTAAGCCCCTGTATTTATGATAGCTAATTAAATAGCTAATTGAAGCAGGATTTAGAGGTCTAATTCAAACTCTCCATCTTACAGATGAGACAACTGAGGCCCAGAGAGTTTCAATGCCTTATTTATATCTACACATTGTCAGCGGCAGAACCAGGTTTAGAGACTCCGTTCCCCAGCTCCTCAGCCAAAACTTCTTCTATTATGCAATACTGCAATTCTTTTTATTTTATTTTTTTGGCAAGAGAGATCAATGAATGCTTGCCAAAAGAACTGGAGTTTCAGCATAATAGCATTTGTTAAAAATAATTTTAAGGGCCTTATATATATCTATTGCAGTCATATTTTAGATATTATCTGACAGTATTCTCAGATCCCTTTTTCTAAGTTATGTGAAGAGAATTACCAGTGACAGAATGAAGATTGTTTTCAAGTGGAGTAATCCTATAATTTTCAGTCATTGTGATATTACCATTAATCCTTACTTTTGGAATATTTCAATGCTAAAGTTAACAGACATCTTCTCGGAGCTTTGTTTAGCAGAACTCAAATTTTCTGTGAATTTCATTGCATCCAAAACTATCATCTGGAAAATTACTAATAGTACATCAGAGTCATCCTATATTAAATATTCCATATAATGAACATTTAAGAAACCCTCAAATACTTACATTGTATAAATGTACGAAGGCTAAGTCCATCATGCCATGGGATGGCATGTTATGAAATCTTGTTCAAATTTGTCCTATAAAATTTTTGATAAATTGTAATAAAAACTTCTCTACATTTATAGTCATTATACCTGCAATGTCTTATGTCCTGTAGCATTTGTTCCCGACATTTAGCACATCCAAGTCACCTGGACAACTTGTTAAGTCATAAATGGTGGGCTTCATCCCCAGAGTTTCTGATTCGATAAGCCTGAGCTGAGGACTCAGGCTCTGCATTTCTAACAAGGTCCTAGATGATGCTAAAGCTGCAGGTGGGGGGACCACAGTTTGAGAACCACTGCTCCATAGTTTTCAATAGTTGCTGAGATAATTGTGAATAGTTCATCTTAGAATACATCTTACTACAATATTTCAGTGAAAGCTAAAGGAAGTATGTAAACTATATTCACAATTTGCATTAGTAACTGAATCACACAGTACAAAATCCTGTCAATCCAATCAATGAGACAGTCACTTCACTTAAGAGTTTGAACAGCCTTGGGGGGCGCCTGGGGGGCGCAGTCGGTTAAGCGTCCGACTTCAGCCAGGTCACGATCTCGCGGTCCGTGAGTTCGAGCCCCGCGTCAGGCTCTGGGCTGATGGCTCAGAGCCTGGAGCCTGTTTCCGATTCTGTGTCTCCCTCTCTCTCTGCCCCTCCCCCGTTCATGCTCTGTCTCTCTCTGTCCCAAAAATAAATAAACGTTGAAAAAAAAATTAAAAAAAAAAAAAAGAGTTTGAACAGCCTTGGGGTGCCTGTGTGGCTCAGTCGGTTAAGCATCTGACTCTTGATTTCAGTTCAGGTCAGGATGTCAGGGTTCCTGAGATAGAGTACCGCATCAGGTTATGTACTGACAGTGGGGAGCCTGCTAGGGATTTTCTCTCTCCCTCTGTTCCTCCCCTCCTTGAATGCTTTCTCTCTCTCTCAAAATAAATAAATATACATTAAAAAAAAAAGTTTGAACAGCCTTGACTTTGGGTTGAGACATGTCCAGAGTCTGTCCACAGATCAAGAAGGGAGGTTGTCAAAAAAAAAATCGCATACTGTCACAAGACCCATAATATATGGAATGTAGGCACATTAGCTCAAATGATCATCCTCCAAAGGGAAATAATTTGCCTGAGTTTTTATAAGGTAAAGACATGCCTACTTCTAATTCACAGTCTTTTTTTTTTTTTTTTTAATGAGAGTATTCACATAACACTTTCCATGACAGCTTCTGCTTTCTATCACTCAACTCTTTGTGAAAATAGTCCATTTTTGGCTTAGTAACTGTATGTTTGGGTTTAGTCCAAAAGTGAACTTCTTGAAAGGTTTACAAAAAAAAAAAAATCAGTTGTTTTTAATTCCTGGCTGCTTCAAATAAAGAAAACAAACTATGAAAATAGCAGTGGGATTTTAATTGCATTTTTTGTATTTAAATATCAGATAACTTCCTAATGGCCCTTTACATATCAGTGTCCTCTACAGAAATCCCATACCTGCTTAAATTTGAAAACACAAGTGAGATTAGAAAAAGACGGGTGTCTGCAAATATCCTCAGAGAAAACACACACAAAAGCACATGTGTGTCCCAAACTCCTGAGTGTGCACATTTAAGAGGCGCCAGCCGACTCCATCTTTCTTCTTCTGGTAAACATGCCTCACTGGGTATTCAGAGAGCTTGCTTCATGAAGGGCCTGTGCAGTATTGTTTATAATTTTTATCGGTGTGGTTTTCTCCCACCACCTACTTAAAAGCTCATTTTTCCCAGTTTCTGTACTTTTTTGAATCCCCTTCTCTTATATGAAAAAAAAAAGCAAACTGAGCTAACCTGAGGCATTGGGCAGAGAAGACTTTCATAACCTTTCTATTTTTAACATTGAACATTGTAGTGTATACTTCCCTCATCCTTTAAGCTGATGCTACATAAAGGGTGAAAGTTCCCGGGTACCTAACAACACACAGGGGTTCTCCTGAAGTGAGAGATTCCAGATGAGGAAAGACTACTCAGGGAGGGTTAGCCTGATTCTAAACATTGCTTTCCTGTTCCCAAATTAAATGGGTTCTTTAGCAGTTGATTCTATTCACATCTTTTTCTGATGTTGAGGGACATCTTTTTTTTTTAAATATATATAACTTATAGACAGTGTGTCTCTACTTGTGTCATTATTAGATATGATTAACTGTCTTCTGTTGAGATATTTTCATTTTTCATAAACATGGAATTTCTAGCTGCAAATGTTTTCGATACTTTCATGAATATTTCCCAATTAATTCCAACTTACAGTTATTTTTACAGTTATTTTTGCTGTTATTTTTTCTTATTTATTTTATATGATCTTGTGATGTTGCCAGTTAACATTTTATGGAAATGGGTTCTATCTACCTAATTAAATTTTAAGTGCCCTGAGGACAGAGACACATCACTGTGCCTCCTACAGGGAGGACACTCCACAAAAACGTGCTGATGAAGGACGGGTCACGGATGGTTAAGTCAATCCTTTCATTTGAGGGTTGGGGTAGCTGGAATGGGGGAGAATGAACTCAAAACACCTAAGGAATGGTTTCCCAACCTAGTTCAGGATTTTTTGGCCAAAAGCAACCCCAGGATAGGAGGCTGGTTCTTACTGGGAAGAGCAACCTAGCCATAACTACAATGATTATTTCCGCCTGAAGAAATGACATGTTGAAAGAAATGGAGAAAAAACTACCATGTAACAGGTAAAGTCACAGCCTAGCCAACTGGTTCAGTCCCCTTTAGTGAGTTCTACTGTTCTGTATGGTAGGAAAAATTGTGTACATTCGAAGGAAAGCCTTACCCTGAGACCAGGAATGCATAAACACATGCTGAATTTGTGCAAGGAGGAAGTTGTAAACAGGCTAAGGAACTTCATTTACACCAAATCATCACCCCCCACCCTCAAGGGACTTGAGTGCACAAGGCACTCGTTATACTTTATGTCAGGAACAGTACCTGTCCTTGTCTGCTCAGATGACCAAACGGCTCCTCAAATTTCTCTTTGTTGGTATATATTGAAAGGATTTTCCCCTTTTAAAATCAAACTGCTTATGGTTGTACGCAGAAGCTGCAGGCAAATGGACTAGTCATTTCTCCATGAAAGGTCAAGCTCTCCTATGCTGAGAACTTCTTCAAGGAGCAAATTAAAGCATTACTACAATGTGCATTAATAAGTACACATAAGAGAATCTTTCAACAATTTGTCTGATTTTCAAGTTTACTCCTCCCCACTTGCCCACACCCCCCACCGGCCACACACACCTATTTGTACAGGACGGTGGCTTAGTGCTTATACCAGCACATATGTGTGTTGTGGGATCATGTAGGTATTATACCTGGAACTGGGTAATGCAGGTCCAAGATTTGGTTCTATCACTTACCACTCAGAAAGAAATGTGTTTGTGTTTGTGTGCATATGTATGTTTACTCCATATTTTGTATCTATGTGTCCCACTTAATAATTTGTTTTTCTATGTGTACTTTCAAAATTATCATATGCGCCACTGTTGTATGAAATACACAAGTTCATACCTATGAAAACAGTATATATTGAAATAGAAATCTACACTGAAGCATGCCAACTGTTTAACTATGCATACAAATGCCACAAAACAATTTAGAGCCCTAAATGAAGAATGTTATATACAAGTGAAACAACCACAGGAACAGAGGTCAACAGAAAATAATTACACTCAGGAGAATTTGGACAGGACATCAACAAGAGCACAGACCATGAAATCTCCAGTGACCCAAACAGTTGCAAAATTGCAACCAAGAGAATTGCAATTTCATCCACTGAGAAATGCTTTTGTCAAGCTTGATAATTTTCTAATCCTCACATTCTGGCATGACTTGACCCAGGTGCTGGAATGAGCAAAGCTGACCGACTCACCTACTAGTTAGACAAAAGGAAATGTGGAAGTATCAACTATTCTTTCCATATACGGGAGTATAATTTCAAATTTCAAATTTCAAAATTTGTGCAGCCAGTGTGGAGAAAGAAGAGCAGACATGGGGTCAAATATCTCAGTCCGGGCTACCAAGCTACACAACTCCAGGGAACGCCATTTCTATCACCACAGACCTATATCCTCTTTTCTCATCAAGTTGGCCATAAAGAGCAATAAACCTATACAAAAAGACTTGACTTTGGTTCTAGGTCTATACCTACCACTTACCATTCACATGAACTGGTCAAATCATCACACTTCCCCAAATATCTGTACCAAACTTTCTTGGGTTATTCCATGTGCTATGGATCCCTTTGACAATCTTTTGGAAGTCATAGATGCTTTCTCAGAATAAGGCTTTTAGTTGCATAAAATGATACAGAGGATTTTGAAGAATCAACTAACTTTTTTCTGATGTAGTAATAAACATGCTTCTTTATTAGCATACTAAAGATCAGTATCAAGAGACAGGTCTTGATAAATATCAAATAATTTGGAAGTACTGATGAACGTAAATAATATTTTGAGATATCTGCAACAGCTGTAATGTGATATGAAAATATCTGTCCTATCAACTAATGACAAAATGACAGGTACCTATTGCTGTCTTTGGCTTACATCTACTAAAAAAGTAAATGCAGAATTTTGGTTAAGGGTTAGTAAAAATGAGATGTAATTCTTTTCTGCATTCAAGTTCAAGGACTCCCTGAATTTTACCCATTGACTCCAGGTTAAGAACCATTGTTTCTTACACTTTAATGCAAAATAGGGAAACAACACTTGCCCTCCAGAACCCACTGAGCTTTGCCAGGATCAAATTAAATAAAATTAATTCAACAACTATTAAATAGGTGAAATCTATATGCCAGGTACTGTCTTAGCATCTGGGATTCATCAGTGAGCAAAAGAGACACTGTCTAGTGGAAAAAAGTTTTATTTGTGTACAATAGACTTTAAATATATGTTTAATAGACTATAAATATTAAATATATGTAATGTCAGGGGATGGTACAGAAAAATGATAAGGGAAATAAACCAGAGCAAAGGTATACAGGAGAGATGGAGGGGAAGCCACTGTGCTAAGGTGCCATGTAGCAGAGACCCAAAGGAAGTGATCAACAGGGAGCTATGGACTGGGAAAAGATGTCTACAAATAAAGTTTTCAGTATAACCTTAAATCTGGTCACAATCAATTAGCAGGCACTAATTTGTAATATAAGCCAGCATTACTAAGCAGGAAAATAATATGTAGACTTCCTGTTAGAATTATGAATTTTTATCAGGATTAGTATATACATTGTTTTATAGCCTTACTTCAAAAATTTGTTTTTTTCAGTTTTACTAAATATATAATTTTTTAGCACATCTTATTCACAACAGGCACTATATTTTAGCAAATAAATTAATTTATTCTTAAGAGCTATAGAGGATAAGACATATCATTACCCTATTTCACAGATAAGAAAACATGCTCAGAGAGATCAAATTCATTGCCCAAATTTACCATCAAGTAAATATAAGTAAATTGCAGGACCGGGATTTGAAAGCAGCAAATAGCATATATAAATCTATCTGCCTACGTACCACATCACACTGCTCCTTAAAAATGTTACTGTTGTTCGGGGCGCCTGGGTGGCGCAGTCGGTTAAGCGTCCGACTTCAACCAGGTCACGATCTCGCGGTCAGTGAGTTCAAGCCCCGCGTCAGGCTCTGGGCTGATGGCTCAGAGCCTGGAGCCTGTTTCCGATTCTGTGTCTCCCTCTCTCTCTGCCCCTCCCCCGTTCATGCTGTCTCTCTCTGTCCCAAAAATAAATAAACGTTGAAAAAAAAAAAATTTCTTAAAAAAAAAAATGTTACTGTTGTTTGACAGGAAAGCAATCCATTTCAAACACCATATTTAATTTTTTTTAACATTTATTTATTTTTGAGAGACAGAGAGAGGCAGAGCATGGGCAGGGGAGGGGGAGAGAGAAAGAGAGAGAGAGAGATACAGAATCTGAAGCAGACTCCAGGCTCTGAGCTGTTTGTTAGCACAGAGCCCGATGTGGGGCTTGAACTTATGAACTGTAAGACCATGACCTGAGCTGAAGTCGGATGCTCAATTGACTGAGTCACCCAGTCGCCCCTCAAACACCATATTTTAAAAGTTGCTAGGAGCACTTAGGTGGCTCAGTCGGTTGAGCGTATGACTCTTGATTTTGGCTCAGGTCATGATCCCAGGGTCATGGGATTGTGCCCTGTGTTGTGCTCCACACTGAGCGTGGAGCTTGCTTAAGATTCTCTCTCTCCGTCTGCCCCTCTCCCTCGCTTGTGCTCTCTCTCTAGAAACAAACAAAGAAACACATAAGTTGCTAAAATATTTTAGAAAACTGCATTAACTGAGAGAAGTTTGCACTGCATTCATCAGGGAAAATGTTCAAAGAACAAAACGCTGGGCCATGAAGGAGTCAGAAAAAGAAAAAAAAAAATTCCTGACTAGGGAAAAGAGCCATTTGAGAATCCCATTGAAAAATTAGAGTCTCCATAATCTTTCTCTTTTTAATATCTATTATGATCACCAAAAATTTAAATTAAAAACAATTTACAAAGCTAATCAGAGGTACAAAAAAGGCACTCTTAACATTTTTTCTACAATTTAAGGAAAGCAATCCTGGATGCTTCACTATAGGAGAAGCTTTAAGTGCAGTGTATTGAACCGTAGGTTAATCTCTGAAAAGGCCAGAGGCTTCATCAAGTAGGTAAGAGTAAGTAAATGGGAAGAACACAGTGATATCTTTTAAATCAAAGCTGGAAAATTTTGGAGAGAGAGAGAGACTAAAAATAAAAATAAAAAAAATTAGAATCAACTTCTATCTTAAATTATTTTTCTTTCTGAATGTTTTCTGGCTCCTAAATTACTCTTCTCCTCAGGAGTGCACTATAATAGCTCCAGTGAAAGATGACAGGAGCCTGAAGAAAAACAATAACAGTGAAGATAGCTGGAAGAAAATAAAGAATTTATGTGATATCCAATAATGGGAGAGGGGCAGATGGGGCAAAGGTGGATGGCCAAGGGAAAAGTCCAGATTAGTTCTGGTTCCTGTCATGGATGCCAATTGGGTGGCATGTTGTAAATAAGATAATGAGTGTAAGAGAGAACCAGAAGGAAGGTAGTGAGCACAAATGTGGAAGTGTTGATTATTAACTTGTAGTTTTCAGTGTTGAAATACTGGGAGATCCAGATAGCAATGACTACAGGCAGTTGCATATAAAGCTCTGGAACTCAAGAGAGAAGTCTAGAACTTAGGAAGAAAATGGGGCTAGAAATAGGGCTTCAGGAATCATCAGCATCTGGACAAAGACAGAAAATTTCACCAAACACCGAAGGTATGCCCAGAGCATGGAGGAGGCAAAGGTGACTTTGGTGGAGAAGTCAGAGAGACCTAGGGAGCAAGGAGAGCACAGTATCAGCTGCACAGAGGTCAAATAAGGATTAGGGATGGGAGGTAGAAGATGGAGGGGTCAGTACATTGGTGCCTTTTCATTGGAGCTTTTGACAGAACAGTTACATTGATATGGTGGCAGACAGTCTGAAGAACATGGAGTAAGAAGTTAATAGGAAGCTAAAATCAGAATATAACTAATTCTATTCATGTACTTGCTGGTTAAGTGAGAGAGAAAGAGAAAGAGAGAGAGAGAGAGAGACAGAGAGAGAGAGGGAGAGAGAGAAGCTAGATGCCAACGCACAGTCAACAAATGGAGAGGCCAAAATTACCGGGAAAAGAATAATTGATGGCTAAGTACCTAAAAGAAACAAGAAGGGATAGGACCAAGAATACCTACAGGGCGTGGGCATTAAAGAGGAAAAGCAGGAGCACCACCTCCAAGATTAAACAAGCAGTGGTTCTTAATGTGAGCAGACTCATGTTGTAGTTCTTCATGTTGTAGACTTATAAGAGCAATGGTTTTGTCTGGCAAAATGACTGGAGGCCCAACTGGCACTAAGTAAGTGGGGCTAAAGAGAACAGAAATCTTGCAATTCCTGAGACACAATGAAGCATTGTCCCACGTCCCATACAACTATCAAATGCCCCAAAGAACATTCATGTAGGTGAACAATCTGTTTGTAAGGAAAACTCTGTTGTACAATAAGCACCAAGTGCCTCTGAATGGCTTTAATACATATAGATTCTCCAGGAATACAAATACCATGTATTCAAAGAAAAACTGATTTAGGTTTATTCAGATCTTTACCAAGAATTTGTCATAAATTCAGAAATTCACATGATCAAAAGAAATACAGTTAGCATTATGCTAACAGAAAGAAATCAAACACAAAGGACACCTGGGTGACTTAGTCGGTTAAGTGTCTGACTTTGGCTCAGTTTTCTATCTCACAGTTTGTGAGTTCAAGGCCCTCACTGGGGGCACTGACAGCATACAGTCTGCTTGGGATTCTCTCTCTCTCCCTCTCTGCCCCTCCCCCACTCATGCTTTTTCTCTCTCTCTCAAAATAAAAAAAAATAATAAACTAAAAAAAAAAAAAGAAATCAGACATAAAAGGCCACATATTACATGATTCTCTTTATATGAAATACCCAGAATAGGCAAATCTAGAGAGGTGCTTCTAGAGTTGATGTTTTAGACCTTCTAAACCTTTGGGGTCTACACAGCATTCCTAAGCAAGGGCTAAAGCTAAGCTGGCTGACTAGCTGGATTCTGGAGACACAGGCCATTCAACTCAGTGGGAATTTTCTGAAAAAAAAAAAAAAAAAAAAAAAAAAAAAGATTAGAAATTGGCTTTGAAAGGGAAAAGAATATGCTGAAGAATGAGTATGTTACATACAAAGTCAAGGCCTAATATCATCTACCAGGTCCTGCTAAAGGAAGAAAGGAGTGAGTTACTGGCTGAAGGTTCTGTAAGAAGACCCAGGTTGAAGTGCCTTCCATCATTCAGTCAATAAAACCGTACTGAGCTGCTGCTGTCCCATGTTAGGCCCAGAGCCACGCCAGGTGCAGTGCTAAGGCCCAGGGACAGAAAGATGAATGAAATACTTAAGTCCTCAGAGGAGTGCTTGGCCTTGTGAGAGAAAGCAAACAATGAGAAACAGGAATTGAATACCAATGCTAGATTTGAAATACTCTAAGGCCTTTACTACAACTCAGAGTGTGGTCTGAGGACCAGCAGCATTGGCATTCCTGGGAGCTGTTAAAAACACATAATCTCAGGCTGCAGACTACAAACCAGAACCTGAATTTTATTTTAACCGGAACTGTAAGTAATCCATATGTATGTTAAGTTTGAGAAGTGCAACTCAGGGTGGGAGCCTGGGGGATTCAGCTTTGGGCTGGTCCATAAAGGAAAGTTCCAGATTTTGACTACTGTGTTTCTTTTCTTCAGGGCCTCTGCTTTTCATAAAAGTCCCTTGGTATATTCTTAAAAACTTCCACCACCTGTAGTCACCTAATGACTATATTAAACATTGCTTTCCACTCTAGGAGGCGGTGGCCATTTATTAGCATTATGAAGTATTCTGGCCAATAGGTGATGACTTTGATATCAGGTTAACTGATAATAATTAAAGGTTGATCCAATTCCCTTGACTGGACTCCAAACCCTATTTCCCATATGTGAACTGAACATTGGAGATACAAACATGTATTATATGGCCCTTGCCTTCAAGAGTTAATTTTTTCACAAAGACTTGATTTTAGTTACCATCTGGTCTAGGTAAGAATGTCTAGTCACTTCCATGATGAATAAATACTTGCAAATTCTTTACCAAACCCTGGACTATATAGTTAGGGTAAATATACATCTTGCTTAGCCAGGACAGTAACAATTTATTCTTATTGTCCTCAAATAGTTATCCTTCTTCATTCTCAAAAACATTATATTTGAATAAATTTTAGGAGAACCCTATCTATAGCTAAGTGATGGTCATTGAGGAACACAATGGTTACTGCTTTGAAGTTGACCAAGAGAAGGAAAAGGAATGTGCTCTTTAGCAGGGAGGTTATCACCAACACAATGGGGGTCAAGGAATAGACCACAGGAAATAGTCATGTGTTGATTTAAAGGGAGAGATCCATTTGTTTCTCTCTCTCTCTCTCTCTCTCTCTCTCTCTCTCTCTCTCTCACACACACACACACACCATAAGATCTGCAACAGAGATGGAAAAAGACCGGAGAACCAAATTCACCACATCTTGAGAGTATATATTGTAGGACCGTTAGAACATTAGAGATTGCCAAAAAACATTCATCTCCCCACCAAGGCTAAATTAAGTAAAAACTCGTTTGATACCATGAGTCTAAACACTGTAGTACTATTTATCTTCCCAGGTTAACAATATATTTGAACTTTCTCTTTCATCTAGTTTAGTGAGTTTTAACCCTGTCAGAACCAACAGCCCCTTTTATGATACAGCTTTTGCAACATTTGCATTAATATACTGATTTTAAAAAATTCATATGTGTGGAGCCTGGATGGCTCAGTCGGTTAAACATCCGATCTCAGCCCAGGTCATGCTCTCATGGTTTGTGAGTTTGAGCCCCATGTGGGGCTCTGTGCTGGCAGGTCAGAGCTTGGAGCCTGCTTTGGATTCTGTCTCCCTCTCTTTCTGCCCCTCTCCTGCTCATGCTCTCTCTCTCAAAAATAAGTAAACATTAAAAAATTTTAATTCATAGGTAATATAACTCACCTATAAACATAATAGTAAAAATCAAAGTAATGCCCTAATACTAATATAAGAAATAAAGTAATATTCAATGAAACAACATGTATTGCAATATGTAAATCCTCCAGTGTGTTTTAATGAGTCAAATACTTGCTGTTCTTTGAAAAATCAGTGCAAATGGGATAGCTACAAGAGCAGAAAGAAGGATGTGTACTATTAGTGAGTTATCTTCTATGCCCTCTGCTCTCACCTTTCACCCCCAGGAACCAAATTTTGTCTCTTCTTCCCTTTATAGATCTCTATTTTTCTATTGTCAGTGCCTCTACCTTAATTCAATCTCCATGATCTTTCTCCTGATTTAGAAATCATTCCTTAACTAGTTTTTTTTTAAACTAATATGTCTCCTACACCATCCCCCTTTTTCCCCTCATCACACAACTTTCAGAGTTTCCCTAATTATTCCACTCCACTCCCAAAAAATTGTAAATGATTATCACGTCCTAAACTATACATCCAACCTCCTCTATGGTTGCCAGCATACTACTAGACATTCTGCAACATCCCTATGCTTTCTCTTCTCTGTGGCTTGCCCATACTGGTCTTTCTCCTAATTTCTATGTCCCATTTATCTATTATTTAAAATCTTCCCCTGGGAACAATTCCATTCCTTTTGCCTACATAATAGTTTACACACACCTCTATTTTGACACCTGTCATATTGCATTTTGGTTCCTTTCTTATCAATCCAGCTCCTTCCCACCTTCCTGGAGTCAAGCTCCTTAAAGGCAGGAGTTAACTTGAATTACTTACCTGTAAAACATGAGGAATGAACCAGTGGTCTGGTACAGAGTTGAGGCTGATTATTTGTCAAACGAATGAGTAAACTAACAAATACGTGAATGAATTAAAAAAGATTATCTCTGAAAGTACTGGATTCTTAAGTTAATTAAGTCTGCCTGTGGGGGATTTATAGTCAGCAACTTTATCAGTCTTTGACTTGGCTGGCTTCAAAGTCCAAACCATCTAATAAATGAGGCCCAGAAAAAGTTAAGGAAGTTGCCCAAGGTAGCCCAGCTATGAAGACAGAAAAAAAATACAAATGTAAATCACACCTTCTTGCTCTTTTCAATGCAGGGTGTTTACCTCTGGAAAGTATCAAGCAAGAATAAATATCTAAGAAATACACTTTTTATACATGAGAAACTTTGCTATGAGATCCTCGTGAACTTCTTTTCTTAATGCTATACTGGCACATAAAAGATTCAGTGTGCACTGGGGAGATGCTGCAGGATGCAGGAAGTTTAGAAGACGAGAGGAAAAAACCTAACAAGAGGAGGTTTATTCTGTAAGCACTCCACTTCATTTTTGGTTTGCAGAGCAAAAGAAAGGCTTTTGAGAGTCACCTTTAATAAGCATGCGTCATGTTAATAATCCAATCCATGGATCAATAAAGGCTGAGGAGATCTTTGCCCAGTGGCATTATTAATATCCTTTTGGTCCTGAGGGGGGCACAGTCTTCTTAGCTATCGCTTAGCTGAACTCAATGTAAACAGAGACAATAAGCCCTGTGGTTAAATAGGTGGTCCACTACTAGAAGCTTTGCATAATGATGATAAGTAGGAGGTTCAACAGAGTAGGAGTATTCTTGAGGGGGGTGCTCAGCAACTCCATATTTTCAAAGCTGACTAATCACGAGTTTGATAAACCTGTTCAATATGATGCATGCTTCTGTGTTAACCAGGCATTCCTTTATGGAAGTCCTTACTCAAAGGATCTATTTGGCCCTTTAGACACACTTGCATTTACATGTTCACTCAGAGGTCCACTTCTCCTTGCAGCTGGCTGCACTCTGCTTTCATTAAGCATCCATAGTTCTGGGCTCTGACATATGTGTTGTATTTATTAAGCACATATGCAACAGGCCATTTAAACGGATTAATCTTATTTAACCCTCCCAACAACCTTATAAGGCAGGTGTCATAGTCACTTCCATTTTAAAGATGATGAAATGGAAACCCTTTGGGTGGAGTATCTTCCCAAGAGCACACAGATACAGCAGCCGGGTAGGCACTTGACCCCATCTCTAACATGAAGTAGGTACTGGGTCTGTAGATTTCCCCACCGTCCCACCCTTGAGCACATAGGAGGAGCTCAACAAATATCTGTTGGATGAATATATGTGCCACACAGTCTCACAGTTTTCTGACCTATCCTTGCCTACATCTGCCCCAGTGGAAGTTCAGAATGCCTCTGCACTCCATGACTAGGATAGTCTTTGCTAAATGAAAGCAGTAATGAAAGAGGTCGGGAGGGGAGAGTGGTTTTGCTAAGGCCAGTTGGAGGATAGAAAATACCTGATAAGGAATAAGTTTTCCCTCCTGACTCCTTGAAGAATTTCGGGTAGTGTGTCTTCTCACAGGGAAAGGTGACTACCGCTGAAAGCAGACTGTGGTCACTGGATTAAGTCAGGCCCACAAACAGTCTCAGGGCACCATGGCATCACCATTTCTCACCCAAGACAAAAAAACACACTCTTGATCCACTGTTACCTTTTAGAAACCTCTTCACTGACGTCTGTGAAATTACAGCTAATATGTGAAGCCCTCCATAAGGACTGAGGTTAAGCTTTGCTTTCGTTTGTTATATTCCCAGATATAATTTAGTGGGTGTGGAAGCCAAGCTGATCTGAATTAAAATTCCAGCTTCAAAGAAAGCAAGCTGTGTGGCCTTGGGCAAGGCACTTGACTTCTCTGAGCTTCAGCTCCTTTCAAATTAAAATGGCCTGATGTTGCTTGCTGCACAAACTTATTATAAAGATGATCAGACAGTATAAGGAAGAGATCTGGCAGCAATTTCCAAGTGCCTGGATTCAGGCCAACTGCCAGCTCTGTGACTTGGAGCCAGCTTGATTTACTTTTCTCATCTGTAACAACTGCAATAATAGTATTGTTAAATAAGAGACAATATGCCCAAAACGTAGTCTCTTGTGCTAAGCCCACATGGCCAAACCAAGACTTAATACCTAATGCCTAATTTAAACACACTTTCACCCTCTCCCAGGAGTGGAATCTTAAAGCAGTCAATTTGGAAATATCTAGTCACCACTAGTGAGGTAATCTGCCTGGTAGACCCCTATTATGCCCTACAGGAAGGTGACCTTGCCACAGACAATCCCCTCTTTGCTAGTAACTTCCTCGTCCTGCCCCCTTCTGCCTATAAAAACCTTTCATTTCGTACAGCTCTTTGGAGCAAATTTTGATTTGCTAGATGGGGGTGCTGCTCCATTCTTGAATTACTGAATAAAGCCAATAAGATATTTAAATTTTACTCAGTTTAGTTTTATTTTTAAAAAAGCCATCAAGTTTTTTTCTTCTCTCCTTAGTTCTGACATCTTTACTGTGATGGCTTCCCACTTATAGAGGAAAGATAAGTAGTTTTGGCAACACATTCAGATGCGGCCTCTCCCACAGAGAGAAGGGGAGAATCCCTTCCTTATCTCTTAGAAACAAGAAACCCAGTTCTGCTGACTTCCCAGGACATTGGCCTCACTTCTTACTGTCCCTCTTCCCCAACCAAATTCCAATCGTAGGTAAAGGGAATGGGACATCCTTGATTGGTCTAGAACACTCAGAATTTAATTAGGGTCTCCCATTCCTGATTGAATTCTGGTTTTGCCAGCAAAACGAAGTAGGGAATTGACATGGGGGGAGAACCCCCACGATTCTTACACCCAGTATTCCAGAGGACACTGGGGGAATTCTGGACTTGCAGGCCAAGGCTCTTGGTCTTTTGCCATGTGACTTTCACCTAGGGGGAAAAGTTATACTTGACACTTAAAAGAAAGCTATACTGTTATCAGGGGATATAGTTCTACAAAGCTTGGGCCAATCCATCTCCAAAGGGGACAACAGCAAAGGGGCTTTCATAACATGTCACTATGGGATTGTGGAAGGAATGGTGACCTTGGCAGTAAAGGTACCTTAGCTTGAATCACAATTCTGGCACTTACCAATGGGTTCACTGGCCAAAGCAAGTGTCTCTTAGAACATCAGTCCCTTTATCTGTAAAAAGTGGGTAATAATACCTGCCTTGGGGTTGTTGCAAGGATTCAGATAACATATGTGAAAGTATTTTGTAAACTGCAAATCTCAATACTGTGTAATTGAAAGGTATGATTATCTAATGAACCAGTCCGTTTTACCTCTGCATGTCCTACTTCTCCAGCCGTTTAAGTCTTGTTTTCCTGCTGGCTCACCAAAGTAGCTTCCTGCTGTCTCATTACCACCTCATGTTTAACATGGCAAAGATCAAGATTTTAATTTTTTACTGGAACACACTCTTCTCTTTTCAACTCTGCAGTCCCTGTGGGGAATATTACTCCAATGCCAATCACACAGGCCCGAGTCTGAGCCTGTTTTAGAACCTGCTCTTTCAATCTCTCCCTTTACAACCATGAGTTCATTAAATCTCGCCACTTCCTACACAGCTTCTCTAATCTCCAGCCTTTTGCTCCCCCTAAAAAACAAGTATCTAGTGCAGATTCCTGTCATTTAACACATAAACCTTCTGCAACCTTTTCACTAGCTTTGCTTCTTCAACTTTATGTGCAATCTCCCCAGACAAGATTTAAAGATGAGAATTCCTGCAACATGACATCTCTTCCTACATGCTCTACAACCCTAACCTGGCTGTTTCACAACAGTGTAGATTTCAGAAGCTGAAGGAAAGGGATGGAGAAAGTAGTGGAACAAAAGTGCTGAACACAAACTACGCATTAGGGACTCTACTATGTTCCTTAAATACATCATCTAATTAAGTCTTTGCAGAAATTCTATGAGTTAGATGTTATTAAAGAAGACAACAGATCCAAAATGGAGTCACTTGTGCTAAACCCAAAGTCACCAATACCTTAATACCTAACTTACACCTAACTTAATACCTAACTACACCTAACAATTACACTTTCACCCTCTCCCAAGAGTGGAATTCTAAACCAGTCAATCTGGAATTACCTGGTCAGCACTAGTGAGGTAATCTGCCTGGTAGACTCCTGCCATCCCCTAAAGGAAGGTGACCACAAACACTCTCCTCATTCCTGGTAACTTCTTTGTCCTGCCACTTCTGCCTACAAAACTGTTTCATTTCCTATAGCTCTTTGGAGCTCCTTTCTATTGGCTGGATGGGACACGGCCAATTCATGAATCATTGAATAAAGCCAATAAGATCTTCAAAATTAACTCCATTGAATTTTGTCTTTTAACAACTTGGTGATTATTTTGAAACTTCTGCTTTGAAAAATCTTGAAACCTTTCCTACTTGACTTAACATTGGGTGAGATAATAAATTTCCATTAAGATCATTTAAGCTATCAAGTAGATGATAGCTTCCTAAGTGATAACATAGGCTTGAGCCTTTATTTCTGCAAATTAATTCCCAGACCTTTGACAAATTGAGACCCTAAATGCAGTGATTTCCTCACAAACACATAATATCAATTGCTCCTTCAAAAAAATCAAATGTAGCTATTTTTTTGTCAACAATGACCACACAAATGTGGATATAACCTGTTTCCTATCTCTTTTATTAAGCAAAGTACAAATCGGAAGGCAGGTGTCCATCTTGTTATCTCTCATCTTCCTGAATAGACCTTAACAAATATATATGACAAGCTAAGAATATATATTCTTATGGACTTATAGACATTGTTTGATCCATCCTCATGGATTTGGAGAAACTATAGAATTTATAACCTTCTCCATGAATGACTGTGATCACTTGCCCCTCAGCCTGTGATGACAATTTTTGTCCCAGGAGAACCTGATTTTTCTTTTTTCATTCCTAACTCTTTGTCTCTCTCTGTTTTATTAACACTCTCTTAACAAATGTTAGCGAATCTAGAACTATGAGCACAGACAAATGCTGTCGTGGGGGAACCAATGAGCTAAGGATTGCTGTGAAACATGCCTAAAATAAGTGGCTGCACTTCTTCCAGGGGGCCATAGGAAAAGAATTCCACCCCAAGAAAGTGTTTCTACATTAGAAGTGCCCTTACAGAGGCCAAAGCTTCTGAACACTTCATTTAATTTAACAAACAGCGGATTGTTTCTATTCACACTTGCTAAGATAATATTAAACTGCACAAAGGAGAAAAGAATAGAAAGAAAATCTTATTCCATGTATTGTCCAAGTGACTTTTGGTGAAGTTTAAATAATAGCTGATGACTATTTATACTAATATCATTGTTAAATCTAATAATGTGCCAATTTTATATTGTCTAGATTCACTTGTATTCAATGTAAACAGTGCCTGTGAGTGATGTGAATGCATTAGCATGGTGTAAATGATATTCATTATATATGAACTGTCAGCTCTGCTCTAGGACCCTTATGATAATGAGATGTTGCTTTTCCTGAAGCCTTCCCAGTGAGTAACCATTTTTAATAAATAAAGTAAAATATGGATCCCTAGAAGACTTCATAGTGCTTTCATTGAGAGTTTTTTTTTTTAAAGTAAAGCATGTATCTCAAAAGTAGAGTCTTTCATGATGCTTAATCTAGAAGCTATTTCTGTCCTGTTCTTTGGAGATTTTTTTTCATTATAGCTGCCCATCATGGTCCTTTTAATGGACAAAGTTGGAAGCTGAATAGCTAGATTACATTGTTACGATTTCTCAGCTGTTGGATTTCCCTTGTTGGTTTGAAAGAAAAAAAAAGATTTTATTTCATTTTGAAATGTATAAATGATGCCAAATTCCTATTTGAAGTTGTCAGACTGTGATTACCAGTAGAACTATAACCTTACTTATGCAAATCACTAGAGTTCATGGTAAGTCTGACATTTACAGAATTAATGAACTAAATAATTAAGTGACCTAGTAAGTGAATTGGTAAACCAGAACTATTAATCTTTTAATGAATTCTTTACTATCACTTAAATAATAAATTTTTTGCATAATTTTAAAGGATTACAGTAAAGAAACATTAGAATAGGAAACCCATTATGTGAAGGAACGTTACTTTTATAAATCCGTCATTATGTCTCTTTTTATTGAATTCATTTCTATTCAGGTTTAGAAAAGTGGCAATTCCTATATTGGTGACTAACAGTCCCCGACTTCGAAGTTTTTTTTTTTCCCCCTCACTGAGACAGAGGGTTTAGGATCATTTACTGCTTCAAAAAACCACAGCCTAAAATGAGTAATTAGCATACAACTATAATTTCAGAAATCCCCTATTTGATGGTGTGCATCACATGTGTTTCAGAATTTTTAAGCTCTTGTAGGTTAACTAGCACATAAAAGAAGGCCTTCGCACCAGCTGTCTTCAAAAAGCATTTCTCTCTTCTCCACAAATGACTCTTTTTACCTTCCTTTTCAAATACCTTTAAAAAAAAAAAAACTCAGATCACAGCTATTAAAATAACTGAACTGCGCTAAACACAACCAAAATTTAGAACATTGAAATGTCCAGGGTTATATCAGTCAATAATGAAAGAGAAGAAAAAAGGTTAGATTGGGTCTTCAGTACCCATACTAGTTGCCTGGAAAGGAACTGCCCTCAGTAGGATCAGGGATTATTGAATCACAAGTATTTGGTAACTTTCACTAGAAGGGAAAAAATTCAAATGCTTAAATGAAAAGACAAGCTAGTAAAAGTGATGACTGCCATGTTTTTTTTTAATCCAGATGAAAGAAAAGGCTGATGATTGCTTCGATCAAGCGATACATGTTTATTGAACAACTATTACGTACTTGTCTGTCCTAGGTACAATAGGACATACAGAAGAAGAATGTGGTCCACAAACTTGAGATTATAATCTAAGTGAAGAGATTCAACTAAGATACACAAACTATATTAAGTTACATAGGGGTTGTACACAAAATCATGTGACACAGATTCTACATCTTGTGACCTTTTAGGCTGAGGAGATACATATAAGTCGTTTTAGCCAGAAAATCTTCTGAGCCTCTGTGAACCTCTATTTCTGGCAATATGGTAGGCTACATATCCTGAAAACCTTCCTGATGGGGAACATCTAGAAATTTTGTGTAAAATATAATAATAAAATTATATATATAAATGCACAGCTGAGGCTCAAATAAATTAAAGGAAATTCCCAGGGTCTCATGATGAAGATTTTTTTTTTGAGTAGACTTCACTCCCAGTATGGAGCCCAGCACAGGGCTTGAACTCACAGCCTTGAGATTAAGACCTGAGCAGAAATCAAGAGTCATATGCCCAACCTACTGAGACACCATGGCACCCCTCAAGATGAAGAATTTCCAACCAGAATGGTAAATGAAAGCAGATTCAATGGCTACTCTTAAGAACTTGCCAGTTTTGATCATCAAGAGTCTCATAAGGATAGAATAGTGCCTTGGGCCTTCACAAAGAGCATGGACCCACACATAAAGCTGGGACCTTCAAAGGGCTAGACAGCCAGTGAAATTGTAGATTAAGAAAAAAATCCTTCCACTGGCAAATGGAGGTGAAGATGAGGCCCAAGTCCTGGATAAAGCCTCTCCTGAGGATTTGTAAATTTAGGACTGCCTTTCTTCTGATTTGGGGATCAAATTCATACTTCTTTCCAAGTTTGGGAAATCCTAAGCCAAGAAATAACATAAATTATTCCCAGATTGATAGCCCTCCAGTATGCTCAGCAGAAGCCTGTGAGAGACTTATCATTTAATCCAGGTCCTGAAAGATCCCCCATATTAAGATGCTGCTGGATTTGGCTCACAACAGAAAATTACAAAACATGCAAGGAAATAAGTTCTTCGGTTGTAGTGAAACTTGAGCCAGAGAAGATTGATTTAGCAGGAAAGAAGATGGGGACCCAAAGTGGGAAGATCACATGGTCTGGGGCCTGATATGGTGAGGAAAACAAGCATAGCAGAGAATAAATGGTAGAGAAACCTGCTCTTATGTTTGGCTTGTGGCCAAGTATGCATTTTAAAAGAAGTTACTCCATCAAATCAGTGAAAAAATGACTTAGACCATGGGTCATGTCTAAACATGGTCTTACTTCACTTGACCAACTTAAGAGTTCTGACTGGTGATCTAGGAAGTGGATAGATAGATAGATAAAATTATTTTGATAAAATTGATATTGATTATATTGATAAAATTGATAAAATTATATTGATAAATATAGATAGATAGATAAAATTATTTTCCTTTGGCACTTTTAAAATGGTCCACTTGGTTTGAATACTTTTGTTACTTTTTGAGTTTGCTACTTACTGGTCAGTAGTTGTCTGAACCAAAAGATACACAAATGGCTGATAATCCTTTCTAAAGAAAATTAAGAGCCAGGTAAGCATATCTTCCTGAGGACACAGCTCTTGGGTTTAAGCATCCTAAAATTTTTTCCCTTTAACTACCCAACTTCCCAAGCTAGGGGGTAGGATCATTAAATATGTTTGTGTCCTTCAGATTGTGTCTTACTACTCCAGGGAAAGTGTGAGAGAAAAAGAAAACAACACCTCACCTTAGTGCTTTGCACAGAGAAAGCATTTAATACAGATTATGTTAACTAACTGTTGTCACAAACTATCTCTCAAGGCCTAAGGAAAAGCCAAGCCATTTCATGCACAGAGGAAGATGGTACCCAGACCAAGATCAAACAAGGCAACTGAGAGAGGCTGCCAGGAGTAATGGCCCCAACTGGATCTTGTCCTGCCGTGGCTGGCATGAACTGAACAGTCTGTAAAGCTTTGTTAGATTCAAAGGGTCTTTTCTAGAATATGGCAAACTATTTATTCCAGAGAAGACAACTTACAAGGCATCGCATGAAAAAGTAAACACGGGCTCTACTGTTAAACTCAGGTTTGGTGAGAGAACCTATGTACAACACAGCTGCAGGCTAGCTGGCTTCAGACTAGGCTCCAGGGCTCTCCGGGGGAATTTCACCTTCCCACATACTCATGGGAACTTAAACTTTAAAAAACATCCCGTGATACCATGTTTTTCCATAAAGTACTTTCTTCCTACAATATTTTACTCAAATTAGGAAACTTCTCAAACAGACTCTCAGTTTCATTTAGTCATTTACTTGAAATTCGCTGAGAAGTTAGTGTTTTTAAGTCACAGATGTCACTGTCGCCACAGATATCTTCACAGTACATAACACTCTGTCCGGCTCAAATTTTACAGGGGTGTACAATCCAGTTGTTTTTTTTTTTTTTTTATGACTATTGTGCCTGTAAACATGAAAGTCACCTGCTAGAGTATATATTGCCATCCAAAGACTCAGGCAAGAACTATCAGCGGGTAAGGGAAGACATCTGATAACTTCTCACAGGTGAAAAGAAATGTTTTTCATTTCACTGGAATCAGTATTAAGCAGGCATCACAGGAAGAGCTACACAAAAATGTTAACATCAGAAACCCTACAAACTTGACAAAAACTATCTTTAGAAAATCACCAATCCCATATTTAAAATATATGCTTTGTCAAAAATATGTGGAACTCAGAAGTAATCAAACAGACCAAGAATGTTTGCACAAGTGTGTATGCATACTTAACAGATGTTTATACCCTCAACTATTTTAACAGAACAAGAAGAAAGAAAAAAAAAATCTGTCAAGTCATTTTGAAGATTTAATTTTTAAGCCATCATTCTGAATGGCTCTTTAAAAAGCTGAATTATCTATCCTGAAGTTCAAATCGGTCATTAAGTGTGATGTCATAAACACAATGTTTCTTATGATGTTCTAAGACTTGGATCGTAATTGCAGCTGTACCAACAAAAGGAAGAAGAAAAAAGAGACACAGTCCTACGAAAATAATCCTTGGCATGAAACCACATCTTTTGTGGGCACTACATTTGACCACAGTCTAGGAACTGTCTTTATGATTAATTCCCAACTCTGCTGCTGAATCGATCATGCAGTGATCTGCATTGATTATTAAGGTGACTGAAGTAACCGAATCAGACATGGCTTACCAGTGCAAATTAGCTAATTCATCAACACATAAAGATTTCAGGAGAAATGCTAGTGATTGTCACATATCACCAGGAAAGGAATCAAATCTGCTAGGCCCATTTAACTGACGTTCACTGTATTTTTAAAATAAATACATTTTACCTGGGAACCATAGACTTGATGTCCTCCAATATAGTAAAGACCTGTATTTAATCCTCTGTCACTTAGGTATAAATCAAAAAGCTGGCGTTTTGGCAGCTGAAATGTCTCTCGGAAAAATCACTGGGGTGCTGTACTCTTTTAATATGACCTGCTAGTTAGTTACTACAAGGTTGCAACTTTTGGTCACCCTAAAACAAACCAAACTCTAATTGCAATGGACATCCATAATCAATTTCCCGAGACCAGGAGCCTAATGTAAATCAAAATTAACTTAGAAAGATCCACTTGTACTTCTATCCATTTCTAATAAAACCTTGCAGGGCTTAATACTACTCTTCAACTAGATAAATTAGAAATGATAATTTAGATCTTAAAATAAAACTTGGTCCGATAATCAGAAAAGCCAAGTTCTGAGTCTAAAGAAAAATTACAAAGAAAAAAAAGAAATTGTAACAATGAATATTTAAATGTTTCATCCCATTCTGTGCTACTTTATAGTACATCATGTGTCTGTAAATGTGTACATCTCTTGTATTCTGATACATAATTTAAAAAAAAGAAAAAATGCCAGAAAACCATGATAATTTAGCAAATCCAACATTACCAAGAAAGCCAGAAGGACTTTCTAGTTGGTTGCCAGTAAATGCAAAGATTTGGGTTTTGAAGCCACAAGCCCAACAGGAACGAGCATCATCTGAGCCGATGGATTCATGGGAATTTTTCTCCAAAGCACCCGGCACCTGGTCCGTGAGCTTCCTACTTTGTGAGGTATCGCTCAGGCTCCAATGACGCCACATTACACAGGTCTCGAGGTTTACTGCATGGAAATATTTAAAGATAAATGAAAATTTTTGACCTAGTGATAAATTAAGAGACTCCAATGAGCATTGTTTGGAGAAAAGCTACTGACACATGTTTTACTTGTTTTTGAAAAGCAAATACAGCACACGATTCAAAATCACTTCCGACAGCAGCCAACAGCCAACTCTTTAGACTGGCTCAACTCAGCATATGTTGGGACTCCCATGCCGCTCATGTCTTCAAAAAGAAGCTCTTCAGATTGGCAGTGAGGGAATATTTCCTTTGAACGTTGAAGTAACATGTAAAGATAGAAAAAAAAAGATATAAATGCTAATAATTAAAAAGTAAATGAAAAATACCCAAAGCAGAATACTTGAAAAGGCATGGTAGATTTTTGCATTCCCAGAAAGTGGCAGCCAGATGCATTAAGCTCCCATCGACATTCTCAGCTTTTGCTAATATTAACAGTGGGGTGTACACAACTGAGAAGAAATATCAGGAACATTCTGGGAAACATAAATTTGCACAATTAACAGAAAAAAAAACTGCCTGATTATTCCAGAGAATTTGCCTCATTCTCCATTTTAGGGAACAGTTCTAAATAGAGACTTAAAGAGAGGAAATCATGAGGGGGACAGGGCAGGAGGGGAGAACAGCGGGTAGGACATCAACATTATTATTATTATTATTATTATTATTATTATTATTAGGTATATTAGAATTTAGAAACAGTTTATCACATTATGATTTAATACTTGGGCTTTGAATGGGGACAGCAGTATAACAGATAGAAAAGAAACAAATAGTCCTTTGTGATTATCTCTTAAGACTGATAAATTTGAGGGGCGTCTGGGTGGCTCAGTTGGTTGAGCGTCCGACTTCAGCTCAGGTCATGATCTCACAGTTCGTGAGTTCGGGCCCCGCATGGGGCTCCATGCTGACAGCTCAGAGCCTGGAGCCTGCTTCGGACTGTGTTCCCCTCGCTCTCTGCCCCTCCCCCACTTGTGCTCTGTCGCTCTCTCTGCCTCTCAAAAATAAAACTAATTTAAAAAATTTAAAAAAAAGACATAAATTTGAGAGGCACCTGGGTGGCTCAGTCAGCTGAGTGTCCAACTCTTGATTTCAGCTCATGATCTCATGGTTCCTGAGTTGGAGCCCCGTGTAGGGCTCTACACTGACAGTATGGAGCTTGCCTGTGATTCTCTCTTTCCCTCCCTCTGCTCCTCTCCCCGCTTGCAATCTCCCTCTCTCTCTCTCTCTCTCTCTCTGTCACTCAAATAAAAATAAAAACATTTAAAAAAAAGACCAATAAATTTGAAATCCTATAGTTTCTCCTTGTCAGTGTACCGGTAACAATGATAAAAACAAATATATCCTCTCAGCATTTTTATACATTATGTTTTATTTGATTCCATAATTGCAAATATTCTGCTGGCTTAGTAATGTATCTAAGCCTTACACCAAAATCTATACATAAATCGATTTAAAATAATAAAACCAAATTAAGAACTGAAATGTTTAACCTTCAAAACTTCACTGAGCGTGATGACTGTGTGAGATAAGTTTGATTTATGAGCTTGCTGCCTCGTTATGTCAGAGATCCTTGCTTGGGAGATTCTGGGACAGTTTCTTCTCTAACTAGTCGGCTTCCAGAGTGTTTCTGAACAACAACCATTCCTATCAGCAAGGAACCTTCGCTGTGAGCTCACTTACAACTTTAATTACCTTTAAAAGTCAGCAAGACAACATATGAATGTTCACTTCTTATTAAATGACTCTCCAGATGTAAGGCTTTTAATCTTTTTAGAAGGAGGCTGGCTTCACTGCCATCGAGAATTCTTATTCAGGTGTAGGCATGACCTGCATAAAAATTTCCCTTTGCCCTTTTGGCTACCCAATAAATATCCTAAGGACAGAGGTAAGGATAAATTAGGAAAATCAAATCTAGAATGACTGGAAAGCCTCACTGCTGTAAATAATGAGAAAAAAGAGATGTATGGGGAGGCCAACAAGTGAAGCTGTGAAGGTCAGCCCCAAGAAACACCTTCCATCTCAAATGGAAGGTGTGTTCTTCCATCACAGAAAACCATCTTAAATAGAAGGCTGATTACGCAGCATGTGTTCCGATTAAAGTCATGAGGCATCCATTCATTTGTCCTTTTATCCTAGAAAAATGTTTCCACCATTTACCAAGTACTAGATACTGTCTATACAAAATTAGTAAGACCCTGGAGGCACATATACACTTGTGAGTATAAGGACAAATAAAAAGAAAGTCAGACAAGTGGGGGAAGGTTGGTGGTAAGAGAGAGGAACAGGGGCTTAAGCAAGCAAAGGGAGGAGCATCTAACTCAGCTTACAAGTGACAGGGAAAGGGGCCTGCTGGGCAGACTGCTGGAATTAACCAGGTAGAAGAATAGAGGAAAACTGTTGGTGTATTTGGGGAAGGTGAAGAGGAAACAGTGTCTAAACATTCCCACATTGCTGGGATGTGATATGTCTGTCAGTGGCCGAGGAAATGTTTCCTGAAACCATCAGAAAGCCAAGGATTGAGAATTTAACAAAGAAATGAGCCCTTCAGGATTTGTTTTAGAAAACAACCTGGCTGCTGTGGAAAGGATGAATCTGAAACAGAATCCTGGTATGAATGGAATGAAAAGCATGCATTCCAGAGCCAACAAAGTCCTAAACTGAGTAGCTGGGGCTGAGATGCTGAAGAGGTAGAAGGGTGGGATGGGCCTCAGGGAACTAATGGCTGGTTTTTGTGAGAACCCTCAGAAAGCTTTGATGATGACCCTTCACCTCTGCCCCTGTCTTTGCTGGGGAATCTGGAAGGATGATCTTTTTTGCAGAACCCAAACTCCTTGAGCACTGTACTTCACTCACTCACAGGTTCCCTTTGCTGGGACCACAATCCGTTCCTCTCTAATATCTGCCCCCAAATCTTGGAACCTGAGTTCTCTCCTTTCCACCCAAGATGCCACAGCCTTTCCTGAACACATCTTTGTCTTGACAGGAAAAGGTCCCCTCTTATCCCCAGAATAATTCTTAATCTCATTCTCCGAGATAATTTCCTCAGAGCTCCCTTCTCCCTCATGGTCTTTTTCTTTATAAAAGATTTCTTGCCTTGGACAATTCTTTCCAAATTCCCAGTGTTGCTGTAATTTGTCAATTAAGCATGTCCATCCCACGAGAGTTACAGTCGGAGCTATTTGGGTCGGCCTGGCTTCAAGGTTGAATTCTCCTCCCTGAACTGCTCTTTTGAGGAAGGTCCAAAACTAGATGGTAGAACCAGACCTGAGAAAACGCAGCCCTACAAATCACAAGACTTACTGATATCATAACACTCCTCACCTTGATTCTTGGCCCAGAATTTCTCTAAGGTCAACAAGAGTCCCAGAGCAATCAAAAGAAACTTGTAATATCTAAGATTTAGTGACAAGTTACAAGGTGCCAGGTATTATGTTAAATGCCTCAAATATTTTATTTAACCCTATTATAATTCTATGAGGTATGTACTGTCGGAGGCTTAAAAATTAAAAAGGTTAAGTAACTCAGCATGCCTCAGTGGCTCAGTCGGTTAAGTGTCTAACTTTTGATTTCTCCTCAGGTCATGATCTCAGGATTCATGAGATGGAGACCCACTTTGGGCTCTGTGATGACAGCTCTGAGGCTGCTTGGGATTTTCTCTCTCTCTGTCTCTCTTTCTGCCCCTCCCCATGCTTGCTCTCTCTCTCACTCTCTAAATAAATAAACATTAAAAGAAAAAAAGTTAAGTAACTTGCCCAAAGTCATGCAGAATAACTTAATTTACAGCCCTTCTTCTTCATCTCCTGTAATTATCCTCTTTAGTCTTTAGTGAGAAAACCTCATCCTATATATTCATCTTTCTGACAACTCATACAGATTTTGAGTGGGTCTATATAGCCATCATTAGTTAAGTTAAATATAATTCAGAGGTTTAGTTCCCTTGTTACTTATTCAACAAACTCTTAGTGTGTACTTGCTACTCTATGCCAGACAGTAGAATTCAAAGACGAACAACAACTTTGCAAGCTTAAAAGAACTTTAAGCTTTTCCAGTGTGGATGAAGATTACCCCACAAGCATAACAAAGTACAATTTCCAAACCACAGCAATAAATGGGGAGACTTCTATACATGGCATTGAATGGAATCTAGATAATGGACAGATAATTTGAGTGTCTTTGCTCTGCCTTCTCAAGCATATACCTTCCATATACCTTATCTCTTCATCAACTCTCTAGTTTTGCCAAAATATACTGTCAATCTGGTCATACTGGTGGCTTAATATTCAGTTAAGAGCTGACAGCCAAGGAGTTTGACTACATATCTGATTTAACTAAACAAACCTGACTCTTAGGAAAATATCTAAGAGCCCAAGGGAAATTCCAGAAGAGCCCAATTCCCTTGGTTGCACATAGCCAGTATTTGGAAGTTCTGCAAAGGAATTATTATTTTCTCCTGCCATTTTGAAGCACCCCCTGTACATTTATTTTAGAGTAAAAGCCCATTATCGGGGTCCCAAGCTATGTTCTTTACAGAGCTATGACATATTGAAGGTCTTCAATAAATGCTACTATTTTTAATATTAACGGTACGAGCAATAATGAGAAATAGTCATGACTGTACATGCTGCCTAAGGAGAAGAAACTATGCTGAATATCCAAGAAAGTAATTATAAGAGTGTAGTTTACTTTAAATGAATTTATTCATGTTGTCATGTATTTGCTTTGCTTGTGTTTGCACACTGCAGCAGGCTATAGTCCCAAAGTCCAATACTAATAATAAAAAAAAAAAAATACAACTCAGCCTTTGACTGATCTGCAGATAGGGTGAGGGAAATGTGTGGGAGAATCAGAGATGGGCAATTGGCAGAGAGAAAATCAAAATTGTTCCTAGGCCAGGAAATGTGCCTGACAGACAGACACATTTACACAGCGACGGCCACATTTACACAGCTTTACCCTTTCTCCATCTGCAGAGACACCGCCTCCCATCTCAGAGAATGCTCACATCCCAAGTGTTTCAGACTCAGCTAACAGACCTACCACATTGTCCCAGGCACCCAAAACCCTCTCTTTTCACATTCTTACACAGAGCACTGAATCTCCTCCTTCAAAGGAGGCATTAGGGAGCAGAATATAAAGAGTGAAGAAAGGGGCACTTGGGTGGCTCAGTCAGTTTAGCATCTGACTCTCGATTTCGGCTCAGGTCATGATCTCACGATGTGAGTTAGAGCCCCACGCTGGGCTCTGTGCTGATAGGGCAGAACCCGCTTGGGAGTCTCTCTTTCCCTCTCTCTCTGTGCCCCTCCCCCCCCTCTCAAAAATAAATAAGTGAACATTTAAAAAAATAGTGAAGGAAAATGGGAAAATAGTTACCCAACTATGTTTGTTTTTCTGAAATGAAGACCCGGCAGACACTGCCAGCTGCATGGCATTATCAATTTACCCTACCCTGCATAAATGGACAGTGAGAGAAAGAAAGGCAGGAATGCACGGAGTTAAAACACGCAATCAGTTTCCCTTGCTCCTCGGGATGGCTATGATGACACAGTGATGGCCGTTAACATGTCAGAAAATATTTGTTAAGGATTTGGGGGAGAGTTTTTGCTTTACCAATACAAGGTCTTCTTCCTTCTTGCTTTTTCTTCTTGCCTGGAATGCAGAGATGAGGCTGAACATCTAGCAGCCTCCTTGGGCCCATGAGGCAAGGTGTAAACACAAGAGTGACAGCTGCCTGCTAAAGAAAGGGGAGCAGAAAGGTAGGACATTGGGCGTTGATGCCAACTGACTTATTGCTAAGGGGGAAAAATAAAACCCTATTTGGTTAAGCCAATGTTACTGTGTTCCTATTACATTTAGCTGAATCCCAGATGATACACACGATAAAAACAAAAAAGAAAACAGAAAGACAAACACATCTGTGTATCCACCGTGAAACTGCGTCTAGGATCTCTATCATGTGCGTTCAAATAAAGGTTAGGAATATTTTAACTGTGCTCACTGAAGGGGTGTCTGTATGTGTTGTCATCGTTATTCTGATCTCTATCTTCTACTCAGGGTACAGAAGCCACACGTGGCCACATAAATAGCACAATGCACTTCAGTTGAGAAATTGAGCATACATGGAGATCTTAACCTACCAAAACCCAGGAGTGGTGGGTCATATCCTGGGCAGATGGGGAGAGAAGGCTGAAGAAGTGAACATACATCTTCACTAAGGCTACTGGGACTCCTTTGTCCTCCCTCAGGGGGTAATTAGTCACTCCATAATGTGAGCAAGGCTGTGTCCTTCCCTGGCGGCTGAGCAGGACTGGAGCGAGGGCAACCTCTTTTCTGAGTCCTTGGGGGTGAGGGTGAGGGGGGCTGCAAGCGCCCTCCTAGATGTGCTCTGCTAAAGAAGTTCTTACAAAAGCAACTTCCTGACTCCTGTCACCCAAAGCCTCCTTAATAAAAAGCTTGGACAGAGCTACGAAACCTGGAAAGAGGTAGACGTGAAGGCTTCAGTGATGGCATCTGAAATGGATGAGGCCTCTCTAACGACTAGCTGCCAAGAACAGCACACGGAAAACCTCCACCTGTAATCCAAAGCAGCATCCGTTAATAGGTCAGCTGTGACGGACCGGACCGAGGGAGAGCGTGTTGGAGAACGCGGTTCATTCGCTGCGAACTGTCACTCCAATTTAAACACAACCCCGTGCTCTTGTCTTCCTGATAGCGGCAAGGGACAGCGCAATAAGCACTCCAAGGAAAGACTGTGCCGGCCATCGGATGCTGAAGAGGCTGCTGCAATATTCAGCAGCCTGTGATGTCAAAGCAGGAGCACAGAGGCACGCGGACTGACAGAGGGCTCTAACAATGCTTCAGACCGCGGCCCTGGGTAATCGGGGCACCGTCCGCTCAAGTGCCTGCAGGGGAGATGCCCACTCTGAAGCCTACTAGTCATTTTCTTAAAACATGTGGTCCTTTCGATCTGTCTTTTCTGGCCCACTTTTATTAGGTTCTTAAGTACAAAAAATGTTGTCCCACTACATGAATAACAGCAGTCCAAGTAAGATGACAAATGGTAACTAATATGTGATCCCAGTAACAGGGAGGCATAAAGGCGAGGCCGTGGTGAAAAGGAGAATTCTCACTCCATCTAAAGGTCACAGGCACTACACAGCTCTCGTCAGCCGCTACCATGCAGGCCCAGTATTGCAAGATATTCTGGGTCTTTCAAGAAATGCCAGCAATTTCTAAGGAAATCTCCAAATTTTTAAACATATTTTGGGTCAGACAAAGCCTGTCTGTGGGTTGGATCCAGTACATGGATTGCCAATTGGAGATTTCATATTTAAAAAATCCAGACGTGCCTGGGTGGCTCCGTCAGTTAGGCATCCAACTCCAGCTCAGGTCATGATCTCGCGTTTGTGAGTTCGAGCCCCATACTGGGCTCTGCAGTGGCAGCACAGAACTACACTCTCTCTCCTCTCTCTCTGTCCCTCCCCCTCTCTTGCTTGCTCTCTTTCTCTCTCTTTCAAAATAAATAAATAAACCTTAAAAAATAAAAAATGAAATAAAAAATCCAAACATGTTAATAATTGTGATGAATGCCTATCAGTTTCTCTTTACATCTCAATCCCTTCTTCCTTTTCTGGTTTCCTGACCATCTCTAAATTCTGGTCCTTCCTTTTACCCCTTCCCCCTCCTCAACTCAGCTTTAATTATCAGTAGGATTGAAGTGTTACCTGCCCCAGGATTATTTGTATCTAAAGAGACTGCTGCAATTAAAAAAAAAAAAAAAATCCTGCCAGAACCAAGAAAGGACTCTACAGGCAGCATTTCGGAGAGATTTGGACAAGGTTGCTCAGTGCAGCATGTCTGTTATCACACAACATAACTGTAACAACTCCTGAAGATGCTTTATTATGTGAGGGTCACATACTCCCTTTTTCATATCCAAACACAGCCACACATATTTATACGCACCTGCAATAACGATGATTTCCTGAATAGCAACATAAAAGATAAAATGACACCCCCAGAAGTGGCAGATAAGACTCAGTGAATATAAACTAGTTGACATATTTTATGTGTGTTTCCTCGGTTGGGTTTCAGTTCAGTTTGTATCCACAGGAAATGTTATGATGGAAAATTCCACAACTGGCCCACAACTTACTTTCCACCTTGGATCCAAGAACCAATTTCAGCAAATCAAATAGGAAATATAATACAGAAAACTTTTGGCCATATCTTCATATACAAAGTAATAATAAAAACTTTATAGCAATGTGTTTCTTTAGAGTTTGCAAGGCACATTCACACCCATACTCTCACTTGATCTACCAGCCTAGGTGAAGCACACGAAATACTTTGCAAATGTGAGCAAGTTCCTTCACTCAAATCGTAGATGGGAGACATCATTTTAAAAGTTACTTTGTAAAAAGTTGCCAGAAGCAATGCACAGCTTATTATAGAAATTAGCCCAGTGTCCATGGGAATTAAGTACATGATAAAGAAAGCATCTCAAGTAAACAGACTACAACGGTTTTAAAAATCTGTCCACAAATTCTTTACTACTCCTCTTTTCGAAAGATGGAGCTTAATTCTCTTGCCCGTGCATGAATGCTGGACTTAGTGACTCGCTTCTAATAAATAAATACAGTATTGCATGAGTGATCAGATGTCACTTCTAAGATTATGCCATATATATATATATATATATATATATATATATATATATATATACACACACACACACACTCTCTCTCTCTCTCTCCAATATCTGTCTTGGGTGCTCTCTTTCTGTCTTGAATTACTCACTCTGGGGAAGGCCAGATGCCATATAATGAGGACTCTCAAGTACCCCATAGAAAGGCCCACATGGTGAGGAACAGGGGTCTCTGGCCAACAGCCAAAGAGAAAGAAACTAAAGCCTGCCAGCAACCAAAGGAATAATCTTGAAGCACGTCTTTGAGTCCCCAAATGACTGCATTGCTCACCAATAGCTTAACTGTAACTTTATGCAGAACCCTGAGCCAGAACCACCCAGAGAAGTGACCACACAGGTAGATCACTCTCATGTTCCTGATCCTCAGAAACTATGTGACATAATAAACAGTTGTGTTTTGAACTGCTAAGTTTTGGGCATTTTGCCACATAGCCAATAGATAATACATGGAGTAATAACTGGGAAGGCTTCTGGAAGAAGATAAACTTGAACCCACAGTTTTTCCTGTGGACCAGGATACATTCTAAATGGATCAAAGATTTAAAATGTACTAAATATAAAATATACTAAAGTATAAATGTAAATGTACATGCAAAATGTACTAAATTATTACCAAAGGCTATGAACGGATTCCTTTAAACCAAGGTTTGTCCACTTCAGCACTACTGACATTTCAGGCTGGTGAACTCCTACTGTAGAATATTTTCTTGTGCATTGTAGGACATTCACTAGCATCTCAGGCCTCTACTCACTAAATACCTGGAAGTCCTGCCTGTCCAGTTGTGACAATTAAAAATGTTTTTCGGGGTGCCCGGGTAGCTCAGTTGGTTAAGCGTCCGACTCTCGGTTTCTGCTCAGGTCATGATCTCATGATTTTGTGAGTTCAAGCCTTATGTCGGGCTCTATGCTGACAGCATGGAGCCTGCTTGGGATTCTCTCTCTCCCTCTCTCTCTAGCCCTCCCCTACTCACACTGTCTCTCTCTCAAAAAATAAATAAACTTAAAAAAAATGTCTTTAGACACTAGAGTGGGGCACCGGGAATGGGCTTTCTGACTATGATAAGAAGAAACACATACAAGCTGGGGAACCAATACTTGCAACTCATATCACAGGCAATGAACTAATAATCCAATAGCAAAATAGGCAAAAAAAATAAGACAATTCTTAGGGAAAAAAATACAAATGGCCCTAAAACATATGAAATGATACTTAAATCTCATAAGAGAAATTCAAAACTAAACTGAGATACCTTCCTTAAAACTTTCATTTTGGCAACCCCCCCCCCCCCCACCGCCAAGTCTAACAATACACTTTGCTCTCATGCTGGGAAGACAAGAGACATACTCTCATTCACTGCTGATGGGAGTATTAAATGGTTCCACTCCTAAAGAATGCACTGTAGTATTATCTTCCCAAATTACAAATGTATTTATCCTTTGACCCAGCCATTCTGTTTCTAGGAATTTATCTTAAACATATGCCTATTCTTGCCTCCTGCCATGGTGACAGAATTGCAGTTAGCCCATGGCTACCCAGTGAGAGAGTGAATTTCCCATCCTCCTTTGCAACTAGTGGTTGCTATGTCACTAAGTCTTTGCTAGTGGAATGTGACCGAATGAGATGTTTGCCATTTCTTGGTCTGGGTCCTAGCATGTTAGGCATGTACTTCTCCATGATCTCTCTGTTCATTCCTGTGACATGAAATGTGGATGCATCCATGATCCAGTTTCAATCATACAGACTAAGAGTTTGAGAAAAGTGGGAGGAATGAGATGCAAGGCACCTAGCACCTTGTTATGGACTGTTTGTGCTCCCTCAAAATTTGTATGTTGAAATCCTATCCCCCAATATCATGGTATTAAGAGGTGGGACTTTTGGGGGTGATGAGGTCATGAGGGTAGGGCTCTCATTAATGAGATTAGTGTTCTTATAAAAGGGACCTCAGACAGAGATCCCTCATCTGCTCTGCCATGTAAGGACACAGGATAAACATATCTGTCCATGAGTCAGGAAGCAGGTTCTTACCAGACACTGACTCTACCTATGCACTGACCTTGGACTCCCCACCTCCAGAACTATGAGAAATACATGTCTGTGGTTAAAGCTACCCAGTACATGGCAGTTTGTTACAGCAGCCCCCATGGACTAAGGTACACTTGAACGATTACCAGGAACAGACTACCACCAAACCGGACTCCCCCTACACAATCTCGAGATTGCTGCATGAAAGAAATGAAGAGACTGTATATCTGGATCTTTTTCATAGGGTATCTTAACCTTTATCCGGTTGTATCTCTGCACACATATGAAATAACATATGGATAAGGCTATTCATTTCAACATTGTGTGACATTATACAAGACTGGACACAACCCATGGTTCCATCAGTAGAGGCCTGGTTATACAAGCTACGGCATATGAAGATGAAGTACCATGCAAGTATTTAAAAAGTGAAGGAGCCCTCTCTATATTTAAATAAATCGATCATGGTCATATTGCTAGGTGAAAAACACACGGTGCAAAGCACTGCTCTCTAACAGTATTACACACCCTTGATGTTGGCCTTGACCATGTGATATGTTATAGCCGCTGAAATCATGTGATGCATGTCTAAGCTTCCTGAGACAGCATGAATTACCACCAGCTCTCCTGTTCTGGCCCTCTACCATAAGAAGAGCTTGTCTCAGACAGCAGCCACTCCTTTGGTCTCGGTCTCAGGAGAAGGACAACCTAGGAAGCCTACCTCTAGCTGGGGCAGAGCAGCCTGTGTACTGAGTGAGGGAGAAAGGGAAGTGTGCTCTGAAAATCCCTGAAGTTTAAGACTTGTTTATATTTACAGAATAATTTAGTAAATATATAATGAGCTATCTTTTGTGTCAAAAGGAGGATTAAGGGGCACCTGGGTGGCTCAGTCGGACAAGCATCCAACTTCGGCTCAGGTCATGATCTTGCAGTTCGTGAGTTTGAGTCCTACATCTGGCTCTGTACTGACAGCTCAGAGCCTGGAGCCTGCTTGGGATTCTGTGTCTCCCTCTCTCTCTGCCCCTCCCCCACTCACGTTCTCTTTGTCTCTCTCAAAAACAAACATTAAAAAGAAAAAAAAAGGATGATTAATAAGAACATGTATCAGGATTCCTGGGTGGCTCAGTCAGTTAAGTGTCCTACTCTGGTTTTGGCTCAGGTCATGATCTCACGGTTAGTGAATTCCAGCCCTGCGTCTTGACCTCTGCCGTGCTGGTGGGGAGTCTGCTTGGGATTCTCTCTCTCCCCCCTCTCTGCCCCTCCCCTGCTCACACATGCTTTCTCTCTCTCAAAATAAATCAACTTAAAAAATATATATCATATTTGCATTTATTTTCATAACCGTCACTAGAAGGATATAAAAGAAACTAATGACAATTTTTATATCGTTGTAATGACATCAGCCAAAGCTGTTATAAACATTTTGCTGTATCTACTTCTAATCTTTCATTCTGTATTTTTAAATAAAAATGGAACAAAGGCACATACTGTTTTGTGAACTTTCTTTCCCACTTAGTAGTAAATGAAGGCGACTTCCCAAATTCATAGTAACCATTTTAATGTGCAATGCTCAGTTCATTGATTTTATTTCATTCTGATATATTGTCAGAAGTTCTAGCAGATGTTTGTGTAGAGCCACCCAGGCACACAAGCTATGGGATCAGTCTCCCAATGTCTTCAGGTCATTCTGTGTAACTGAGCCCAGCTCTGCTAGGACATGTGTGCGAAGGACCACGTGAGCTCTTGCCTACAAAGCCAGATCGGTGCCAGAGGCCCGTGTGTGACGCCAGCAGTGGGAAAGGCAGGAGGGATTCCGGTCACGCTTTACACTTGGGCAGTATTTTCCTTCAAAGTTTTGATAAGGCCACAGGCAAGTGTTTTCTTCCTAAAGATGATTTCTTTGTTACTATTAGATCAGAAATTTTTATCCCAAGCCAAATTGGAAGTCGCAGAGACAAAAGTTTTACCAGAAGACTCTGAGAAAACTTCTGCTTTCCCAGAGAAGAATATTTTCTGAAGGTATGCTAAGAATAGGAGGAAATTGATAAACAAAGTTTTTGTATCACCCAGCAAGGCACAAGGTCACACAGCTAAAGAGGGCAGGGCTTCTGGTACCCATGCCAGGGTGTTGGCATGAAACCACAATTACTCTGTCCCAACAGCACCACATTGAACCGTATTTGTAGTTTTATTGCTATCGCACAGGTCACTTCTAATTTAGCACCTATCACCTTTGCACCAACAGTGAAAAGAAGGACATTCTGATAGCATGGATGTGTATGTTTTAAATAATATAAACTAAAATCCACATGTAACATTCATTTGCCAGGATACAGCACTGGTGTACCCAATGGGGGGAATTACTGTCAGGGTGCGTTTCTTATTCCTCTAAAGATCCAGGGAATCGACTCAACTGGCCTGGAGGAGAGGGGTCCCTGCAGACTTTCCAGTGCTTTAGAAGCCCCAAGGCAGAATTTTCAATGCCAGAAGGTGATTTCGAGGGCTATATTAGCCCATAAGCATGCCCATGAGGACTAATGAGAACACTGTAAGATAAAAAAGAAATATTATAAAAGACAAGGTGAAGATGAAACAGATTCAGACTTCTCTGGCAGGTCTAAATAATTGAAGAGCACAAAGCACAGGCTTCTAGGACGGGTTAAGCACATCCAGCTGTGAATCAGAAGACCTATGTTTTAGGAGTTTAACATTTTGGATGGTAACAAGAAGGAGGGGTTGCAAGTCATTCGAGAGCAGACAAGAGAATGCTGGATTCTTGCTCTTTACTGACAGAAGAGGCAATGATTAGGAGGATGGCTGATAAAGCTAGAAATAGCTACTCAACTAAACGAAGAAGAGAAAGAAGGAAAAAGGACCTTTCCAAAGAGTCTTTACCAATATGCTCCACTATAAGAGAGGGGGCAGCGCATTAGCCTAACACACATACCTTAAGTTTTCTGTATTAGAACTATACATGAGGTGTCACTGTGGGCACATAGTTTGACCATAAACATGACTCTAGGGAAACTGTATTATTGAATTTTGTGGGGGCCAAGATTTCCAAATTTAACTGTTATTCTTATATTTCAAGAGTATTCTCGGAGACATGAAACCCAAGTGGGAATAATACTATGGGGTTGGAGTAACAGAAGTAGGAGGAGCCAGGTTGCCATCACTGCCCCCATCACTTGTGGGGCCTGAAGCCCTGGAGGGGGAGACAGGGAGTTGGGAAGAGGTAAAGAAGGAAGAGGGACAGCCTGAACTGAGGCTGAGATCCTTGCCTTACACGAAAATGATGGAGAGGAGGGGAAATGCTAATGACAAGAAAGAGGAAGATACACAATTAAGACTTTCCCAGTCTCCACCCAGCAATTTCAGCTCCATTTGTCCCGGATTGCAAATAGTCAAGATTCTCTTTTGGCACCTTTACGATTGTAGCGCTGAAGGGTGGGGGAACTGGGAAATGTGCTCCCAACGTAGGCCAGTCAAATTTATGATGTCAATCTTTGAATACCCCATGTCCAATAACATCACGTATGAATGATTGCTCTGACCCCCTTCGCCAGCATTGTCAGTTTGACATCAATGTATTTTATAGCTGGCATCCTTAGTACATGGGCAAGGTGGCACCTGTAGTATGGTGTTTTCCTATCAAGTAATCCTATCCTTGACAACCTTCTAAAGCTCATCTGGGAAACGATGTTGTCCCTGCAAGTGTTTGGTATTTATGAGCCCAGGGCAGTCTCTGGTTGAGAATAATATTGACTGCATGATAAAGCCAAAAGGGGAAAACCTATTTTTCTTGAAGAAGACGTGTCTCCTAAAGCTGTAATAAGTTATTGGCTGATATGAGGGCAATCAGAATGAAAACTCTAAGTAAAAGGGTAATATTTTACTGCCATATATTTTAATCATCTCAATCAACTTTGTTGGCCAAGTAATCTTATTATTTCTCCTTATTCTGTTTGTCTGCATTGCATTATTATTATTATTATTATTATTATTATTATTTACTGATTGAACTATACTGGATGTATACATTGCCAATCATACTTTGGAGATAGAAATCTAATGATTTGACAATTCTATAGAAGCACTACCTTCTGGAGTGTTGTTAAACCACACTTAATTCATTAATGTTCCAATGTGACAGGAGCTGTAAGTGCTAACACGACAAAGAGTGTGACATCTGAGTCAAACACCAAAGGAACTCATGAGTTCCTTGCCTCCTAGCCTGAAACCAACCAAACCGTGTTAAGAAACTAATCTTGTTGCAGACACAGCTGTTATCACTATTATTATACAGCTTCAATATATTCTTTGAAAAATAATGTATTTTCACTGCACAAGGTAGTACATGCACTGTTATTAAAACAGAATGCTGTCTACATATTTCAGGTTATCACACTGCTAAAAGATACGGATACTCAGATTGATACTTTAAAAAAATCTCTGTCCTTTAAGGATTGGTTAAATGCCTGGACTGGAGGAAGATTTTGGTCAACTACCCGAGGTTTTTTTTTTTTTTTTTTTTTTTTTTTCTCAGAATAATATTAATCTTATTTTGTAGTCTTTTCTTGTGTCTCCCTGCATCATGCCAAGACTCCTTCACTGCCATAACTTCAAGCCAACAAGGTGATCCCTTTCTAGTCAAGAAGATTCATGTGTGTTGTCTACCTTGGATTCCACTGCCTCTTCCTTTCCTGACTCAATATATAAATTCCCCAACTGACCAATGTTGATTCATAGTTAGGGACATCTCTATGTCCCTATTCAGCAGGAAGAAGTTACAGAAGATAAGACCTTCCACCCTTAGCAACCTTAAAGAGTTAAGGATCAAAATTGTTCAAAAGGGGGAGTATGAGGACAACAAAGGCAAAAGAAATGTAAATAAAATCAAATTTCCTTACAACTTGCAGCCTACTGATAAATACGTGAGACAGGCAAGAGTGACACTCCTCAAGGAACTCATGGGTGCCTTAACGTTGATATTTTGCTAGAGAGTAAAAGCAATCTTAGCTTGACAATAGCCAGACCTCCAGGACCCTGCATTTTTTTTTTAACCTATGGAAATCCCTTTAGAGACTTCTGTTATCTCTACTCTATCCCCCAACTTAAAAGTATATACAATCAATCTTTCCTCACAATCACAGAGCAGCTCTTTCTGCCCATGGTCCCATCCCTATGCTAAAATAAAAGGAACTTTTCACACCGAAAAATAAAAATAAAAATAAGGGTCATACATCGGAGTGTTACAGGTACTGCCTATTGCCAAAGTGTCCATTTTTCACAGGTCATAGTCAATCAAATTCAAATTATTTCCTTAAATATTTCCGATGGAAGGGGGTTCCTTTGGTCATTTCAGCTTGGACTCTTTTGGGGGGTACAAACTTGGGGGGTACAAACAAGGGGTCACTTGTTCTCTGTTAGTTCCTCTGTGCTCACTTGTAAGCATTTACTGCATCATTTCCTCCTGTGACATTTCTTTCCACTTTGCAATTCCTGTTCTTTTCATATGAGCAGCTGCCAAGTTTTTGACTACTTAGCACCTGCCATCCACGGATCTCAACCACTTTTTAAAAATTTGAGTTTCAGTTTATATATATATATATATATATATATATATATAGTATAATAAATATATATAATTATTATATATATACATATATATTATTATATTATGTATGTATGTATATTATTTATATATTACATATATTGTATATATGTATATATGTACATTATTATATATATGTGTATATATACATATATAATATATATAATGTATAAATTATATACACATTTTATAAATACATTATATATCTAATACATAAATTATATATATATATAATTTTGTTGTAAAATAACATAACATTTACCATTTTAACATTTTTTAAGTGTTCAGTTCAGCGACATTAAGTACATTCATAATCTTGTGCAACTCCTACTATCTATTTCCAGAACTTTTTCATCATCCCAAACAAAACTCCATACCCATTAAACGATAACACCCCAATCCCCCCTCCCTATAGCCTTTAGTTCCTGGAAACTCCTATTTTGTTTTCTATTCAAACCACTTTTTGTGTATTTACTTGACAGAAAGAAAGGGGAATCTCCCCTTGTTCATGGAAGAATTGATAGCCAGTACCAGGCACCGGGGCTGGGAAAGACTGTAACCCAGGGTCACTTGTCCTCAGAACCTCATTTCCTCCTCATGCCCCTCTCTCCGTGTCCCTCTACTCAGAAAGTTGGGTCCCTGGTGCTGCCTTCTGTCTGCCCCAGACCAAAACTAGAATGTTTCATTTATACCCACAGTTTCTAAGCCAGCTCCCTCTCCTCTGGGTCCCTCTCCACTGCCACTCAAGCTTCCATTCCTACTGACAGAAGAACAGGATGAAATAACTCATCCCATAGTGTGGACAGCTCACTACATGCCCAAGTGAGCGAGAGCCTACCTGAAGCACATGAATCTTCCAGGGGGTTCATGTTTTGAGGAAGAATGTTTATGAGCACCAACTAAAGGGCTCTACCCTCAGGACACACACTAGGAGCTGAGAATGCGCTTAGAGCCCTTCGGATCAAGCAAAAATAAATCATTTCTGGGTCAGTATCTTCAGAGTGCTGTTTCCACTAGCAATACTGTAGACAGGGGAGGCTGAATCCCTATTGTGGGTGGGGTGAGGGAAGAGTTCACAGGTGTAGTTTGAAGGTTCTTCCTGGACAGCTGTGGTTTTCACTTACATCTTCCTGCCAGGGAGTCATGTTTCCATCTCACAGTCACACTACATTTTAAAGAGAAAAATCCAAGTTACAAAAATCTCATTAAGTAAAAATTAGAATACCTATATAATAAGGACAGTATTTTTCTTGCAACACTGTAGGATATATACATGGGATATATATAAGAATTTAATATTGATATATTCGATCAACATGGTAAGAATATATTGATATATACAATAGCAATATCACATTGATTTATGTCTGTGTGTGTATGTGTATATATATATATATATGTATGTGTGTATATATATATATGTGTGTATATATATATATATATATATATGTTGGGGAGGGGGTGGGTGTTCTCACACATAAAAGCCAAGGATGGGATTTTGGTGCTTCAGAGGTATGGCAAGATACCAGCTAGAAGATCCAAGCTACTGCAAAGTTCTGTCAAAGATAAAACTTAATTTTTTTATCACTTTTTAAAAAATTTTTAACATTTTTATTTATTCTTAAGAGACAGACAGAGACAGAGTATGAGCAGGGGAGGGGCAGAGAGAGAGACACACAGAATTTGAAGCAGGCTCCAGGCTCTGAACTGTCAGCGCAGAGCCTGAAGCGGGGCTCGAACTCACAAACCGCCAAGATCATGACCTGAGCCAAAGTCGGACGCTCAACCAACTGAGCCACCCATGCGTCCCAAAGACAAAACTTTAAAGCTAGGTTTTGTGGGAAGGAAAAGGAAAAATAATTTTCTACATTCTTTTGGCATATTAAGGATGAAGACTAAAAACCTAAATCATAGCTTTTACTATTAATTCATTAATTTTTTTTATATTTTATTTTTGAGAGAGAGATAGAGTACAAGCAGGGGAGGGGCAGAGAGACAGGGAAACACATAATCCGAAGCAGGCTACAGGCTCTAAATTGTCAGCATAGAGCTTAATGTGGCACTTGAACTCACATGACCTGAGATCCTAACCTGAGCCAAAGTTAGACTCTTAACTGAATGAGCCATCCAGGAGCCCCTTTTTCTATTAATTTAGAGAAGATAATTCTTTGCCGAAAGCCTCTGGACACACTCCCCCAGGGGAGGAAAAGGCTATCAAAAGGAAGAAGAGCCCAAAGTTGGCCCTATCCTGTCCTGAGGCATCATCTGAGCAAGACGAGGGAAGAAGAGCTTGGAAGTTGGGGCCAGGGTGTTGCTTCCTCCTCTGCCAGTGGTGGGTGCAGGGAAATTTAGACAGTGTCCACCAACAGAAACGTCATGCAAAACACAAATGCAGCTATGCCCTGCATTCTCAAATTTTCTAGTTGCCACAGGAAAAGGTGAAAAGAAGCATGTGGAATTAAGGTCATAAATATATTTTATTCAACCAATATAACCAAAATATTATTTCAACATATAATCAACATAAAATTACTAACAAGACATTCTACATCTTCATTACTGTCTTTGAAATCCAGTACGTATTCTTTTTTTTTAAGTTTATTTATTTATTTTGAGAGAGAGGGAGAGAGAGCATGAGCAGGGAAGGGGCACAGAGAAAGGAAGAAGGAGAATCCCAAGCAGGCTCTGTGCCATCAGCACAGAGCCCGATGCGGGGCTCAATCTCACAAACTGTGATATCATGACCTGAGCCAAAACCAAGAGTCAGATACCTAACCGGCTGAACAACTGGATTTTTTTTATAGTACAGTACTGCATTTTTTCTTATTTATGATGTTTTCAACAATACTTTCTTTTCTCTAGTTTTTTAATAAGTTTATTAAAATTAACTATTTTAGGGGCGCCTGGGTGGCTCAGTCGGTTAAGCGTCCGACTTCGGCTCAGGTCATGATCTCACGGCTGGTGAGTTCAAGCCCCGCATCGGGCTCTGTGCTGACAGCTCAGAGCCTGGAGCCTGTGTCAGATTCTGTGTCTGAGGGAGCCTCAGATTCTGTGTCTCCCTCTCTCTCTCTGACCCTCCCCCATTCATGCTCTGTCTCTCTCTGTCTCAAAAATAAATAAACATTTAAAAAATTTTTAATTAACTATTAATAAAATATTTTTTTCTTATTAATTATTTGCAATAATTGAAAATTAATATTTGCATTAATATGCAAAATATGTATTGATCAACTGTTAATGCTATCAGTAAGGCTTCTGGTCAACAGTAGGTTGTCAGTAGTTAAGTTTTAGGGAGTTAAAAGTTACACCCAGGTTTTCAACTGCCTGGTGCATCAGTTCAAGGGTCAACTGTACTCAATAGGTTCATGTGGCCAGTGTCCACAGTATTGGATAGCACAGATCTAGAATATCTTAAGATACGTATGAAAACACTGGGAAGCACAGCCCTGTTTTCCATGACCAAAGTGACACAGCACTAGGAGTAGGAAGGTACCTGAGGGAGGAGGAGAATAAAATGAGACTCAGGCAATGCTATGGGCCCTCCTGCCATCTTCACTAGGGCTTGCTGGTGGTTTCTACAGGATCCAGAAGCTTCCCTGCCCCAGGGACCAAATACAGACATACTGAGTTTTGAAGGAGAGTCAAAGAGCCTGGGCCAGGAAGAAAAAAGGCATTTAGGGTTGTGGTTTCAAGGTCAGGACAAATGGTCATAGGCTGCAAAGAGCAGTCCTACTTCAGCAGAAAAGACCATATAGTGCCCAGAGGGCAAAAAGTTGAAGCCTCTTCTCTCTTGTGTAAGTCAAATCCCTCCCTAGCACTTCACTTGCTCATTTATTAAAAAAAAAAAAAAAAAAAAAAAAGGATTTAGGGCCTGCTCTGTAAACACCACTGATCTTGGTAGTGGAGATTTAGAGGTGAAAAAAATTATAAAAGTCCTGTCCCTTCTGGAAATTACATTCTAGCTGAGGAAGAAAAAAACTGAAAAGGAAAAACAATAGGCAAAATATATAGGGGGTTAGATAATGGTAAGAACTATGGGAAAAGATAAAAAAACAAAGCTGGATGGGAGGAGGGAAATTGGGAGATATATAATTTAAGTTGATCAGGGAAGAAGGTAGCTGAAGAAATGAAAAATGTTAGAGATGGAATTTTTTTTTTCTTGCTATCCAAGGTGCAGTCAAGGTCAGAGGAGGGCTCAAAATGGGGATCAGAATGCTTAGGAGAAATATTTTGTATTTTATATTTTGTACATTTGTATATGGTATGATTCAACTGATTTCTTAAAGTCATATATTTACATGGAAATGAATAACAGTATGTATTACAAACTATTAACTGTGTTTATCTCTGGGGATTATGGTGAACTTACCATGATTGTATTTTTCTCCATTTTCCAGATTTTCTACAATCAACATAATCTATTTTCATCAAGGTGGTGGGCGGGAAGCCCTCAATAATGTTGTTTATGAAAAAAAGAAATAAAAACAAAAACAAAGGCAGCTTCCTTTGCCATCTGCTACTATTTGTATAATTGAAACATCTTACCATAATGGGAAATACTGAGTTCAATATCTTTCTATATTCTCAGGAACTACCACTCCAGCAATCCATCCTTTAGATTTTTACCTAATTTTCTTTTATTTTTTAAATACATATTTGTTGAACCTGAATCTTCCCATCGCATTTTTCTGATATTCAGCATCTAGCATCTTACTGTGCTGACAGTGACTTTCCAGAAATGCTGACAGATTTCCATTGTGATGTGCATTCACTGCCCCATATACAACATCGGTTGTGACACCTATCCCGGTCTGCCCCACCACCTCTTGGTGTGCTTTCTTTTGGAAACTTCTTGTGTGGAAAAACTCCCCAAAGACATTCCAAAGAACTGCCATCTGGAACATTTAACATCGTCAGCACATTGCTTCATATAGATTTATTTGCGAGTACCATCAATGGCACCAGAGAAACAGAGCCCACTGAGAGCGGCCTCTGGAAAATTTTTTTCTTTCACTTTTTGAAAGAGAAGTCATATACAAACGGAAATAACCAGGAATGCCACTCCTTTGGAGTGATATCATTTAATGCTAACAGAACATCTTGATCTCCAATAAACCTCCGAGAATAATACAAATATTCTGATGAATGTATAAGGTTGGACTGACATCCTATTAACCTGTTGATCTTTACGTTAACTTCTGTTATTATACAGGATTTTCAAATCATTTTGTTAACCGGGTTGAAAATATATGGAAGATACATGTAGCTACAAAAATGTAGCTAATATTTTAATAACTTTAATACATAAGGTATTGATAACCTATGCTTTAAAAATAATTATGAATACTTGGTAAAGACTTCATTTTTTTTCTTTGTACTCTTTTTGATTGACATACAATTTATATATAACATATTAGTTTCAAGTGTACATGATTTGATATTTGTATATATTGTGCAATGTTCCCTATATAAGTCTAGTTAATGTCCATCTCCATATATACTTAAATTTTTTTTCTTATTTTGAGAAATTTTGGGATCTATTATGTTAGGAATTTTTAAATATACAATACAGTATTTTAAATATACAATATACGATACTCCACCTTGCTGTATACACATCCTCTGGACTTATTCATTTTACAACTGGAAGTTTGTACCTTTTGACCTCCTTTACCCATTTCACCCACCCTACCCCACCCTACCCCACCCTAGCAATGTGTCTTTTTTTTTAAGGCTTATTTTTAAATGAAAAGAGCATCTTCTACTAGGAAAATACACAACTGAGAGTGACATATTTTGGACAACTGAGAAATGTTTCTTGTAAATATAATGTAAGGGCCTCAAGGGGCTAAGAATCCTGAATCTTCCCACTAATCCCACTTCCCTTTCAGGACTTCATACCAAGGGAGCATGTATACAGGAAAGATTAGCCAAATGGGAATCAAATTGCCACTTCAGCAAACAAGGACCTAATAATGCAAGGGAGACTGGCTGAAATCATTCAGAATATCTTCTGTCTCTAGAGTGGAATTACTCTAGAAACATATGACAAAATAGAACTAGAAACATTGCCGTTTATAGAAAATTAAGATTTTAACAAAATTAAATACCCATTCATGATTAAAAACTACATTAAAATTTAAAAATTCTAAAAGCTGGAAATAGGAAAAAACCTCCTTCAACTGATAAAGGATATCTATAAAAACACCTACTACAAACATCATAAGTTATTATTGAACGTTTTCCTTCTGATGTTGAGAAGGAGACAAAAATGACTACTGTCAATACTGTCCTGGCACTTCTAGTCAGTTCATATCTTTAAAAAAAATTCCCAGGGAAAGAAAGCTATCAATATATAAAAGTAAATTCTATCACTATACACTAACAAAAACCAAATTATAGAGTTTAAAATAATGCCACTTGAAACAGTGACAAAAGTACTGCATTTCTAGGAATAAATCTAACAAAAGCATTAAGATATCTACAAAGAAAACCACAGAACACTATTGGGTAAAGGAAATCTAAGTTAATGGAATCATATGAATTTTCACGTTAGAAGACTCACACGATTTTCAATTTTGCTCCAATTGCTATATAAATTCAATCTAGTCCCCTAAAAACTGGAGCAATTTTTTGTGCTCATGAGGTGATTTTAAAATCTATATGGAAATGAAGAGGACCTGGGATAATCAACACAATTATAAACAACAACAGGCAATAATGAAGTCAGAGGGTTCAGAATACCAAAAATCAAGACTTGTTAAGCTTCAGTAATAAGAGCAGTATGATACAGGTATAGGCTTGGACAGACTGACCGTGGAACAATTTATAAACTCCAACAGTAGATCTGTCTAAATACAGTCACTGATTCATGATGCTGCAGTGCCGTGAAAGAAAGAATGATTTTTCCAGGAAATGATACTGGGTAGTTTGGGCATCCATATGGAGAAAAGAATGAATCTTGATTCCTCCCAAGAATAAATTACAGGTGAATTTTTTTTCAATTATTTTTTTATTAATATATGAAATTTATTGTCAAATTGGTTTCCATACAACACCCAGTGCTCATCCCAAAAGGTGCCCTCCTCAATACCCATCACCCAACCTTCCCTCCCTCCCACCCCCCATCAACCCTCAGTTTGTTCTCAGTTTTTAAGAGTCTCTTATGCTTTGGATCTCTCCCACACTAACCTCCTTTTTTTTTTTTTTCCTTCCCTTCCCCCATGGGTTTCTGTTAAGTTTCTTAGGATCCACATAAGCTCCAAATGTAAGAATTAAAATGATGAAAATTCCAGAAGGTAACAAGAGAGCTTATCTTTCTGTACTTAGAGAGGCACAGTTTTCTTCAACCACATACAAAAAAAAAAAAATCACAAGCTATAAATCAGAAAATTTATACACTAGACAATATTAAAATTAACAGTTTCTACTTATCAAAAGAAACTCCTGGAAAAAAAAATGCAAGTCACGAAGTGGAGAAAGTGGATGTGATATCACTATTCAAAAAAGGACGACAGAACAAATGGAATGCTCGTACATTGCTGGAAGGAGAGTAAATTGCTACAACCACTTTGGAAAACTTAAGCCGCTTCTACTTTCACATTCAGATTCACTCCAAATAACCAGCACAAATGTGTATTGGTGTTCAGAGATATGTAAACTCATGCTTGGGGTAATGTGGTTCATACTAGCCAAAAATTGGAAACAACCTTATTGAACGTTAGTATTAGAATGGGTAAACAATGGTGTACTTATATAATGAATAAGACACAGTAACAAAAATGAGTAACTGTGGCTAATTTAAAAATAAAAATGCCGCCTTAAACTATCATGGGCTTTCTAGATTTTATCAAATATGAGGTATAGGTTGGCAACAAAATGATATGAGTAATGTTTTGTGTGTTTAATAATAACTTAGCATTCATACATTTTCAGTGGTATCTAATGCACTCAAGAGTTCGCTCCCTCTTATAAAGAACTGTATCTTACCTATATCTTACCTGTATATTACCTGTATCTTATAGGCACTTATAACAATGGAGTAAGAGAGTCGCTCTTGAATAAACAATTACAGAACTCTGAAACACAGTTAGCTTTGTTCCTTCTTGGTGAGATTTGATTTTGATTTAAATAATTACATTTTTTTTCTGTGTGGTCTGGTTTATCTACAGGTTCATTTCATACACTGAGATTTAAAAAATAAAAGAATTTAAAGTATATAAATAACATTTTTTTCACTTATGTAGTTTCTCTTCTACATAGTGACCAGATCAACTTGTGTCCCACCAAGAGGTCTAAAAGAAAAAAAAAATCCATAATCTCATAAAAATCATTCAAAAAAGAACGTGTTGAGATAAAATTAAGCAGGGTGATTCTTTGTACAACTGCCTTAAGTCACAAGACTTCCTTCAAGTCCCTTGAGCTTTCGTACTCTCTGTCTGAAGAAAGAAGCCTAACTCAGGGCAAGTAGGATGCCCAAGTATCCCGCATAGTGCCACCACCCTGCGTGGAGAATTGAGTGGGTAAGGAACCATTGAATTTTCCCCCTATGACTTCCTCTGGTTCTAGCCTCATTGGTCTCATTGTTGCTCAATGAACGAGTCAGCTCCAGTCCACTTCCCCTGTCCCTTATCTATGCTCTTACCATGCCTTGAAATGCTCTTGCTTTTTCACTGCTTTGCTGTTTGTGTGAATGTATCCCTCTTAGGTCCACTTTAAGTCACACTTCTGCTCTGCCATCTGTAGTTTCTTGGCTGCCTGGATGCGAGATGTCCAAAGCAGAGATTACATCCCACACTGAAAAATGGATGGAGGTAGTGAAAGCAGTAAAAGGACTTTCTCTTTTCTGTGTTCTTCAAGGTTAAGGAAAACCTTTCCCAGAAACACCAGTCCCACCCCATTCCACCCCTTCTTTAAGTCAACTTGGCCTTTACCTCACTGACCCTAATCGCTTTGTATTCCCAAGCTTCAGTGAATCAAGGGAACAGGCAAGGCTTTGGGGGCTAGGAATCCTTCATGCCGCCCCTGAGAGGCATGTCTACAAGGAAAGGTGTGGATCCTAGACAAATGAGAGTCCTCTAAGGAAGGAAGGAGGAGCCATGACTGTGCACAATCCACCTGGTCAACTGCACTTTCCAAGCAAGTTGTGCCTATGTCAGTGTTAATGCAGCACTTCTCTCTTTGTGTCACTTTGGCACTGCTACCTGCCATCTCTCTAGCCTGTCACCACACTCAGCATCTAGGGCCTTGCTAAATCCACTGCACGCCCCTGGAATCAGCCTTTACACCTAGTTGCTAAATTGAATGGCAAGTGACTGTTTATCATTATACTTCTCAGGAGTGGGAAATGAGTCTTTCCAGAGTTAATTAACCTATATAAACCCATAAAGGGCCAGCAAAAGACTTACTAGCAGGAATGCACCACTCTAGACCCCTTTTCTTCTGATCTATGCTTTGATAATTAACCAGGGATCCTGAAAAGGGCACATGTGGCTCCTCTTAGCACACCAATTCTGTGATAGTGAATTGGCTTTTAGTTTCATTTCTGTAGCCAAAGCACACCACGAAAAATAAATTTTCATTTTTCACAACATTCAGTTCAATTCAATTGTTCTAGTTACAGTATTCCTAATTTTTTTCCAGCTGATTAACTACAGAATAATCCAAATACATTTCAAATTATAAATCTTTCATGATTTGGGAGATTTTATACAAATGTACGTTTGACAGTGCTAATTTAAAGCAAATATCAAAGATGATTAAACATTCTCAAGATAAGAGGGATAAACCATTGGATTATTTTATAGATTTAATCAGTGAACATCACAAACTGCTATAAACAGAAATATTTTGATATTCATCTTTTCTCAAAATCATTCTTTGGGAAATGTCCAAGAAGGACTACAGAAGTGGGTCAAGCATGTGTGCACAAAACATTTGTATTCTTTACTGTGTAAACACTAATTTATTTGTTGAAATAATACACTATGAAATATTTATTAAATAAATTAGCATTCTGCTGAGCTGCTCTCCCAAATCATTAATACGGTTCGTGGTACTGATGTAGCCAGGGCTATGACTGTTTCCCATGTCTGTCTTCCAATTGTTTGCTAAGTATTTATTCACCAAGCACCATCCCCCAGAGTTTAAACTCTCCGTGCAGCTATTCTTTGGAAAGCTGGTGAAGTAAAAGGTTTTTAGAAATCATTGAACTTTCACTGAACCACAGGGCTCCTGTTGTCCAATCCTCTTATTTTACACATGAGTTTGAAAACAGGTTTAGTGTCTTGTCCAAGACCTTGGAACTAGCACTATCTTTTACGTAAGTAGAAAAAAGAGTTGGTTTTTAATGGCGAGAAAGGAGTTACTCACTAGAATTTAGCCCCTGTGGAAAGAATCCGGGGGTCTAAGGACAGGTTTCATAAATCTAAAACAAAACAAAACAAAATGTAACAAAGCCCATATCCCTTACATTTTGTTTAAATACGCATGGTCCTTTAGAAAAGTTCATCAAAGAGGAAAAGCGATAAAGAGGAATGAATCTCCACATTGACCCAGTATAAAAATTGAAGAGAAAGAGATTTATTTATTTGTAAAGATTACTGTCTGCATAGGTATTGTCCATTCACCCTCCAATGCTTAGAACCAACTGCAGGGCAAGCTAAATGCAAACAATAAATAAGCAAGAAGACAGGTAAACAAACAGCGCAAATGACAAAGTACACACGGCCGAAAGAGCATTCAACCCGTCCTCCCCACTGGAAAATGAGCAGAACGCATTCAATGGCTGAGAATATGCAGCCGCACGATGCTCTCTCAGGTAATGTGTAAATGAGAGGCAGCATCCAGGGATGGTATCCTCTGAAAATCTCAATTGGTCTCTCTATGTCTCAGATTTAAAGTAGAAAGCATCCATTTTGTCTCTGATTTCTCTACTTTGGTTAATACCGGATAACATAATTCTTTCTCTAGTCATCTCATACAATATATAAATGAAAGCGTTTTCCATGTGTAATTTAATAATATTTTCACATTTGTCATATTTATGCTGAAAAGAATCGTGTATTTCTCTGGTCCCAATGGCCATGTACCCCAATTTTTGGTGTTTTATTATAGGAACTCTTTGTGAGACACATCTTTATTCTGTAGAACTCAACACAAAAATAAAATGTGAATGGAGCTATCCCAGGCAGTTATGTTTTCACAAGATTTCCAAAGAATTAGGGGTGCTGATTTTTAAAAAATGTAACTAAACACTTACAGTGAAAGCATAAATAACACCTAAAATTGCTGACTTGACATTAACTGTTATAAATTGAAGCCCTAATCAATTTGAAAAGACTCATACACAATTTTCTTTCTCAAGATTTGTTAGTGTATTTTTTTTCAAAGTACATATAAGAATCAGGAGCTATTCAACCCATTTTTATCTTCCATAGTAAGTGCTGAATTATCAACTAAGAGCGTTCTTATTTTGTTATGATTGGATTTCATGATAGTAGCTAGGTATTCCATGGGAATAGATGCCTTAATATTTATGACAACAGACAGAATTTTTTTTTCTTTTTTAAAAACACCATGCAAATAGATTTTATGGGCACCTGGGTGGCTCAGTCAGTTAAGCGTCCACCTCTTGATTTCAGCTCAGGTCATAATCCCAGAGTTGTGGGATCAAGCCCCGTGTCAGGCTCCACACTAAATGTGGAGTGTGCTTAAAATTCTCTCTCCTCCTCTGCCCCTCTCCCCTGCTCATGCTTGCGTGCATGCTCTCTCTCTAAACTAAAATAAATTAAAAATAAAATAATAGATTTTAACTATGAGAGAAAAATATTTTTCCCCCAATTTTTCTCTTCTCTCATTTTGGGTATCTGCATATGTGATTTTTATGCAATTTAAACTGTATAAAACTTCATAACATATATACTTCTTTTTGTTTCCTGATTTTTTTCACTTAGCATAATTTCATAAATTTTTCTCCATATATACATAATTATCAAATAAATCCATTCTTGCAAAAGCTGAGTATCAGATGTTTCAGCTGTATGTCTTTACATCTTCATAATTATTGTCTTAATGGCTGCATAATATTCTTACACATTTTTATATCATAATTCAATTAGCCATTTTGTGATCAATAAACATTTGCACTGATTTCTATTTTCTACCATGAGTAACCCTGTAGTAAACACATACATATGTAATAGTCCTCATCTCCAGATTATTTCCCTAGGACAGATTTCTAAAAATAGGATATCACTGGACCAAGGAACATTTTGTCCATGAAAATATACTGTCAAACTGCTTTCCATTTTAAATTGTCAGCAGCAATTTGTGAGTTTGCTAATTTTCCCACATCTTCATCAACACTGGGTACTGTCATTTTCAATTTTTGCTAATAAATTTAAAATATCTTATTGTTCTTTTATGTTTTATATTACATTATTTATTTAATAATTAATGAGCATAATTTTTTTCATATCTTGGATAATTATGGCCTACGGTATTTTCATATGGGCTTCTTGAGTATTTACTGTAAACCAAATGCTGGGCTGGGGGCTGAGAGGCACAATGATAAAGACAGAATGAATTTTGACCATGAGGAGGTCACCAAATAGAGTATGTTTCAATGTACTTTATTAATTTATAATGGAAAGCTATTTCTTTCCCTTCTTGAAAAACAACTGACATTTGCATAGTACCTCTCCTTTTTGGAAGAATATCTTTTTACATATTTTTTAATGTTTATTTATTTTTGAGACAGAGAGAGAGAGAGCACATGGGGGAGCGGGCGAGTGGCAGAGAGAGTAGGGGACACAGAATCTGAAGCAGGCTCTGGACAGAAGAGTATCTTTTTTATTTTATTTTTTTAATTTTTTAAAAGTTGATTTATTTTGAGAGAGAGCACAAACAGAGGAGGGACAGAGAGAGAGGGAGAAAGAGAAAATCCCATGCAGGCTCTGCACTGTGAGCACTAAGCCAGATGCGGGGTTCAAACTCAGGAACCGCGAGACCATGACCTGGGCTGAAACCAAGAGTTGGATGCTTAACCAACAGAGCCACCCAGGCACCCCAGAAGAGTATCTTTTTTAAACATTAGTGTATATATACATGCTTTAAGAAAGGTTTAAAGTACAGAAACATTCATAAACATATACAATAAGGGACTACTCATTACCAAGAGTAATGGTCAAATATTAACCTTATTTATGTATTTGTGTCAAGCCTTTTTAATTTAATAAAAAAATAAATTTGAAGTCCTCTTTTTTGTCTTTTTCCTTCCCATTTCCAATTCTCCTTTTTCCTAAACAACTATTGCCATGAATTTAGTTTATATTGTTCCAGTTCATTGAATAACTATAGTTTGGTGGGGCTTTATTTACATAAATAATATTCTAGGATATCTAACATTTTACAACTTGTCTTTTCACTCTTTTTGAGACAGACCCATGTTACAATACAGATAGCTAGTCACTTCTCTTAACTGTAATACATTAGTCCATCATATAGATTTATCATATTTATCTATCTATTCCCCCGTTCATGGACATATACAGTTTCCTTTTTTCCTTAAAAAAAAAAAAAAAAAAAAAAAGCAAAAGCACATGCCAGAGCATCTGGGTGGCTCAGTCAGTTAAGTATCCAATTCTTGATTTCAGCTCAGGTCATGATTTCATGGTTTGTGAGTTCAAGCCCCACATCAGGCTCCATGATGACAGCACTTTTGAACTAGCTCCAGACCCTCTGTCCCCCTCTCACTGCCCTTCCCCCACTCTCGCACATGCTCTTTCAAAAATAAATACAAACATTTCAAAAATATTTATTAAAATTACCCTACTTTTACAGGTAGGAAAACTAAGGCCCAAAGAAATTAAATAACTCACTAATCTCCAGTGAGAAAGCCAGTAAGCAGTGGAACCAGAGTTTAATATTCAACAGTCTGGTTCCAGACTCATACCTACAGTCAGTCTGACCACTTGAAATAGTCTCATAGAACAGGAGACTAGAACTGACTCATAGAACTAGCTCATATAATTTATATATAGTGGTTACACATCAGTGTGTTTTCTTATTTTATAAAACAAAAACACGAACAGGCAGTCTAGATGTAAAGATAATTACAACTACAAAATATATTTTTATGCCTACAAAGGCAATGTCTTCTTTTTGTAGAAATAAAAATGCTCACAAAAGTATATAAAAAGTATAAAAATTACTCTGTACTTCAATACCCAGATTGTTACACTTTAGTTTGTCTTTTAAAATAAAATAATAATTTTTCATTTTTAATGGTTGTGTTCCTTCCTTTTTAATTACATCTAGGATTAAAATATTTGGAATAAAAATTATTTTAACTATAAATTAGGGAGTCACTGGTGTACCCATTTAAAATACATATCAATATGGAATTAGCATATCTAGTTAAACCAAACTGGGGGGGGGGGGGATAAACCAGCTCACTTCTACTGGTACCAGTGGAACAAACCACTGCAACACTTGAGGAGAAGACAAGTCAGTAAAAAAACAAAAGAGTACTATGTTTTTGCTGAAATGGACATGAGTCTAAATTTCCAGCTACAGGCAGAATGAAGAGTGATTTTTCGCAGTTGGCAAAAATAAACAAAACTATTTGCAGATGAATTCTGTCAGCCAAACAACCCTGACTGGAAGCTTAGGAAAGAAAGATTCCTACACAGATGTGTCGTACAGAAAGCAATTTTTCCCTGCTGAGCAGGCCCATTAAGGTATAGATCTTGCAAATGTTCTGTTGTTGACGTGAAGGTGGACAAGAAGGTAGGAGGTGCATATTGCCCCTTAGGATGACATAACCGCATTGTTTCTTAGTGAGTCAAATTCATGCTTGTCACTATTTCCCACACAGACCACACTCAATTGGCTTTAGAAAGAACCCAAACCAGACTCCAGGCTCTCTACTCTTTGGCAGTTCGACCTATGACTGAAGCTTCTTCCCTCACCTCACCACAGCACACATTTCTCTACTGCCAGCAGTGCCTGAGCCTACATTAGTCATTTTCAGGGCAGTCCTGATAACTCCTGTCAAAGGGCAAATCTTCTGTCTGGAAGGGAGTACAACACACGATGCCCTTACCATCCATTAATATCATCTGTTGGTGGGATTTCCAGGCATTCACTTAACAAACTGTGAAGGAATGGTACAGTTGAGTGTTAGGCTTTCAAAAGATAACCAAGAAAACAAACGTCTAGATGGAGTTTCCCCAAATTCATTTTCTCCAGAAATTTCTAAACGCTGTTAGTAGGATTCTATTAGGAATTATGGTGTGCGGTAGCTTGCTCTTTTTTTTTTTTCTTTTAAGTTTTTATTTCTTTATTTATTTTGAGAGAGTGACAGCATGTGCATTAGAGCAGGGGAGGAGCAAAGAAGGAGACAGAGAATCTGAAGCACTTACGCACTGTTAAGCGTAGAGCCCGAAGCCAGGTTCAATGCAGGGCTCAAATTCGCAAACCGTGAGAACATGACCTGAGCCGAAACCAAGAGCTGGACGCCTCACTGAGCCACTCAGGCGGCCCCGGTAGCTTGCTCTTTATAAAGTCACCAGACATACCGCTGTTTTAAAAGCTGAGAAGTGTTCTACTAAAACTTAATTAATTTTTTTTTGCTGAATTTACCACGAATGAAAATTGTAACAGAATGTCTACTAACAAACGAGGAGAAACTTCGTTTTTGGTGGAATAAACGGTGTGTGAAAGGGGTAAATGCTCTTCGACAGGGTGATTGGCAAGGCATGAGATAGGAAGGGTTGAGACCCACTGACAAGGGTAGATCAGAATGCATATGCAACTAATTATTTCTAATTAGAAAAACTCTCCAAAGTATAAGACACAGCTTTAAAAATGTTAAAAATTAAACACACTTTGTCATAAGTAATCATGTTGAGTGTTGCTTTTCCTGATGAGGTGTAATCAGGATGTGATGGGGGAAACACAGTAAAGTTAGCATCAGAAGTCCTGCATTTGAGTTCCTGCTTTGCCACTTAGAAGCTATGTGATATATGTGAAATTTGTACAAGTTCTGTATAAATGTGGGGCATTCTTGGAATTTAGGACACTTGCAGGGCAGCAAAATTCTTACATGTCCTCCCAAATAAATGAAATGTGCAGAGTATCTTAAAGATTGTTCTTATCCCCCCCCCCCCCCCCCGCAGTTTGGGGCTATAATGAATAAAGCTGCTATGAGCACTTTTGTATGTTTTTTCCCATGGACACATTTTTTGTTAGGTACATTACCAAATGTAACAAGTTTCCCATTTCATTAGATTTTCATTGTTTCTACCTCTGACAGGGTGCTAACTTCTAGCCCAGTCTTTAGTTAGGATTCTTATCTATTTCTTCAGTAATAGCCAATGACACTCTGATTTCTTACTGCGTTTTAAGAACTGAAAAGATATTTCTGAACATTATAAGAACATGTTGACTGAATTTTTTTTTCTTAATGAAAAGGGAAAAAAACAAGTGCTCTTTTAACAATTATATGTCCACAGAAAGATCTGTATAAAAGTGTTCATTGCATCTTTTTCATTATAGCTCCAAATTGGAAAAAATCCCACAGGTATCCATCAAGAGGAAAACAAATAACTATACCATGGTGTATGTATGTGTGTGTGTGTGTGTGTGTGTGTGTGTGTGTATACATACATACACACACACACACACACACACACACACACACACACACATATATATATATATACTGGAACATAATAAAACAATAAAAAGCTACATAAAACATGGATGAATCCCACAGATACAGCGTTGAATGGGAGAAACCAGGCACAAAAGAGTACATATTGAATAATTTGTATTTACAAATTTAAGAACAGGCAAAAACTAAGTGATCGTGATAGAAGTCAGAACAGTGATTATCTCTGGGAGTGGAGTGGGGATGACTAAGAATGATCATGAGGGCAAGATATGGGGTGCTAAAAGTATATAATACCTCATGTGGATGGAGGCTGACATAATGCAGGCAAATACTCATCTAGTTGTACACTTAAAATCAGTACATTTCACTGTATGTCATCTTATAATTTCATAAGCTTTCTTTTAATAATAAAATTTTCATCATTCCTACCTGCCTTTTATCAATATTATATCTAAATTCAAATTTATTTACTCATGTCCTATTTAGTCTATCAAAAATAAATGATTAATTCCATCTCAGCCCACATCATGCCAGGGGCTAAAGGCTTAGCACTGAATGGGGGCATCCACGGTTGCTGCCCTCGGACAGCCCAGTAGGAAAGGCAGCCGTGAAGAAAATAATTATAAAATGACATGTATGCCAAAGGAAGTACGAAACCCAGGGTACCAGCCTAATCTGGGAGGTTAGGGAAGGAAGTATCATTTAACTGGCACATGAAGAATGAGCTGACTCTAACTAGATGAGGAATACGTGCTAGAGGGAAAAGCATGTGCAAAAGCCCTGAGGCAATAAAAGTGTTCCCAGCATTGAAATAGATGCGTCTGGAGCTGGGAGAGTCAGGGGAAAGGTAAGCAGGGGCCAGAGAGATATTAAGTCAGTCAATGAGAATAATGCAGCTGTTCTGATACTCATGACAATTTCAAATTAGAGATTATTTCAAATTTGCTTGGAGCTCCTGCAGTCTTACATCACTGTCAACACCCAATTGATTATTTTATTGTGGTTGTCTGGTATTGAAAAAAGTCCAGATTAACATGGACAAATGGTTACAAACGATTTTTAACAGCCTAGCTAGCAATCCCAGGGGACTTCATGATGAACTAGAGATGGCAGGAGATGCTTTACTCCAAGTTTGAAATACAACAGCAACAAAAACCGAGGTGACAGCACAGGCTAACCTAGTTTGTACAGTAAGGGATCGCATGATGTCAACTGCTGATATAGAAGAAAATTACATGTGTATTGTATCTTTAATTACATTTTTAAAGACATACCGAAAATAATTTTAAAATAATATTCTAATAAAATTTTTGTAGAAACCCGGAGGCACTCACTTTGAAAACCTCTGGTGTAGCCAAAAGATTCTGACTGGAATTCTCATCTTGATCCTGTCTGTACAGATTTGGGCAAGTCACAGCCTTCCTTTCGGTCATTGATGACATGGTGCGTGTTCTGCCACTCCAGCTGTCCTGGTCTCAGGAGCTCATGTAGGGCAGACTCTTGGTCGCCTTGCTCAAAGAACATCCAGTTTCCTTCTGGAGGTATTGCGGCCAGCACTGGAGCCTGAATGCTGATTGGTCAAAGCCAATCAAGCTAATCCCATTCCCTTTGGCCATGTGTTCATTTCCCCCAGCCTCCTTTGCAGCTCAAGATGGCCATGTGACACTTCTAGACAAGGAATTACAAAGGAGAAATATGGGAGGGTGCTTCTGGGGAATCTTTTCCTCTCTTATATAAAGAGAACCCTTCACAGGAGGAACCCCTTTTCTTCCTTCCTCTTTTCATCATGCTGTCATGTGAGGTGTTTTTTGTTGTTGTTTTGTTTTTGTTTTTGTTTTGTGCCAATGCACCCATCGTGTGAGCATGAGGAGAAAGGTAACAGAATTACCCACCTAGCACTCTGGCATCTTGGAGCAGCTGAGCTGTCATTGCTACCACCCACATCCAGCATTGCTGTTATGTGACAAAAACAATGAAACACTCCTATTGCCTGAGTTAATGTTAGGCATTCAATGAATTGCAGCCAGAGCCATCTCAAATGATATAGTGTGATATGAAGTTTTTCCAAATTGAGTGGCTAAGCGAAGCCTCATGAGCCACTCCCAAAGAATCTCACTATATTCTCCTCCTCTGGATCCATGTGGTAACATCATCCTCTAGATGACATAGCCTTATAATAAATAATTTAAGTCATTAAACTTCTTTGGGAATAAATGTGAAATAATACAAAGCACACGAACCTTGGAGCCTGACAAACCTGGACTTGGATCCAAACTCTACAAGTTAGAAATTGTGTGATTTCAGGCAAGTACCTTAGTCTTTCCAAGCCTCAGCTTCCTCATCTGAAAAATGGGGATAATAATAAATCCTGCCTCAGAGAATTGTTAGCAGTATAAAATCATCTGAGACATATGACGTGACTGGAACACTGGCCCATGCATTGAAAAATGTTGTAAAATGTCTACTATGCTCTGCCTCCTACTCATCATCATCACTTTCTCTTCTACTTGAAATTCCAGAGAATTTAAAGACAGCCTTTGCTATGTCAAATGTCATTCTATATCAGTCTTTCTGATTCCTAAGAAACAGAGGAGATAGGAGTTAAAATCATTCAGAACGTACTAATAAATAGAACTATTATTTTACTAGGTAATGCTTTTAAAGGGTTTCAAAGTCATCAGAAGGAACATATATAAAAATACACGTTCTAGCACATTAACTCATATTTCCTATGAGAATTTGTTTTTCAAAAGTATGAGCAGAATCTTCAGAAGTATTTTCATTTTTACTTATTTTTTAGGTATTTTCATTTTTTAAAAAGTTGATTGTTTTAAAAAATACAAGTAAATTCTTATCACTGTACTTGTTTATGCATGATTAAGAAGACTAACCAGACTTATTTCCAGATTTATCTTTTTTATTTATTTTTCTTTATGTTTATTTTTGAGAGAGAGAGAGACAGACAGACAGACAGAGCACAAGCAGAGAAGGAGCAGAGAGAGGGGGGACACAGAATCCAAAGCAGGCTCCAGGCTATAAGCTGTCAGCACAGAGCCCGATGCAGGGCTTGAACCCAGGAACTGTGAGGTCATGACCTGAGCCAAAGTAGGACACTCAACTGACTGAGCCTCCCAGGTGCCCCTCCAGATTTATTTTAAATTGATGGTTTATGGGGTATCAAACACAAGAATTATTATAACTCCTTGCTATAACACAAAATATACAGTTTTATAAACAAATTCCCATGTGTCTACTTTAATTGCAGTCCTGCCACCAGAAAGTTATTAACAATTATAACTTTGGTAATTAAATGGCCACAATGGAGAGTTCCTTTATATCCCAAAATACAAATCTTAAAAATAATCAATTAATTCCTAGCACTCAACTAACTAAAAATGGCTTGGCCCAAGTACACAAGGTTGATTGACACTATGTTGTAACAGTTGCTGGGTTGAATGATTCCGTCCAAGGCTTGGACTAGGATGTTATTCAAAGGAAACACTTTTGATGTCTGAAATTTGCTGATAAGTAATATCCAGACACATTTTCCTCTTATTACACTGGAAGGCTAACACAGGAAAAACTCCTTCATTCATTCACTTATTCAGTAAGTTGTTTTTTGTATTTTGTTTTTTGTTGTTGTTGTTTTGAGAATGTACCATGAGACAGGCACTGTATTAAGCCCAAGGGACCTAAAGGTGAATTAAAAGGACAGGGTAATTGTTCTCACAGAGCTTACCTCAGCCCCCTGGGGACATGGAAAGAAAATAGTTTCCATATGTTCGAGTGTGATATGGCCCAGTGGGCAGTACAATGTACTGCAGAGAGCTTGCTAGGGACACTTAAGCTCATGTAGGGGAGGGAGGGACATGGAAGCTGAGCTCTGTAGTGTCCAGCAATGAATCCAATTGGAGAAAGAGGGGGAGGGACAGAGTGGGGAGGCAGTAATCCCGACAAATGAAGCATACAGTTTTGGGAGTGCAGTAAGAGCTGTATACAAGCCTTACAGGGAGGCGACAGCCTAGAGTTTCTTACTGATCTTATAAGAACTAGAAAGTACCCTCTTAGACATCAAGCCAAGGATGCTGCATAAAAGGACCTCTCCTTTTTAATTTCCACAAAACAAATGAAATGTATAATCGCCACAGAGAAGAAGAGAGACTTATTTGGTACTGCTGACCAAGCACAGTACCCCATCTGTGTGGTTAACACAATTAAATATAACTAAGCATTCATGTTCTAACAAGGGCAACGAAAGCAAACCTATGAAAAGCTCTACCTCTGTTAAGGGATAAGTGACATATGGATAGGATGACCATACCTCCCAGTTTTCCCAAGACAGTCCCAACGCACGCCCACGTCCCTGCATTAGTATTAATAATGCCTCCATTCACTCTCAGGAGTAACCTGGGTTGGATGATAAATTAGATCCCATGGATCCAAAAAGGGGATGGTCTCTATAGACTAGGCTGTTGGGAGAGGTTTCACAGGACCAGTGGGATTTGTAGTGTGACTCCACAGCAGGGTGGGCGTCAGTAAGAAGAGCCAGTTACAGCTGAAGATCAAATGCAAACCAAGAAGAGGTACCTGCTGAGTGCTCACCATTTCTGTGAATGAGAAATCTATTCATTCATTCCCTTACTCATTCAACAAATACCGACAGGACACAAACTCCACACCAGGCACAATTCTCATAGTGTGGGGTTGGGGGGAGAGGCAGAATTAAAAAAAAAATTAACAAATTAGTAAGCTGGATGTTTTCAGACAGTGATAAGTGCTCTGAAGAAAATCCAAAAAGGTGATGTGTCAGTGAGTACCCGGAAGGTGACTGCTCTAGACAAGGCTCTCTGAAGGGCTGGCCTGTGAGTTCTGACCTGAATGAAAAGAGGCAGTCACCCATGAAATGATCTGAGGAAGCATTTAGGGCATATGGAGAAAGATGAAGGCCAAGGCCCAGGTGCAGGGCTAAGCTTGGTCTGTGGCTGGCAGGAATGATCAAGGGGGAGAGTGACAGTCACAGGATTAGGCAAAGCAGGTGAGGCTGGACATTGCAGCTCAGAGGAAGTGTGCACAGGATTGCAAGTGCAAGGGGAAGCCATCTGGACCAAAAACAGGCAAGTAACTTCACCTGAATCATGTTTTAAAGAGGTCACTCTGGCTGTATTGGGGCAAACAGAATGTCGGGGAGCAAAGACGGGGCAAGGAGACCATTAGGGACAAAAAGATGATGGTGGCTGCTTAGCCCGGACAGTTGCAGGGGCAACAGGTAACTGGATCCCAAATATCTTTTGGAAGTAAGCTGCCAGGGTTTACTGCAGGTTTCCTGAGGCCGAGAAGGTGAGGAGTGAGTGGTAGAGAGAAATGAGGAATCATTCCTGGATTTGGCTTAAAATTGCGTGCATAGTTCTATCACTACAATTACTGAAATGTACGCGCCATTCTACTTTCAAGTGCCCATTCATATTTTGATCAAAGAGCAACCAACCCTGACAATGGGAAATGCTGATTCAAATTATGAACTCTTAGGACAAAACCCACGTCGAAATTCATCTTTTCATCTCCTATGGTGCCTAACTGTGCCACTGAACAATAAATGCTCAAGAAAATAATAATAAACGAATGAAAGCCTTCTATGTGAATTAGTCTAGATATTTCAGAAAAACATCTAGAGGGATATATGGTAACTCTGATCGCTAAGCAACTAGTTCATTTGTTGTCTCATTTGTGGTTCATTTACACCTTTAACACATATTTATTTCCGGGTTACTTTGTGCCAGGCATTGCGCTAAGCACCTACTTAGAGAGTGCCAGTATCAGGGCAGAAAAAAATTTGATGACAGCGAATGACAAAGGACTATGATCTGGACTGAAAGTCAAGGAGGGCTTCCCTGAGGAAGAAACTCTGCAGCAAAGTGCTGAAGGCATAAACTTGGCAAGAGTTAAGTTCATGCAAAGAGAGGACCAGAAAGAAGCCCTTTGGGCTGGAGCAGACGGGCCCTGGTGGCCAGTGACGAGATGTAACTGACAGGAGCCAGAAGCAGCCTCTGCAGGGCCTTGTAGGCAGGAACCACTGAAAGGTTCAGAGCAGGTGAGATGTGACGAGGTTGCATTTTGAATAGACCAACCTGACTGCTGGTGGTAAACAAGGAGATTGAAGGAGGCCAGCCAAAGGGTGACATCTGGTCACATCCTTTTTGCAGCCAATTAATATTCTTCACCCAATCTATGAATGTAACAGAGTCTGAATAATTGTCTTTGGAGAGCTTTGGACGAAAAAGGAGGAGGAGGATGGGGAGGAGGAAGAAGGGGGAGGGGGGAGGAGGGGAAAAAAGCAATATAGGCAAGAAGCTCAAATATTTGGCATGTAATTTCAAATACCTAGGTAATATATTCGAGGCTTCTCCAGATATCCAACTCCAGGATAAACTTTTTGCAATTTCACTATCAATGAAACAGCTAAGAAAATGCCGTTACTTTTTTAACTTTAATTTTAAACTAACAGCCTTTCCCCCCATTCTAAGAGTAATGCATGTTCACTATAAAAATTTTAGGAAATGAGGGAAGAAAGCAGGAAAAAAAATACCTTTAGTATCTCTCCAAAATAGCTGCTATTAATATTTTATTATGTTTCTTGGCATACTTTTTACTAAGCTTTCTCCTCCTCCTCCTCCTCCTCCTCCTCCTTCCCCACAGATTTGTTATCACACTGTCTATATGATTTTCTTTACTGGTCTTTTCACTTAATATTGTAACAGAAGCATGAGAAATAAAAACTGTCTCTTCCTGACTATCCAAGATCTCAGGTAGCCCTATTTCTCCTCTTTAACCAAGTGTGTGGCCTACAGGTGACACAGGATGAAGTCCTGGTCTCCTGTGAGTCCCAGCCTTGGCAAATCTTTGGAATATTTATTTCCATCACTGACAGAACTGATTACCCATTACCTTCTCAAGGAATTGCTATCCCACTGGAGAGGAGATGTCAAAAGCTACTAAAAATTTCAGCAGCCAACTTCTTTTACATCACTGAGCTGGCCATATACGTCATTCAAACAGCTGTACTGTGATACTCCAAAGACAGAATCTAAGCGTGTCATCATTTCCAAATGTTAGAACGTTAATGAATCCATAAAGTTCTATATACTTCATTGTATTTACGAAAATGGTTCCAGTTTTAAGAAAGGGTTGCCAGCCAAATGAAAGACATCCTAGAAGCCCTTTCCCTTGTTGGACTTGGTGGATTGAATAACAACATCATCTCCTTTGCCTGAGAAATAAATGAAATCACAGTATGCTAAGTTGCACATATTTTTCATTAGCACTTAGCTACCGTGTCTATACTAAGATCCATTTATCTCGTACGTTTTTTTTTTCTTTTCAGATAAAACTTCCAAATGCTTACATTTCACTGCATATTGGTTGATTGGATAATTTGAACATCAAAGGAAACTTTCATTTAATATAAGCCGTAAAGTTGTCTTTTGCTTTATTAACTCTCGATCAATAAACAAGCAATTTGGAAATGTAATCAGGAAATGCTTCCGATTGGCTGACAATGTATCAAAGCCAGGCTTCAAGGCAACAGCAGGCTGTAACAAGCAGTTTATTACCAGTAGCTGTTACTGACATTAGTCAAAACCAAGAAAGATAAAATGGAATAAGAAATGTAATGCTGGAGGAGCCTTGGGCGCTGTGTTCTCTTCTTCCTTTTGAAAACTGCAAGCCTGTCTTTGATATGATAACAAATATAAACTGTTTAAAAACACCAAATGCAGAAAAACTGAGCCTAGCCTGTCATGGAGTTAATCCATTCCAGAGTGACACACAAATAGTGTAACATCCAGCAGATATATGTTATGGAAATATTTTGAATTGGATTTACATGTAGTGAGCAAATTGGAACTTTTGATTTTTGCCAGATATTGTAATATGCATGTTCTCATATTAACAGAATGTAATCCTATTTGAAGATAATGAGTTTTCAACAGGCTCTGCAATTGGAAGCGACGTGAAAAAAATTGTTTGGTTTTTAACTAGAGATGGGAGAAGAGAATTCGACCCTAAATTTGCAAGGTAGCCTCACTTTTATATCAGGCAGCAGCATGTTATTTTGCCCTCGGTTACTGCTTACCAAGAGATTTCTGGAATTGACGCGTTTTAGGCTTTTCCCCCCTTTATCTCTGGACTGTCCATCGCCATAGGCAAATAGCAAGGAGTGGAGCACTTGACAGGGATTTTTCTTTGCACACATCACTTCTTATAGTCATTCTAGATGGTCTATGCATATCTTTCAGACAATTAAAACAGGAGAGAGGGGGAAATATCCTTTACCTTTGTTGGTTTGAAAACTCCTTTAGATATTGAACACAGATTCACAGAATTATTTTTCATTGCATTCAGAACATGATAAGCCACACTGATAGCAAAATCAAATAGACTTAACACAAAGGGGAGATAAAAAGAACCAAGAAGGGATTCTATTTTTTATTGCTTTTGGAGGCATCTCTGCCTTGGCACGTTGGGCATGCTGAGCATACGTGCCTTTTCATCACTATGTGAGGAGTTTCCCCTCAAAGAGCAGTCAGAGATCTCCATATTTCAAAATAAATAAAATACATATTGTTTGATGAGGCTTTCCTTTAGGGGCCTATAGATCGAAATGAGTCTGTGAGACCTGGCTGGTGGATTGTACCAGGGTTACTGACCATAATTTCCATCTACTCTTTTTCCAGTGTTGAGGCGCATTAGATAGTAATTTTCTCTGAATAACTAGCTGGCCACCTCCCCAATTTGCCCTCAACATCTAAACACACTGAAGCATTATAAAAACTCCTCTGAGGTAAATGGTCCTTAATTTGGTGTATGGGTACTTAAGACTTAGTTTGATTACCTCACTATTGAGCCATATGCTATGCATCTCAAAACATTCCTTTTGTTTGTTTGTTTGCTTGCTTATAGATTCAGATGTATTTTATAATTTAAAAAAAAACTATGCATATGCAGGGTTACAATTTTTTTCTATTGTGACAACTCCTATAATGATGAAAATAAAACCTCTGAGCTGATTTGGTCAGTTGGTTTCAAATGACAGCTGTGTTTGAATTGATTTAAATCAGCTGAAATTTTCAATCATTTGGCATATTACAAATATTAGGAAAAATAGTTTAATGAATGGCTGCAATTCGAGATTCTCATTAGATTCGACCAAGCAATTCTAAAGTGTCTTTACTTATAGTAACCTTATTTTTTCCCCTAAGGTACTTTGAAATCACATTAAAAAAAACCAAACAAGATATTTTATTGGATACTGATGTCATAAAATGTCACACATCTGTTAAACATCATTATAGGATATTATTTGTATTCTCTAATTCTAATGATAGTTGGATTTTTAAAAACTCAGCTTCTGATTCACAGAGAAGGGGAAAGTTTCATCAGTACTCTTATGACCTTACCAAAACTTAAAATGTTTGTTCTTTCAGAAGTAGCAATAATAACAGTCTCCCCAGCTTTGTGGTGCAAGACTGAACAAACAGTCCAGACTTAGCCAAAGACATCGTGAGGAAGAAGTATGTACCACCAATGATGAACGCAGCCAGAAACAGAGATAATGCCAACATACATTTATCCCTCCCTTGTTTCTGATGCTCACTGTGCATACCACTTAACATATATGAATATCAGTGGGAATATGTGAAAGTCAAAAATTATTTTAAGTAGATTTATCATTCATCTAGTAATACCTGAAGACTACATAAAAGAATTCAGCAGTTTAACAGTGCTAGATTTCTTTTGAGATTGATCCAAAAAAATCTATGTGAGGTTATTTATATCACCTGCAGCTTTGTGCCTCTACACAAAATGTGGGAATATCAATGTTGAAACAAAACTTGAGAGAGGAAACATTAGATATTGTGAAAAGAATAAAGAATGTCAATTGCTTCAAGACCAAGGGCAGTGCAGTGCTAGAGAGAGAGAAGAAGCACAAATGGTGTCATTTATTAGTTCTAGAAGATTACGTGACGTTTCACTGCTTTCACTATGCTTAATAGAGAGTGAAGCAATTTGTTATGAAAGTGGTTTGTCTGGGATAAGAAGGAGTGTTGAGGCAGTGGCTATGAAGATTACTTTGCAATATTACTTTGTAATATTCTCATTTGTGTATGTAAGAAATAAAGAACATCATCGGTTAACAATGGAAAAAGTACTGAATGAAAAGTATCAAAGTATTGTTTTGTTTCTTATTTGTGAAAAAATAGATATATAATGAATGGCATGATCAGTTCACTTAAAGGAGCAGAAGTCCGGAAAGTGGTCCCTTTGTAAAACAAGCCTTGCGATTACATCACTGGTTCCATTAATTATGATGTGAAGGTGCAAATGGTGAATGGGGCTGCATGCTGTAACTCACATATAAAGTCGCAAGGGTCTAGCAGATAAACATACAAAGAAACATGTGAAGAGGACTGACACTACAAGACACATATAGTATAAAACCTGACATTCTAAACCTAGATAATAACTGAATATGCACAATTTAAAAATATTGGAGGTCTGGGTCTTGAGGGTCTGAGAGTGCCATTCACTGTAATGAAGAGGATGAGGGAGGAACATAGGTTTAGGGGAGAAATAAAAATTTACATTTTGGACATGATATTTTAAGAGACTTAAAAGTCACTGAGGTCCTAATGGTAATGTCATAAAGATTGTTGAAAACATGAGAAAGGTGGTCAGAGGAAAAAGCTGGGAGATATATATATATATATATATATATATATATATATGATGATCAGCAAAGAGCTTAAGGAGGTCATCAAAGGAGAGGGGGTAAAGGGAGAAAAGAACTCAGAATCAGGCCTGGAAGAATTCCATATTTAGAGGTTGATACAGAAAAAGAGCCAGTAAAGGAAAATGAGGAATAAAGCCACAAGAGAACGAGGCTGCTAGATTCAAAAGAAGAAACAGAGAAAAGAAGACATTGTTGAGTGGTCCTGAGAGCTCAGGAAGAATGAGGACAGAAAAGTGTTCACTGGTTTTGATAGCATGCAAGTCTTTGGTGTCCTTGACTTGAGTGGTTTTCATAGCCAGCCAAGGTGGGTACCATATGAGAACAAATTGCCTAGAGTCTCAAGGGTGAGGAAATTGCATTGCAGAGAAATTGGTGAGAAGGTAGAGTTCTCTATCTTTTAATATAGGAAACAGAAGAGAATGTTTATATGTTGGTAGAAATTATCCTGTGCACCAAGACTGATGTTACAAGAGTAAGATCGTTACAGAAAGAGAAGTAACTGAGAATGTGAGGAAAAATGGGGTTTGGTTTGGCTTGACGTTGATAGGAATACTACTTGCTTCAGACTTAACATGGATAGGGAACCATTTGCTTCATTGTCACAAGAGAGAAGAAGGCCATGCTTGATGCAGGAACACTGAAGACCTTTATTTTCAGATCACCACCAGTATCCCATCGAAACAGGGCTTATTATCATTCTGCCATCGTTAGCACCTGTTATTATCACAAACAAGTCATTCTCAAAGTGCAGCCACAGATCCCTTTTTGAGCTCTAACAGGAGTTTCCAAAGTTGAGGTCAAAACTATTGTTATAATGATACTAACTTTTTTTTTCTTTTTCACAAGGCTGACATATTGCACTGATGATGAGTAAAACTTCTGGCACCTTAGCACAAATCAAGGTAGCAGCATCAAAGCATACCCATAGTCATTATGTCTTTTACCACCACACATTCCCAGTATATCACACAAACAAAAGAGCCAGGTTCACTTAAGAATGCTCTTGATGAAGCAAGAACAATTATTAATTTAATCAAATCTTTATTAAATTAAATTATGAATTTTTAAAATTAATAACTTGAGTACATGGATTTTTAATATTCCATGTGATGAATTGAGAAATATACATAAAGCACTTTTGCTGCATACTGAAGTACAACGGTGATCTCAAGGAAAAGCACTTGTGTGATTACTGTGAGCTTAACTCAACACCTTTTCGTGGAACACTTTTACTTGAAAGAACAATTGTCAGAGTAAGTATGGTTATTCAGATGCGGATATTTAGTAGGCATTCTCTCAAAAGTGTCCCAAATATCCTGTCACTATAGGGAAAACATTTGACAGTATTTGTTGCCAATGATAAAATTCAAGCTTTCAAGTAAAACTAGAATTTTGGAAATTTTTCATTCATTACTGTAAGCTTGACAGTTTCCCAATATTTGGTCTTTTCTGAAGAGACTGGCAATGATATTAACATCAATTAAAAGCACTCATGAGAATATATATATATATATATATATATATATATATATAACTATATATTTTATATATGTACGTATACATACATGTATATATACATATATGCATGTATATGTACATACATGTATGTATACATATATAACATATATAGGTGTATATATATTCTCATGAGTGTATATATATTTATACAAAGTATATATAAAATATATAAAAATATATAAGTATATACATATATTATATAAACATATATAATTTATACAATATTTTATTATATATATTTAATAAAAAGTGCTACCATTTGGAAGATCTACATAACTCAATGATTAAAAATTTTCCAAATGACCAATGTATGATGATGTTACAAAATTAAGAATGAGTAAAAGATCCATTTAAAATATAAGACTATCAATTTCCATGTAACAGAGTACAACAATTTCACTGACATATTTACAGGTTACATATTGCAATTCATGCCTAGTTTCTTCAAGAAACTACCACTTGTCAAGTTTTAGTGCAATATCAAAGAATATTCACAATTATTTGAAAAGACTAATAAAATATTTCACTCTTCTTCAACTACATATCTGAATTTTCTTCTTTATTAATAAAATAAAAATAAGATAAAAAATAATAATAAAATAAAAATAAAATTATATTTTTATAAAAAATATATATAATTTATAATATAATATAATATAATTTATTAAAAAAATAAGATAAAAAATAAAAATAAGATAAAAGAATTATCTTCTTTATTTATTGCAGGAGACTGAATACAGAAGCAGATATGAGAAGGTCTTCTATTCTGCTACAATTGAAAAATATTTGTAATTTTTTTTGCAAAGGATGAAATGATGCTATTCTCAGTAATTTTTTTGTAAGATACAGTTGTTTTTCATAGCAAATATTAATCATATAAACATGAAATAGAATTATTACTTTTTTTAAAGAAGTATTTATTTATTTTGAAAAGAGAGAGAGAGTGAGCATAAGCAGGGAAGGGACAGAAAGAGGGAGAAAGGACAGAGAGAATCCCAAGTAGGTTCCACACTACACTGTCAGTGTAGAGCTTGATATGGGCCTCAAACTCACAAATCTGAGCCAAAACCAAGATGTATGCTTTTAACTTCTTTCATGGTAACTACTTATAGATATTACCCAAATTAAAAAAATAAAAGCTCTTTTGGGGTCCTCATTTTAAGAGTCTAAAGGAGTGGTAAAACCAAGAGTTCGAGATCCATGGCTACAAACAAAATATTTAAACAGTGTATCTGGGTGGTGCCTGAAAGATTTTTTTTTCCCTTCAGTTTTTTAATGTTTGGTCCCCCATGACCTCTATGTTTAAAACTGTGGTCCCTGATTAATTGATCCTAGTATGTCCAATTTTCAATGTTATCACATTCCAGGTAAATGCCTGTTGTAATTAAGTTGATTAGGAAGATGTGTGAACACTTCAATTTTTACTTTCATATGTTAACTATATATATGTATGTATGTATGTTAAATTGAAAATTACAGTCCTTCAGAAGGTCTAGGATCTCTAAATCTCAGTGCTTTGGCTGATGCTCTGCTGGGTTATTAGGACAATGATAGTTGTGGTGAGCCAAGGTACAAGGGTTTGTACCAGAAAGTGTTCTGCCCTTAACTTTGATCAAATCTCTTAATTCTCATATTTATAATATGGAAATGTGATTCCATTTTTTTCTGACTTCCCTTCAGCAATCCATGTAACTCTGATAAAGATGCCAACATATAGTTCAGTCTAAAATAGTTATCCCAATAAAAGAGTTAGTAATCAAAAGCAACTTGAAGATAACTCAAGTTCTTAACCTTAATTTCTTGAATAACACAAAGACAACAGTAATAATTCTCACCACAATCACCTTGTCCCCCTGCTTCTACCTGTAGGCTCCCCACAAAGCAGGATCCTCCTAGAACTCCACCTTGCAGAAGCATTATTCATAATTTTGTGTTTCCTTCATATTATTCCACTTTACAGGTGCTCCATAATATTTTAATCATTTCACCATCAAAGGATATATAGACTGTCTTCAGATTTTGTACCTGTATACAAGAGCCTTTAAATAACATCTTTACATGTGTAACTGTAAATATCCTTGCAATTACAGTTTTGTAATAAATTCTTTAAGTAGTATTGTTGTTGTTGTTGTTGATGTTGTTTTTAAATTGTCCTACCAGAAGCCTGGACAGATTTTTAATCCCACCAACATGCAGATCAATGCCTGCTTTCCCGAACCTTCGTCAATACCAGGTTCGATCAAACTTTAAAATTTTTTGCCAGACTCACAGCTTTTAAAACTAGTTATCTCATTACCATACTAATTTGATTTTTGGAAACTCTTATTTTTTATTAATTAAAAAGCATGCTTCGTATATATGTTCATTGCCTATTCCGATTTTTTTTCTGGAAATTACCTATTCATGATCACTTTCTAATGGGTTGCTAGTCCTTTACTAAATGACTTTTGAAGTTATTTTCTTTACCCTATTACTTTCAAATATTTTCCCTAGTCTTTTTGTTTCTCTTTTTACTTTATTTATGGCTGCGAATATCTCTTCCCTTGAGAGCCTCCTACATAGTTCTGTGTATCCTTCATATTATTCCACTTTACGGGTGTTCCATCATATTTTAATCATTTCACCATCAAAGGATATATAGAATGTCTTCAGATTTTGTATCTGAAGATTTATTTTTGAGTAAGTAGTAAGATTTATTTTATTTTTTTATTTAACCTTTGGCTTCTAGTTTTATCATGCCTGAGAGCCCTAAACTTATTTTTTAATCAGAATCTTATTTCCAACCTTTAATGATTTCATTTTTCTGCTCAAATTTTTGAACCAAGTAGAATTCATTTTGATTAAGGAGATAAAGCTCCAGTTTCATTTTTTTTCCAAATGGCTAGTCAGTTGTTCCAATACTGTCTACTAAATAATCCGTCTTTTCCACAATGTTTTGAAAAACCATCTTTATCATACCCTAAATTTGTATATTTTTTTTTCTCTCATCTCTCAGAGTAGGGAGTCACAGGTGAAGACCAAGAAACTAAGGAAGAAAGAGGATGCAATGGAAAACACAGTAGTTAAAAGAAATCAGGAGAAAAAAGGAAACAATTTTAGAAGGATACTAAGAGCATCATATTCTATTTTCTGTGGTCCCAGGAGAATATTCTGTAGTTGTCGCCTGAGCCATAGAATATTGCAAGTATCACCATTCTACTCATGAGACTTGGATTCTTATTGCAAAATAGTGTAAAGAGATCAGCACTATCTTTCATCATTTCTCTTAATGTAGGATCATTAGTAATTTGGTGGCACTAGGAGAATAAAGTGTCATTAAAAGATCTTGTCCGTTTCAGGCAAACAATACATGAAACAGTGCTCTATCACCAGTGTACGCAATACTCCCCCACTCACACATGACCACCTCTCTCATTCTGAGCATCTCAGTCTCTGTTTGCATGGGAAGGGACTATTTTTAACTGAAGGAGGGAAGAAGAAAATATTTTATGGTGGGTATGATGCAAAGTAAAAGTAGAGGGAGATGCAAAGGCATTATCCATTTCCAAGCACCAGTGGACTACTTTGGACCTTCTTGGACAATAGGTTTAAGATGCAGAAGTGGAGGAGAGTCTGGGAGTAAGGGCAGCTGCCTCTGGGGAGCCCGAGGCCATGTGGGTTCAGAGCTGAGAGGGCCATATTCTCAGTACAGCAGAGAATCCCACACCCCGTGGTAGCTACAATGACCGGAAACCCTGGGGAGCACCAGTTGGCGGAAACGTTCATTTCTTACAGCACTAGCCAATCTTGTCCAGAGTCCACGGTTGGCAGCATTCATAGACGAGGGAGAAATGGAGTGGCGGAAACAACAGGACAAAGGAAGTTCAATGACTGTAGCTGAATTTTGTCTTTTGGAGAAGTGAGAGGCACCTCTTCGCAGGACCTAGGGGAAAAGCTTGGGCAGGGGCCAAGGTCCTGTTAGCTCTTGCGCGGAGGCTCTCAAGGGAAGAGATATTCGCAGTCATAAACAGTTGGAGAATGAATGAATGAAACAATCAATGCATAGCCATTTCTATAAAAATAATCCTTTTTAAACACTAAGTGGTTGACCTTGCATGGACTGAATATTAAAAATCCACCAATTTACCACAAAGTACAAGAAATACAGTCTTTGAAATTTAGAATTTAGAAATTGTTAGAGAATAATTGGCTATTTTAAAATCCTTCTGGTGTCATACAATTATTTTTTATCACGTTTTTAACCTCCACTTTTGGGGTTTGATCACTTCCTATCATTATCTCTGAACGCGAATTTTCTAGTAATTATAAAACAGGAGACCGAGAGGTGTAAATCCTCAGCTCAGACATCCTGGGTGAAGCTCAGGGCAGACAGGACATGTACGTGTTAGGAACTCAGAGTCGACGTTGTTTGATATAAGCAGGAAGGAACTTAGGGGGAAAACATCTATTCCTTCATTTTGTCTTGGATTTCTTGGTGACTTGACATCCAAGTTAATTCTCATAAGGGAGAGAACTGGATGAGGCGATCGCCCCGAGGTTGGCTAGCTGAGGAAGCTCCGCTGATAAAGAGCTTGTACACACAGTACCTTGCTCATTCTGACAAACAGTATGGAGAAATAAAATCCAGGCCTCCCTTCCTACAAAAAGCACTCAAATAATTCTTGATACGATGTTAAATAAACATTATTATCCTGAAAAAACTAGGAGGATTTATGCAATTTAAAGAGTTATTTAGGACTACAACCCTAGAGAAAATATTCTTAACATAGTTTTATGAAAATAATGATAAAATAATGAGGTCTTTAACATATTTCTGACGTTATGTTTTTTAATATTTTTAATGTTTATTTATTTTTGAGAGTGAGAGAAAGAGAGAGAGAGAGAGACAAAGCGTGAACAAGGGAGGGGCAGAGAAGGACACATACACAGAATCAAAAGCAGGCTCCAGGATGTCAGCACAGAGCCCAACACGGGGTTCGAACTCACAAACTGTGAGATCATGACCTGAGCCGAAGTTGGACACCTTACCGACTGAGCCGCCCAGGCACCCCTCTGAAGTTCTGTTTTATAAAACACTCAGAGTTAAATGACTAATATGCTAATTGACATACAGGACAGATTGTAATGCTAAAGTATGGAACAAACCGTTCCCAAAGTAGAGTGAGCATTTGATGAAGCCAGGTAAATACTGCATTCTGCCATGGACAGGTGGCACAACTAGGCACAACTGGCTGCAAGATACATTTGTTCTTTATGTGAATTATCTGAATTAACATGAATTTCCTCCTGCACAAATGGTGAATAGAGGAACAGAGACAATACAACTCAGAAAGTGTTGGTACATTTTTCTCTAGCATGAACTTTTGAAGCAAGCATGGGGGAACTCTGATACAGCCAAACAGAAAGTCTTAGCAATTGATAAAAGATTTTAAGGGATAAAAAGCTAGAAAATTATAAATGAGATTTCTTTTAATGGGAATAATTGTTGGTTGAATGGCTTCAAGAATTTGAGGCTTTCCACCATTTTAAGCTACTGGCAAAGCCACAGTGTAGGTGATGAAATTGTAAGGCTTCTTCCCTGTACTAAAACAATGGATTTACCAAAAGCCTACACCCTGAATCAGAATTTAATGAAAATAGTCTCTCTTAAAAGCAAATGTCCTCCAACACCTGCTACCTGGAGGAGAAATTACAAGCTCAACATTTTAAGAGCGCAAAGAACAAAGGGACCACGATGCTTGGTGTAAATGCTCAGAGACATTTAATGATGCCAGAGTTTTTATTAGGATTCTTTAATTTGGTTTTGGTATTAAATTCATGCTTTGAGTGTCTGCCCTAATCCCTGTTTTCCCACAACCCCCTTAATCCTTAGGGTAAGATTCTGCAGACCCCAAAGTTTTTCAGAACACATATGGCCTTTTGCATCCATGACTATACTCCACTTCAAGTAGCCTTTTACAGTCTCCTCAAGTGAGTTATACCAGGACTACCCACATTTTGACTACGGAATTTCCTTGCCAGGAGAAAGACATTTATTTCTCTTCACAAGGCCATCTGGTTGCCAGTAGTGTGCTCTCAGAGCTGAGCTTACGGGGTGTGGGAGGCACACTTTGCTAACCTGCCCAAAGTTGCAGTACAGGTAAGGAGTTGCCTAGGTTGAGATAGTTATTCAGAGGTTGTGGGTATGTCACAAATTAATTCTCCCCACTTCTTTCTGATTGTTTTGGGAATGCAGTAAATAGGGACGGAGGGGATAAATCTGCACACTAAGAGGATTCCACCGCGGGCGATAAGGGCTTCTCTTGTAAACGCGGAATCCTAGCAGGCACTGTGTGCTCCTGCATCATTCAGTAACCCTCAGAGAAAGGCTGCATTCCCTCGTTCAGGATGATCCACTCACTTTTCCTTCTCATTTCTACTCCAAGAATGATGGCCAGTTTTACAAATGTGTGATGTACTGACAAAAATGCTCTATAGAAATACAAAGGCAACAACAAAAGATTTGTGACATAAGATAATAACAAAAACACCTCTCTTTTTAATTTCCATTAGAGACATTAAACTCAGCCACAAGGAGAATGGGAATGAATAAATGTATATTAACACATGTATTTCATGGGTGAGGTGGTTGTCTATTTCTATGATAAGGCTGGGGTCTGCTCCCAAATATAAATGTAAGATGAGCAGAAATGATGCCTGCTCTCTTCTTTGACGCTCATTCCTCCCCAGTTAAGTTCTTACATCCTTTACAGGGTTGCTAGGATCACCATCAATACACCCTCCTAAACGTTAAATCATTTATAGAGAATCAGCATAAAATAGCTCACTCTTTATAACTAATATCAAAGTTGTTTGTTTTCTTTTCCTATTGCTTTTCTGAGCCATGTCTGAATCTCTGATGGAAATAATTTAAAATATACCGAGGATGTCTGTAAGTTAAAAGGATAATATAGAGATGGTTATTGAATCAGCACATTAGCTGTTAGCCTTTCTATTTGCTTATCATACAATGGGAGCTGCTGTTTACTTTTTATTCTACAAAGGACAGGCCACTTTCTGTCTCCAAACAGTTAAAGGAATTAAATGAGAAATTATTCTAAATGAACTGTACATAGTTTGATTAGCCTAGCTGAGGAATATAGTTTCTGAAAAAAGAGTCATCAACACACCGAGGTCAGATGCATTCTTATTGAATAATAAATTGAAGCCCCAAATGCTGCATGCAATAGCATATGTGTGTGTGTGTGTGTGTGTGTGTGTGTGTGTGTATGAGTGTATGTGTGTGTGTGTGTGTGTGAGTGTGTATGTGTGTGTATGAGTGTGTGTGTGTGTGTGTGTGTGTGTATTCTTTCTTGTAATTTCTTGTTAGCAATGCAAAAGTATTCTGATAGGCTGGATATTTAGAATGGGTTATTTTAAAGCTGTCCCATTTAACATCACAACATGGTAAAGAGGCTCTGTTAAATGGATCACAAATGATATATACAGAAGGACAGATTTTTATTATACCAATCACAATATAACTTATTAAGATATTTATGCCTTAAAAAAGATATTTATGCCTTAAAAGACTCCTTCTCATATATGGTGTCATTTCATCCTTACTATAAATCTGTACAGCAGATGGGACAATGGATGTTCAGATACCAAAAACTGACATAATGAAAGGATCTATTTTACAACCAAAAAGACAAACATAGGTAATTATGCAATGAATACATACATTTATATACATATGTATGTATATAGTGTGTGTGATTACATAAAAAGGTACTTAGAAATCATAAGCATAAGTCAAATATGTCTTTTATTATTATGTAATAGAGTAAAATTAGCCCAATATTAGAAATGAAAAAAATCACACACAAGGGCAACAATCCCAGATTTCAAGAGGACTGAGTAAATTTTCCAAACTCTAGGGTAGTCTAGCACCAAATGTGGTTTCCTTCCAAGCTGTTGATCAGATATTGGGATATGTATGAAGTGTGTGTGTGTGTAAAGCAACCTACAGATTCTTGTTTTCAAAAACAGGTCAAGAAAAATATTTTGAAACGAAGTTGAAAATCCAGGTATTGTCCACAAGCTTTTGCATTTTTTTTCAATAAGACCATAAGGCAGTTTTCAAACTGAGCCGTATAAAACATCCTTACTGAGAAATAAAAACATTTTTGAGCCAATCTGTAGCCATTTTATTTTACTTTCAAAGCAGTATTTTATAATCCTTTTCACAAATATGAGAGCAGCTATATTGTATATTGGTGTATTGTTCGTGTTTTATTGAATTTCATAAGGAAGGAAATTTTAAAGACAGAAAGGGCGATGATGTGAGGAGGTAAAACATTCCCATTGGACAGAAAAGATGTCCACAGGCACTGACCTATGAGCACCACTCAGCCTCAGGAAGTATTTCCCTGCCCTGTCTTTAAATGGTGTGTGGACAAAGAAAAGCAAGACAGGGTCATAAACTAGAAGCATGTAGCATTTGATAGTATAAATGATTGACACTACAGGTTGCTAAGTATCATGGATGCTTGTCTGAGTCCTTTACTTATTTAAAAATAAATAAGTAAGTAGAAGTTAGCAAAACAGTAAAACAACAGATGTGCAAGCCCGAATTTAAAACCAAAGTCATCCTTCTTTCCTCATCTTTCCTCTTCCCTTTTCTCTGCCTGACTCCAAGCACACCTTTCCAGCTCATTACTGCAAATCATTTGAATTCCAGCACACAATGTCACCTGCTCTGTAATCTGATTACTTTATGGAGGAATTAGTATGTATATTTAATGTAGAAGGGTTTTAATCTTGATGAAAATAATCCTAAGGAACTGTGATAGGGCCGCTCATATGTCTGGCAGATATGCCAGTAACATGCTAATAAATGACAGCTGATTTATGTATCTGGATTCTTTTATTTATAAAAATAGCAAGTGGACTGATTTTTGATATTAATAATACAAGTGAATCCACTTTGATTAGACTTCTGTGGAGAGCTGTGCATATCCGGCATTACAATTAAATCTTGTGATGTGGAATGGGAATGACATGCTAATGAAGCAAGCCAGTGAGCCTGAACCAAGAGTGTCCAACATCATTATGGGATATCTTAGATGAAGAGTAATTATAAGAGGAACACTGAAATGTCATTAAAAATCTTCACTAAGAGATTTAACCTACTATTTTGTACTAATGCTGGATTTTTTTTTTTTTTAGCAACATAACCGAACACAAAGTTCCTTTTCAGAATTTACAGGAAAAGGTTTTTAAATAGGTCTGGATTTAAGAAAAGATACAATCTAGTGTCCTAATTTAATTTGGTACATCAAAATTCAATGGTGGTATGTAATTGAAATCTCTTTTTAATAATTTCAGATGAATTAGCAATTAGGGCTTGATCCGATTTCCATGAAATTTATTAAAATTGAGGGTTGAAGCCCTTGAAAATTTTTATTCTTTTCACTCCATTAGCACAATACATCTAGTTTAAATGACTCTGTCAGTTAGTATGGTACATTCCTTGTTTATTTATGAGAATTTGTTTCAAGGAAGTTCAAAAGAGGTAATGTAATGCATATTCATAAACTATACCTTATAATATATGAACGAAGAAAGCTCTCAAAGCTTAAATTCCCTCCCTTTCTGGAAAACAAATGCACTGCCCTCACCCTCAGAACCGTCTATGCTTCTGAGCGATTCTCACTTGGGCACTCCGTGTATGGGACTTCATCGTGTCCCTGGCCTCTGTGGGGGGAAGACTTCTTCATGACAAGTTGCAAGTGTTAAAAAGTGCTGTTAAAAGAGGGCACAGGAGAGCTGAAACAGTGCCAACTCTCAACAGCATAAAACGTGGACTCTGAACACTGACTCCCACTTCATAAATCCAGGAGCCCGAGTGTAAGAAAATGCAACCGAAATCACAGTACCTATCACACTGCCTCGGTGCCCAGCAGGAAAAACACAGTGCTTCTCAGTGGCAAACAAATAAATTACGCACACGCTGAAAGACCAAAAGAAATATGCCAGGCATTTGTTCCCCTTCCCCAGGCTCTTTGTGAAGAACTGCAATTATGCTTAACAAAAAACACCATAGAACTAGTTGGCATCACTCTGAGACATAAATGTGTTTCTGTTCCAAATATGTAGCATTTTCAGAATGTTTGTATGTATTATGTGCAATTTGTTCAGTGTATCATTCTGGGAAAACCAGGTCCTGGCTGGGTAATTATGGGAAGGGTAAACAGTATTTTCTGACTGTGAGCTTCCATTTCTAAAGTTGTAGCAAAAACTCTTATTATTTACCTTTTTTGAGGAAACATTACCAACACAGGCCTTGCCTATTTGCCTTCATCAAATTTGATTTTTACAAATGAGATCCCTCAGTGTTTAACAAAATGGGCCCCCTGGAGAAACCTATGTGGAAAATGGATGTCTTTCAAGGAGACTGTGAATGAGTACAGGATATCTTAGCTCATGAGGGTTCTATATATAGGTAAGAACACAGACTCTCTAAAACCCTTATTCGAAAATCCTGGGGGTTTCTACTTAGTTAAATTTTATCAACAGGTCTCTGTTCTGTACCTGAACAACTTAGTGTAGGACATGTGCATGGAGCCATACTTCATGATAATATTTTAAGGGTCAAGAGAGATATGCCCATGGTGCTATGGGAGCATTGGGAGTAGACCGCTCGAATAATGAGACATCCTCGAGGATGAAACGCTGAGCCAGGGATGGCCAATTTGGGTGGTGACAGAGGAAGATTAAAAGGGCACTGCAGGCGGAGGAAAAATCATGACCAAGATTCAGAGTCCCAAACCCCATTTGTACATGTTGTGGAGACATTGGGGATGGCAAGTGACAGGGGTGGGAAGTGAATGCAAAGGGCCATATCAGCACACAGGACAAGGCAGGAGTGGCAACAGAAGGAGCAAAAAGTAGCTTGTAAGAGCCAGATCCCGGAGGGCCTTATAAATCTTGCTAAGCAAATTAGACTTTATTCTGTAAGCAATGGACAGCCATTGAAGGATTTTAAGCCCCAGAAAAGTATGGTCAGACATGCACTTTCAGTCAATCACTCACTTTCCTGCCTTTGCCTTTGCTTGTATAGCTATGCCTCTTGAATGCCCTTTCTCAGATTCAACGGATTCAATTTCCAGGAGTTTTATGACTCTAATGGAAATTCAGCAGTGTTTATACCAAAAATGAATAGCATTGTGAGGATTACTGAGCTATCACCAGTCCTCACAATGATGTTCTGTTCATCTTGTAACACTGCTCTAGCTTCTTTAATACACTTCCTATTCACAACTGTTTTAAGGATTTTATATGTTCAAAACATCAAGACATATCTGAGCTAGGCCAAATTCCAAGACAGAGAATTTGGACAAAGCTGAAGCCTTACCACTGAAGCCAATTCTACAGTTGAGCCTTTTCCCTGTGCCTTTCAGATACACAAACATTTTTGCCCCAAAACCACTCCAGAAAGGAGGAACATAAGAGGCTCAACAGGGAAATGGCTATAAATTTGCAGAGCTAAATGGCTAATGCCCTTTCCCACAACAATCATCTGATTTAGCAAGATCGCTTCCAAACACTGATCAGTTTGGGAAGATGGACAGAAGGAGGGCAGACAGGAATGAGCAGAAAACAGGGAATAGAAAAGACGACACTGAGGAGCACCTGGGTGGCTTAGTCGGTTAAGCATCTGACTACTCTTGGTTTCAGCTCAGGTCATGATCTCACGGTTTGGTTCGTGAGATCAAGCCCTGCATTGAGCCCTGCATCGAGCCCCACATTGGGCTCTGTGCTGACAGCATGGTGCCTGCTTGTGATTCTCTCTCACCCCCTCTCTCTGCCCCTCGCCCACTCTCTCACACACACTCTCTCACTCTCTCTCTCAAAAAATAAACTTTAAAAGAAAAACACTAAGAAAAATAGAAGTCAAACACCAACACAGTTTAAAGAGCAAAATCCAACTATAGCTGTCTTACCAATGATCTTCAAAATGTCATTTTTGAGATCATTAAATGCCTAGGCTTTTCAATATGAAATATTTTCTACCTTTTCCTAATTTTCATTTTATTTATGGTTAACAAGCTAAGAAGTATGAAAATTTATTGCACTTAATTTAGAAAGGAAATGACCTATGGTGGCCTATGGAATATAGTCCAAACCCTTTTCTACCACTGGAAGCCTTTATTAAATTCTGCTTGGATTTTCCACCTGGTCTCCTTGTCTGGAGGTTCCAAGTAAAAGTTCTCAAGTACTTTCTTGATGGTGGGAGAGGAGGTGGAATGGGAAATATGGCAAGGTTTGACAATATTATCCAACTAGTGAAAATGAAGAACATAAAGAGGGAAAAAGGGAGAGGAGCAAGCAAGGAAACCCTCACAAAGGACACAAGAGCCAGGCAGACAGAAAAAGCCCATCACCAATAGCTCCAAATGAAGTACCATCTTTCTCCACCACCCACCTCTCTCTCTCTTTCTTTCCTTCCTTCCTTCCTTCCTTCCTTCCTTCCTTCCTTCCTTCCTTCCTTCTCCCACTGAATCAATCATTTATTTTCTTGAGGAATTAAGTAAGGAACTGTAATCAGAGGGTATTTGATTTGGGAACTATAAGATCCAAGAGAGAAAATTTAAGTTCAAGATATATTTGGAACTATATAAACAAATGATTTTCATATATATATATATATATATATATATATATATATATATATATATATACACACACACACACACACACACACACACACACAAAACATAAATAATATATATATACATACATCAAGGGCAACACATGTGGATATATAGGAGAAATGTATATTCTCAAAACTAATTATTGCTTGTTTTTCATGATAAATTGCCATTTCCTACTCACTAAGTGTAAAATATGAATTTTTAATTTCAGCAATAATCATTTTGTCCGTAATGAGAGCAATTAACATTTCACACCAAACTAATAATATTAGTGAAAAATAGAGGAGATGTGGCCTATTTAGATTTAACTTAAATTCACCCATAAGGAAAGAGGCCCAGTAGGCCTAGCATACACACTGTATACCAGTCTTTTCCTCATTGCCTTTTGAACCCGACTTCCTCTTATGTTAATGGAAACAACATTTTTATTCTAAGGAAATGACATCAAATGGAAGCAGAATTAAATCGCCATATATCAACTAACAGAAAAAATCAATTAACCGCATGTTCCCAACATTGACAGGACACTAACAAATGGCATCCCCTCCAAAAACACATTTCTTACAAATGTGTTTCCTCATCAGTAGGTATTGAGTGCTCATCATGTGTCAAGTAAAATTTTAGAAACTAAAGAAGAGGATGAAAACATAAAAGGACCTTATGCCACAAAACAATGCCATATATTCATTATACCATTTCTCCCTAGGCACACTGGAAGAAAATGACATTTCTCAGTCTCCTTCCAATTATGTATGGCCGTGTGATTGAGTTTTGGCCAATAGTATGTTGGTAGAAGTGATGTAAACAGCTTTCAGTCCTGGCCCTTAAAAACCTCCCTCATGATCTTTCACCTCTCCCCCTCTCTCTTGTTGGAGACCTACTATTTCAGACAGTAGAGGCTATGAGATACAAGAGGTTCACTCCATCTCCATCAGACTGTGAGACAAAAGCACCTCTTGTGTTAAACCCCTGAGATTTGGGGGTTAGCTGCCACCAAATAAACTTTTCTAACTTCATAATCTGGAGAAAAAAATGGTAACAATGAAAATGCACATGATAATATGGGAATGTAGAGGTAAATTATTATCTATGGACAGAAAAAGAGAAGGTACATATGGCCTGACTCTGACAGAAATGGCATCAACAGGAGGTGCTATTTCACGCTGCTCTTAAATTCTGGTAGGAGTTTGCAAATTAGAGCAACACAAAATAAGAGACTGAAGAAATGATCCACCATTGCTCTAATGTCCTTCATCATCAAGTGATGCCTTGACGTTTCCTCAATCAGAGACAACTAAAAGGGAAGGAAATCAAAAAACATTCTAAGAGCTAAATCTAACATTGTGCCAAAGCAATACTGGATTACCAGTTAGCTTGCTTAACTAGAAAAGTGATTTGTCCAGACAATACAGTCACTATATAATCTGATGGCACTTTCATTATGATTTCATGATAAAAAGGACTGAGCAAGTTGCTTAGAAATGTCAAAACTCTCTACAAAGTAGAATGTATTGATCAGTAAGGGATCCTTCAAGCCCAGTACCTAACAGGTGCTATTTTAAAATGCAAGCTATTTCCTGATAGCTAGGTAGGTTTCAAGGTTAATGTAGTAATACCATAATCTATAGTTGCCAGGGGCAGCTGGAGCCATTTATACTGAATATCTTAATGTAGATGTACAAAGTTTCCCCCAAGATGAAACAAAAACTAAGCAGTAGAAAATCTGAACTCGTTTACTATTCAGAGAAAGTAGGGTGTTCTGTACTGGTCTCTTCTTCTGAGAAGGTGTGAGGTGAAGGCTTTGCTGTGAATTGTCAAATCTGCTTTTCTAGAAAGGATGTTTGAATTATAATATAAAGAAGAAACTGCGAATTTGGAAAAAATGAAGAAAACCATATTAGGAACAAATGAATAACATGTCAAGGGTCTTATCACTGGAGGGCAAAGGATAACCAACCTCAAAGTGCAACATATGAGGGTACTGAGTTATAGGAACATAAAGATTGCAATGAAAAGATTCAGAGCATTGGAAGATCTTTGAGGAACTTGATCTGTGGATACCACATTATAGCTCTATAAATTCAAGGCGGAAATGAATGGCGGTTCTGCAAGCTTGAGGCATAAATCATTTCTAAGGGGGACTTGTAGGGATGCAGTTAGTTCTGAGCAGTGGAGATGAAGGCAAAGGCTTTTTCCTGAATGAAGTGGACCAGGAAGAAGTGCTACTTACCCCTAGTAAAAAATTTTAAAACACTAAGTAGACTTCAAAGTTAAATTTATGGTTATGACTTTGAAGATTTTCAACATAATGACCAACCTGTGCACTTATGTATGCTCCTACTTGAATAGAAGCATGTCAGATATTTCCAAGAAATGATGACAAAGACTAGCCCAGGAAGAGTTTTCTCTTGAAAAAATAGCAAAGTGGCCCCAATGACTTAGGGCATAAGAAACGGAAAGCTAGCAATATGATTAGGATAGTGTGCTTGACTGCACGACTTTTGGGGACTTCTACTTTATCATGATCTTCATTTTTTTCCCTCTTTCCATCACTATCACCTTATTAGCTACAATATTTCTGCAAATATTGTTGCTGAGTCCCGTTAGGTTTCTTGACACCAGATACACATGATCCACCTTTGGTCTGGAAATTAGGAAAGAAGGCAACATGAAGGCTGATGACATTTACCAGCTTTATAAATAAATTGAAATTCAAATATTAAAACATATTCGTCAATTTTTCTTTTTAGTATAAATAGATCATCAGGTGTACTTGCACAGTCTGTTTTGATCAGGGTCACATCTAACTGTTCTAGGACACAGAAATTGTCCCCCGGGTAGTACTCTTCCTATTTAAGTTTTCTGTTTCTTTTTTTTAAGTTTACTTATTTTAAGAGAGAGAGAGACAGTGGGGGAGGGGCAGTCACAGGGGGAGAAAGAGAGAATCCCAAGCAGGCTCTGCACTGTCAGTGCAAACCCCTACGCCAGGCTCGATCTCCTGAACCATGAGATCATGACCTGAGCCAACATCAAGAATCGGATGCTTAACTGACTGAGCCACCCAGGTGCCCCATATTATAGCTATATACTTTTTAAAGGTAGATTTCTTCATTGACTGTCCCAACTCCACTTTCCATTGTACACCAACACTGTTCCCATGAGGATCCAGGAGAGGCTTCTAGAGTTCTGGGCTATTAATAAAGGGTATTTTCATACCTAAGAAAGGCACACTAACACCTGTGAAGAGAAACTCAGTAGAGGCTCTAGACGTGGGGAGGTATCCCGCTAAATGGGCTAGAGTCAGTGCTGGCCATAATCTACTGACAGCCTTTGCTTAACAGGAGTAAGATCAGTTGATGTGGTTTGGCTCCAAGGGCCAGGAAGTCCATGGACTCTATCTCAGCTTCTCCATGATATTTGATACATCCTTCCTTATTATGGTAGAAAGTCTAAGTGCCACACCCCTCAAGACTTTCCCTTTTAATTTGCAAGAGCACAGTTCAGGAGTCAAAGGAAACCAATGCTCCATATTTCTGTTCTAATGATTGTAATTCTCCCAACACCCAACACTATGAAGGATCTTCTGACTAGGGAAGGTTATGAGAGGAGAGAGGTACCTAGAGATTAGTATTTCCGTATTTATCTCCCTATATTTTGTATGATGTGATGCAAAGTATGGCTATCCACTTTTCTTAGGGTAACAGCATACATTTGAAGACTTTGGAATGCCAGGTGTTTTGTACAAGTAACTCCTATGGTTCAATGCTATTTACCTAAGTAGGATCACTTCTTAGGTTCATAAAATATACTCCATTAGAACACGTCAGCTTTCCCTTTCTCCTATGCCAGTGGTTCACAAACTTTGCCACACATTAGAATCACCGGGGGAACTTTAAAAATCCTCCCTCATACCAATTAAGACAAAATGTCTATGGGAGGAATCTGAGATCAGCAAATTTTCAAGATCCATGAGAAATTCAAGTGTAGAGCAAAGGTCTAGTAGTTAGTGGCAGGCTTCAGTGTGATCATCAGGTGCAGGAGCTTTCTGATAAAGGAATTAGTGGTGGAAAAATCTGGAGTAATTGGCACCGAAGGAGGCAGAGGAAGAATGAGGTGAGGAGGCAGGGCTTTAGTGGCAGATGGTCCTGGAGAAATGCGGGTGAGGGATGGGAGTAGTACCCATTGGTAGTCTTACTTCATGGGAGGAAATGTTCATCTTTTTCCCCAGGTGTCAATATCTGATTGGTTATCAATGTTAAAATAGTGTTACTGGCTGAACTGTGTCCCTTCAAATTTGTATGTTGAAGCCCTAACTCCCAGTATCTCAGAATACTGGCTGTTTAAAGGAAGTTTAAAGAGGTGATTACGTTAAAATGAAGCTCTAATCTGATCTTACTGGTGCCCTTCTAAGAACAGGAAATCTGGGTACACAAAGAGACACCAGTGGTGTGTGTGCACAAAGCTATAACCACGTGAGGACACAGCAAGAAGGCAGCCTTCTGCAAACCAAGAAGGGGGTCCTCGGAGGAAACCAACCCTGCTGGTATTTTGATCTTGGACTCCCAGTTTCCAGTGAGAAAATAAATATCTGTTGTTAAAGCCACCCAGACTGTAGTATTTTGTAAGGCAGCCCTAGCAAAGGAACACCCACAGTATAAAATGTAATGGCATAACAAACATTTCAGGTGCTTTGAGGCATAGGTTTTATCGAATTACCAGTGCAACTCATCTTCATCTAAATAATTATCCTAATGCTTTTCAAGCCATCATATAATTGTCTTATGCAGCAAACACAGGCTATTTCTTAACTGCCCTGTTCTTTGCCACTCCATACTTAAGTAAATCCTGTCCAGGCTTCAAGGTCCCATTCTAAGTTGTTCTCTTCCAGGAAGTCTTCCCAGATCATCCAAATGCTCAGTTCTCCCTTCCTTGCCTGAACCCACAGGACTAGTGACGTGGGTCATAAAGTTGTCTCCCAATCATAAACTGATCTTTGACATCTCAAGTATTGATGCCACATCTGCAATTTTACTTTCCACATGTTTTGATCTTGCTTCCCCTACCAAATTATAAACTCTTTTGGCATAAGGACCATAACTATTAATTTTCTCTATCTCCTATAATATCTGACAAGGTTCTTCTAGAAATATTGATTGATACGTAATTAAGAGGGTTTCTACAGACACTATCATACTTTGTACCTGAGCTTAATTAAATCTCAAAAGATCAAAGACAGGATAGAAAGATATTCTTTCTATAATGGCTGTGTCACAATCAGCTATCAGCATTTTAACATTGATGAGCAGTCACAAGTGACTTTGAGACCCGTAAATGGTTATTTTCTAATTCCAAGTGAAGTTAAAAGATGATGGAGAAAAAATAAAGGTTACAGTTAGTGATTTTTTTTTAACCTGGACACACTCCAGTGGGCAGAAGGAAAGCATCTCCTACAAACAATACGGGGACTAGTGCTAACGACTAGATTTAAAACTTCAAAATCTTCCTAATTAGACCCTATTCTAGTACCACTTGATAAAGTTGTGTTGGAGAAACACTGTCACTGCACATTTTCAGATGACATAATCCGTCACAGTTCAGCGAGTCATAACATTAACTAAAAAAAATTCTAGAATCAAGTCACCATATTTTATTGAACAATAAGGTAAAACTGAATTATTCTTACCCTGATTTTTAATGACTTTCCCATGGATCTCTGTTGTGTAGTGTGATTTTAAACACAGTATGATGATCAAGACAAAATCATTTGCTAGGGGCCAGAGTAGAAGACAATGAGTCAAATTTTGAGTATGCATCTATACAATTCTCTTCATATATTTTTAAAAGAAAGGTGCCATAATATGTGAAGCAGGAATGGTGACAATAATTGGCCCTCAATTTAAAGGTTAGCCATCAAAGTTGCCTTCCACGCAACGTATGAGCTACTGCTTACTCTGTGTACTTGTCTTTTTAAGTTTGCTTTAATAACAAAGTTTTGGGGAAGGAAAGAGGGTACTGAAAGAGTGTCAGTTTTGACTAATTTTTATTTTCTGTCTCTGTGCCTGTTAGCCATTGCTGTATAACAATTTTATAGCTACACATTCTGTAATGATTCTGAAGCTCTGAAGTTACCACATTCTCATGTTGTTTTCCATTCTTTATTAACATATTCATTTAAAATTTGCTGGGTGTAGTAAAAATCTGTCATACTCAAGGTGACTCCCCCCTTTTATCTGCCTATCATTCTGTAAATAGCTTTTCTATATCTTGGGGGAAATGTATTCAAATCCCCATTTGAGATGTCAAGACAAACAAAGCAGGTGCTTCATGTGGGATGGAGCTTCCATTCTGCTAGCCATGGTGGGCAAAGAACACTTGGATGCCAGTAGCAGCAGGGGCTTTCTAGCGGCTGCCAGGTTGAACTGCTCGGGCACAAGGTGCACTGGGACCATGGCAAAAATAAATTTCTGGCATTCATTTTAATTTATTTATTGTGGTAAGAACACTAACATGAGATTTACCCCTCTAACAAATGTTTTAGTGCACACCACAGCATTGTTAACTACAGGCACTGCCATACAGTAGATCCCTAGAGTTTCTTCATCCTGTAGAACTTAAACTTTATATTCATTGAATAACTTTTCATTTCTCCCTCCCACCAGGCCCTGGCAACCACCATTTTACTCTCTGTTTCTAGGAACATTCTAGGCACTATTCTAGGTACCCCACATAAGTAGGATCATGCAATATTTGTCCTTCTGTGATTGGCTGACTTCACTTAGCATAATGTCCTCCAGCTTCATCATGTTGTTATATACGGCAGGATTTCCTTCTTTTGAAGACTGAATGTTATTCCAGTGTAGTATGCACCACATCGTCTTCATCCATTCATCTGTTGATGGACATTGATTTTGTTTTCATATTTTGGCTATTATGAATAATGGTATAATGGACATGAGAGTGCATATAGCTCTTCGAGCTCTTGATTTCGAATCTTTTGAATATGTACTCAAAGCATAATTGCTGGATTGTATGGTAATTCCATTTTTAATTTTTTGAGAAACCACCATCCTGTTTTTCATAGAAGCTACACTATTTTACATTCCCTTCAACAGTATATAAGAATTCCAATTTTTCTGGGATGCCTGGGTGGCTTAGTCGGTTAGCATCTGACTTTGGCTCAGGTCGTGATCTCATGGTTTGAGAGTTCGAGCTCTGCGTATGGCTCTGTGCTGAGAGCGCAGACCTTGGAGCCTGCTTCAGTTTCTGTATCTCCCTCTCTCTCTCTCTCTCTCTGCCCCTCCCTCACTCATGCTCTCTCCCTCTCTCTCAAAAATAAACAAAACATTTTTAAAAATTAGAAAAAAAAGAATTCCAATTCCACATACTTGTCACTTGTTATCTCTTGTTATATATTTTTTGGCTATGACAGCCATCCTAATAGGAATGGGGTGATATCTCATTGTGGTTTTGATTTGCATTTCCTTGATGATTAGTGTTGAGCATCTATCATATACTTCTTGACCATCTGTATATCTTCTTTGGAGAAATGCCTATTCAAGTACTTTGCCCATTTTTTAAAATCAGGTTGTTTGCTTTTGAGGTGTAGGAACTCTTTATGTTTCAGATATTAATCTCTTATCACTGTCTTTAACAAATGGTATTGGAGAAACTGGATGTCTATACCCAAAAGAATGAAAATAGATGTTTATCATATACCATACACAAGAACTAATTCAAAATAAACTAAATATTTAAACATAAGACCTTGAACTGTAAAATACCTAGAAGAAACATAAAGGAAAAGTCTCTTGACATTAAGTTTGACAATAATCTTTTGGCTATGACAGCAAAAGCACAAGAAACAAAAGCAAAATTAGACAAGTGGGACTACATCAAACTAAAAGCATCTGCACAACAAAACAAAACAAAAAACAATCAACAGAACAGAAAGGCAACCAACAGAATGGGAGAGTTATTTGCAAACCATGTATCTCGCATTCATCATTTGGCTGTAGGGACTGGTTTCCTTACCAGGATAGTTCTGCTTCAGGGGCTTGGGCATGTTTCTACAGCCTTCTCCAAGGTTCTGTGAGCTCTCCAGAATTCTTTCTGTTCCAAGTACCCAGAGTGGATTCCATCAACCCTGGCTACTACACTAAGCAGCTACTTCATGCAGGGCAATTAACTGGGCTTTGTGAAGATAGGAGTTAAAACTCTTTGGGTGCAAGCAACAGAAATCTGAATTTATTTGAAGGCTCTGGGGTAGCTTACATAATGATGGATTGTCAGCTAAAGAATTAGGCCTGCCAAGAGAAGGAATTAGAAAATTTCTGAGTCTTCATAGATTAAAAACTTAAGGTACCAACACTTGGATAAATTATTTTGAACTCCCTTCTGTTACTTAACATCATTCTGCTGAAGATTCAGATTTGGGATAGAGAATCCAGCTGGCTTCACTTGGATCTCATGCCCATTCCTCGAATAGAGGGGAGAAGGAAAGTTTATTGATGTTCCCCTTCAAGACTCCACCTATTGGGATAGTGGTAATTCCTCAAAAGGAAATAGGGATGAATTATTGGAAGAAGAGGAAATGACTGCTATGCAGCCAAAAACAAACAAACAAAAAGGACAACAGAAACTCAAAACAAAACTGAAAGAAGAATAACAAATCAAAACCAATACCCACTATAGATCAAAGATGAGTAAGACTTTGTATCTGTCCCTGGAAAATTTACAATTTTAGTAAAAAAGAATCTACATTCAATCTTCATTTATTATTCAATAATAAGGACACAAGTCATTGGATTCAGGGTCCACTCTAAATTAGATTTACCTTATCAAGTCTCACTATAACTATAAAGACCCTATTTCCAAAGACAGACACATGCTGAGGTCTGGATTGATATGGATATTGGGAGGATACTATTCAAGTTACTACATAGTTTGAGACTTTAGCACAAGTTTAGATTTTCACCTCAGGTAAAAATAAGCCTTCCAAATAATTTCCTCATGCAGATGCAACATTAATATATAATTCTTAGATGATCTAAAATTATTGTGACAAGAATATGTATGCGATCATTGTTAATAAGCATATGTGAATAATGGCAAATCTTAATTCATATATGAGAAAATATCTACGTTAGATCTATTTTCTCATATACACATGATTTTTGCTATAACTGCACCCAAAGTCTATTATCTGAATAATTCTTTTTCTTTGGGCACTATACAGTTTAATAAAGAATATATTCTCTGTATTAGTTTATTGGTAACATTTTTTTGGGTTATAGAGAAAGCAAGTAAACCTAGGCAAGTGACTCTTCATAGGCTTAGAAATTCTGCCATGCTTAGACAAATTAAGCTGTTTTCCACTGATTTATGTAAAGTGTAATTAACAAATTAATACATATGAAGATAAGATAATAGAAAGCACCAAGCAATAATGGAGTTTTGTTGTGTTTTTGACAATTACTGAAAGTAATGGCAAAGCTAATCTGGTATAAATTTCTTTTAATTAAATAGTGTTTGGAATAACAATTTTTTTTTCTCAATTCAATCTATCTCATACTATTCTTGTATGTTTTTCATCTTTACATACTCAGGAAGTGTTCTAATATTGCCTCTATTTTCTATATAGCATCATATTTATTAATTATAGAGCAATTGGACTATCGAGTTAGAATAATGTTTTAGTAAGACCTGTTGCTTTAAAATCAAAAGCTATTTTCAAATGCTATTCTGTTCATTTAAAATGTTGAACATTTCCATTGTATTAACCAGTCAGATATGTTCAAGGTGGTAAAAGCTATTATTATAAAGCAAATCATAAAATAATAGCAAATGTAGGCAGCACAATTCAGGACACTGTTTATATGGAGAAGAGATACTATTTATTAATTTACTATAATCTGTATAAATATACTTGACTAGATTATAAATACAAAAAATATAATAATCAATAACACTAAAAATTTTCTTTATAATTGTTTAAGTGCATTGAAAGACAAATGCTATTAAATAAGTCTCTCTGCACATCATATGTTTTACTTCTGAAAGACTGAAAAATGAGGTGGCACAGTTTCTGAAATCTATTTAACAAATGAAGATACATACGAAGATAAGATCATAGAAAGCACCAAGCAATAATGGAGTTTTGTTGTGTTTTTGACAATTACTGAAAGTAATGGTAAAGCTAATCTGGTACAAATTTCTTTTAATTAAGAAGTGCTTGGAATAACAATTTTTTGTGAACACTGCCTTCTGTCTAATCCCGTGTCTCAATCAGCTGTGGCCCTACTTGGTGCAGAGGGCTATCTCGGCTACGTTAAATTATAGCTCCCCGTGATTTACAATGACCATCAACAACTTTGGGTGGTCTCAGGCTCACTTACACTTCCAGGTCTGCCCCTGAATTGACCTGGTCTCCAGTAACATTCATTCTTCCTGGATGAGACCCAGGACTAGCATAGCCTGACTGGAACTCCTCCGAAGGAGAACAGACTCCTCCAGCTTTCCCCAGCTTGATTTCACTGAATTTTTTCCAACACACCAGTCTTCTGGAGATATTCACTCCATGACCCGTGGTATTTTGTAGAACATTCCCTTCAGACCCTACATTGTCTTATCAAATGCCAGAGACAGACTTTTTTTTTCCCCCCTATATGGATAGTTAAATCATCCTTTCTGGATAATAGTGGTTTGAGACTGAGATAGCAAGGTGACTGCATAGAGTTAAATGGGCACCTGGAACATTAATGAGAACATTTTTGTTTAAATACACCTACCATGAAATGCCTTCAGCTTTGACCTGTGCCAATAAATCCGTATTTCTTAACAGCAAAGTAAAACTTCCTGCATAGGTTGCTGGGTTTGTCTTCAACACTTCTCTTCTCTTCCTACTACAGAAAGGAATGGCTTTCTCTAGAAATTAGTCACAATATTCCTCACTAACTACAGGGTGAAACAGGCGTAGAAACAATGGAAAACGTAGAAAGCTGCTTGTTCTCTTTCCTGATTTCTCCTTCAATATTTTAATATGAATTATAGAGATCCTTAGGCTCCTGTCCCAGAAGATTTGCAATTAAAAGCAAAGGAAAATCTTCTTCCCTTCCCTGTTTAAACAAACAAAAAGAAAACAGCTCTAAACTCTTCTTCCATATGTTGAGTAATTTTGTATTATGTTATTTTAATATACAATCACACATAAACAGCAAATATTTTATCTATTATTTGTTTCTATGCGCTTGATTTTTTTAGTATTTTGTGTCTCCATCTCACTTTCTCATGTCCTGTTCTTTGTAATTTGCTCAACATTTTTCTTTTCACCTTTTTGCTGATTTATTTTTGCAATCTGTGTTTTAAATTTTCATCAACTCTTTTGTATTCTATGATTGATTCTTTTTCTTAGCAGCCTGTTCTTGTCATATGGATACTATATTTTCTTCAATCTCTGTAGGATAGGAATTTTTAAAGTATATTTTCTTTCCTAAATTATCCATTTTCCAGCATCTGTTGTTTCCTGCTTGTTCATCTCTCTTTTATGCTGTCAATTGTCCTCAAGTGACTGCAAATGCATGGTTTTGCCTTCATGCACCTGAATAAAGGAGTGGATGACCAGTCTATGTAACTGTCACATGGTTTCTGTATCCGACTCACATTCTTCCCTGAAGAGAGAAATGACTGCCAGTTCTGGCTGTGAGGGCAAGGTGTGGGGACTGGCAGACTTTATACATGAGGGTATATGGATGTCTTCCCAACTAGCCATTACTAATATCAGAAAGGCCCTGATCCAAGATGACAACTCCAACACTAGCCTCGCTGGTATACCATCCAATGTCTTTAGAAAGGAGTCATCTCCAAAAGGGACAATTTCACCTCAGAGTACACATTTGTTTTTGGGTGGTAATTGAAGAAAATACAGGAATATTTCTGCAGTCTGCAGAAAGTGTCATTAATTGATATTTTCCCAATGAAATGCCCCATGATTTCTATACCCAATCTTCACAGAACATTCACCTCTATCAATCCAACACTTTTGGCCAACATTGTGTAGAAAAAAAAATTATATCCCTAAAACTCACTACCTTTTAAACCAAACATCCCAAAATACACTTACATATAATTGGTAAAATCTTAGAATCACATGTAGAGGTTTTTAAAAGCTTTCAAGTGTCAACAAAAGCCATGTATATCTATACTGAAGCTCAGAGTGCATGTTACTGCATTCAAAGCAACTATTTGTTGGTAACTACACTTTTTCAGATATCAGGAAATGATACTTTCATATTTTACATTTTAAGAATTTATTACTTATATGTAGTTAGTTTACTATGTCTTAGCTACATTGTAGCAAATTGGTTGAGAGTTTTGAGTTAACAATTATAATTATTCTCAGTTTTTCGGATTCTGTGTCTCCTTCTCTCTCTGCCCCTAACCCACTCACATTCTGTCTCTGTCTCTCTCAAAAATAAATAAACATAAAAAAATTATAACTATTCTCAGTCAAATAAGAAGACTGTGCATAGGATTAATATTTTCACATGGAACATCAAATTTTTCACACATGTATTCCAACGTTAATCGAAAGAGTCCTGTATTAGAATTTATATTTGGATTTTTTTCTCATCCTTTTAAAGAATTTCTATTTTATGTTTTATAATGCAGGTTATCTATTAGTATGGTATACAGATATGTAATTCAGAAAACTAAATAATGATATATATGTGAGCTAGACTAAGAAAATGCTTTTTTTTTAAGTTGTGTGGTAGAAATGGATGGTGGATTATGATACTGGAGGTTATCTTTTTTTTAATGTTGATTTATTTTGAGAGAGACAGTGGGGGGGAGGGGCAGAGAGAGACAGAGAGAGAGAATTCCAAGCAGGCTCCACACTGTCAGCGCAGAGCCTGAGGCCAGGCTCAGTCCCAGGAAATGTGAGATCATGACCTAGCAGAAATCAAGAGCTGAATGCTTAACTGACTGAGCCACCTAGGCTCCTCTGGAGGTAATCTTTCTAACTTTAACCTTGAGATCAACAGCGCTATGGTAGAAGCAGACTCAGAAATGAGAGTGGGCAACAGTGGACATCGGAGATATTCTTCAGTCTATTATATGGGTTTCTGCCCTTTCTCCAAGTCCTATTCTCCTCATCTGCCAACTTTGGAAAACTCTGCTGTGAAAAACTGCTTTTGCTTCCTCTGACTTTGTCTCTCTATGGTTCTTTCTATTCTAATTTATCCATCATTATGACCCTTTCCAGATACTTGTTTTTGGTTGACTTCTATTCCCAACTCACTCCCTCATATCAACTCTGAATTTTAGTGAGTTTACAGATTTATGATCCTCTGGATGACTTTAGTGCTATTCAAGGTGTTTGGGGAACTGAGGACGCATGATTGTGTGGCTTGGTCCCCTCCACAAGACAGATTCCCAGACTCTGGTGAATCCAATAAGACATGGCCATAGCCTACTTTTCAGACCCTGAACCTGGAGTGCCAACAGCTATGCAAACCCAAAGAGCCAGAAAGACTCCTCCCCATGACACACCCTTCCTAATTTGGAGGCACTATTAATATCCAAGTTATGTTTGCCAAAATTTTCCTTTATGTTGAGGAAAAATTTCTACTCTAAGGGGCTGCTGAATATCACTCTTGTGCCAATAAAAATATTTTAAAAGTCAGTCTACTGCTAAAAGGAGTACATTTATGGCAATGGGGACATTTGTAGGTAAGTTCTATGCACGCCAAATTTAGGAGTAGGCTTCAGCCTGAATGATTTTAACCTACTACCTAGAGAATCATCTCAAGTAACTATAGAAAGGTTGAGGGTACCAAACTAGAGCAGGCAAATCCAAACCTGATGCAGTGGAAAATAATCAGGAATCATGCCATTTTGACTCCCCCATCAGGATCTCTGAAGAAACTGATGGTATCCATTTTAAAATAAAAATCTATGGCTCAAAACCTTCTCCTATAGTTTACTCCCCACCCTAGTGTTTATTTGTGTGGATACAACCTGAATGACCTGATTCATTTCTGATTCATTTCATCTGGACAACTGCATAATCACAGTACAAGAATAGAGCCTTGAGGGGTTAAAAGGTGAGTGGAGAATGTGGGGGAGTTGCAGCTAATTTCAATGTAAGATGGGCAATTAAATCAAGTATGACTTGGTCAGCAGAACCGCATGGAAAGACAAGTGACTTATAAATAGAATTTCAAGGTGGGGGGAAGTGAAGGCCAAAATCTCTTTTCCTGTGACTGCATTCTCAATGATAATTTGACAAAGGCACAAGGGTCCAAAAATTATAGAGGAGAAAATGTCTAACCTTTAGCCTAATGTCTAATTACAATAAGAGAAAGCAATAAAATATTCCAGAAAGCAAAAAATACACTCAGAGAATAAAAATCAGGGAAAATTATTCTAGTTCTGAACCAATTACTAATGAGACAGAATATCACCCAGTTGTTGGAACCTTGTTAAAGCAAAGGAAGTTAAAAGAAATAAGAGAGGAAAACTTTCAGCAGTAAGATGATTGAAATGAAAGGGGCTCCAGCCACATAAAAAAGGTTAAAAGACAAAGACCACAATTCCTTTTAGTGGAGAGCATCACACAAAGATATGGCAGAATCTGACAAAGAAGAGGCAGACTGTGGGTTAACGGAACATGTTTCAAACCATCATGGTTTCCGCTTTCTGGATTCATCATGGCTCTAGATCATCACTTGGACACTGAAATTTTCTACATGAGACCCAATGCCTATGGAGGGGTGGATTAAATAGAGCAGTGAAAGTTTAAAGCAAGATATCCAGATGGGTGCTGGGGACAGTTTTTAGTTGCAAGGACAAAGCCAATTGTTATACAGGCTGCCTACATAAGTCTTTGACACACAACATGAACATACTTGAAGAAAAATTGCTGCCTACCATTAAAAGTCCATGTTTTCTAATTAACATGTAAAGAAAATAGTCTCAAAAGGGTTATTTAGAGATATTTAGCATATCTGTTGTAGCATGTCAATTCAACCCCATGAAGCCTGATTGGCCACAGGTGTAACCAGACCATTTCAAGAATAGGGTAAGCACCTGCCAGGGGCCAGAATGAGCACAGTAACAGGAGAGAGCAAGAGTACCATGGGAGGACTGCATTGGGACTAGTGGGTTAGGAGGTTCTACAAAACCAAGAGATGTGTTAACTCAGTGGAGGAAATCCTTTCAAATGTGTGTGTGTGTGTGTGTGTGTGTGTGTGTGTGTGTGTGTGTGTATTAAATCATCACATACACTTAAAATATCTTACAGTATTATTTGCCAATTATATTTCAATAAAGCTGGGGGGCGAGGATACAAAGCAATCACTGACCATTCAGTCCATCAGGGCTTGGGGTACACAAAAATGCTTTCTATGGGTCGGTGAGCTATAGACCACACCTGGTCTGATGCTGAGGCGAAGTTAGTTTTGCAAATAGCTCTGACAGCAACTATCCTCTTTTCTTCGGAAGAAAGCATTGGTAACTTTGGGTCACTGCTGTCTCTAGAACAGATTCATTTACTTCGGCAGATCTGACTTGAACCTGCTTCTGGTTTCAACCATCTCTGACCACGTCACCTATCACTGTGCTCTTCGACTTGCTGTTTCTAATGGAAAGGCTCAGGGGAGAGGAGGATAGCTGTACAATCAAACCAATGCTTCTATTTCATGTGTCCAAAACCAAAAAAAGCAATTTTACCAATACTACTCTGTAGGCAGGGATCATGGGGGTCTATAAATACGCTACCCCTTAGGTGCGAAAATTCTGCCAGAGATGCAACATTTTCTGGGATATTTCCAAAAGCAGTGTGACTAGAAGGGAGCCCCCACTGTGACATGGTGTCCAGGCTAAAGGAACACACTGGCCACATTTAGTTGAACAGTCATTGGATCTGTAAAAACAGCTGCACTGCTCGGTCTGAATGTATTTGAAATCCCTGGCCTATTTTGCATTAGCATGAACCTCTAAGAAGGTCTGTTACGTGTTGTAATTGGACCCTCAATGCATTTCAGGCTGCAATTTGACAAAAAGTATTTACTTGGGCAGTGCTGAACCAAGAGTCACATCCTCTCACCTCTTCCACTGGGAAGGGAACTGGAGTTAATGCTTTCAGGACAGGAATAGCATCAATTTGAGTATCACATCTCATACATTGATCCTTCAGAGCTTTGAACAAAGAACAGAATATTAGTCCCCTCATTGCCCAAGGAGGATGTTAACCTGCACCCCTGCAAGAGCGAGGACACCACTAAAGTCACCTTCCCCCGCTGGATGGGCCAGCTGCCAACTGTGAACGGGAACTTGGTTAGAGTAAAAGATTCTTTGTCAGGAATGTGGAAATTGTGACATTAGGGACTAGCCTGGGCTGGAGGATAAAGCTTCAATGAAATTTGCAAGTTCATTTTGGTTTATATACCTGTTGGAGCTGAGACATTAAATGCAGACGGCTTTTAATCTAGGTATTTTAAACACTACTTGATACCGTGGACTAGTGCCACTCAACAGAGAGTACTTCAAGGACAGAGCTATCTCTGAACCAGAATAAGACCCCAGGAAAGCTGATTCAGCCCAGAGCATTTGGGACGGGGTTATTTTCTTTTGTTTCAACATTCACTTTTGACAGAACTGGCTTTTCTCTTCGCCCCTGCTGGAGAGCTAATAACTTCCTTCAGGTTCACCTTACTTCAGTCCCCCACACAGGCGAGTGCAGCTGACTCAATATGCAGGTATGTGTGTGTGCTCTATTTACATTGATTTTTATCAGTCATTTGTTATCAAGATATCGAGAGAGATGCCCTAAGAAAGCAAGCACAGGAACGGGTCAGGTAAGTTAGTTTGACAAAAAAAACAACATGGAAGAAATAACTATGGAGCAGAGGCTGCTATTCAGTATTTAGAGCAAGTCACAGGCAATACAAAAGGAAGATTACAGCCAAACCCTCTCCTGTCTCAGGCAGTGCTATTTGTTCCTGAGATTTCTAAAGATGTGTTCAATTCCTGCACACATCTGAGAGTTCTACAACTGTGGCTAACATTGAAAATAAATAATCCAAATCAGCTTGGCCATATTAACTGTGAAATCCACTTTACTAGTGAGATAGAATTTACTTCAGGCCATATAGGTCAATAGCTTTGGAGAGGGAATTCCAAAGATGAAGGCCCTTCATAGAAAATGCTCAGCCTTCAGACCTGTGTAGTTCTAAATCAGAGGGCTTAGCACCTCCAAGCCCTCCAGCTGCTGTGAGGGCAAACCCAGGAAAGAGGTGGTCATTGGATATAACCTAAATCCCCTCTCCGCTGCCTCTCCTCAACCCCTGAAACAGAATGCTGTTGAGGTCTGCTACCTTGATTCCCCTGAAAGCAAAGAGGCAACTCATGAGGTATGGAAGCCTGGAGGGAACAAAGGCAAGTGTGAACGTGTGTGAGCTCATACTTTGGCATGATGAAAAGTAGGTACTCTTCAAAAGGTCTGCTCTGTGGCAGAGGGGCTCGTTACTGAGAGAAGAGCTTCACTGCCCACACAAAGGCAAGTAGAGAGGGAAGGGGCTCAGTGAGGTTAGAATGCAGACAATATGGAACCAGAGATTGCTGAATCTTAAAATCTGCGGGCTACGAGCAAAGTAATTTAAAGATATTGGTAAGGGCAAAGGGCAAAGAGCAAAGAATGGACTTGGCAGGAAGATGTGTTTTCCTGTTTACTATGTGCAGGTAGCTTTTGGAAATTTTAGTTGAAAAAAATGTTATCAGCCAAAATGAAAATGAATCTGGGGTAGGCAGAATAATGGCCCCTAGAGAGGTCTTCATTCTAATTTCCGGAACCTGTGGATATGTTAGGTTACGTGGCAAAGGGGAATTAAGGATGTAGATGGAATTAAGGTTGATAATCAGCTAAACCTAAAATAAATAGATTATTCTGGATTATACTCATGGTCCTAGTATAATCATACTGGGTGCTTATAAGTGGAAGAGGAAGGCAGAAGAAGGTGCTGGCTGTTGCTGGCTTTGAAGATGAACCAAGAAGGCCATGAACCAAGAACTGTGGTACCAGCAAGGAAGCAGATTCTCCCTTAGAGCTTCCAAAAGAGAACACAGCTCTGTCTATACCTTGCCTTTACTTCACTGAGCTCATGATCACCAAGTAGAAGATAATAAATTCGTGTTGTTTTCTGTCACTTAGTTGGTGGTAATTTATTAGAACAGCAATGGGAAACTAATACAGAGCCGAAGAGTTGCTTGACATGTAAAGGTGCAGTTTTTGCATTAAGCTCTGTCTGGGATGATGACTGCCAGGAAATCAACAAACACTTGAGGAAAAGAAAATGGAATTTGTTGCCTAAATGGAAGGCATGTTACTCTTTCTGTTTGGTTGGCTAGCTAGCATCCTGGTTTCATCTCCTGCATTTTATGTGGTAAACAGCTGGGAATGAGAATAACATTTAGCACTTATTATCCCAGGAGAACTAATTTTCAACACATAGTTGATCCTACACTGCTAGGTTGATCCTAAGGGACGACCTGTTAAGGGATCAACCATATAGCTAAAGGCCATTCGACCAAAGAATGGGACAGTCACCTGTCATCTTGAGTTTTCTGAACACCGGAAGCCCAGCTGGTGCAAAATACTGCTCTCTGCACTCCTGGGGGTGGGGTGGAGAAGATGGTCCTGTTTTACTTTCATATTCAGGACAAGGTTACAGAAAAAACACTGGCCATACCACTTTCAAGGTCATTCAAAAAAGTCAGTGTTATAGCTAGAAAAGAACTCCAAGACAGGGAAAGCTGGGTTTGCAAATCACCAAAACACATTCACCTGAGAAATGAAAACTAAATTAAGTTTAGGTGGCAAAATGAGAATGGAAAAATGTACCTGAGATCAAATATCCAACGTGACCCTGCTTTTCTTTTAATTTGAATGACTCTTCATGAGACATGTAAGCTACACTATTTAGGATTTGATCCATCTCTATGAATGACATCATATGTTTTTAAATATAATGCACTATTCACAGCACATGGCACATAACTATTCATTAATGATCTACATCCTTTCATAGACACTACTAAAGTTATTAGAAAAGACTGGAGAGAGACTAAGGTGGGGTTTATTAAAGATACTGTCTCGTTCATTTGCACCCCAATGATTCTTACTACCTGGTGGCCCTGTTATATTTTCAACAAGTGGCTAATGGGCATGGTCTGGCACTAACTGAACTTCAGGACTGAGGAGGAGCGAGTGGGTGAGCCCCGGGGCGTGGTCTTCTCTGAATGAGCAAGCACATTTTCAACACAATTGGCTGCCTAATCGCGTGTTGCAAACTTGGCTGATGTATTTGGATGTGTAAGCAATTATGTTTCTGCTAAAAGCCCTGGTTGGTAATGCTTTTGTTCTCCATTTCTTACAACTGAACTAACAGAGGGAAGAAATTGTATGAAAATGGTTTTCAGTATGTTTTGTTTTGCTTTTTAACTTTTCTTTTCAAAACATTTTTCAATTAAGCTAGCCAATAGATCCACGGTTTATTATACCTCCAAACACCACATAAAATAGATAACAAAGAGAAAAAGAAACACAGTGGGTAGTAAAAATAGTTTGGGTAATAAAACAACTTCTGATAAAAAAAAAAGCCTACATGTTTGCATTAAACTACATTATTTATATGTGATTAATTGTACTGAGTATCTCTCTGTACTCAGCCTGTACTCAGCCACAGGATTGATTCTGAGTATTGAAGAGTAACACTGTGGTCCCTAACCTTAAGAAACATCTGTTCAAGTAGGCCTTTCTACTGGCTAAATGTCTGAGTCACCTGAAATTTCATGAAATAATGCTGTTCATTTCCAAAAGAATGATAACCCAAAACCACAGGTTCTGAATATTTTGCTTTTCAATAACCAGTCCATACCTTAGCATTCACTAAGATTTCTGCAGCCCATCTAACACATCATGTTGCTAATTAATCTCAAAACCGTTACCCATTAACTCACTGGGCGCTAAGAAAAAGTAGTCATGTTGCCTCAACTCATTTGGGAAATTAGGCAGACCGCAAACAAACAAAAAAATTAAAAACAGCCGTATCTTTCACAGAAATACAGAATTCAGGTCTCTATAAACACTTGGGCTTGCAATCACTTCCTGCAGACATTGCACACAAAAGCACTTCAGAATTTCAACCTGAGAACTTATTCTTTTATTAAAATGTCTCCATGTGCAAAGCCAAACTCATGTTTCCTGTGTAAGCAGTTGTGGGAAACTATAAGCTCGACATTTGAATTCCAGCTCTTTTGCCAATTCTGCAACACTAGGATGTCACTGTAGCCCTTTCCCATCTGATAAGTGGGATAGGAAATTTCTCCTATCACAGACTGGTTATGAGCATCAAATATGACATACGGGAATTGGCCTAGGAGAGTGCCTGGGCGCACAGAGAATCTCCGAAGACCTACATCTGAGTGAGGAACCCCCGAAACATCTAGCTTCAAAAATCAACAGGGCTCCACACCAACATTCACAGGCTTCGCAAACCAAGAGGGCTCTTAAAGGGCCCGCGACCCCCCTTGTGGACTCACCTGCCCAAAGGTCCAGCACAGAAGCAGCCAGTAGAGAAGTGATCAGACTGAGAGACATATTTGCTGGTCTTGGAGCATTGGTCTGGGGAGCAGGCGTCTAGTTTGGTGAGAATCCGCAGGCCTGCTAGGACGCCTTCCGAGGGAGCGGCTGCTGGGTCCCATCTTTCCGTGCACCACGTGCTGTGCTCCAGTGCGCAGGCGCCAACTTTTTTTTTTTTTTTCTTTCTAGCCCTAAGCCTTATTAAAGAGTTGAAGTAAGTACGGACAGTAAGATTTTCAAAATATATTTGTAAACTCTGTCAAGAAGATTTCATGGCTTTACATGACAATGGAGGTTTAGTATTGAAGGTGATTGTACGAATTTCTCTGGTGTTCAGCATTAAAAGTATAGTTTACCTTATTGAGAACTGGTAAGATGATGTCACCTTGAAGGAGTTTTCACGGCCATCCTGGCCTTTTGTATATCTGCATGACTTTGAAGTTTGGAGGTATCAATGAAAAGAATAACATTTAACATTCACTGTCACACTTAGCAAATGAACATACACAATGAGCTTAGATTTTACTTTCGCTGAAATTCTTCCCAGTATAGTCAATTATTGCTCATAAAAATAAACACCAACTTCCTGATCTTGAAAGTGCTCTTACTCTCCTGGAAATAGCCCATGATTTTTGGAGGCACAGAAATCAACACAGTGAGTGTTCATGCAGACTTAGCTCTTACTTCCACTGCCAGACACTGTGACTAATTTTCTTGGTTGACTTTCTCATATCATATTCTTCCCTTTTGAGTCAGAGTAATGCCATGTATCACCAGGGCTTGGGCAGGGGTGTTTTGGATTGTATAAGATACAGACTGGGCTAAAAGCCCGGGATATATCAGGGGCTGACCGATAACCTCACCAGTGGGTGGTGATTCAAGTATAGGACGTAGGCCAGGAGTCCAAAAGGCAATCCTAAGCCCAGAAGATCATTCTTAAGGAAAGCAGAGGCAGGACATCCTCCCCATGAACAAACAGAGGCATAGTGGGAAAAACATGGGCAAGGATAAAAACCACCAACAGGGGTATTGCAGATGTCAGGGTAACCAGAATGTGTGCGTAGGGAGGAAGCTGTGCAAGCACAGGGAACTTCAGACACAAAGGCAGACTCAAGAGGGACAATTGTCATATTGAGGTTTGTGGTTTCTGGGGAAATGATTTGATGAAAAGCCAGAAGACTACTGAAGAAATTTTTATTTTCTCCTATACCAGGCCATATCTGGGAGGTCGAGATGTGGGAGGCTGAGAAGTCTGATGAGGCACTGAGGCAGGCAGAGCTTTCGAGTGAAAACCTGGTATGCCTGGTGACGAAGGACTCTGGGCTCCAGCAGCTGCTTGTAACCTATCCAAAGTGGGTTAACCACTGATTGCTCTCAGTTGTGTTCATGAAAAGGCTCTTTTCTTTCTTTCCACAATCAGCTCCTCTGCTAGGAATCTCTGTTTTGGTTAATGTCTCCAACGTGATCCTCTAATAGGATGTTCAGGTTGAAGTATTCATCAAAAGATTGCTAAAGGGACTTTTTTGGGAGGGAGGGGGAGACGATTGCCTTTTGTGGGGAGGGATTGGAAGTTGTGCTAACTTCTCATTCCAAACCTAGTAAGGGGGCTTCTGGGAGACAATGCCAAGAAGTTTTCAATGTGTTCCCTGAAGTTGGGAGACTGGAAGGACTGGCGCCTGACTCTTTAATAGACAAAATTTGGTCTGCATTGGTGAGAGAGCCAGTGTGGGGGTTAGTGGAGTCCTGCCTGACTATGGGAGTAGGAGGCTGGAAAAGGAGAGCATGTGGGCTCGGTGGAAGAATCAGAAAGCAACCACTTTGAATAAAGGCTTTCTAGTTATTGTTTTTGCCTCCCAAAAGGATTCCCCCTTAAAAAAAAAAAGTCAACTTATATATAAGCTAGGCCCAGAACGAACCTCCAAAGCAAGTAAGGGCTGGAGCTTCGTGCCTTTCCTGCCTCAACCCTTTCAGAACCATCCCCTAGCCACTTACCTCTCCCTAGCCATTTTGACCCTGTTGACCAGAATGTGCAGCTGTGAGGAGGGAGATGGGCGGGGCTACAAAGCAGATGAAGGTAACCATGGTACTCATCCCGTAACACAGCTGCAGCCCAAAGCGAATCTGAGCTACAGGAGGGCAGAGGATGTCATTCAAAGTCAAGATCACAGTTTTGACTAAAACATGAAACTGTGCTCTAAATGTCCTATCGGGGCATTTTGTGACCTCAAGTGATAATGGAAATGTTTACTACCAAAAAGTGAGCTGAGGAGCCATGAGACTTGCCCAAGTTCTAATCTGGTACAGCAGATCATCCCACTAAATAAAGCTTAGAAAGTGACCAAAATGAATTCATTACCTTTTCATTATATACTTGTAGTGATTGCTGTTCAATTTACGTTTCATACACTTGGTCACCTAAGTTGGACATCTAAGAAACACCCTAGACTCCTCCCTTTTTCTCATCTTCCACATTTACTCTGCCAATCAAAACCTAGAGATTTTACTTGTGAAATGTTTTAACTTATTCCTTCGTCTTCATGCTAAACTCTGCTTCGGTTGAGGTCTTCATCAAACTGACTATGTTTCCTTAACTGAATCTGAGCCTCTATGTCCCCATTAAATATGCTTTGAAAAGTACAGCAATTCCAAAGAGAAAGAGTTAATGTTTTATATTGACTTCCCAACTGGACTCTTGAAAAGAGAAAGAGAAAGCTCAGTGAGGCATAGGAGGTATAAGCCATAACAATACATTGGAAAGATAATCAATGGACCACCCTCTCCATCACATGCAGGTAGAAAGAGGTGATGGTACTACACTTTTTTCGACCTAATTCATATTCGTATCTCTTTTTCTTTATATTCAGGTCTTTTCCTATTTTATTTGTAAATTCATTACCTGTTTGTCAGTTGACAGGCAACCTGAGTTGGGCTGAGATCTTGATCTGAGCTAAAGTTAGACGCTCGGCTCCCTGAGCCACTCAGGTACCTTGAGAGAGAGAGAATCTTAAGCAGGCTCCACACCGCCCAATGCAGGGCTTAATCCCACAATGCTAGGATCATGACCTGAACTGAAATCAAGAGTCAGACTCTCAACTGACTGAGCCACCCAGGCATCTCAAGAGTCGGATATATTTAATAATACCAAACCACAGAGCATTTCTTTTTTAAAAAGGAAAACAATGGGAGAGAAAGTGAATAACATATTGATGTTGAAAAGTCAAAATTTTAAATGTTATCTATTTCTTCCATCCCACGATAACAGCCATAATGATACTACTAACATTCACTGAACAGTTCTCATGTACTGGAATACTCACGGTCACTTTATTCTCCTAAATAGGATATTTTCTTACATATTCTTACAAATAGGATGCAGACTTATTGAGGGTAAGGCTCTCTCTTGGACTTTGTTCATGGCTATGCTCTCCCAGGCCTCAAGCATGGTCTGGTTTGTCATCGACACCGAATAAATATTTGTTGAATAAGTGAGGGAATGGACTCATTGGGCCTTCTCTCACAAAGCCCTTTGAGGTAGGCATGTTCATCGCACTCATCTGACATTTCATGAACCTGACCTACTGAACCATGAGGTCCTCAGGCTTCTTCCAGTGGCCTCTGCATCTACTCAGAGTAGCCTGTGATGACTTGCCCTCTGGCTCTCATTGTTGGTTCTACTTCTTTTTACCGTTTATTTATTCATTCAGTGTGACAGAGAGAACACGTGTGTGCACACGCATACAGGTGTGCGTGCTAGCGAGAGAGGAACAGAGAGAGAGGTAGCGGGAGAATCCCAAGCAGGCTCCATGACCATGAGATCACCATGAGAGCATGACCCGAGCCGAAATCAAAAGTCGGATGCTTAACTGACTGAGGCACCCAGGTGCCCTGCTCTACTTCTTTGTCTAGTTCCTGTCTCCCTCACAGCACTTTCAATGCAAAAAGGCCAAGCCAGCAGCTATGACCCACAGCTGTAGAGCCAGTTAGTGGTGAAGATACTTAGGAGCCAAAATTTGTGATTCTGAGTCACCTAGTCTCCTCATTCCAAGCCAGCTTGCCCCAACCAGAACAAAGAACTCATTATTTCTTGAAGCTGGATATTGATTAGCTCTTGAAAGCTGTGCACTTTTGCTGGGTTTTTGTTTGTTAGTTTTAACCACTGAAAAGATAATTACTTAGGTCATGATTACTAAGTTTAGTCATTAGGTTTAGATTTTTTTTTAGGTTTATATTTGTAATAAAGTGAATCAGATGATAGTAAAGCTGAAAGAAACTTTCACGGACATTGGTGAAACACTTTTTTTCCTAAACATATGAGCAAACTGTGACACAAAGGGAGAGGGAACGTATTCAAGGTATTCCACAGAGTCAGTGAAAAAAATCACAGGAAGACACTAAGCCTCCAGAGACCTAGTCCCATGCCTTCCACATCCATGATTTAGGCTGGCTGCCTCGTCACGGGGTTCATCTTTCATGCATTTGATTCAACTACACACCAATTTTAGAACAGGACACGTCAAGTTGGATGAGACCAATGATTTTCTTCTACCTATTATGCTTTTTTGAAAAGTGGCAACAGGAAAAAATATGTGGCAGTTTGCTACCTACCACTTAGTACTGGAATGACTTTTATGCTCCCCTATTACATGTGTTCTGTAAGGTCCTACACAATTCTCAAGTCAGAACAGGCTCACATCCCACAATTCTGTACCCAGAAAAGGATATTAGACATTGAATGCCCACTAAGGGGATACAGAATTTTATGAGGTCCTTATATAACAAACACCTTTTTGAGGGGGGTGCAGGAAGAGGTGAGTGGAAAGAAATTCAACTCCGAAATATAAATAATATGTTTGGACAAGTACATTGAGAACACAGTGAAATCACACTCCTAAGCCAGCACCTTTCAAGGAAAGAAATCCTTGCCAACACTTCACCTTAATACTGCCTGACTTGAGGAACCCGTGGCCCAGTGGAAGGATGGTGAGGAAGCAGAAAATTCTACTCTGAGGGAAACCCTGAGGTGGCTCAGGCCATCTGCCACCCACAGCCAGAAGCTGCTCTCACATACGATTGCCCTAGCATAGTCCGTTGAGAGGGTCAAAATTGAGTCTGTTCTGTCTATTTGATATGGATTTACTGTGACCATCACTGTTGGTTTCTTGATTGGGAAGAGAGTCTATTTTCCTTAGGGCCTGACAACAGGCGGCACAGGAGAAGGTGGACAGAAACTGTGTGCTGATGAGTGGGGACTGGCATGGCCAGCTGTGGGATCTTATGAGCTACACAGTGTTCTCCATAATCACCAGAGCAAGGGCTTCAGGAATCAGAGTTCCAGAGACTGGGATAAAAGAGATTGGATCCAGAGGCTACTGTTGTAACACGTACTCGTGTCGTCTACCCCTCCATCCAGATGGGGTCTAAGAAACATGGTTAGATAAACATGACAAAGGGCAAACCGAGACTTTTCATTAAGGTAGCACTTCGGGGGTTCTCATGTAATAGGTCTTCCAGGTCCCTTCATTTAGAGGAGAAGCTGAGCTGGAAAAATGCATCAGAATGAGTATTAAATCAACATTCAATAGTGGCAGATAAGGAGAATATATGTGAGAACCAGGTGTCAGAGACTGGAAACAACCAAAACGTTGGATTCTTTAATGAGACTCACACAGATTTTCATGGGTGTTGGGAAACAAGTTTGACCTATAGAAGTATTTTAAAATTTATTTAATTCTATGCAATCTTATTCCTTTATATTCACTTTGAACTGAATTCCATTATCAAAGAGGTCAAAACTATAAATCAATGTGTGGCATTAGTAGCAAGCTTTTGATATTATTGCAAGACTTTTAACATCTAGGTCCAATATCTCCAGATGAAATGTTTCTATTGAGATTCTGTTGATTTGGTTTCTTGCAGATTAGCTGTTTAGTTGTCACTTCTGTGATGATGGGCAACCAATAGAGCATCTCTATGTTGTTGTAGATTTCAATTCCAAGGACTCTCAGCTTGGTGCTTACTCAAATTTTTGAAAAAAGTTTTCAATTTTTCCCCCCAAAGCTTTTTTCTTTTTTTTGGCTCTGGAGACTCTGTGAATATATGATCATAATAACTCTATATTAGGAGAAATGTCATTTTTAAATTTTATGACTTTTCCCCTAAGATGTCTTGTTAATTTTTTTAGCACATTTTATCTAAAAGGATTGAGAGCTTTTAAATGTTGCATTTTCTATAGCATCATTTATATATATATTTAAAGGATAATTAAGCAGGAGAGGCAGGTCAGGTGTTCGCTCCCGTGTGTCTCATGCCCCATGATACTAAAGATGTTGCCTGCCTTTGGAGGTAGGAAGAGAGTGGTGGCTCAGGGGCTTGGCCTCAGATCAGCATCCTGTGTAGTGTTACAGGAACATGCTAGCTGCTCAGTGCAATCGCCCCAGGGCAATAGCAAATTGTTACTGAACACACAGATCAATCTGCAAGGGATTGAGAAGAGAACCACAGAGCTAGTCAAGTTTCAAACTGATGACCTCTTCTATTTTATAATCGTGACATGAAGAGGTAAACAATTACGTATCGTGTCAGGTATGTAGCAGGTACATTTTCTTTAGCAACTTTTTGAGTATGTCTTCTCCTTTCTTAGCACCCTACCCTCTACAAGTGAATGTTCTCTGTCAAACCTTTTGACCTCACTGATCCTCAAATATGAAGACAGGACAGTCATTTCTCTTACG